>NC_134356.1:607757195-608357195 GCF_048569485.1 Anomaloglossus baeobatrachus | reverse complement strand
CTGGCGGCTAGATCCGTAGTAGCAGTGGCTGACGGTTCATCGCTCAAGGATGCCACGGACAGGCAGATAGAGCTCCTATTGAAATCCATCTATGAAGCCATAGGCGCGTCCTTTGCCCCAGCCTTTGCAGCAGTGTGGGCACTCCCCAGGCTATCTCAGCTTGTCTGTCTGAGATTAATGCGGTCACCCGTACCTCTGCTCCGCAAGTAGCGTCTTTGACTTCTCAGGCGTCGGTATTTTCATCCTACGCCATGAATGCTGTTCTGGACTTGGCTAGCCGTACAGCGGTAGCATCCGCCAATTCGGTGGCAGTCCGCAGGGCCAGGTGGCTACGCGAATGGAAGGCAGACTCTGCTTCCAAGAAGTTCTTGACCGGTTTGCCTTTTTCTGGCGACCGATTGTTTGGCGAGCAATTGGATGAAATTATTAAGCAATCCAAGGGAAAGGACTCGTCCTTACCCCAGCCCAAACCAAAGAGACCTCAGCAACGAAAAATTCTAGCGAGGTTCGGTCCTTCGGCCCTCAGCCAGATCCCAATCCTCCTCGTTCAACAGGCCACAGAAGAGCCAGAGAAACTCTTCTGCATGGCGGTCTAAGTCATGTCCAAAGACCGCAAGAGGCACCGTCTCCAAGGCGGCCTCCTCATGACTTTCGGCCTCCCCAAACCGCATCCTCGGTCGGTGGCAGGCTCTCCCGCTTTTGCGACGCCTGGTGGCCACATGTCCAAGACCGATGGGTGAGGGACATTCTGTCTCACGGTTACAGGATAGAGTTCAGCTCTCGTCCTCCGACTCGTTTTTTTCAGAATATCTCCGCCCCCCGAGCGAACCGTTGCACTTTTTCAGGCGGTGGACACTCTGAAGACAGAAGGAGTTGTGATCCCCGTTCCCCTTCAGGAACGTGGTCGCGATTTTTACTCCAACCTGTTCGTGGTGCCAAAAAAGGACGGTTCATTCCGCCCCGTTTTGGACCTCAATTTGCTCAACAGACATGTGAGAACCAGGCGGTTTCTCATGGAATCCCTCCGCTCTGTCATCGCTTCGATGTCTCAAGGAGACTTCCTAGCATCAATCGACATCAGGGATGCCTATCTCCATGGGCCGATCGCTCCAGAGCATCAACGCTTCCTGCGTTTCGCCATTGGACGAACACCTTCAGTTGTGGCACTGCCTTTCGGCCTGGCGACAGCCCCACGGGTCTTCACCAAGGTCATGGCATCCATGGTGGCAGTCCTACACTCTCAGGGCCACTCGGTGATCCCGTACTTAGACGATCTCCTAGTCAAGGCACCCTCCCGGGTGGCATGTCAACACAGTCTGACCGTTGCTCTGGAGACTCTCCAGAGGTTCGGGTGGATCATCAATTTCCCAAAGTCAAAATTGACTCCGACCCAATCACTGACTTACCTCGAGATGGAGTTTCATACTCTCTCAGCGATAGTCAAGCTACCGCTGGACAAACAGCGTTCGCTGCAAACAGGGGTGCAATCTCTCCTTCGGGCCCAGTCACACCCCTTGAGGCGCCTCATGCACTTCCTGGGGAAGATGGTGGCAGCAATGGAGGCAGTTCCCTTTGCGCAGTTTCATCTGCGTCCACTCCAATGGGACATTCTCCGCAAATGGGACAAGAGGTCGACATCCTTAGACAGGAACGTCTCTCTTTCTCTAGCAGCCAAGACCTCTCTTCAGTGGTGGCTTCTTCCCACTTCTCTGTCGAAGGGAAAATCTTTCCTGCCCCCATCCTGGGCTGTGGTCACGACGGACGCGAGTCTGTCAGGGTGGGGAGCGGTTTTTCTCCACCACAAGGCTCAGGGAACCTGGACTCCGACAGAGTCCTCCCTTCAGATCAATGTTCTGGAGATAAGGGCAGTGTATCTAGCCCTAAAGGCGTTCCTCTGGCAATTCTGCCCAAAGTGTTGCGCAAGATCAGGTCCGGCTGCCGCCACGCCATCCTCGTCGCTCCAGACTGGCCGAGGAGGTCGTGGTACCCGGACCTGTGGCACCTCACGGTGGGTCAACCGTGGGCGCTCCCAGGCCGACCAGACTTGCTGTCTCAAGGGCCATTTTTTCCATCTGAATTCTGCGGCCCTCAACCTGACTGTGTGGCCATTGAGTCCTGGCTCCTAGCGTCCTCAGGGTTATCTCAAGAGGTCATTGCCACTATGAGACAGGCCAGGAAACCAAGGTCAGCCAAGATCTATCACAGGGCTTGAAGGATCTTCTTAGCCTGGTGCCCTGATAAGGGGTTTACCCCCTGGCCGTTTGCCTTACCCACGTTTCTTGTTTCCTGCAATCCGGAATGGACAAGGGTTTGTCTCTCGGCTCTCTCAAGGGACAAGTATCGGCACTTTCCGTGTTTTTTCAAAAGCGTCTAGCCAGGCTTCCGCAGGTCCGCACGTTCCTGCAGGGAGTTTGCCACATAGTCCCACCTTACAAGCGGCCGCTGGAACCCTGGGATCTTAACAGGGTTCTACGGGCTCTTCAGAGACCACCTTTTGAGCCGCTGCGGGATGTCTCTCTATCACGTCTTTCGCAGAAGGTGGCATTTCTAGTGGCAGTTACATCACTCCGAAGAGTGTCAGAGCTTGCAGCGCTGTCATGCAAAGCCCCCTTCCTGGTATTTCGCCAGGATAAGGTGGTTCTGCGTCCGGTCCCGGACTTTCTCCCTAAGGTAGTGTCTCCTTTTCATCTCAATCAGGAGATCTCCTTACCTTCATTTTGCCCTCATCCAATTCACCGATGTGAAAAGGATTTGCATTTGTTAGATCTAGTGAGAGCAATCCGGATCTACGTGTCTCGCAAGGCGCCACTGCGCTGTTCTGATGCGCTCTTTTTTCTTGTCGCTGGCCAGCGTAAGGGGTCGCAGGCTTCCAAGTCAACCTTGGCTCGGTGGATCAAGGAACCAATTGTTGAAGCCTACCGTTCTTCTGGGCTTCCGATTCCTTCAGGGCTGAAAGCCCATTCTACCAGAGCCGTAGAGGCGTCTTGGGCATTGAGACACCGGGCTACGGCTCAGCAGGCGTGTCAGGCGGCTACCTGGTCTAGTCTGCACACTTTCACGAAACACTATCAGGTGCATACCTATGCTTCGGCGGATGCCAGTCTAGGTAGGCGAGTCCTTCAGGCGGCGGTTGCCCACCTGTAAGAGGAGGGCCGTTGTCGGCTCTTTTTATCGGGGTATTCTTTTACCCACCCAGGGACTGCTTTTAGACGTCCCAATTGTCTGGGTCTCCCAATGGAGCGACAAAGAAGGGAATTTTGTTTACTTACCGTAAATTCCTTTTCTTCTAGCTCCTATTGGGAGACCCAGCACCCTTCCAAGGGAACAGTTCCCTTCGGGCTGTTTATTCTTTTGTGTACACATGTTGTTCATGTTGAATTGTTCTTTTGGTTCATGGTTTTCAGTTCTCCGAACATCCTTCGGATTGAATTTACCTTAGACCAATTTATAAGTTTCCTACTTCCTGCTTTTGCACCAAAACTGAGGAGCCCGTGATGCACGGGGGGGTGTATAGGCAGAGGGGAGGGGTTACACTTTTTAAAGTGTAATACTTTGTGTGGCCTCCGGAGGCAGTAGCTATACACCCAATTGTCTGGGTCTCCCAATAGGAGCTAGAAGAAAAGGAATTTACGGTAAGTAAACAAAATTCCCTTCTTTTTTTTCCTGCAGCACAGATGACAAGGGACAATACAAGTCTATGGGTTCATGAAAAACACGGATGGTAACCATGTATAGTCTCTGTGCATTAGCATTACCAAGCATAGGAAAAGCTTTGTCATTTATTTATTAATCCATTCATGAAAAACACTGTTAATGAAACTTGACACATGGAGCTACACTGATGACACTCATCCAAAACATTTGTACCATTTTGTGCACCGCGTTAATGAGGCCTTTACTTTCTTTCAATTCTTTTAGACTCAGATCTGTCCCTTTGGATTGGGGATGAAGATAGAAACAATATATCCTTTCCAAGGGCAATATCGACCATTGGTGGGGCAGCCCTGTCAGTCCTGTAATCCAAAAAGTATGGTAAGTGCTGAATTCATGATTGTCACGGGGTCCTTCTCCGATATCACACAATCAATAGAGCGAAAGATGAGTGAACAATCCAAAAAACATTTATTCTAAAGGCCCTGTCACACAAACAGATAGATCTGTGGCAGATCTGTGGCAGATCTGTGGTTGCAGTGAAATTGTGGACAAATCAGTGCCAGGTTTGTGGCTGTGTACAAATGGAACAATATGTCCATGATTTCACTGCAATCACAGATCTGCCAAAGATTTATCGGTGTGTGTGACAGGGCCTTAAGCAAATCAGAAAGTCCATAAAAATAATCCACCACACAGAGGATAAAGTAGTCCAGTAATGGGATAAATGTCCTGGGAATCAGTCACAATTCTCCAGTAGTCCTTTTCCAGGGAAATCGGGGGTTCTCAACAGCTCTTTGGGGTACTGCCTGTTAGCGCAGCTTCTCCCCCAGAGGATCAATCTTCCTGTTTGTCTCTTGTCCTTCCCAGCCAGAATGAATAATCTCCCAGGTAAGCAGAGAATTTAGGTGGATCCCAGGCCCCCCTCCCCCAGACTTGGGGACAAAACCTGGCTGGGGGTGATTAACCTAACTTAACAGGACAATATACACAGAATAGACAGAGCACCATGCCTAAAATATGAACCTACACAAAATTCTACACAACCTCCAATATTCCATCATCACAATGATTTTAGAATATTATTTTTTTGTGTAATTAATTTACAATGTCCACTTTTCTGTGCAGGAGAACTTCTTCTATAAGAGGCACACCCAGATGGGATTTCGTAACGCCATCAGTATAACGGAGGAGGACAGCCGGTGCGCTTTGTGCTAATAATTAGTTTGTGAAGAAGCTTAGATATACATGAAGAATAGTTTGTTATGGTTTTCCAGACTTCTGCATTTAATGACCTATTCTAAGCGTAGGTTTTGTGTAGAAAAATATTGGGGCTGTCAAAAAAGTAAAGGATCACTGGAGCCCCTCAACCTCTTTTTTTTTGTTGTTCCAAGCATATTCCGTGTATTTTCTTGTGTCTGATTCCATGAGGACACTAATGCCCTTATTTCTAAATTCATACAAATCCTTGTGGATTTATTGGAACTAGACAGGAATAGAAACTAAAGGGCTGATTCAGGCAAAGAGAGACCCAGATGAAAAACTCGCATTAGCCCGCTGGTGTGCTGGGTGTGTCACGATTAACAGACAGTCCTTTGGTGTCCGGCTGTAGAAGGTCGCAGCGTTTAGCTACAAAAACTGCTCCCTGACATTCTGTGCTTCCTACTCTGTTGTAAATGGTATGCTATGTATCTTCTCTGCTTGGGGTTTATCCCTTTCCTTTTAGGACCCTACGGATATCCTTACCTTTCAGCTGCTCATCCTCCTCACTTTCCCCTGTGTCCTTAATTACCCACATTTTCCTTTGGTGTTTGCTGGTGATAGGGTCATATGCCTATACAGGCCTTGGATTCAAGCAGTCAGCTTGTATTCATCTGAATAAACATTGTTGTGTGTTGCAGTTCCTCTCCCTGAGTCTTCTTGGAGATAAGTTATTTGTTCACTTCCCCCGGTTTGTGCTTCCTGTGTCTTTTCTAGAGCTTAGTGGGGTTGACTAAGCGCTCATCCTATCCGTTCCTTACCTAGGGCCCAGTTCAGGGTCAGCCAGAGCCAGGTATCCTGCTCTGCTCATAGGTGCGGAACACTGGAACCTATTTAGGGTGGACAGGGGTGCCCAAGGCCAGCAGTAGGTTTGGTCAGGGGTCACCATATCCCCCTTCTCGAGACACAGGGTTCCTCTTGCCCATCACCGTACGCGTGGTAGTTCCCATACTTAGCTTTACACGTGCTCTGTCGTTTTGGTGTGGAATGGCTGGTGGTCCTGACTCACTCTGGGCAGTGTCGTGGTAGGTGCAGTGGTAAATATGGAAAACTGCTGCATGGTAATGATCAGGGTCTGTAATTCTTTGGTCAAATTTGCAACTGATATATAAGGATAAGGCTGCACATCAAACTTAGATAATGGTATAATGCCTCAAGCATATGGAAAAATATTGAAAAATACAATGAAAAATGCTACTTGCTAACTTGAACATGTGAATAATGAATTGCATACCTGCCATTAATATTAGGAAAAAGGAGATATTTAGCAATCGCATTGATCAATGTAACTGAGCCCCAAAACCTCGTCAAGGTATATCTCTATATTGGGGTCCCTAGCTCTGTGACCCTAACTGTGTGTCATCTCATTGCAATTAAAAACTGCTGTGGGTGGAGAGGGGTAACCAAGGACTGTCTTATATAGGAGATGGAAAAAACATGGCCGAAAGGGGCGGAGCTGTGTTCACATTCAGAAAAAAAACTACATATAACTGAATAGGATAACTGAAGTGAGCACTAATATATATATTCTGAGTGCAAGCCAAAAAAATACATACTATATAAGGATAAGGCTGCACATCAAACTAAGATAATGGTATAATGCCTCAAGCATATGGAAAAATATTGAAAAATACAATGAAAAATGCTACTTGCTAACTTGAACATGTGAATAATGAATTGCATACCTGACATGAATATTAGGAAAAAGGAGATATTTAGCGATCGCATTGATCAATGTAACTGCAATTTTGCAACTGAGGCTGGGAGGTAAATGTCACAGGCTATGACAGCACATTTTGGTCATCATGGCAGGTCGCTTGAAGGTTATTAGAGCTGGCGTGATGGGGCCTTGAAATTGCCATGGGTGACCCGAATGCAATTTACCCTTAAAGGACACACAACCAAAGTACATGACCAATGACGAGGGCTAGATGGGCTGGCATGTGCACTTTTCTAATGGGCCAGACATATTTAAGTACAGAGAAAAAATAGAGAGTAGACAGGAAGAGGTTAACAGGACCCAGGAGTGAAGGAGCCATGATGTGGACCGTTACGCAGGATCCTAGGGCAGACAACCTACCAATCCTCGAGTCCTACGCTGGGGAGGTGAGGATCACTGAAGGAGAGGTGCTGGTGACAGGCTCTGTGGAATCCCTTATGGCACCTTGCTGGGTACTACTGTCACTGAAACGGCAAAGTAAAGAAATAGCGATGCCCGAGAAGGAGGAGGTCTCAACTGAAGCCGGGGACTACATTTGAGTCCCAACAGTAGGAGGAGCCTGGAGGGACCCCCAGAAGGAAGAAAGAAGGCTGTAGATAAAGAAAAAAAGAGCATTTTCATTTTAGATTTAGGTACGCTTAAAAAGAGGAGAAAAGAAGAAGCTGGGACGAGCATCGCGTTGCTGGGCTGGGAGTTGTCGCAACACAGCGGGATGCGGGGAGAAGATCCAATTGCCTGTCCTAAAGATTGGTTCATCCATTGTCTGTATCCGGTGGAGATAATTTTTGGCTCGGTCTTTGCTCCATGTACACATCTGGCTCCTCGGGTCAAGGCAAGCCAAGAAATAATGCAAAAGCCTTCCGCACCAGTGCGATAATGCCAACTGTATTAGAAGAAAAGGTCGTGCCATCCTGCTGAGAGGATACAGAGTACTCATGGCACAATTGTATTCTCTGTCTTTTGGGTCAAGATAGCAGCGGCCCATTCCCCTCTGTTACCCTATCTGTGAAGACGATAAAAAAAGAGAAGAAGATAAAATTGAAAAATAGGCCATTGGCAGACATGAGTCTAGAGCTCCGCACCCGTCTTTGCTCCCTAAGACAAGGGGGAATACCTTAGTTGCCACTAGGCGGGTGTAGTCTGCTGGGGAGGTGCTAACTTTTTTTCTTAGGTTGTGATTGTTAGGGTCAGCAGCGTACGTCCATAATCCCCGTGTCCCCCCAACGAAGTGTCAGAGAAAAGGATCTTTTCTTTATCGTTCCTTTGGGAGACCCAGACCATGGGTGTTTAGCTTCTGCCTCCGGAGGACACACAAAGTACTACACTAAAAAGTGTAGCTCCTCCCTCTGAGCTTATACACCTCCTGGTAGCTAGTCCTAGCCAGTTTATTGCTTTGTGTCAGGAGGCATACATCCACACATGCATTCTCATCTGATTTGTTTGACTTTTGGAAAGAGTTTGAAGAAAAGCGGGTCCATGTCTGGACTCCCGGCATGTCCCTTCTCACCCCACTGTGTCGGCGGGGTTGTTAAGGTTGATTTACAAGGCTGCAGCCTTACATGCCGCGCTCCTTCACCATCCCTTCTGGGCTCTGGCTTGAAGTGGGAGCCAGCACGGTCTCCATGCCTGGCAGGAGTCCGGTTTCCATCCACAGCCCCTTGAGGATTCTGTTGGACCGGAGCACTCATCCCCAGGGACATGGCCCTGCGTCTCAGCAGCTAAGTACCTGAGACGTTTATGTTCGGGGTCCCGGTTCTTTATTGTAAGGGGAGAGTATGCTGTATGTGATTGTTTTAACTTTTCCGGCGGGTTCTCTAGCTTTTGCCTGAGAACCGCGCCGATGGTGCCTGCTTGTCGGCCTCGCTGCTTAAATTTAGGCCCCGGCTTCGCCGGAGGCCTAGTTTCATTTTCCTGCCCTTGCATGTCACTCATGCAGAGGGACAGGTTCGGCTCCTCCCGGCGGCCGTTCTACACAGGGGAGGGACACTTCCCACTGCTGGGGCGTCCCTCCTTCCCTGCAGGTCTCTATAGCCCTCCAGTTCCCGCTCTTTTATAGGAACGCCCCCTAGTTTCTCAGGCAGAGTTCACTCTGCTCTGGGACATTCTGCATCTCTGCTGAGGTGCTGCGACTGGGGGACCGGGCTTCGGGATCTGGAGGGCACACAACACCGCGCTCAGCGGTCTGGTATGCCACAGCCGGTCTCCGGTTGTGGACCTCTGTATATTCTCCCTGGGGTTCATTCTCTGCAAAGCCCCCACTCCAGCAGCATGTCTAACACAAGGAGCAAGGCTCCAAAGCTTTATTCTACATGCACTGCATGTGAGCTCCTGCTGCCTGAGCCGAGCACCTATCCACATTGTGATGTCTGCTCTAACTTGGCGGTGCCACAGCCTGGAGTTTCACCCCCAGTGGTCTCTCAGGCTGCTGCTGCACCTGTGACTGAACCCCCGGCCTGGGTAGAGTCCTTTTCTAGGTCCATATCCCAGTCATTTGCTGAGTCCATGGGACTTTTGTCCAGGACTTTGATGAATATGCATCAGCCTCCCTCACAGGGCGCCTCTAATACTCTTGACAGAGGACTCCTATCCTCTGACCTCCGTCCATCGGAGCTCACGGAGGATTCATCATCTGATCACAGACCCTGTCCTTCTAAGAGAAGGCGCAGGGTTTCCTCCCCTCCCCATCCCACGGCTCTGTCTCAAGAGCTGACTCTCAAGATGAGGAGGATGCCCTCACTGGGGGCTCGGAGGCTATGTATCCCATCGATTTCTCTGAGGGTGACTCAGATCTTAGTGATTTGATTGCTTATATTAATTCTGTGCTGGATCTCAATCCGCCAGTGTCAGAGGAGCAACTCTATTTGGCAGAAAAACATCAGTTTACCTCGCCTAAGAGAGTGAAGAGTGTGTTCTTTAACCACTCCAGTTTTCAGACCGCTGTGACCAAGCCCAGGGCCTGCCCTGACAAACGCTTTCCAAAGCGTGGTTCTGATGACCGGTTTCCATTTCCACCTGAGGTGGTCAAGGAGTGGTCTCACTCCCCAAAGGTAGACCCTCCGGTGTCTAGGCTCTCAGCCCGGACCGTTGTGTCGGTGGCTGACGGCACCTCACTTAAGGATTCCCCTGACCGTCAGATTGACCTTCTGGCCAAATCTGTGTATGAAGCTGTGGGGGCCGCGTTTTCCCAGACTTTTGCAGCAGTGTGGGCTCTCAAAGCCATCTCTGCTTCTCTAGAGGAGATGCATTCCCTCACCAAGGAATCTATGCCTGAGATGGTTACCTTAACTGCTCAGGCTTCAGCTTTTTCATCTTATGCCATGTCTGCAATGCTAGAGGCTTCTCACCGCACTGCGGTGGCTTCGGCTAATTCCCTCGTTATCCGCAGGATCTTGTGGCTTCGAGAGTGGAAGGCAGATGCTTCTTCAAAGAAGTTCCTTGCTGGGCTCCCTTTTGCTGGTTCCCGGCTGTTCGGTGAACAGCTGGATGAAATTATTAAGGAAGCTACTGGCGGGAAGAGTACTTCCATGCAACAAACCAAGACCAGGAAACCCGCCCAGGGTAGGAATCAGTCGAGGTTTTGTTCCTTTCGTTCCTCCAACTGGTCGTCCTCTAAGCCCTCCGCCTCGTCCGTTAACTCAGCTAAGGACCAGAAATCCAACTGGCGCCCAAAAGCGCGTCCGCAGAAGACCGCAGGAGGTTCTGCCACTAAGGCAGCTTCCTCATGACTCTGGGCCCGCTCCAGCCACGTCCTTAGTCGGTGGCAGGCTCTCCCACTTTGGCGACGCTTGGTTAAAGCAAGTCTCCGATCAGTGGGTGAGAGACATCATATCTCACGGCTACAGGATAGAATTCTCTTCCAGCCCTCCAAACAGATTTTTCTCTCAACTCCCCCCTGCTCCAAGGCCGCCGCCTTCTCGCAGGCCGTGGCGTCCTTGCAGGCAAACGGAGTGATTCCCAGTTCCCACTCAGGAACGGTTCAGAGGTTTTTACTCAAATCTCTTCCTAGTTCCAAAAAAGGACGGTACCTTCCGGCCCATCCTGGATCTCAAGCTTCTCAACAAGCATGTCCGGGTGCGGCATTTTCGCATGGAGTCTCTGCGATCATTCATTGCCTCTATGACCCAAGGGGAGTTCCTGGCGTCCATCGACATCAGAGATGCCTATCTGAATGTGCCAATCGCAGTGTCACATCAGCGTTGGTTACGTTTTGCGATAGGAGAGAATCATTTCCAATTCGTGGCTCTCCCCTTCGGGTTAGCCACGGCCCCTCGGGTATTCACCAAGGTCATGGCGGCAGTGATTGCGGTCCTGCACCTCCAGGGGTTAGCAGTGCTTCCTTATCTGGACGACCTTCTAGTCAAGCGTACATCCAGCGCAGACTGTCAGCGGAGTGTTTAGCTCACTCTCGCCACCCTAGCCCAATTCGGGTGGATTATCAATCTTCCCAAATCCACTCTGACTCCGACCCAGAGTCTCACGTACCTAGGGATCCAGTTCGAGGCTTTGCCGGCACTTGTGAAGTTGCCCTTAATCAAACAGCAGTCTCTCCGGCTAGCAGTGCGCTCTCTCCTGAGGCCCCGCTGTTATTCCCTCAGGCGCCTGATGCAGGTGCTGGGTCAAATGGTGGCCTCCATGGAGGCGGTTCCCTTTGCCCAGTTCCATCTGCGTCCTCTGCAGCTGGACATTCTCCGCTGTTGGGACAAGCGGCCTTCCTCCTTACAGAGGTTAGTGGCTCTGTCGCCACGGACCAGGAGCTCTCTTCAGTGGTGGCTTCGACCCCTCTCCCTGTCCCAAGGGCGCTCCTTCCTGACTCCGTCCTGGGTGATTCTCACCACGGATGCCAGCCTATCCGGCTGGGGAGCGGTACATCTCCACCACAGAGCACAGGGTACTTGGACTCCGTCCGAGTCAGCCCTTTCAATCAATGTGCTGGAAACCAGAGCTGTGCTTCTAGCTCTCCTAGCCTTTCACCACCTGTTGGCGGGCAGGCACATTCGAGTCCAGTCAGACAACGCGACAGCGGTTGCCTACATCAATCACCAAGGCGGGACACGCAGCCGCCTGGCAATGTTGGAGGTCCAACGCATTCTTCAATGGGCGGAGGACTCCAAGTCCACCATATCCGCAGTCCACATCCCTGGCGTAGAAAACTGGGAGGCAGATTATCTCCGCCGTCAATCCGTGGACGGTGGCGAGTGATCCCTGCACCCGGCAGTGTTTCAGTCAATCTGCCGCAAGTGGGGCACTCCGGACGTGGACCTAATGGCATCCCGTCACAACAACAAGGTTCCGGTTTACGTGGCTCGCTCCCACGATCCTCAGGCCTTCGCCGCGGACGCTCTGGTTCAAGACTGGTCCCAGTTTCGTCTGTCCTACGTGTTTCCCTCTCTAGCTCTCTTGCCCAGAGTCCTGCGCAAGATCAGAATGGAGGGCCGTCGAGTCATCCTCATTGCACCGGACTGGCCCAGGCGAGCTTGGTATCCGGACCTGCTCCAACTGTCCGTGGAGATGCCGTGGCATCTTCCGGACCGTCCAGACCTGCTCTCGCAAGGTCCGTTTTTCCGCCCGAATTCTGCGGCACTCAAATTGACGGCGTGGCTCTTGAGTCCTGGATTTTGACGGCTTCTGGTATTCCTCCTGAAGTCATCTCCACTATGACTCGGGCCCGTAAGTCTTCCTCCGTCAAGATCTATCACAGGACTTGGAAAATGTTCCTGTCCTGGTGTCGCTCTTCCAGCCATTCTCCTTGGCCATTCTCGTTGCCGACCCTTCTGTCTTTTTTACAGTCCGGTCTGCAGCTAGGACTGTCCCTCAACTCTCTCAAGGGACAAGTCTCAGCTCTATCAGTGCTGTTCCAGCGGCGTCTCGCCCGGCTGGCTCAGGTCCGCACCTTCATGCAAGGTGCGTCTCACATCATTACGCCTTATCGGCGGCCCTTGGATCCCTGGGACCTTAACTTGGTCCTCGCGGTATTGCAGAAACCCCTATTCGAGCCCCTTAGGGAGGTTTCTTTGTATTGTCTTTCTCAAAAGGTGGCCTTTCTAGTTGCCATAACTTCTCTCAGGAGAGTCTCTGATTTGGCTGCGCTCTCCTCGGAGTCACCTTTTTTGTTTTTTCACCAAGACAAGGTAGTTCTCCGTCCGACCCCGGACTTTCTTTCTAAGGTGGTCTCTCCCTTCCACCTTAACCAGGATATTCCCTTGCCTTCCTTCTGTCCGGCCCCTGTTCATCAATTTGAGAAAGCGCTGCATACTCTAGATCTGGTGCGTGCTCTCCGGATTTATGTGTCTCGCACCGCTGCGCTTAGGCGGTGCACCTCTCTTTTTGTGCTAACGACAGGGCGGCGCAAGGGTCTCTCTGCTTCTAAGCCGACCTTGGCCCGTTGGATTAGATCGACCATTTCGTACGCCTACCAGAGTACTCAGGTGCCTCCCCCGCCGGGGATCAAAGCACACTCGACCAGAGCTGTCGGTGCCTCTTGGGCTTTTAGGCACCAGGCTACGGCTCAACAAGTCTGTCAGGCTGCCACTTGGACTAGCCTGCATACCTTTTCGAAGCACTACCAAGTGCATGCTCATGCTTCGGCAGATGCGAACTTGGGCAGACGCATCCTTCAGGCGGCTGTCGCCCACTTGTGAAGTTAGGCTCCGCCTACTTCTTAGTTTTTTCTGTTTATTCCCACCCAGGGACAGCTTTGGAACGTCCCATGGTCTGGATCTCCCAAAGGAACGATAAAGAAGAAGAGAATTTTGTTACTTACCGTAAATTCTTTTTCTTATAGTTCCGTATTGGGAGACCCAGCTCCCTCCCTGTTGCCTGTTGGCAATTTTCTTGTTCCGTGTGTTATCACCGGATGTTGTCGTGGATAGAGTCTCCGGTTGTTCCGGTTCTTACTCGGTTCTACTTGTGGGTGGCTATTCTCCTTCAGCTTTTGCACTAAACTGGCTAGGACTGGCTACCAAGGGGTGTATAAGCTCAGAGGGAGGAGCTACACTTTTAAGTGTAGTACTTTGTGTGTCCTCCGGAGGCAGAAGCTAAACACCCATGGTCTGGGTCTCTCAATACGGAACTATAAGAAAAAGAATTTACGGTAAGTAACAAAATTCTCTTTTTTTATTGTTTTACTGTATTTACCTTTTCCTATCTTGGACAATTTTTCTAGATGTGGTCCACTCCTAAATCATGTGTCCTCCTGGGTGTCCTGTACATATGGCATTAGGCCATTGCTATGGAGAGAAATGTAATTTAGGCTCTCTGTTAGGGCGTTTCTACCAAACACCTGTATCAAACACTACTATGTTTTTTTCTTTATTTCCATTTCCTTTCATATTGTGAAGGTATCGCGGTTGGTTGGTCAGAAGATTATGCCATGTCGTCTTTATATGCGAGAGGCCAGCCGATGAAGACTCCTGTTCAGCATGGTCTGAGAAGATTTGGAAACATCCCAGGTAATCTCATAAGGCCTAAGACACACGGCATGAAAATCGGAGCGAGTGGAGGGCGATAAAACATCGCATTCCACTCGGACCAATTTTAGCCTGTGTGTCAGCACCCAAGAGCGATTATTTTCTCAGCCCTAATCGGACCGAGAAAATAGTCGCAGCATGCTACAGCTGTAATGTGATACTAGATTCTTTTGCACCCATTCAAGTCTATGTGGGGAGAGAAAAATCGCACTGCACTCGCAGTACACTGGTGTAATGCGAGTGCAGAGCAAGAAGGTTAATAGCTGGCAACAGAGGAGAGAGGGTGATAACTCCCTCCCCTCCTCAGTGTCAGCCCGTCCCCTGCAGCTGAGGTCTCAGTCGCAGTGACACTCGGCTCCCGCTGTGCTGCCAGCATGAACCGAGTGTCATGCGAGGATCACATTAGTTCCCATGTGGCCCGGGCCTAATACTTTCTGAGTAAGAAAAAGTAGTTGGTTTGTTGTCACCATGGTATTGTCGTTTTTTTTTTTTTTGAGGGGGGGGACAGGCACCGTGTATCGACAACCCAGCCATTTATATTCTACTGCTGGTGATTGGTTAAATAACACAAATTTGTTGCAAACAGATGGGTGCTATGTAACACAATTGGTATCTGGTAAGGTGCGAGCTCACTTCCTGAACATGCGCTATACCAATTAGGTACCAATCGCATCCCAATTAGGAACTACTATTACAACTTACACCAGGAAGAGGTTAAAGAGAATCTGTCAGTAGGTTTTTGTTATGTAATCTGAAGACAGCATGCTGCAGGGGCTAACACAGATTCCACTGATGTGTCTCTCATCACTAGAGATGAGCAAACCCATGGAAGTTCGGTTCAGCCGGACTTTAGATAAAGTTCTGTTTGGGACTTGGAGTTGACCTTAACCCCAATGGAAGTCGCTAATTGGGCAGCTTGAGTCTCAAACATCCAGCCATAAACAGATCACTTTTGAGGGCGGGAGGACAGTGGTTTTTCAATTTTTTTTTTTTTTTTGTTTGGTGCAAATTACATCCGATAACGCTGTTGTCACCCTCAGTGTGAGCCATTCAAACACACCGAGCGTACCCGAGCACAGCTATGCTCATGTGAGTGATTTGCATATTTAAAGCATCCTAATACTGGACCCGAACTTTTTTTTTTTTTTTATCTGTATTTGGTACGAACATCTCTACTTATCACATTGTGTGCAATTGTTTACCTGCAATGTTTGTTTTAGCTTAAGGAGATTATCATTACTGGACTAAAGGCCCAGTCACACTAAACAACTTACCAGCGATCCCAACAACGATACAACCTGATAGGGATCGCTGGTAAGTTGCTAGGAGGTTGCTGGTGAGATGTCACACTGCGACGCTCCAGCGATCCCACCAGCAACCTGACCTGGCAGGGATCGCTGGAGCGTCGCTACACGTGGAAGTATGCTGCGCTTGGTAACTAAGGTAAATATCGGGTAACCAACCCGCACACCGCTTAGCGCTGGCTCCCTGCACACCTAGCCACAGTACACATGGGGTTAATTACCCGATGTGTACTGCAGCTACATGTGCAGAGAGCAGGAGCCGCGCACACTGCTTAGCGCTGGCTCCCTGCTCTCCTACCTACAGTACACATGGGGTTAATTACCCGATGTGTACTGCAGCTACATGTGCACAGAGCAGGAGCCGGCACTGACAGCTGAGAGCGGCGCAGTCTGGTAAAAAAGGTAAATATCGGGTAACCAAGGGAAGGGCTTCTTGGTTACCCGATATTTACATTGGTTACCAGCGTCCGCAGAAGCTGGCTCCTGCTGCCTACACATTTAGTTGTTGCTCTGTCGCTGTCACACACAGCGATGTGTGCTTCACAGCGGGAGATCAACAACTAAAAAATGGCCCAGGACATTCAGCAACAACCAACGACCTCACAGCAGGGGCCAGGTTGTTGCTAGATGTCACACTAAGCAACATCGCTAGCAAGTTGTGCCTCAGCAGCGATGTTGCTAGCAATGTTGCTTAGTGTGACGGTACCTTAAGTCAGCTAGAGGTCAGCTAGTCCGGCACGCCCCCTGCTATGATTATTAGCTCTCTGTCTACAGACATTGTATATAGAGAGCCTTTCTTTATCGTTCCTATGGGAGACCCAGACATTGGGTGTATAGCTTCTGCCTCCGGAGGACACACAAAGTACTACACTAAAAAGTGTAGCTCCTCCCTCTGTGCCTATACACCCCCTGGAGAACGAGATCTAGCCAGTTCATTGCTTTGTGTTCAGGAGGCATACATCCACACATGCATTCTCATCTGATTTTTCATTTTTGGAAAGTGTTTGAAGAAAAGCGGGTCCAAGTCTGGACTCCCGGCTTGTCCCTTCTCACCCCACTGTGTCGGCGGTGTTGTTAAGGTTGATTCCAAGGCTGGAGCCTTACATGCCGCGCTCCTTCACCATCCCTCGGGCTCTGGCTTGAAGTGGGAGCCAGCACGGTTCTCCATGCTTTGCAGGAGATCGGTCTCCATCCGCAGCCCCTCAGGATCCTGCTGGACGGAGCACTCATCCCCAGGGACTTGGAACCCTGCGTCTCAGCAAGCTAAGTAGCTGAGACGTTTATATTCTGGGGGTCCCTGTACTTTATTATGGTGGGAGAGTGTGCTGTGTAACTTTTCTGACATTTCCGGCCGGTTCTCTGGCTGTCGCCTGAGAACCGCGCCGACGGTGCCTGCGCGCCGGCCGCATCGCTCAAATTTAGGCCCCGGCTTCGCCGTAGCCTACTTTCGATTTCACTGCCCTCGCATGTCAATCATGCAGAGGGACAGTGCGGCTCCGCCCAGCGGCCGTTCGGCACAGGGGAGGGACACTCCTCTCTGAGTACATGTCCCCTCCCCTGTAAGTCTCCTAGGCCCTCCAGATCCCGCTCTCAGAGCAGGTCCCGCCCCCTCTCCTCGCTCCGGCGCCATTTTCTCAGCGTTTTTCTCTGCGATCAGCGCTGGCTGCAGCATCCCTGCTAAACTGCTTGGGGGTCCGGGCTGTGGGATCTGGAGGGCACACAAACTGTCTGGTAAGCCACAACCTCCGGTTGTGGACCTTCTTATATACTCTCTGGGGGTCATTCTGGCTCAGAGCCCCCACTCCAGCAGCATGTCTCACACGAGGAGCAAGGCTATAAGGCTGTACTCAATATGCACTGCATGTAAGCTCATACTGCCTGAACCGAGCACATATCCACATTGTGATGCCTGCTCTAACCTGACAATGCCTCAGCCTGGAATCGCACCCACAGTGGTCCCTCCGGCTGCTCCGGCTCCGGTGGCTGAACCCCCGGCTTGGGTAGAATCCTTCTCTAGGTCAATCTCCCAGTCTTTTGCCGACTCCATGGGACAGCTGTCCCGGACTTTGGTGAACATGCATCAGCCCCCTTCTCAGGGCGCCTCTGCTGCTAGGGCTCCCTCAGCGGAGCTCACAGACGATTCTTCATCTGGTCCCAGGCCCCGTCCTCCTAAGAGGAGACGTAGGGCTCCCTCCCCTTCCTCGTCTCACGGCTCTGCTTCTGAAACTGACTCGCCGGACGGGGAGGATGCCTTTACAGGGGGCTCGGAGGCTACCTCCATGTGCCCCATTGATCTGTCCGAAGGTGACTCAGATGTTAGTGATTTGATTGCGCCTTCATGCAGGGCGCGTCTCACATCATTCCGCCTTACCAGCGGCCCTTGGATCCCTGGGACCTCAATTTGGTCCTCACGGCCTTGCAGAAACCCCCCTTTGAGCCTCTTGGGGAGGTTTCCTTGTTTCGTCTTTCGCAGAAAGTAGTCTTTCTAGTGGCCATAACTTCCCTCAGGAGAGTCTCTGATTTGGCTGCGCTCTCTTAGGAGTCACCTTTTTTGATTTTCCATCAAGACAAGGTGGTTCTCCGTCCGACTCCGGACTTTCTTCCTAAGGTGGTTTCTCCTTTCCACCTTAACCAAGACATTACCCTGCCTTCCTTTTGTCCGGCTCCTGTTCATCGCTTTGAAAAAGCGTTGCATACTCTGGATCTGGTGCGGGCGCTCCGGATCTATGTGTCTCGCACCGCTGCTCTTAGGCGGTGCACCTCTCTTTTCTTCGGCGCTCCATTGGGAGACCCAGACGATTGGGTGTATAGCACTGCCTCCGGAGGCCACACAAAGCAATTACACTAAAAAGTGTAAGGCCCCTCCCCTTCTGGCTATACACCCCCAGTGGGATCACTGGCTCACCAGTTTTCTGCTTTGTGCGAAGGAGGTCAGACATCCACGCATAGCTCCACTGTTTAGTCAGCAGTAGCTACTGACTATGTCGGATGGAAGAAAAGAGGGCCCATATGGGGCCCCCAGCATGCTCCCTTCTTACCCCACTTGTGGTTTGTAAGGTTGAGGTACCCATTGCGGGTACAGAGGCTGGAGCCCACATGCTGTTTTCCTTCCCCATCCCCCTGAGGGGCTCTGAGGAAGTGGGATCTTACCGGCCCCCAAGCCCTGAGGCCGGGCTCCATCCACAGACCCAGTGAACCTGCTGGATACGGAGCTGGGTACCGTTCAGGGACAAGGCCCTGCAACTTTCAGGTACTCTGTGTCCCCGTACAGACAGGCACAGCACACTCCAGACTTGCTGGGTGTGTTAGTGCGCCGGGGACAGTAGCGCTGCACGCTGGGGTTTGAGTCACAGCAGCTTAGCTGTGTGACTTCATGTGCTGGGAACTACCGCGCCGGCCACTCTCGGAGCGGCGGCGCGGCTGGGACTTGTAGTGCGCCGGGGACTTAGCGCCGACCGCGCTTTTACGGCGGCGGCGCTTATAAATTTAGTCCCCGGCTTTTGCGGCCTAGCTCCGCTTCGTTCCCGCCCCCTCCCTGTCACTCAGGGAATGGGACAGACGCTGTGCAATCGTCAGCGCCGAGGGCTGGAGCCTTATTTACATGCTCCAGCCCTCTCACTAGGCACAGTGGGACGCAGGTTTCCCGCTTTTGGTCTGAGCACGCCCAGGGCCCGCCCCCCCTCCACAGGACGCCGGCAGCCATTCCTGCATGCAGTCTGGCTGGAGGACGGACACAGGCTCTGGGAGACCCAGACTAGGGATTTCTGGCGACCACACACCCGCGTTTAGCGGGCGGTAAGCAGCACATTAGTGCTGGCCCCACTAGTGCCACAGTGTTGTATTGGTGTACTTTTTCCTGTACCAGATATATATATATATATACTGCACTGTACGGTCGCTTCTTGGCTGTATACCCCTATATTGCTCTGAGGAGACAGCAACATGTCATCCACAAAACGCAAGGGTGCCAAGGCACGGGCTGTATACACTGCTTGTACAGCATGTGGGGCTAATCTACCAGCAGGCTCCAACGACTCTCATTGTGTGCAATGTTCAGTCCCAGTGGCACTTCGTCAGCCAGAGCCTATTGTGGTGGTAGCCCAGGCAGAGACGCCTGTGAACCCTGCCCCGGTGACGGGGACAGAATTTGCAGTTTTTGCTGATAAAATGTCTGTGACTATGACAAAAATCCTGGAGACCTTGCAGTCCAGGCCAGTGGCTCAGACCATGGACTCTGCTGTGGCTATGTTCCCAGGTCCCCCTCAGTTGGAACTAATCCGTACTTCAAGGGGGTCCCAGGCATCACAGGCTGAGGGCTCTGACTCTGATGACAGTCCCAGGCCGCCTAAGCGAACTCGCTGGGAGAGACCCTCCACGTCATCACGCGGGTCAGGGTCTCAGCGAGAAGGGTCTCTATATGATGAGACAGAGGTGGGTGATCAGGAGTCTGGTCCTGACACCGCACTCAATTTGGATACGCCAGATGGTGACGCCATGGTAAATGACCTTATAGCGGCCATCAATAGGCTGTTGGATATTTCTCCCCCAGCCCCTTCAGCAGAGGAGGCAGCTGCCCAGCAGGAGAAATTCCATTTTCTGTATCCCAAGCGTAAATTGAGTACTTTTCTGGACCACTCTGACTTCAGAGAATCAATCCAGAAACACCATGCTTATCCGGACAAGCGTTTTTCCAAACGTCTGAAGGATACACGTTATCCCTTTCCCCCTGACGTGGTCAAGCGCTGGACCCAGTGTCCGAAAGTGGACCCTCCAATATCCAGGCTTGCAGCTAGATCCATAGTTGCAGTGGAGGATGGGGCTTCACTTAAAGATGCCAATGACAGACAGATGGACCTTTGGTTGAAATCTGTCTATGAAGCTATTGGCGCGTCGTTTGCTCCAGCATTCGCGGCCGTGTGGGCGCTCCAAGCTATTTCAGCTGGTCTGGCACAGGTGGACTCTTTCTTAAGTCCAGCAGTGCCGCAAGTGGCGTCCTTAACTACGCAAATGACTGCGTTTGCGACCTACGCTATCAATGCGGTACTAGACTCTACGAGCCGTACCTCAATGGCATCCGCCAACTCTGTCGTTTTGCGCAGAGCCTTGTGGTTAAAAGAATGGAAAGCAGATTCTGCTTCTAAAAAATGTTTAACCAGCTTGCCATTATCTGGAGACAGACTGTTTGGTGAGCAATTGGCGGAAATCATTAAACAGTCCAAAGGTAAGGACTCTTCCTTACCCCAGCCCAGATCAAACAAACCTCAACAGAGGAAGTGGCATTCAAAGTTTCGGTCCTTTCGAGGCTCGGGCAAGCCCCAATTCTCCTCGTCCAAAGGGACTCAGAAAGAGCAAAGGAGCTCTGATTCCTGGCGGACTCACTCACGCCCCAAGAAAGCAACCGGAGGTACCGCTTCCAAGGCGGCTACCTCATGACTTTCGGCCGCCTCTCTCCGCATCCTCGGTCGGTGGCAGGCTCTCCCGCTTTTGCGACATTTGGCTGCCACAGGTCAAAGACCGGTGGGTAACAGACATTTTGTCTCACGGGTACAGGATAGAGTTCAGTTCTCGGCCTCCGCCTCGGTTCTTCAGAACTTCCCCACACCCCGACCAAGCAGATGCCCTTCTGCAGGCGGTGCATTCTCTAAGAGCAGAAGGAGTGGTGGTCCCTGTTCCTCTTCGGGAACGAGGACAAGGTTTTTACTCCAATCTCTTTGTGGTGCCAAAAAAGGACGGCTCATTCCGTCCTGTTCTGGACCTAAAACTGCTCAACAAGCATGTGAACGCCAGGCGGTTCCGGATGGAATCCCTCCGCTCAGTCATTGCCTCAATGTCTCAAGGAGATTTCCTAGCATCAATAGACATCAAAGATGCTTATCTCCACGTGCCGATTGCTACAGAGCACCAACGCTTTCTACGCTTCGTGATAGGAGACGACCATCTTCAGTTCGTAGCTCTGCCATTTGGTCTGGCGACAGCCCCACGGGTGTTCACCAAGGTCATGGCGGCAGTGGTAGCAGTCTTGCACTCTCAGGGACACTCTGTGATCCCTTACTTGGACGATCTACTTGTCAAGGCACCCTCTCAGGAGGCATGCCAACTCAGCCTGGATGTTGCACTGGAGACTCTCCAGACGTTCGGGTGGATCATCAACTTCTCAAAGTCAACTCTGTTACCGACCCAATCACTGACGTATCTTGGCATGGAGTTTCATACTCTCTCAGCGATAGTGAAGCTTCCGCTGGACAAGCAGCGGTCACTACAGACTGGGGTGCAGGCTCTCCTTCAAAGTCAGTCGCACTCCTTAAGACGCCTCATGCACTTCCTCGGGAAGATGGTGGCGGCAATGGAGGCGGTTCCGTTTGCGCAGTTTCATCTGCGCCCTCTTCAATGGGACATTCTCCGCCAATGGGACGGGAAGTCAACATCCCTGGACAGGAAAGTCTCCCTTTCCCAGACGGCCAAGGACTCTCTGCAGTGGTGGCTTCTTCCCACCTCATTATCACAGGGAAGATCCTTCCTACCACCGTCCTGGGCGGTGGTCACGACAGACGCGAGTCTGTCAGGGTGGGGAGCAGTTTTTCTCCACCACAGGGCTCAGGGTACGTGGACCCAGCAGGAGTCCACCCTTCAGATCAATGTTCTGGAAATCAGAGCAGTGTATCTTGCCCTACTAGCCTTCCAGCAGTGGCTGGAAGGAAGGCAGATCCGAATTCAGTCGGACAACTCCACAGCGGTGGCATACATCAACCACCAAGGGGGGACTCGCAGTCGGCAAGCCTTCCAGGAAGTCCGGCGGATTCTGATGTGGGTGGAAGCCACGGCCTCCACCATATCCGCAGTTCACATCCCCGGCGTAGAAAACTGGGAAGCAGACTTCCTCAGTCGCCAGGGCATGGACGCAGGGGAATGGTCCCTTCACCCGGACGTGTTTCAGGAAATCTGTCGCCGCTGGGGAAGGCCGGACGTCGACCTAATGGCGTCCCGGCACAACAACAAGGTCCCAACCTTCATGGCACGGTCTCGCGATCACAGAGCTCTGGCGGCAGACGCCTTAGTGCAAGATTGGTCGCAGTTCCGGCTCCCTTATGTGTTTCCACCTCTGGCACTCTTGCCCAGAGTGCTACGCAAGATCAGATCCGACTGCAGCCGCGTCATACTCGTCGCCCCAGACTGGCCAAGGAGGGCGTGGTATCCGGATCTGTGGCATCTCACGGTCGGCCAACCGTGGGCTCTACCAGACCGACCAGACTTGCTGTCCCAAGGGCCGTTTTTCCATCGGAATTCTGCGGCCCTGAACCTGACTGTGTGGCCATTGAGTCCTGGATCCTAGCGTCTTCAGGATTATCCCAAGGGGTCGTTGCCACCATGAGACAGGCTAGGAAGCCCACGTCCGCTAAGATCTACCACAGAACGTGGAGGATATTCTTATCCTGGTGCTCTGCTCAGGGAGTGTCTCCCTGGCCATTTGCATTGCCTACATTTCTTTCTTTCCTGCAATCTGGGTTAGAAAAAGGTTTGTCGCTCGGCTCCCTTAAAGGGCAAGTCTCGGCGCTATCCGTCTTTTTTCAGAAGCGTCTAGCACGACTTTCTAAGGTACGCACGTTCCTGCAGGGGGTTTGTCATATCGTACCCCCGTACAAGCGGCCGTTAGATCCATGGGATCTGAACAGGGTACTAGTTGCCCTCCAGAAGCCGCCCTTCGAGCCTCTGAGGGAGGTTTCACTTTCTAGACTATCACAGAAAGTGGCTTTTCTGGTAGCGATCACATCTCTTCGGAGAGTGTCTGAGCTAGCAGCGCTGTCATCCAAGGCTCCCTTCCTGGTCTTCCACCAGGACAAGGTAGTGCTGCGACCCATTCAGGAGTTTCTCCCGAAGGTGGTATCCTCTTTTCATCTTAATCAGGATATCTCTTTGCCTTCTTTTTGTCCTCATGCAGTTCATCGGTATGAGAAGGATTTACATTTGTTAGATCTGGTGAGAGCACTCAGAATCTACATTTCCCGCACGGCGCCCCTGCGCCGTTCGGATGCACTCTTTGTCCTTGTCGCTGGTAAGCGCAAAGGGTCGCAGGCTTCTAAGGCCACCCTGGCTCGATGGATCAAAGAACCAATTCTTGAAGCCTACCGTTCTGCTGGGCTTCCGGTTCCATCAGGGCTGAAGGCCCATTCTACCAGAGCCGTGGGTGCGTCCTGGGCATTACGACACCAGGCTACGGCTCAACAGGTGTGCCAGGCAGCTACCTGGTCGAGTCTGCACACTTTCACCAAACATTATCAGGTGCATACCTATGCTTCGGCGGACGCCAGCCTAGGTAGAAGAGTCCTGCAGGCGGCAGTTGCCTCCCCGTAGGGGAGGGCTGTCTTCGCAGCTCTAACATGAGGTATTCTGTACCCACCCAGGGACAGCTTTTGGACGTCCCAATCGTCTGGGTCTCCCAATGGAGCGCCGAAGAAGAAGGGAATTTTGTTACTTACCGTAAATTCCTTTTCTTCTAGCTCCTATTGGGAGACCCAGCACCCGCCCTGTTGTCCTTCGGGATTTTTGGTTGTTTTTTCGGGTACACATGTTGTTCATGTTGAATGGTTTTCAGTTCTCCGACGATACTTCGGAGTGAATTTGTTTAAACCAGTTATTGGCTTTCCTCCTTCTTGCTTTTGCACTAAAACTGGTGAGCCAGTGATCCCACTGGGGGTGTATAGCCAGAAGGGGAGGGGCCTTACACTTTTTAGTGTAATTGCTTTGTGTGGCCTCCGGAGGCAGTGCTATACACCCAATCGTCTGGGTCTCCCAATAGGAGCTAGAAGAAAAGGAATTTACGGTAAGTAACAAAATTCCCTTCTTTGTGCTAACCACAGGTAGGCGTAAGGGCCTCTCTGCTTCTAAGCCGACCTTAGCCCGTTGGATTAGGTCGACCATTTCCGATGCCTACCAGGGTTCTCGGGTGCCTCCCCCGCCGGGGATCAAGGCACACTCGACCAGAGCTGTCGGTGCCTCTTGGGCTTTCAGGCACCAGGCTACGGCTCAGCAAGTCTGTCAGGCTGCCACTTGGACTAGCCTGCACACCTTTTCAAAGCACTACCAAGTGCATGCTCATGCTTCGGCAGATGCGAGCTTGGGCAGACGCATCCTTCAGGCGGCTGTCGCCCATTTGTGAAGTTAGGCTCTGCCTACTTCTCAGTTTTTCTGTTTATTCCCACCCATGGACTGCTTTGAGACGTCCCAATGTCTGGGTCTCCCATAGGAACGATAAAGAAAAAGAGAATTTTGTTTACTTACCGTAAATTCTTTTTCTTATAGTTCCGTATTGGGAGACCCAGCACCCTCCCTGTTGCCTGTTGGCAGTTTCTTGTTCCGCGTGTTATCACCGGCTGTTGTCGTGGACAGAGTCTCCGGTTGTTCCGGTTCTTGCTCTGTTTTTACTTGTGGGTGGCTATTCTCCTTCAGCTTTTGGACTAAACTGGCTAGATCTCGTTCTCCAGGGGGTGTATAGGCTCAGACGGAGGAGCTACACTTTTTAGTGTAGTACTTTGTGTGTCCTCCGGAGGCAGAAGCTATACACCCAATGTCTGGGTCTCCCATGTCGGAACTATAAGTAAAAGAATTTACGGTAAGTAACAAAATTCTCTTTTTTTCTCAGCTCTGCTACATCCTAAATCTAAAAACTCTGATTGTGTCAGAACCACTGCACCAGTAAACAAAGTTGGATTCAGTCTTTTTGCCTACAATATGCTACTCTCAGATGACATACAAAAATCTGCTGACAGATTCCCTTTAAAGCCTTCGTTGTAAGGTTGCGTCATTTCCCACGGTGTAGAGCATTCAGTTATATAAGAATCCAATATACCTTGTGGTATATATTTGGGATATTTATTATGTACATTTTAAAAATGGTGTACTGATGATTATTGGCCTAATGCGAGCCATAAGGACAGTCTGTTGGCTTCCAGTGAGTAAATGGAGCTTTATGGATATGTGTGTTGGGTAGGCCAGGAGCTCCAAAAATAGGTGTTGACAATGAAGTGAGAGCTTTATGTTTATGTAAATGTTATCCGAATAAGCCAGTGCGTACATCTGCAATTCTCCATATGTCGCTCGCATCATAGGATCCAATCTGCCCTAAAAAAGGAAAAAGAAAGCAGCAATCAACCTACCGAGTCAGCAAGTGCGCCAAGTATTGACGGCCACAAGGAGGTGCTAAGGATTGTGGGGCACATTCAGAAGTCTCTCTCGTCGAGTCTCATAAGGTAGTGGAGAACTTATTAATAAATATATTTTGTAATACATTTTAATATAAAACGCCAGACAAGCAGTTGTGATCCAGCCATGTCCGAACCTCTACAAACACATTTCAATTTCAGCCCAACTGCCTCTACAGCCCTGACTAAAACTTATTTATCTGCTCGTGGGGTTTGGGGGTTTGATATATATGGGATGATGCCTTTTTCAGTTCCATTGTACAGTGGAACCTCGGTTTACTCGTAACTTGGTGTGCGAGTATGTCGCTATACGAGCAAAGCTTGCTGTAAATTTGTAACTCAGTTTATCAGCAAGCCTTGCCATACGAGCAAAATACTCACCGAACACCCTTCCGGTTCCGTACTTTCACCGCGCTCTGACCCGCTTTTGTAGTATGAACAAACACGCACAGACGCACACCTATTCTGCTCACCTTACCTTCCGTTCCCTCGCTGGGCTCCTGGTTCTTGTAGTCCGCCGGTACAGAATGTGGTGCTTTCTCCTGGCACCTGCTCACCGACTCTAGGACTTCTTGTTTCTCTGTTACTGATGATATCAACCATCCATCACTGCAATAAAATAACAAAACGGCAGTAATAATTTTATTGTGTGACAGTTTGGCATTGCATTTCACTTAGTTTGGTGCTTAAGGGAAGGCTATTCTCCTTGCGGAGACTGACACACCATTCCAGCATGCCAGTGGTGAAGAGACTTTAAGCTGCAATGCTCCTCTGGTAAATATGCAAATGATCTCTTCAGTGAGGAAGTAGACGTACTTTAGTGCAACCTATTGGACGTAGCAGTCTCACTGAAGAGACAATTTGCATATTTCCCAGAGGAACATTGCGTCTTAAAGTCTCCTCACCACTGGCATGCTGGATTAATGTGAATAGCTTTCCCTTTAGACCCCGTCTTAGCCTCTCATACAGCCAGGTCAGATCTCATACTTTGCACTGATGAGGGACAACCATATCGAAACACCGTGTCTGCAAATTAAGGTTCTGAACTGGCATAAATCCTAAGTCAAATGACAAGGCTCGTTAAAGGGTCACTTTTGACTTTTAGGATTGCTACCGCCAATAGATGGCACTAGAGATTGTCTACTTTCTCACTGAAGAGATAATTTTCACTTAGTTTGGTGGAAATATTCTCTCAGCATTACTAATAAAAAAAATAATATGGAAATTGCTGTCCACTGTAGTATATCTTCATTATTTTTCTTCCATTTCTCCCAGAATAACACGTTGGATACTCGTCAAATTACTTAATCGCTTGTACTTGAATCTTCAGCTCCAATGTGGACAATTGGCCACGCTTCAAGAAGTATCTGCTGCGGTGAGACGCCCTATACTAGGTTTTATATGTTCAGTTAATAGTTTTGCAGCAGAATTAGAGAATAACCTGGTAAAGAAGAACTATTGTGGTTGAACTCTCATATAACTTCATTATAATGGATGGTAATACTGTTATTTTATACTAATATAGATTCTCGATACTGTAGGAGGCTGGGGAATGCAATAGGTTTTCTTTAACTCGTTTTAATTTGTGCCCAAAAATCCTCCAAATTAGGCATACAGCCATCCCAAAGGGGAAAGGAACAATGTCAAGTGAAGCTACCACTCCTCCATGTCTAAAAGCCACAATACCCATTAGAAAAACGTCTGCCGTGCCCACTGATTTGTATTAGGGCATTCAGCCCTAACCCCTGACGGATGATGTAGGGGAAGGTCCTGCTGTTAGATTTTCAACTGCTAAAACTAATGTTCTTCTTGGAGATAAGCCAAAGACGGAGGAGTCTGATAGTGGCTCTGTTACAGAGATCTGTTACGTCACCGCCGGAGTCTGCTCCAGCGACTTCTGCTCCGATCGCCAGGCGACGCCGTGTTCCTGCCGTGGATGGTGCTGGTGATGGGAGAGACGTCGATGCCAGCGGCACCAGTGGGCGCAGGCTCCGATCATCCACTGGGCTGGGTTGGCTTGGGATCTGCAGTACCGCTGGCTAACTGTGGGTGGCATGTGTCTTCCAGCTGAAGTTGCCAGCGTTCAGCTACAGCCAATGGGAAGACACCACACCCTTCTTATTTCCCCTCCTGTCACATGATTACTGCCAGATATAGTTCTGATTATCCTGGCTCCTGTTACGTCCTATTCTGTTTGGTGATTCCTGTGTGTTGACTTCTGCGTGTTTTGACTACTCTTCTGCCTACTGTTTTTGTACCTCACTGCCCGATCCGGATTTAACCTCTGCTACGTTTACTGACTACGTCACTGCCTGCCGATTCTGTCCCTGTTCCGCAATTCCTGGTTTGACCCTGCCTGACTACTACTCTCATCGGACTGCAGCCTTCAACAGGTAGTTATCTCCAGTTCCCGGTGTAATTCCAAATCCCTGTATAGGGGTTAAAGGGTTTCAGGGTTCTGGGGGTCCTACTTGGTGAGTGGCTTCCCTCTAGCCTCCCCTTTACAGCCCATCTGAGTTTGTGGACTCTGCGACTTGTGGCCGAGCTGAGCGCTCCGGTGTGTGGCGAGGTCGGGAGACATGGCTGTTAACAGCTATGTATTGTGTATAGCCGTCTTTATTCCTAGGCACCTGGACAGGTTTTGTTTTTTTTTCCTTTTTAAGCCTTTTTTTTTTTTTTTTTTTAATCATAAAGGTTTTATTAAATTTCCAGCATATAACAAAGAAATTTGACAATGTCAAACCACATACAGGTAACAATACAAAAACAGAGTACATATAGGTTATATCAACATATCATTGTGGGACATTAAATACCCCTATAGTACAAACTGGGAATAACTAAGGAAAAACATAGGGGGATGGGGTGAGCAGCCATATAGGTAAATTACCTTAGTGAGTCTAGCATTTTCCCTGGGGTTATCTGTCTCAAGGGGCCATCTCTAAGGCTGGGTTCACACTAAGCGACAGCGACAACGACGTCGCTGTTACGTCACCATTTTCTGTGACGTAACAGTGACCTTGTAAGTCGCTCTTATGATCGCTGCTTAGCTGTCAAACACAGCAGCCGAAGCAGCGATCATAACCATGCGCGTCGCTGTGCTGCAACATGAGCAGGGAGCCGCGCACACTGAGCACTGGCTCCCTGCTCTCCTAGCTACAGTACCCATCGGGTTAATTACCCGATGTGTCCTGCAGCTACATGTGCAGAGAGCAGGGAGCCGCGCACACTGCTTAGCGCTGGCTCCCTGTTCTCCTAGCTACAGTACACATCGGGTTAATTAACCCGATGTGTACTGCAGCCACATGTGCAGAGAGCAGGAGCCGGCGCTGGCAGCGTGAGAGCGGCGGAGGCTGGTAACGAAGGTAAATATCGGGTAACCACCTTGGTTACCCGCTGTTTACCTTAGTTACAGCTTACCGCAGGCTGTCAGACGCTGGCTCCTGCTCCCTGCACATTCAGGATTGTTGCTCTCTCGCTGTCACACACAGCGATGTGTGCTTATCAGCGGGAGATCAACAATAAAAAAACGAACCAGCACTGTGTGTAACGAGCAGCGATCTCACAGCAGGGGCCAGATCGCTGCTCAGTGTCACACACAGCGAGATCGCTAATGAGGTCACTGCTGCGTCACAAAAACCGTGACTCAGCAGCGATCTCGCTGTGTGTGAAGCACCCCTAAGTTACTTCAGGGTTCAGAGGAGCCTGGTGACTGTGGGGGATTAGAAGGTTGCGGGAGAGCCGCGGCATATGGAGAAGTCGCCCAGGGGGCCTATTGTTCCAGCACTGCCTCTTTCTTTTTCAGACTAGAAGCTAAACTCGTTTCATATGCCCACTGTAGATTCAGCCTGTCTGTTAGCTCTGTCCTAGTTGGTTACAGCGGGGACTTCCACCTGTAAGCTATACAATGCCTACCTGCCATAAGGAAATGGGAGATAATGGTTTTAAAGGGGTCAGGAATTGTGTCTATACCCATATGTAGAACGGCGAGGGCTGGGGAAGGGGGGATCTGGAGACCAGTGACCTCCCGGATCATTTCAAAAACTAAATTCCAAAATTCAAAGGTCCTCGGGCAGAACCACCACATATGACTTAAAGTACCTCTGTGGTTGCAGCCCCTCCAGCACAGTGGGGACATATTTGGAGAAAAGGTTGCTAATTTGGTGGGGAAATTATACCATCTCAGGTGGATTTTTTTTAGTTGTTCAATATGGTTAAGGCATGAGGAAAATCTTTGGATCCACTTTGAGGCAGAGTGCCAGGCCTGAGTTTGGAGTGGGGAGGAAAGATCCTTCTCCCATTTAAGCATGTAGGGGAGTTGTTTATCATCTAGCAGGCCATTTAGTAATTTATACACGAATGAGAGGCCCTTAATTTTACTATTTTGAAAGAAGTTTTTTATTGAGATGGGGTCAGCTACTAGAGGGTTGGAGAAGGTTGGAGCGTTTATGAGAAAGTGGCGCAACTGAAAAAATTGGAACAAGCTGTGCCGAGGAAGATTGAATTTCTCACACATCTCTGAGTAAGGAAGTAGAACTCCATCTTTATATAGGTCCGCTAACACCACAGGCTCTTTTTTTACCCATGAGGTAAGGTTTAAATTTGGGATGAAAGATTCAAGCGCTCTCAGGGGGATATTTGGTCTTAAAGCTTGTGACACTGTTCCACTCCACTCGCTCCAATTTTTCTTCAGTGTTGCTGTTGTGGGAAGAAGATCGCCATGGGAAGAGGGGGCTAGAATTAATGATTCAATGAACTGTTTAGGGGTGTGACAATTGATTGAGGAATGTTCGATCTGCAACCATCTCTGGTCTAGTTCGTTTTTCCACCAGTCACGGGCCGCCTCCAAAATGGCAGCTCTATGATATGTTAGAATGTTTGGGATACCCATGCCTCCGCCATTCAACGGTGCATGCATACAGCGCAGGGCTATTCTTGTTTTTTTCCCAGCCCAAATAAATTTTCCCATTAGTGAATGGATTTTAGATAGATAGCTTTGTGGGATTGCCAAGGGGAGGCATCTCAGGAGGTAGATGATTTTTGGGAGACATATCATTTTGAAAGTCTGCATTCTTGCCATCCAGGACAGGGGAAGCAGAGTGAGGCGGGCAAGTTCATTTTCTAGTGAATTATGTAGAGCTATCATATTTTTTTGAATTATGGTTTTAAGTGGGGCCAGTATAATACCCAGGTAAGGGATGCCATCCTCTTCCCACTTAAAGGGTTATAACTGAGATAAGGTGGTTTTGGTAGCGGGAGGCAGGAAAAGCGGAAAAATGAGGGATTTATTAACGCTTAGTTTGTAGTACGAGATTTGTGAGAAAGAGGTCAAAATCTCCATTATATGCTTCAGGGACACCACCACATTGGTACACGATAGGATGACATCATCTGCATATAAGCTGATCACATGATCCATCTTGCCCGCTTTCACTCCCGAAATCTGCGGACACTCACGAATGGCCTGGGCCAAGGGTTCAATGGTGAGAGCATAAATGATAGGGGAGAGGGGGCATCCTTGACGTGTCCCATTAGTGATTTCAAAGCTCCGAGACATAAACCCGGACGCCAATACCTTAGCATTGGGACTAGAATAAAGCGCCATTATAGCAGATAAAATAGGGCCTTCAAATCCAAACTTATCTAGTACCGATTTCAGGTAACCCCAGTGCACTCTGTCGAATGCTTTTTCTGCATCTAAGGACAGGAGCACACTGGGGGTTTTCCTTTTCTCAACTAGCGCGATCAGGTCCAACATCCTTCGCGTTCCATCCTTCGCCTGTCTGCCCGCCACAAACCCCACCTGATCTGGAGCAATTAGTTTCGGGAGAATTTTATGAATCCTGGCCGAAATAATTTTTGCATACAATTTTACATCGCAATTCAAAAGGGATATGGGCCTAAAGTTTCCGGGGGTTACTGGGGGTTTTCCCGGTTTAGGTAAGGTAGTTATTATGGCTTCAAGATTACTTGGTGAGATAGCTGCTGATTCTTGCCAAGAGGAGAAGATTCTCAGGATAAATGGGGACAGAATGTTAGTGAATTGTTTATAATATGTGTTAGTGAGCCCGTCTGGGCCAGGAGCTGAGTTTCTTTTTGCCGAATTAATTTCCTGGCGAACTTCTTGTATAGAGAAGGGCACATTGAGCAATTTTAGCTGATCTGTGGATAACCGGGGGAGGTTAATGCTATTTAAAAAGGAACTAATTGTGTCTTGGGAGGGCTTTGGGGCGGTGGGGTCATCTTTAAGGTTGTATAGTGATTGGTAAAAGTCAGCAAATGCATTGGCGATTTCTGTTGGGTTGCGAATTTTTGAATGAGGGCCTGATATAAGGAACTCTATTTTGTTTTATACTTCTCTTTTTTTGACTCTCCTGGCTAATAAGGCTCCTGCCCTGTCACCCATGGCATAAAATTTTAACTTAAAGCTCTCAAATTTTTCTCATAGTCCACCAAGAGCAATTGGTGGAGCTGTAGTCTTAGTAGTAGTAGTTTTCTGAGATCGTTCGAAACAGAGGGACTTGGGGAGGATTTATTAAGAGAGTCAAGGAAATTGATTTGGTTTAGGATAGCTTTGGAAGCTGCCTGACGTCTTTTTTTCTCCCTAGTGGCGATTTTTATGAATGACCCCCTAATATAAGCTTTGTGAGAGGACCACAATGACTCCTCTTTTACTTCATTATTATCATTAAATTTGAAAAATTCGTTGAGGTCAGATCTTAGTTCCTCAGCTACTTGTTTGGAAGCTAGAAGGGAATCATTCATTCGCCACCGGTCAAATATAGGCGAGCGATCTTGCTCTCGAATAGTCAAATAAATGGGGGCATGATCCGACCATGATATTATTCCAATTTTAGAATCTGAACAGTCCAATTGGCTGTAGGAGAGGAACCGAGGTGAGTAGTATGTGTAGTCTCTTTCATTTGCATGATGGTATCTCCATATATCATGAAGGTGCCATTCTGAGACCACTACTCTCATCTCTTTCCTCTGTACAGCAGCATTTGAACTGTCCAAGGAGCTTGACATTAACATATTGTAGTCTCCGCAAATGATTTGCTTACCTCCCGTGACTGCTGAGAGTTTAATTAGGAATTTGCGCAAGAAACAGATCTGGCCTGTATTGGGGGCATATACAGATGCAATAGTATACCTGGACCCATTTATGGAGCAATTTAGAATAGCATATCTGCCGTCAGGATCTGAGTGCTGGGCTAGCAAAGTGAAAGAGACCGTATTTCTTTGTCGCTCCATTGGGAGACCCAGACAATTGGGTGTATAGGCTATGCCTCCGGAGGCCACACAAAGTATTACACTAAAAGTGTAAAGCCCCTCCCCTTCTGCCTATACACCCCCCCGTGCTCTCACGGGCTCCTCAGTTTTCATGCTTTGTGCGAAGGAGGCTGACATCCACGCATAGCTCCACAGCTTAGTCAGCAGCAGCTGCTGACTATGTCGGATGGAAGAAAAGAGGGCCCATAACAGGGCCCCCAGCATGCTCCCTTCTCACCCCACTCTTGTCGGCGGTGTTGTTAAGGTTGAGGTATCCATTGCGGGTACGGAGGCTGGAGCCCACATGCTGTTTTCCTTCCCCATCCCCTTTAGGGCTCTGGGTGAAGTGGGATCCTATCGGTCTCCAGGCACTGAGACTGTGCTCCATCCACAGTTCCTGGGGACTCTGCTGGACAAGGAGCCGAGTATCGTCAGGGACAAGGCCCTGCTACTTTGAGGTACTCTGTGTCCCCGTGGGGACCGCGCACAGAAACACTCCAGCATTGCTGGGTGTGTTAGTGCACCGGGGACCGCAGCGCTGACCGCGCTTGTGCCATCACACACTGCAGCGTGGCTGGGTGTGTTAGTTTACTGGGGACTACCGCGCTGACCGCGCGCTGCCATTTCACATTGCAGCGCGGCTGGGAATGTTAGTACGCCGGGGACTACCGCGCCGACCGCGCTTATACGCCGGCCGCGCTTATAACTTTAGTCCCCGGCTTTTGCGGCCTAGTCTCACTCTTTTCCCGCCCCCAGGCCTGCCAGTCAGGGGAAGGGCGGGACGCTGTACAGGACGTCAGCACTGAGGGCTGGAACATGCTTTGCATACTCCACCCCCCTCACTGTGCACAGTGGGGCACCAGATTCCCGCACTTTCTAGGGCACGCCCACGGCCCCCTCCTCTCCTCAGGACGCCGGCAGCCATTCCTGTCAGCTCTTCTGACGCTGGAGAGGGGAGACAAGCTCTGGGAGACCCAGGCTGGGATTCTGGTGACCACACAACCGCTTTAAGCGGGCGGTAAGCAGCACCTGAGGTGCTGGCCCCACTAGTGCAGAAGTGTACTTATAGATTATATGATTATAGGCTATACTTTACACTGTATGGTGCATGGTTGATTTTTGGCTATATACCCTCCTGGATTGCTCAGAGGAGACAACAGCATGTCATCCGCAAAAAGCAAGGGTGCCAAAGCACAGGCTTACTATGCTGCCTGCGCCGCATGTACGGCTATACTACCGGCAGGTTCCACTGACCCTCATTGTGTGCAATGCTCGGCCCCTGTGGCACTTGCTCAGCCGGAGCCTCTGCTAAGGGTGGCCCAGGGGGAACCACCTGCTAACACTGTCCAGGTGACAGGGACGGAGTTTGCAGTTTTTACTGATAGACTTTCTGAGACTATGGCTAAGATACTAGAAGCCTTGCAGTCCAGACCGGTATCTCAGACCATGGGCACTGTGGAATCATTGCTGGACTCAGTGTCCCAAGGTGGATCCTCCAATCTCCAGACTGGCGGCTAGATCCATAGTTGCAGTTGAAGATGGGGCTTCACTCAAGGATGCCACTGACAGACAGATGGAGCTCTGGTTGAAATCCATCTATGAAGCTATCGGCGCGTCTTTTGCTCCAGCATTCGCAGCCGTATGGGCACTCCAAGCTATCTCAGCGGGTCAAGCGCAAATTGACGCACTCACACGTACGTCTGCGCCGCAAGTGGCGTCCATAACCTCTCAAACGTCGGCATTTGCGTCCTACGCTATTAATGCTGTCCGGGACTCTGCGAGCCGTACGGCGGTAGCATCCGCCAATTCGGTGGCAATACGCAGGGCCTTGTGGCTACGGGAATGGAAGGCAGATTCGGCTTCCAAAAAGTGCTTAACCAGTTTGCCATTTTCTGGCGACCGTTTGTTTGGTGAGAGATTGGATGAAATCATCAAACAATCCAAGGGAAAGGAAACATCCTTACCCCAGGCCAGAACAAACATACCCCAACAGAGGAGGGGACAGTCGAGGTTTCGGTCCTTTCGGGGTGCAGGCTGGTCCCAATTCTCCTCGTCCAAAAGGCCTCAGAAGGATCAGAGGAACTCCGATTCATGGCGGTCTAAGTCACGCCCTAAAAAGACCGCCGGAGGTGCCGCTACCAAGGCGGCTTCCTCATGACTTACGACCTCCTCACACCGCATCCTCGGTCGGTGGCAGGCTCTCCCGCTTTTGCGACACCTGGCTGCCACAGGTAAAAGACCGTTGGGTGAGAGACATTCTGTCTTACGGTTACAGGATAGAGTTCAGCTCTCGTCCTCCGACTCGATTCTTCAGAACATCTCCGCCTCCCAAGCGAGCCGATGCTCTTCTGCAGGCGGTGGGCACTCTGAAGGCAGAAGGAGTGGTGGTCCCGGTTCCTCTTCAGCAACAGGGTCACGGTTTTTACTCCAACCTGTTTGTGGTTCCAAAGAAGGACGGGTCTTTCCGTCCTGTCCTGGACCTAAAACTGCTCAACAAACACGTAAAGACCAGGCGGTTCCGGATGGAATCTCTCCGCTCCGTCATCGCCTCAATGTCCCAAGGAGATTTCCTTGCATCGATCGATATCAAAGATGCTTATCTCCACGTACCGATTGCTCCAGAGCATCAGCGCTTCCTGCGCTTCGCCATAGGAGACGAACACCTTCAGTTCGCGGCACTGCCGTTCAGCCTGGCGACAGCCCCACGGGTTTTCACCAAGGTCATGGCTACAGTAGTTGCGGTCCTCCACTCTCAGGGTCACTCGGTGATCCCTTACTTAGACGATCTGCTGGTCAAGGCACCCTCTCAAGAGGCATGCCAACACAGTCTCAACGCTACTCTGGAGACTCTCCAGAGTTTCGGGTGGGTCATCAATTTTCCAAAGTCAAATCTGACACCGGCCCAATCGCTGACATATCTTGGCATGGAGTTTCATACCCTCTCAGCGATGGTGATGCTCCCGCTGAACAAACAGCGGTCACTGCAGACAGGGTTACAATCTCTCCTTCAAGGTCAGTCACACCCCTTGAGGCGCCTCATGCACTTCCTGGGGAAGATGGTGGCAGCAATGGAGGCAGTCCCTTTCGCGCAGTTTCACCTGCGTCCTCTTCAATGGGACATCCTACGCAAATGGGACAGGAAGTCGACGTCCCTCGACAGGAACGTCTCCCTCTCTCAGGCAACCAAAGCTTCCCTTCGGTGGTGGCTTCTTCCCACTTCATTATCGAAGGGGAAATCCTTCCTACCCCCATCCTGGGCGGTGGTCACGACGGACGCGAGTCTGTCAGGGTGGGGAGCAGTCTTTCTCCACCACAGGGCTCAAGGTACGTGGACTCAGCAAGAGTTCTCCCTTCAGATCAATGTTCTGGAGATCAGGGCAGTGTATCTTGCCCTAAAAGCGTTCCAGCAGTGGCTGGAAGGCAAGCAGATCCGAATTCAGTCAGACAACACAGCGGTGGCTTACATCAACCACCAAGGCGGAACACGCAGTCGGCAAGCCTTCCAGGAAGTCCGGCGGATTTTGATGTGGGTGGAAGCCACGGCCTCCACCATCTCCGCAGTTCACATCCCGGGCGTAGAAAACTGGGAAGCAATCTTTCTCAGTCGCCAGGGCATGGACGCAGGGGAATGGTCCCTTCACCCGGACGTGTTTCAGGAGATCTGTTGCCGCTGGGGGATGCCGGACGTCGACCTAATGGCGTCCCGGCACAACAACAAGGTCACGGCATTCATGGCACGATCTCACGATCACAGAGCTCTGGCGGCAGACGCCTTAGTTCAGGATTGGTCGCAGTTTCAACTCCCTTATGTGTTTCCTCCTCTGGCACTGTTGCCCAGAGTGTTACGCAAGATCAGGGCCGACTGCCGCCGCGCCATCCTCGTCGCTCCAGACTGGCCGAGGAGGTCGTGGTACCCGGATCTGTGGCATCTCACGGTGGGCCAACCGTGGGCACTACCAGACCGACCAGACTTGCTGTCTCAAGGGCCGTTTTTCCATCTGAATTCTGCGGCCCTCAACCTGACTGTGTGGCCATTGAGTCCTGGGTCTTAGCGTCTTCAGGATTATCTCAAGAGGTCATTGCCACTATGAGACAGGCTAGGAAACCAACGTCCGCCAAGATCTACCACAGGACGTGGAAAATATTCCTGTCATGGTGCTCTGCTCAGGGTTTTTCCACCTGGCCATTTGCCTTGCCCACTTTTCTGTCCTTCCTTCAATCCGGATTGGAAAAGGGTTTGTCGCTCGGCTCCCTTAAGGGACAAGTCTCTGCGCTCTCTGTGTTTTTTCAGAAGCACCTAGCCAGACTTCCACAGGTACGCACGTTCCTGCAGGGGGTTTGTCACATCGTCCCTCCTTACAAGCGTCCGTTAGAACCCTGGGATCTGAACAGGGTGCTGATGGTTCTTCAGAAACCACCGTTCGAGCCAATGAGGGATATCTCTCTCTCACGCCTTTCGCAGAAAGTGGTTTTCCTAGTAGCAGTCACTTCACTACGGAGAGTGTCGGAGCTAGCAGCGTTGTCATGCAAAGCCCCTTTCCTGGTGTTTCACCAGGACAAGGTGGTTCTGCGTCCGGTTCCGGAATTTCTCCCTAAGGTGGTATCCCCCTTTCATCTCAATCAGGATATCTCCTTACCGTCTTTTTGTCCTCATCCAGTTCACCAATGTGAAAAGGATTTGCACTTGTTAGATCTGGTGAGAGCACTCAGATTCTACATTTCTCGTACGGCGCCCCTGCGCCGCTCGGATGCACTCTTTGTCCTTGTTGCTGGCCAGCGTAAAGGGACACAAGCTTCCAAATCAACCCTGGCTCGGTGGATCAAGGAACCAATTCTCGAAGCTTATCGTTCCTCGGGGCTTCCGGTTCCCTCAGGGCTGAAGGCCCATTCTACCAGGGCCGTGGGAGCGTCCTGGGCCTTGCGGCACCAGGCTACGGCTCAGCAGGTGTGTCAGGCAGCTACCTGGTCGAGCCTGCACACTTTCACGAAACACTATCAGGTGCATACCTATGCTTCGGCAGATGCCAGCCTAGGTAGGCGAGTCCTTCAGGCGGCGGTTGCCCACCTGTAGGACGGAGCCGTTACGGCTCTATTATGAGGTATTATTTACCCACCCAGGGACTGCTTTTGGACGTCCCAATTGTCTGGGTCTCCCAATGGAGCGACAAAGAAGAAGGGAATTTTGTTTACTTACCGTAAATTCCTTTTCTTCTAGCTCCAATTGGGAGACCCAGCACCCGCCCCTGTTTTTTTGTGTGTACACATGTTGTTCATGTTGAATGGTTTCAGTTCTCCGATATTCCTTCGGATTGAATTTACTTTAAACCAGTTTATAATTTTTTCCTCCTTCTTGCTTTTGCACCAAAACTGAGGAGCCCGTGAGAGCACGGGGGGTGTATAGGCAGAAGGGGAGGGGCTTTACACTTTTAGTGTAATACTTTGTGTGGCCTCCGGAGGCATAGCCTATACACCCAATTGTCTGGGTCTACCAATTGGAGCTAGAAGAAAAGGAATTTACGGTAAGTAAACAAAATTCCCTTCTTTTTTACACAAATAAATACACCCGCCTTTTTTTTTTGACCACATGCATGCATAATAAATGGGAATTTAGGATTATTCAGCCGATACGTGTCATTTTGGAGAAGATGTGATTCCTGTCCGCAAATCACATCACATTTTGATCTTGACACTTCCCGCCAGAACATAGACCTTTTAGCTGGCGAATTTAGACCTTTTACATTTATAGACATACAGTTTAACACCATTATGCTAGAATTAGAGTCTCTTGGCTAAGACTGCAAGGAGGGAAAGGAAGGTTAGGTAGAACATAACCAACATTTGTCCAAAAGGAAAAAAAAATCCAAAAAAGGACCAGCGGCATGATAGGAGATTGCCGCCCTGGGGGCCAGAAGGACCTGGATGAACCATATCCAGAGGGCCTTCAAGAAAAATAACTAAGTCACAACCACGACTCGGAATATTAGATAACTCACGCTACGGACCACTCTTCATTAATTTTCTCCCTGCGGGATGGCCCTGCGGCTCTCGGAGATCTGTCTGGGAGATTCATCAAGTTCCACGAAGAGAGGAGCCTAGCCAGCTGGTTTGGCGAGTGACACACGTGGGTGTTCCCTGCCCGGGTGATCAGGATTTTGACAGGGAAGCCCCATCTGTAGGCGATAGCTTCATCTCTTAAGATCTTGGTGTAAGGAGCAAATTCTCTCAGTTTTGCCAGAGTTCCAGCCGACAGATCAGGAAAAATGGATATAAGGCGGAATTTCTCAGGCAGGGATGGCTTCTTCCTCAGAGCTTGTAGCAGGGCCTCCTTGGTTTTGTAGAAATGCAGGCGAGCTATGGTATCCCGAGGGGCCTCAGCGTTAAGAAATTTTGGTTTTGGGACTTTGTGAATCCTGTCTATTATGAAATCATTTGGGCCCAGATCTGGCAAGGCCTCCTGCAGCAAGGATACCAAGAAGCTCTGGAATCCTCCGTCTGGTATAACCTCTGGAATCCCTCTTATTCTTATATTGTTTCGGCGAGATCGGTCCTCCAGATCCAGGATTTTAGTTTGCAGACCCTGTACTTGCTCTTCCAGATCTGCATTGGAATCTATGAGGCTGTTATGGGATCTTGTGAGCTCCTCCATCTTTGTTTCAATGTGGGAGGTGCGGGCTCCTATGGCTGTAATATCTGCACGCAGCTCAGCTACCATGCCTTTCCAGTCCTCTTGCAGTGAGGCCCAGAGGGCACTGAGAAGCTTCTGCATTGTGTGCTTGGTACCGTGTTTCCCCGAAAGTAGGACCCCCCGAAAGTAAGGCAGGGTGGGGGTTTCGGGGGGGTCCGCCAATGTAGGGCACCCCCCGATTGTAAGGCAGGGTAGCGGGGGGGGGGCCGGGGAATGTAAGGCCGCCTATGGGTGGTGGTCGCGGCGTAATGTAAGGCCGCATATGGGTGGGGGTCCCTGGGGAAAGTACAGGAACTTACCGCTGCCGCTGTTCCCTCGCTCCATCCAGGCCTTCTCCAGTCTCGTGCCACCCGTGGTCCGCCTCCGGTGAATGGCCCCCGCAAGGCTCCCTGCTGGCCATCAGCTCGAGCTGTGATTGGCCAGTCAGCCGGCTCGCAGCTGATTGGCCCTCAGCTCGAGCTGCGATTGGCCAGTCAGCCGGCTCGCAGCTGATTGGCCCTCAGCTCGAGCTGCGATTGGCCAGTCAGCCGGCTCGCAGCTGATTGGCCCTCAGCTCGAGCTGCGATTGGCCAGTCAGCCGGCTCGCAGCTGATTGGCCCTCAGCTCGAGCTGCGATTGGCCAGTCAGCCGGCTCGCAGCTGATTGGCCGAAATCAGCCGCGACGTCACCGCCTGCAGGCTCGCTCCGATTTCGGTAAGTTCCGAAACTGTGTGTGTGTGTGTGTACGGTATGTGTATGGGTGCCGTATGTGGCTGTATGTGTCAGTGTGTGTGTGTGTACGGTACCGGTACGATATGTGTGTGGGTGCCGTGTGGGGCTGTACCGGTACCGTATGTGTCAGTGTGTGTGGTGGCAGAGTGGGGGGCAGAACCACTGTATGGGGAGGCTGCAGGGGGGAGGATGGGGTGGATGCCGGATCTCAAACAATGGGGAGGCTGCAGGGGGGAGGAAGGGGTGGATGCCGGATCTCAAACAATGGGGAGGCTGCAGGGGGGAGGAAGGGGTGGATGCCGGATCTCAAACAATGGGGAGGCTGCAGGGGGGAGGATTGTCATTTTTTTTCCAATGTAAGGCCTCCCCCGAAAGTAAGGCAGGGTGGGACTTTTGGGGGTAAAATTAATGTAAGACAGGGCCTTACTTTCGGGGAAACACGGTAAGTGGAATGTCAGCATTATCAGTGTCAAAGTCTGTAGCAGCCGTGGAGCCCCTCCTGGATGAGTGTGTTGAAACAGTGGAGGAGGAAGCAGCCATCTTATCTCTTCCAGCACTGATAAAGAAATCTGTCACTTTTGCTGGAGAAGGCCTCTTTTGGGACTTTCCCTTTGTCATCTTTTTTAGCTCTTTGATGCTGTATGTTAACTTGATTGTTGGAGCATTTGGATTTCCCAGGTATCATCAATCTATGTGAAGGAGATTACATAAGGTTATTGGGTTTTCTAGCCTTTGCAATTGGGAAACATAGATGAGGACCTGGGATAAAAAGTGTCAGCTCTTCCAACCAGTTATACACTCCTGCAGTCATGGATCTAAACAAGTTTTAGCTTAAGGCCTAAGGCTATGTGCGCACTAGTGCCTTTTACCCGCTGATTTGCCGCGGAAATTTCTTGAGAAATGTCTGCAATCTTTGTGCAGACATTTCCCAGCAAATCCTATGGTAAAAAAAAATAGCTGTGCGCACTGGTGCGGATTTTTCTCAAGAAATTTCCTTGAGAAGAATTTCTCGAGAAACTTTCTTGAGAAAATGAACATGTCCATTATTTCCGCAGGTACCCTGCGGATTTCGGCAGTACAGCCTGCAAAAATCCGCAGGGAACCACCCGCGGGAAAATCGCGGCAATTCCGCGGCTATTCCACGGCTAATCCGCGGCAAATCCGCATGCGGATTTGGTGCGGATTTTTTCCGGAGGTCCGGAAATCTTTCACTCCCAGAAGTTTCTCAAGAAATTTTCTTGAGAAACTTCTCATTTCTAGTGCGCACATAGCCTTAGACACACGGCAGGAAAATCGGAGCTATTGGAATGCGATAAAACATCACATTCCACTCAGACCAATATTAGCCTGTGTGTCAGCACCCATGAGCGATTATTTTCTCAGCCCTAATCGGACCGAGCAAACAGTCGCAGCATGCTGCAAGTGCAATGCGATCCTTGTTTCTCTCGCACCCATTCAAGTCTATGGGGTGAGAGAATCATCGCACTGCACTCGCGGTACACCGGTGTAATGCGAGTGCAGAACGAGAATGGCAATAGCTGGCTACGGAGGAGATGAGATAAATCCCTCCCTCTCCTCTGCAGCGCTAGTTCTCCCCTCCTCAGCATCGGCCCTCCCTCCGCAGCGGTGGCCCGCCCCTCCTCAGTGACGCAGCTGATGTCCGATCGCATGATCGGACCTCAGTCGCAATTAAACTCGGCTCCTGCTGTGCTGCCAGCGTGAGCCGAGTGTCATGTGAGGATCGCAGCAGTCCCCGGTTGGCCCCGGCCTAATGTATATGCTCAGCAGGAACACCTTTTTTTTTAGTTTTAACTTTTAGGCTGATAATACAAAGTAGACCAGATCTCCCTGACCCCCTATTTGAGGGGATGTGCAGTAAGAGCTGACCCCACTGTTGTCTACGATGCCCGATGGAAGGAAAGAAGGCACAGTGCACTACCAAATCCCCTGTAAGGCTGCGTGCCCATGATCAGGGTTCACAGCGTTTTGGACGCAGCGTGTTTTTGCTGCGTTCAAAACACTGCTTTGTACAGTACAAGCAGAGTGGATGGGATTTCTATAAATCCTGTGCCCACTGTGCTTGTTTTTCCCGCAGTGAAAACTGACCTGCGGTGCGGCTTCATAAGCTGCAGCATGTCAATTCTTTTCTGTGGAGACACAAGCGAGGGCGAACAGAAGAAAGACTGCAGCAGCCCGAAACATGATCGTGGGCACGAGTCGCTGTGGTCTCCTGCGGAGAAGACTTGCGGTCCCACAGGTCAGGACACGGCGGGTCCTGATCATGTACACTTACCCTAACTTGCCAACAATAGGGTCACCAAACCTTCCAGCTGACCTTTATTCTCCTCAAGGAATGAAAAAACTGACATGGAGACCCTGCTGGGATCTGAGCCTTAGGAAGTATTCTTTTATAGAGATGAGTATACTTTGTTAAGGGGTCCATACACCTTAGATAGCTGTTGGGTGACTGCAGTGTGTCCAGACTTTCCCATACACATGAATGCCTTCTTGTTTTTTCTGGAAAGGACACAGTAAACCACAGACTCCTCTGACAGTGGCTTAGCCAGTGCGAGATCAAAATATTAGGCTTTTCAATTCAGAATCCTCACACCTCATCTCCCCCAACAGACATTTTTGAATAATAATAATAATTTCCACAATTGGATGTATTTAAAAAAAATGCGGTCAGACACGGCCATTACACAGTACACAGCAGGGACACATATAGAAGATTATCTCAGCACAGGAACTTTTTTTTTTTTTTTAAACACATCCGAATGTGGAAATGATTATTTCAAGATATTTTTATTAAAATGAACTGTAAAATGACTTTTGTTTTTGGGAAAACATGTTTTTTTGGTCTCCCTCCGACAACCCACACACCAGAGGACATCAAAAAGGAGATGTACAGTTGAAACCAGAAGTTTACATACACTATCTATAGAGACACATCTGCATGTTTTTTTCACTATCTGACATGAAATAAAAATAAACTTTTCCCGTTTTAGGTCCATTAAGAACGGAAATTATGTATATTTGTTAAATGCCAGTATAATGAGAGAGAGACTGGTTTAAGACATTTTTATTACTTTCCGCAAAGTCAAACGTTTACATACACTAAGAGCGCTATGGGTTTAAACAATGAGACAGCCCATATGATGAGGTCATGTCTTTGGAAGCTTTTGGTTTATTGGCAACATCTGAGTTAATTAGAGACACACCTGTTGATGTATTTTAATACACACCTGAAATAGACTGCTTCTTTGTGTAGCATCATGGGAAAGTCAAAAGCCAAGATTTCAGGAAGAGAACTATGGACTTGCACAAATCTGGTTCATTCTTGGGTACAATTTCCAAATACTTGAAGGTGCCTCGTTAATTTGTACAAACAATTACACGCAAGTACAAACAAGATGGGAATATTTAGCCATCATACCCCTCAGGAAGGAGACAGGTTCTGTGTAGCAGAGATGAACGTGCTTTGGTCAGACATGTGCAGATCAACCCAAGAGCAAAAGCAAAAGACCTTGTGAAGATGCTGGCGGAAGCTGTTAAGATTGTGTTATTATTCAGTGAAATGAGTACTGTATCAACATGGGCTGAAAGGCCACTCTGCAAGGAAGAAGCCATTACTCCAAAAGAAACCTAAAAATCCAGATTAATGTTTGCAAATGCACACAGGAACAAAGACCTTAATTTTTGGAGACGTGGTCTGTAGTCTGACGAAACTAAAATTGAACTGTTTGACCATAATGACCATTATTATGTTTGGAAGAAAATGGTAAAAGCTTTGAAGCCTAAGAACACCATCCCAATTGTGAAACACGGGGGTGTCAGCATCATGTTGAGGGGTTGTTATGCTGCAGGAGGGACTGGTGCACTTCACGAAATAGATGGCATCATGAGGAAAGAAGATTATGTGGAAATACTGAAGCAACATCTCAAGACATCAACCAGGAACTTAAAGCTCGGGCAGAAATGGATCTTCCAAATGGACAATGACCAGAAGCACGCTGCCCAACTGGTTACAAAGTATCTTCAGGATAACAGTCAATGTTTTGGAGTGGCCATCACACAACCCTGATTTCATTCTTATTGAAAATTTACGTGCAAAGCTGAAAAGGCCAGTGCCAGCAAGGCGACCTACAAACATGGCACAGTTACACCAGTTCTGTCAGGATGAATGAGCCCAAATTCCTACCAACTATTGTGAGAAGCTTGTGGAAGGAGATCCAAAACGTTTCACCCAAGTCATACAGTTTAAGAGCAATGGTACCAAATACTAATGAAATGTATGGAAACGTTTGACTTTGCAGAGTGCAATAAAAATGCCTTAAAACATTCTCTCACTCACATTATTCTGGCATTTGGCAAATCTAAATAATTTCGGTTCCTAATTGACCTAAAACAGGCAAGATTTATTCTGATATCATCCTAGAAGCGTAGGTCTGCTCAACTGGCACGAGGTGCTTGGAAGTAAAATATAATTTAATAGAAAGGATAACTCCGGCACACTTTAGTGATGATGCAATAAATAAAAAAGTCCACTATAATATTGGAATTCAATATACGTAAAGGAAATACAAAAAAAACCGTAACTGACGTTTCAGCTTATATTCAGCCTTTCTCAAGGGTTTTTGTTATCTAAGTACAAACGAGATACAAATAGGAGAAATTCCAAGAAATGATTATTCATACAATATAAAAACTAAAAAGTAGAAGGGGAGGGAAGAATGCTATTTGTTGCATAAAAATTACATAGTGTTTGTCTATGTGATACACGGGTAATGGGACATAAGAGACAAAAACACCATGATGTTAGAGGCAAATAATGCGTCAGGAGGAGAGACTGGCATACATGCAAAGAGGATAATGCAACCGGAGGCATCGTACACAGAGTATATACCTGGGATTAGAAATTACTTTTGCAGGTGTATATAACAAGCGGCACGACACAGACAAGATATATCTAAAAATACATAACATAACAAAACATAACAATAGTACCATAATAAAGCAGTAATTCTCAATAGGGAGAAGATGGTGAAAAAAAACCATACGGATGTGTCTTTTTAGATAGTGTATGTAAACTTCTAGTTTCAACTGTAGGGTTTATTCTTGATTATCATCCTTTTTTATTTTTATTTTATAGGTTTTATTTTTGTTTTAACAAGAACAAAAATAAAGGTGTGCAACAACTTACAAGTTGTCTGACCATGAGAAAGGCATAATTGAATACAACATGGCCCACAAAGTGGGAGTACAAGATAAGAGGATCAGAAACGGTTCTAATCTGCATCAACATGTATAATCATCACTACTGAGTTGGTACTGGTGCAGCCGTTGTATTATTATATCAGAGTAATTGGAGTACAGCACTCACTTAACTGCCACTAATAAGTTAAGAAAAAAAAATAACTCTACCTTTGAGCCATCCACACATAGCAAATTTTTGAAGATTTGCCATTTTTAATTTACTAGTCATGTTAAGTCATTTGTATTTGCACATAATTAATCTGTTGAGATCTAGGCGATGTATCAGTTGAGTTCCAGGCCACTATTACCACTTTTCTAGCACAAAATGGCAATACCCGAAAAAAGAATAGACTGGACGAACCCTGTATTGCCTCCTCCAAGATGGCCAGTAAATGTAATTGTGGGATAGAATTCTCATAAAGTTAAATTGAGTTTAAAGGGAACCTGTCAGGTGCAATATGCAGTTCTGGGTGCATATTGCTAATCCCTGCCTAACTGTCCCTGTATACACTAGTATAGATAAAGAGATCTCTAGAAAAAGGATTTTTAAAGATCTTTTTACCGTATGCTAATGAGTGAGGGCACTAGCCCCCTGCGTGCTAGTTCCCTGGCCAGTCACCCCCATTTGTGTGTTAGTACGCCCCTGAGGGCATGCTAATGAATGCGCAGTGTCACAGGATGATCTCACCTCATCGCTGCCCAATGCTGAATTTCGGCTCCGTGCCCATGACCCATGAGTTTGGACGCACTACTTCAGTATGAAGCCAGGACCCGTACACACGGCTGCATAGTGCGCATGACCCAAACTCCGGGTTGGACGCAATGGCGGCGGAGAGGTAAGATCATCCTGTGACGCTGCGTATTCATTAGCATGATAGCACGCCCACAGGGGTATACTAACATGCTAATGGGGGCGACTAGCCAGGGAACGAACGCCCAGGGGACTAGTGCCCTCGCTCATTAGCATATGGTAGATCTCTTTATCTATGCTAGTGTATACAGGGACGGTCAGGCAGGGATTAGCAATATGTACCCGACACTGCTCGTGGTTCTGGGTGTATATTTGACCTGACAGGTTCCTTTTTAAAGATGGCAACCAACCAGAATGGTGTTACGGGGGGCTGTCTGATAATAACCGAAAGGAGTATCAGACAGTCAGGGTCCACCGTGCAAAGACTTTGCTGCAGACTATGGCAGAGTGCAATACCTCTGTTAACTCACAGAAGGATATAATAAGTAAGTAAAGCAATTCCTCCCTTGCTTGGAGGGTGTGTGGAATGATCTCTGTTAATAATCACAGAGACAAAGGCAATGTGTGCGAAATGGCACCTACCTAGGTCCGCTCTTCTAGTGGTGCAAAAGAGACGAACAGCAGCGTAAGCCGCACAAAGCTCCTACCTGCGTTCGCTCCACTAGTGTGCGAGGACACGAACCACTAGATATGGCACCTGCCTAGGTCCGCTCTTCTAGTGGTGCAAAAGAGACGAACAGCAGCGTAAGCCGCACAAAGCTCCTACCTCTGTTCGCTCCCCTAGTGTGCGAGGATACGAACAACTGCCAGACGCAGTATAAGGAACGTTACCCTAGCGGCAACGTCCACCTACGAGTAGAATCACAAGGCCCAGCCAGACCATGTGCCTCAGGCACCTGCCTATGTCCGCTCCCCTAAGAGGTAAGGATACGGACAGCAGCCGAAGCTGTAAGGTATAAGAACGCTACCCTGCCGGTAGCGCTCACCTAGCATAGACAGAGGAATGCCTAGAGGAACGCGCACAGAGCGTCTACTCATATGCATGAACCAAGAGGACTGAGCACCATGCGGCATGGGTCAGGGTCTTATATAGACTCTGTGCCTCATCCAAGATGGAGGACACCAGAGCCAATCCGCTGCCGGAACGACAGGAGTGACGTCATGCTGGCCTATCACCGAGCAAGACGTCACAAGCACATGACCAGCGACCAATCGGCATAGAAGGTGTCAGAGACATGTGACCTCGTGTCAGCGATGATGTCACCCGCACATGTGCAATGGCTCCAAGATTGGACTTAGTCTCCGGCGCTCGCACATGTGCAGTAGCAAGAAATCTGGACTTAGTCTCCAGCGCTCGCACATGTGCAGTAGCAAGAAATCTGGACTTAGTCTCCAGCGCTCGCACATGTGCAGTAGCAAGAAATCTGGACATAGTCTCCAGTGCTCGCAGCAACCGTAACAAATGGGTAAGGTTTGGAGCAGGAGGGTCCCAAGGGCTGCACTGGATCTCCAGGACATCCATCCCGCTGCACTGGGATGTAATATATCTTATGTCGGAATCTACCCTACATTGGTGTTCTTCGTGCACTTACAACTGATGACCAAACAGAGTCCATCACTTCCTCCCAGTCACTGTCCTCCAGTCACGGCACCACGTGGCCCGAGCCCCTCAAATGGTGACACAGCAGACCTAGACATTGCACTATATACACACATTAGGAGTGCCGCTAGATCAGAGGATCTCTGTGAAATGTTCTAAATTGAAGGATTCCAATTTAATTTGTAGTGAACCCAAACTGTGCAACAAAAGCATTCATGAGATGAAGATACTGAAAGAAAGCAGAGTTAGGAAGGACATATTGAGATTTCAAGGTATCAATAGTAGGGAAGACATTTGACTCCATAAAAATCTTAAAGAGAGCCAACCACCGGGATTTTCATGTCTAAAGTAAAGCCAGTGCTATACTGCCATTAGGATGCTGAATCCAGGCATACATTCAGTTCTGAGATTGGATGCTACAGTAATATTTGCAAGTAAAGTTACAGAAATGCACTGTTACTTGATTGACAGGATCTGAGCCAGAGACTCTTTTTGCCATCTGAGACTCCCTACATTAAATGTATTCCCTTTCCTTCAGTGCTGAAACGGTTAATGTCATTTCTGACTCCTGACCTCAGGTGTTTCCGGCTGGTGACCACTCCCTTCCCCTATACATGGTCACATCTCCCAGTAGAGGGCGCCGGTTATTCTGATTCCAGTCTGAAGCTTGGTCTGAAGGGAGAAGGAGCTGCTGAGCCTTTGCTGCAGTGTAGCGGTGTAGGCAGCAGTCTTGGGGTCTGACAGCAGATGTGAAGCTGGGCTTATCCTTTTGTTGTTTCCCCTGTCTGTCGTGTCTTCCCCTTCATGTTGTATTTGTGCAGCGTTGGAACAAGGGATCCTTACCTTCCTCACTCACTAGCCAGGGTTTACCACAGGGTCTTTACAGGGCTTCAGGTACTCCTGCTTGGCGACAGCGTAGGAACCTGTATAGGGACTGCCTAGGAGTGCAGGGTACGGTTGCAGTTAAGTGGAGGAGATGTCCATCTTCCATCTCACTAGGGCTAAGGCCCATCATTGTTAAATTGCCCACAGTGTAGCCCTTTTTTGTTCTGGTGAAATCGCTGTTTGTGTCTCGCCTGCATGCCGGACCTTCCCCAAGTCCATGCGTGAAACTTCCTCCCCCTGCCACCATCATAGACTTTAATTCCGGTGCCTGCTCATTAGCATTTATCACTATTGCCGTAAACTCTTCTCTAAGATTTCGTTGAAGTTAGCGCCTGTGCATAGTGCTATCTCCGGCACCATCCTTGAGAAAACTCTGTTCCTTCATTGGACTGATGGATGCGCGGTTTGAGGGGCGGTGCATGTGCCCTCACATCCTCCGCTCTCAATGTGATTGCGGGAGCGCGCCCAGTCACAACAGAAGGGAAGACCGCCCACCCACAAGATCAGCTTCCCGCATATGACCGCACCCAGAAAACAAGCTGCACGCTTCAGAGGAGACTGGTGAGTTGATTTTGATGTTGTTCTCCACTTCTGTTGTGACCGTGCATGCTTCTGCAGTCACAATGAGAGCTTAGGATGTGAGGACGCATGCGCCGCACTTGCACCGCGCATCCATCGCTCCAATGAAGGAAGAGAGAGTCTTCACAAAGATGGTGCCGGGTATAGCGCTATGTGCGGGCGCTGACTTCAAAACTTTCTTAGTGAAGAGTTTGCTGCAATAGTCATAAATGCTAAATAGCAGGCGCCAGAATTAAAGTCTATAACAGTGGCAGGGGGAGGAAGGCCAGGCCAGCAGACAGCGGCGGGAATAGATTGCAAGACCTGATCCGCCTATTTTCCTGTGCCCCTGTTGCACCTGTCAATTAACTGCATTTCTGTAACTTTACTTGCAAATATTACTGTAATAAAACATCCAATCTCATTACTGAAGGTATGCCTGGATTCAGCATCCTAGCCCCAGTATAGCGCTGGCTTTAGTTTAGACATGAACATTTTGGTGGTTGTTTCTCTTTAAGTCCTTTTCTCTTCTCAAAGCTTTCCCCCTGCTGGGTGGTCTAACAGGTGAGGCAAATGAGGATTATACCATAGGGAAGTGCAAAGTCAACCCTCCGCCCCTAACATCCCATACTTTGCAGGGAGTCTTATACATTTAAAGAAAGTTTGATAAGTTTATAGGATCCCAACCTCCAGTTTTGCCACTGAGAAGTTCCCCATTTTGTGAGCCATCAAACCTCATGACTCCCTTGAAGCCTGCAGGGTCTACACCTTGAATCTAAGACGTTGACCTTGCCAATAGAATGTACTTAGGTTCTCTAGAGACTTAGATAAGATACTAAGCGGAAGAGAGTGAGTATGAAACAATATAGAAATATGTATAGATAAGTTATCTTAAAAATATGTATTCTTCTCAATAGAGAAAGTAGACTGGAGGCCCATGTATTAATTATCTCCTGCGTGACCTGAATTAGAGGATCAAAGTTCACTTTCTTTATTATTCTACAAAAAAAATTACCCCAAAAAATAAATATACCACAAAAATCTGATTCATACAGTAGATCCTTTTTTAATTTTCTTTAAGAGGAAACCTATCAGTAGGTTTGAGGTTAATAAACCCCCAGCTGAAATTGAGCATTTCAAATCAGCCTGTGTCAAAACCGTCTATTTCTGTGATGGTAAAAGTTCCTAGGAGACTCCATCAGCATTGGGCGCATTCACATTGTGCAGATGAAGCTGGTGAATATGATTGTATGTGCTGTATGGAAAGTTGTACTGTCCTCTACTTCATCTGTGCAAGACACACGTGCCCGAAGCTACAGGACTCTACTTCCCGGCTCAGTTTGGGTCATTTATACCTCTTTTCACTGCCAGTTGGCTTGTTGGGAACGCCGAACCCCAACTCCATAAAGACCTTTAAATGGTTATTCCACCACATCAGAACTTGACCTATCTTTCATTATTTTTTTTTCTAGTGCCCAAAAACACCGCTGGTCTTTCTCTCCACTCATCCATCATGGCTGGATTTCTTTCTTGTACCTTTCATCTTATTTTCTCAAAATCTTCGAGTGCCCCGTGTGGCCTGGGACAAGGCAGACTGTTCACCAGTAATCAGGTACAGATGCGATGCTCGAGAGCCCTTCATGTAGGTGTTGTCTAAAGGCTACTTTACACGCTGCGATATCGGTCCCGATATCGCTAGCGTGGGTACCCGCCCCCATCTGTTGTGCGACACGGGCAAATCGCTGCCCGTGCCGCACAACATCGCGCAGACCCGTCACACATACTTACCTGCCCGGCGACGTCGCTGTGACCGGCGAACCGCCTCCTTTCTAAGGGGGCGGTCCGTGCGGCGTCACAGCGACATCACTGAGCGGCCGCCCAATAGAAGCGGAGGGGCGGAGATGAGTGGCCGGAACATCCCGCCCACCTCCTCCCTTCCTCATAGCGGCCGGGAGGCAGGTAAGGTGAAGTTCCTCGTTCCTGCGGTGTCACACATAGCGATGTGTGCTGCCGCAGGAGCGACGAACTACATTGTTACCGCTGCAGTAACGATAATCAAGAATGGACCCCCATGTCACCGATGAGCGATTTTGCACGTTTTTGCAACGATGCAAAATCGCTCATCGGTGTCACACGCAGCAACATCGCTAATGCGGCCGGATGTGCGTCACAAATTCCGTGACCCCAACAACTCCGCATTAGCGATGTCGCAGCGTGTAAAGCCCCCTTTAGTCTATGTTGTGAGTTTCCCTAATAAATTTGTTAGATTTGGTTCATAATAACTCACATCATTATAGTTTTATGCAAAAAGTCATTAACTTATGGAAGAGTTTTACCAATTGTATTCATTCTACACTTATCAGTTCTAATATATGTTGTACGCATTTTCTACTCCCACAAGATTTTTCTTTTAATACTCATTAGTTATTGCAAATTGATCATGTCATGCCAATTTGCCATGAACAGCTGGGGGTGTCACACCAGAATCCCACCCGCTGTTCACGGATTTGTCAAGAACACGACTACTCTCTAGCGCCCCCTTAGTGTCAGGTCAATTTCAGAACTGCCGGACAATAAGTAAATGAGTCTGCTGAGCTAATAATGCCAAATATTGGAGGTCTCACAGCAAAGGTAAATGTATATATCACCGATTCCCGCTAATGGAATATATATATATATATATATATATATACCTCGGTACCCTTAATGATAGCACCCCAATAATTCTACACAACAATAATTCCGCTGCCACCACCCAACTTTAGGGGTAGCTGGGGACTTGTTTCAGATAGCAGAAGGCTTCGGGTTCGGATTGGTATATAGAGCATGAGGAAAGAAACTATTACATTTTATATATTTAATCCAAAATAGGCAGTGTTTATAAAAATATACAATATATTATAAAAGGAAACAATACAAATACAGTATACATTATTTTATTATAATACATTATTGCTAATTTAAGAAGCCGATGCAGTTCAGATATTGCTTAAAGAGGATATCCTGTACTCTGTAAGGATTGTGCTCGGTTCGTAGTGCACAGTACAATATATATATATTAGTTATGGAGAACATTGTATACACTCCTGAGAGGTACGGGCAGGGATGTGGCTTTGACAACAAATACTGTTTCTCTGGTCAGAATTCAGATGTAGCATTTCTAAAGATGAATGACGTGGCATCTCCACAGCTGTCGTGCACCTATGCGAATCTGTCATTGAGTCCCCCGTGCTACGCAGATTGCAGACGAACGTTTGGTGCTCCAAATGAAAGTTCATGGTGTGACGAGTGTTCCTTTAAAGAATGCTTCATCTGTGTCACGGTACAATCTGCATCACCTGTAAACAAAAAAAAAGGATTTTCTCTGACGCCTCATTGGGGGACACAGGACCATGGGTGTTATACTGCCTATCCATAGGAGGACACTAAGTAGATGCAAAAGCATAGCTCCTCCTCTGCAGTAGAGGATCTATCTCCCCCGCCTCTACCTGTAGAGGAGTCGACTTCTCAGCAGGAGAAACACCAGTTTCGGTTCCCTAAACGTACACGGAGTGCGTTTTTCGATCACTCTAACTTCAGAGATGCTGTCCAGAAGCCCAGAGCAGTTCCGGACAAGCGCTTTACTAAGCGCCTTACTGACACACGTTACCCCTTCCCCTCTGACGTAGTTAAGGGTTGGGCTCAATGTCCCAAGGTGGATCCTCCAGTCTCTAGATTGGCGGCTAGATCTGTGGTATCGGTTGCAGATGGCTCATCGCTAAAAGATGCCACTGACAGGCAGATAGAGCTCCTGGTGAAATCCATCTATGAAGCCACGGGCGCGTCTTTTGCCCCGGCTTTTGCAGCCGTGTGGGCACTCCAAGCTATCTCAGCTTGTCTGGCTGAGATTAATGCGGTCACACGTAATTCTGCTCCGCAGGTTGCGTCTTTGACTTCTCAGGCGTCAGCTTTTTCTTCCTACGCCATGAACGCAGTCCTAGACTCTGCTAGCCGTACAGCGGTGGCATCCGCTAATTCTGTGGCAGTCCGCAGGGCCATGTGGCTGCGCGAATGGAAGGCAGACTCTGCTTCCAAGAGGTTCTTAACCGGTTTGCCGTTTTCTGGCGACCGATTGTTTGGCGAACGATTGGATGAGATTATTAAGGAATCTAAGGGAAAGGACTCCTCCTTACCCCAGTCCAAACCGAAGAGACCTCAGCAACGGAAAATACAATCGAGGTTTCGGTCCTTTCGTCCCTCCGCCAAGTCCCAATCCTCTTCGTCCAGCAGGCCGGAGAAAGGCCAGAGGAACTCCTATGCGTGGCGGTCTAAGTCACGCCCCCAAAAAGCCGCCGGAGGCAATGCCTCCAAGGCGGCCTCTTCATGACTCTCGGCATCCCCGAACCGCATCCTCGGTCGGTGGCAGGCTCTCCCGCTTTTGCGACGCCTGGTGGCCACATGTTCAAGACCGATGGGTGAGAGACATTCTGTCTCACGGTTACAGGATAGAGTTCAGCTCTCGTCCCCCGACTCGTTTTTTCAGAACCTCTCAGGCCGACGCACTTTTTCAGGCAGTGGACGCTCTGAAGACAGAAGGAGTTGTGATCCCCGTTCCCCCTCAGGAACATGGTCGCGGCTTTTACTCCAACTTGTTCGTGGTGCCAAAGAAGGACGGATCATTCCGTCCCGTTCTGGACCTCAAACTACTCAACAGACATGTGAGCACCAGACGGTTTCGGATGGAATCTCTCCGCTCGGTCATCGCATCGATGTCACGAGGAGACTTCCTAGCATCGATCGACATCAAGGATGCTTATCTCCATGTGCCGATCGCACCTGAACATCAACGCTTCTTGCGTTTCGCCTTTCGGCCTGGCGACAGCCCCACGGGTGTTCACCAAAGTCATGGCATCCGTTGTGGCGGTCCTACACTCTCAGGGCCACTCGGTGATTCCCTACTTAGACGATCTCCTAGTCAGGGCACCTTCTCGGGTGGCGTGTCAACACAGCCTTACCGTCGCTCTGGCGACTCCAGCAGTTCGGGTGGATCATCAACTTCCCAAAATCCAGGTTGACACCGACCCAATCACTGACTTACCTCGGGATGGAGTTTCATACACAGTCAGCGGTAGTCAAGCTACCGCTGGACAAACAGCGTTCTCTGCAGGCAGGGGTGCAATCTCTTCTTCGGGGTCAGTCACACCCCTTGAGGCGCCTCATGCACTTCCTGGGGAAGATGGTGGCAGCGATGGAGGCAGTGCCCTTCGCGCAATTCCATCTGCGGCCACTCCAATGGGACATTCTCCGCAAATGGGACAGGAGGTCGACTTCCCTCGACAGGAACGTCTCTCTTTCCCTTGCAACCAAGACGTCTCTTCAGTGGTGGCTCCTTCCCAATTCTCTATCGCAAGGAAACTCCTTCCTACCCCCAACCTGGGCTGTGGTCACCACGGACGCGAGCCTGTCAGGGTGGGGAGCGGTTTTCCTCCACTACAGGGCTCAGGGAACCTGGACTCTGGTAGAGTCTTCCCTTCAGATCAATGTTCTGGAGATAAGGGCAGTGTATCTAGCCCTATTGGCTTTCCATCGGTGGCTGGAGGGCAGACAGATCCGTATACAGTCGGACAACGCCACTGCCGTCGCATACATCAACCACCAGGGCGGCACGCGCAGTCGTCATGCCTTCCAGGAAGTCAGGCGGATTCTGCAGTGGGTGGAAGCCACAGCCTCCACGATCTCCGCAGTTCACATCCCGGGCGTAGAAAACTGGGAAGCAGATTTTCTCAGTCGTCAGGGCATGGACGCGGGGGAATGGTCTCTTCACCCAGACGTGTTTCGAGAGATCTGTCGCCGATGGGGAACGCCGGACGTCGATCTCATGGCATCACGGCACAACAACAAAGTCCCGGCATTCATGGCCCGGTCTCAAGATCACAGAGCTCTGGCGGCGGACGCATTAGTTAAGGATTGGTCGCAGTTTCGACTGCCGTATGTATTTCCTCCTCTGGCGATGCTGCCCAGAGTGTTGCGCAAGATCAGGTCCGACTGTCGTCGCGCCATTCTCGTCGCTCCAGATTGGCCGAGGCGGTCGTGGTACCCGGATCTGTGGCATCTCACGGTGGGTCAACCGTGGGCGCTTCCAGACCGCCCAGACTTGCTGTCACAAGGGCGGTTTTTCCATCTGAATTCTGCAGCCCTCAACCTGACTGTGTGGCCATTGAGTCCTGGCTCCTAGCGTCTTCAGGGTTATCTCAGGATGTCATTGCCACTATGAGACAGGCCAGGAAACCAACGTCCGCCAAGATCTATTACAGGTCTTGGAGGATCTTCTTATCCTGGTGCTCTGATAATGGTTTTACTCCCTGGCCTTTTGCCTTACCCACTTTTCTTTCATTCCTTCAATCCGGAATGGACAAGGGTTTGTCACTGGGCTCTCTCAAGGGACAAGTATCGGCGCTCTCCGTATTTTTTCAAAAGCGTCTGGCCAGGCTTCCGCAGGTCCGCACGTTCCTGCAGGGAGTTTGCCACATAGTCCCACCTTACAAGCGTCCGCTGGAACCCTGGGACCTTAACAGGGTGCTAACGGCTCTTCAGAAACCACCTTTCGAGCCGCTGCGGGATGTCTCTTTATCATGTCTTTCGCAGAAGGTGGCATTTCTAGTGGCAGTTACATCGCTCCGTAGAGTGTCGGAGCTGGCAGTGCTGTCATGCAAAGCCCCCTTCCTGGTTTTTCACCAGGATAAGGTGGTTCTGCGTCCTGTTCCGGAATTTCTCCCTAAGGTGGTATCTCCTTTTCATCTCAATCAGGATATCTCCTTACCTTCATTTTGCCCTAATCCAATTCACCAATGTGAAAAGGATTTGCACTCATTAGATCTAGTGAGAGCACTCCGGTTCTACGTGTCTCGCACGGCGCCCCTGCGCCGTTCAGATGCGCTCTTTGTCCTTGTCGCTGGCCAGCGTAAGGGTTCGCAGGCTTCCAAGTCAACCTTGGCTCGGTGGATCAAGGAACCGATTCTTGAAGCCTACCGTTCTTCTGGGCTTCCGCTTCCTTTGGGGCTGAAAGCCCATTCTACCAGAGCCGTGGGTGCGTCCTGGGCATTGCGGCACCGGGCTACGGCTCAGCAGGTGTGTCAGGCAGCTACCTGGTCTAGTCTGCACACTTTCGCGAAACACTATCAGGTGCATACCTATGCTTCGGCAGACGCCAGTCTAGGTAGGCGAGTCCTTCAGGCGGCAGTTGCCCACCTGTAAGAGGGGGTCGTTTCGGCTCTTTTTATCGAGGTATTCTTTTACCCACCCAGGGACTGCTTTTGGACGTCCTAATTGTCTGGGTCTCCCAATGGAGCGACAAAGAAGAAGGGAATTTTGTTTACTTACCGTAAATTCCTTTTCTTCTAGCTCCTATTGGGAGACCCAGCACCCGCCCCTGTTCCCTTCGGGCTGGTTGTTCTTTTGTGTACACATGTTGTTCATGTTGAATTGTTCTTTTGGTTCATGGTTTTCAGTTCTCCGAACATCCTTCGGATTGAATTTACCTTAGACCAATTTATAAGTTTCCTCCTTCCTGCTTTTGCACCAAAACTGAGGAGCCCGTGATGCACGGGAGGGTGTATAGGCAGAGGGGAGGGGTTACACTTTTAAAGTGTAATACTTTGTGTGGCCTCCGGAGGCAGAAGCTATACACCCCAATTGTCTGGGTCTCCCAATAGGAGCTAGAAGAAAAGGAATTTACGGTAAGTAATCAAAATTCCCTTCTTTTTTGAGGGCGACGGTTTCCTTTTGGGACCGATCTCCCACTACCATCAACGGGTGGGAACGTGAAGTGTTGCCTACACGTAACCCCTCCCGCGACGCTGGATCCTGGGCTGGACGACGGGTTCCATAGACACCGATTTTCCAAAGCCGAGGGCAGAGGCACAATTCCTCAGCACCTCTTTGCAGGCTCTGAGTTGAATATGGCACCGTTGTGACCGGATACAGCAAGCTGACTCTGATATTGTCACTGCCTGGATTGAAGCAGTGTTTAAGGTGATATCCCCCCTGACTGGTTTCCCAGACAAAGGGAGAAAAGGCTGTGCAGGAAAGGCTCCCATGACTGAATATACAGTATTTATTATGAGAAAGTCCCTGGCTAATGCAAGGAAGAGAGCCCCGGAATCCTGAACACACAGTGTTAACTTTTCCCTAGCTTGCTGGCTGGAGGAGGGGGGAAGTCCCTCCTGTTTGCAAACTCCTGCACAGATAATTTTCAGTGGCAGGGGGAGGGTGTGGCTAGAGAATCACAGAGCTCAAGGACTCACCTGTTTATTATCTGCTCTGTTTATTTGATCTAGCAGAAAAGCCGGCTGATAACCACCAGTGAGAAGCTGTGTGCTGACTGGAGGGAGGAAAACTATCAGAAGCTCCTTTCCCGTCGTTTTTTACTACCCCCAGTGGGGGGGGGCACACTGACTACTTATTCGCGCTCTTTTAGCGCTAAGCCCCCCCCCCGCGGCCGCGATAAGCCCCCCCCTTCCTCCCCCGGGAAAGCGTGGGAAGATCTCCAGCCATCGGCTGATTCTGGTAAGGTGCTGCTCACTGTAGCTCTGCTGAGCATTGCTCCCCCTCCTAGCATACTCCTATCAGGAACATGCAGAATTCAAGAGGCACTAAGAGGGCTAAGGCTCACATAGTCTATTATTCAGCCTGCACTGCCTGCCACGTTGAGCTACCACACACCTCTTCTCTCTGTTAGTCCTGTGCCCCTATAGCCCTCCAAGACTTCCCTGCCACCACCGCCGCAACCATCAGCCCAGAGCCTAGGGCTCCCACCGGAATGGGCACAGTTTCTGTCCCAATCCATGGAAAAACTGTCACAGAACCTGGTGCTGGCTATGCAATGTCGTCCTCCACACCCTTCTGGGTCCCTGGACGGAACGAAGCCTGAGGATACCCCTATGGAGGATCCTTCTGAGGTAATCCGGGCACATGCTTCACTGGTTGCAGGGATCAGGAAAAGAGCACACGGCCGGGTGCGGGCTCTCCCTCGGGAGCACACAGGGCAGGCTCTCCCACACGCTCCACGGCTTCTGAAGAGATGGAGGAGGGAGAATGCTGTTTGTACCAGGAGGATTCCTTGGTTTCAGCCTCCCCAGATGATCAAACTGCAATAGACTCCCTTATAGCAGCAATCAACCAAACTCTGCTTGTGGAGGATCCCCCATCTACTACCACTGACCATGTGGTCTCCTTTAAGAGGGCAAGGAAACCCCAAAAGGTTTTCGCTGATCACCCTGAGTTTCAGGATATACTCACAAAGCAAAGGGAGAAGCCTGACAGGCGCTTCGGTAACCGAAAACTCATGGAGTCCCGGTACCCTTTTGCCTCACCTGCCCCTAAGGGCTAGGCCGATCCGCCCTCGGTCGACCCCCCCGGTCTCCCGCCTTACCACAAAGACGCTCCTGTCTTTACCCGATGGTTCCTCCATCAAGGATCCGACAGACAGACAGGTGGAGCACCCCCCCCGCTCTGCTTTTGAGGTTGCGGGTTCCTCCCTCTCGCACTCCTTTGTCTCTGTGTGGGTCGCAAAGGCGATCTCGGTCTGGGCAGAACCCCTTAACACTTCGCTTGAGGAATCCCAGTTCACTCATACCTTCACAGAGGTAACAGCTCAAATTGCCGCTGCGCGGAGTACCTCATGCAGGCCTCCGTGGACGCTGCTACCTGCGCAGCGTTTGCCGCCTCAAATACCATAGCCATCCGTAGAGCTCTCTGGCTCCGACAATGGCAAGCGGACTCTGCCTCCAAGAAGTCTCTCACGGGCCTCCCCTTTTTTCCAGACCGATAGTTTGGCGAATGTCTGGACAAGCTCATTTCTGACGCCACGGGAGGAAAGAGTACCTCCCTCCCCCAGCTGAAGTCTAGGACGTCCTTCACCAGACGTCCACAGTCCTCGTTCCGCTCCTTTCGGAACTCATTTGGTTGGTCGACACCCCGTGCTGTCCACGCCACCAGCCGCGGACTACGCAGGGACCGACCGACCTCAGCTCTCCCTGAAACCTAGTTCGTCATGGCAGCCTAGACCGAAACAGTCCAGGACTAGGGAGACTCGGCCACGACGTTTTCCCCCCTCATGACTCCTTCGGCGCCCCGGAAGACACCCTCATTGTAGGAGGTCGACTGCGGCTCTTCCAACACATGTGGGCTGCCGCCTCAGACGACAAATGGGTGCGAGACCTTGTGTCTTCCGGTTACCACATAGAATTTCGGACTCGACCCCCGAGTCGGTTCTAACAGCAGGAGTGATAATACCTGTCCCAGACGACGAGAAGTTCGGGGTTTTTTATTCCAACCTCTTTGTGGTCCACAAAAAGGATGGGTCAGTTCGACCCATCCTGGACCTCAAACACCTAAACAAGCATGTGCACGTACGGAGATTCAGAATGGAGTCCCTAAGGTCCATTATTGCATCCATGGTCGAAGGGGAATTCCTCGCATCCATAGACATCAAGGACGCGTACCTGCACATACCCATCGCCCCAGATCACCAAAAGTTCCTCCGCTTTGCAATTCAGGACTCCCACTTTCAATTCGTAGCTCTACCCTTCGGCCTTGCCACCGCACCAAGGGTCTTCACAAAAGTCATGGCGGCCGCCATGAGCGTCCTTCACGCCAGGGGAGTGGTCGCTCTCCCTTACTTGGACGACCTCCTCATCAAGGCCCCCTCCTTCCGCGACTGCTCAACCAGCGTACAGATCACTGTGGACACCCTATCCCGCTTAGGGTGGCTAGTGAATCTGGACAAATCATCCCCGGTCCCTTCACGATCCATCACCTTCCTGGGACACCCGTCGGGGCTTGATCCTTCTCCCTCAGGACAAGGCGATCACTCTTCAACGAGCGGTACGCTGCCTTCTACGTCCTCAGTCTCGCTCCATTTGATTCAGCATGAAAGTGCTCGGCAGAATGGTGGCGGCTATGGAAGCAGTACCCTTTGCTCAACTGCACCTCCGCCCACTGCAGCTAGCCCTTCTAGCGGCCTGGGACAAGAGCCCCTTCTCCCTGGACAGACATCTTCACCTGACGCCTTCAGTCAGGTACGCACTCCGCTGGTGGCTTCGGTCCTCATCCCTATCAAAGGGGAGATCTTTTCTCCCAGTGAACCGGCTGGTCTTGACCACGGACGCCAGCCTCCTAGGCTGGGGAGCAGTGTACCGGAACCACACTGCTCAAGGACCTTGGACGCCCCAGGAGTCTTCCTTACCCATAAACACCCTGGAACTCCGCGCGATCTTCCTCGCGCTCAGAGCTTTCTGCCCTCTGCTAGCTAAAAGAAAAAAGGGGGGCGCGCTCCTGTGTAAAATCCAATGATAAAAATTTTTTTTACATGCAGTGTGATGGCCACACTCACCTGATCCTGTTGTACATCAGGTACAACACTGGGGAATCAGCCGAAGGGAAATGCAGGGTGTACCACTATGGCATCAGCGGGGATCTCGTCCTCTCAAGCCCGCAAGATTTCCAGCCCGGCCGGCCGCTCACGCGATCGATAACCCACGTGGAGAGCTCAGCCGCCAGACCAGCGTTAGGCTGCAGCTCCTCCTCTGGGATGGACGGACCCGTAGACACGATGCCGGTGACTCACCGGCCCTTCAGAAGCGTAGATGGATTCAGGCAAATCTTAGATTAGCTGCAGCAGCCCCGTGAACTCCAGCAAGGAGATGAGAGATTTAAGGATAATGAAAAAAACACGGTATCGGCTGCGCTGCTAGGAAATAAAATTCCCCCTTCCTCAGGTGGCTACCTGAGGAAGGGGGAATTTTATCCCCGAAACGCGTTGTGGCATATATTTTTGCAAATAAAAACTTCTGAAATAATACCATCATCTCTATGAACTTTCCTAGCAGCGCAGCCGATACCGTGTTTTTTTCATTATCCTTAAATGCCCTCTGCTAGCGAGTTGTCAGATTCGAGTCCAATCGGACAATGCGACAGCTGTAGCCTATATCAATCGGCAGGGGGGCACCCGCAGCAAAGCGGCTTATCTCGAGGCCCACAAGATCCTCAGCTGGGCCGAATCGACGGGATCAGTGATATCAGCGGTACACATACCGGGGGTAGAGAACTGGGCAGCAGACTTTCTGAGTCGCCAAGGCCTGGCCGCCGGAGAATGGTCTCTCCACCCAGATGTGTTTCTACACATCTGCACTCGCTGGGGCACACCAGACGTGGACCTAATGGCCTTAAGGTTGAATGCAAAGGTACTCGCGTTCATAGCCAGGTCACACGACCCGCAGTCCATCGGCGCGGATGCTCTAGTCTGCTCCTGGCACCACTTCCGCCTGCCTTACATATTTCCACCTCTACCCCTGCTGCCGCGGGTGATCAGGAAGATCGAGGCAGAGGGAGTCCCGGTGATACTGATAGCACCGGACTGGCCCAGGCGCGCCTGGTACGCCGAATTAGTACAAATGCTCACAGACGCACCATGGCGCCTTCCAGACATCCCAAACTTGCTGACCCAAGGGCCCATTTCCCATAAGAACTCCAGAGCCCTGAAGCTGACGGCATGGCCATTGAGACCTGGGTATTAACAAGAGCGGGATTCTCCCCCGCAGTTATTTCCACCATGAGCAGCGCCCGAAAGCCTGCTTTATCCCGCATTTACCACCGTACGTGGAAAATCTTCCTTTCATGGTGCAGAGAAACTAACGTCCAGCCTATACCTCTGGCCATCCCCAGAATTCTCGACTTTCTACAGTCTAGCTTGCAAGCGGGGTTGGCTCTCAGTTCCCTTAAAGGGCAGGTCTCAGCGCTCTCAATCTTCTACCAATGCCACCTGGCTCAAAAACCGCAAGTCAAGACCTTCCTCCAGGGCGTTTCCCATCTAGTTCCCCCGTACAAACGGCCGCTGGACCCATGGGACCTCAACCTCGTTCTGGACGGTTTCCAGAGGTCTCCCTTTGAACCCCTCAAGGAATCCTCCCTTGCTCTTCTGTCCTGGAAGGTAACATTCCTGGTGGCAATTACGTCCATCAGACGGGTTTCGGAGCTAGCAGCACTCTCTTGCCGCGAGCCTTTCCTGATCTTTCACCAGGACAAGGTGGTTCTGTGCCCCCATCCGGATTTCCTTCCAAAGGTTCTTACCCCGTTTCATTTGAACGAGGACATTGGTCTGCCTTCATTTTGTCCACACCCAGTTTATAGGGTGGAAAGGTCTCTGCATTCATTAGACCTCGTCAGAGCTCTCAGATATTACATATCCAGGACAGCCCCCTTTAGGAAAACGTACTCTTTGTTCGTCATTCCTGAGGGGCCTAAGAAGGGACAGGCAGCTTCAAAGGCGACTCTGGCTCGCTGGATTCGCTCTGCGATCCAGGAAGTCTACCGCCTGCAACTCAAGCCCATTCCTAGTGGGCTGTGGGCTCATTCCACGCGAGCAGTTGGTGCTTCGTGGGCCATTCGGCATCAGGCTTCAGTGGAACAGGTGTGTAAGGCTGCGACCTGGTCTAGCCTACATACTTTTTCAAAGCATTACAGAGTCCATACCCAGGTTTCAACTTAGGCAAATCTTGGTAGGAAAATTCTGCAAACGGCAGTAGAGCACCTCTCTCAGTAGGCGCTCCAGGCTGTCTGTGACTGGTTCCTAGTTCTTGGGTTGTGTTGTCTTCTTTTATGTTTCCCACCCATGGACTGCTTTAGGACGTCCCATGGTCCTGTGTCCCCCAATGAGGCGTCAGAGAAAAACGGATTTTTGTGTACTCACCGTAAAATTGTTTTCTCTTAGCCATCATTGGGGGACACAGCACCCACCCTGTTGCCCTGCGGGGCCTTGGTTCTCTCAGTACCTTATTTGGTTTTGACTCTTCTTTTCTCATGTTCCTCTGAGAAGTTTTTTACTGCTTTTTTCTCCTACTGCTTGTGTACTAAAACTGAGACTGCCTGGCCAGGCCAGGGGGTGTATACTGCAGAGGAGGAGCTATGCTTTTGAATCTACTTAGTGTCCTCCCTATGGATAGGCAGCATAACACCCATGGTCCTGTGTCCCCCAATGATGGCTAAGAGAAAACGATTTTACGGTGAGTACACAAAAATCCGTTTTTCTTTGTCGCTCCATTGGGAGACCCAGACAATTGGGTGTATAGCTTCTGCCTCCGGAGGCCACACAAAGTATTACACTTTAAAAAGTGTAACCCCTCCCCTCTGCCTATACACCCTCCCGTGCATCACGGGCTCCTCAGTTTTATGCTTTGTGTGGAAGGAGGCACACATCCACTCATGAATTCTCATTTTAGTTATATCGGTTGGAAGAAAAGTGGGCCCCCACGGGGCCCCCGGCATGTTCCCTTCTCACCCCACTACGTCGGCGGTGCTGTTAAGGTTGAGGTACCCATTGCGGGTACAAAGGCCGGAGCCTCATGCCATCTCCTTCAGTATCCTTAGCGGCTCTGGGAGAAGTGGGATCCTGAGCGGTCATCCATTCACTGGGACCGTGCTCCCTCCGCAGCCCCTGTGGGAATCTGCCGGACAGGAGTCTATTTATCCTCAGGGACCGGGCCCTGCATCACTAAGGTACTCTGTGTCTCCATGGGGGCTGTGCATGGAGCGCCTTCATCCCGGACGCTGCAGCAGCTGCTTATTTGTGAAGGCCGGCGGACTTCCGCGCCGACCGCGCCTGCTTGTCGGCCGCGGTCTTAAATTTAGTCCCCGGCTTCATTGCGGCCTAGTAGCAAAACTCCCGCCCCCGGGCCTGTCTGTCAGGGGTAAGGGCGGGACTGCCGACCTGACGTCGGATGTGAGGGCCGGAGCATCCTGTATGTTTCCTCCCCCCTCACTGATCACTGTGGGGACTCCAGATTCCCGCACTTTTCTAGCGCTGCCCACGGCCCCACTCCTCCCCAGAGAGCTCCGGCAGCCATTTTTTTGGCATTCTGCCGGTGGAGGATTTCCAGGAAAGAGCTCTGCAACTCTGGGAGACCTAAGGCAGGGAATCTGGAGGACACACGCTCCGCTTTTTAGCGGTCGGTAAGCCACACCGGTCACCCGGTGCTGGTCCCCTTAGGGTGCCGGAATAGATACACTATATATATATATATATATATATATATATATATATATATATATATATATATATATATATATATATATATATATATATATATATATAATATATAATATATTTCTGTTCGGTCGGGCTATATACCCTTTCCCATATACCCTCAGTGATCACTCTCCTAGGAGACAACGGCATGTCGTCCACAAGGAGCAAGGGTGCCAAGGTACAGGGTTATTTTGCGACCTGTACCTCTTGTGCGGCTATGTTACCTGCGGGTTCCACCTACCCTCACTGTGAGCAATGCTCGACCCCTGTTTTGCTTGCTCAGCCGGAGCCTCGGTCACTAGTGGGCCCCTCGGCTCAGGTAGACCCCCCTGCTCCCCCTGTCCAGGCGGCAGGGACAGAGTTTGCCGTTTTTGCAGAGAAACTCTCTGAGTCACTTTCACAATCTATGGCTCAGTCTATGGACAAATGGTCTGCCAAGCTGCTAGAAGCTTTGCAGTCCAGACCGGTCCTTACACAGGCCCCGGGCCCTGTTGGATCGTCGCCTCCAGGCCCCTCTCTGTCCGTGCCGCAGCGCGTTCCCAGGGGGGGCCCTAGGTCTCACGTGGAGGACTCCTGCCCGGACCACAGTCCCAGACCGGCTAAGCGGGCCCGTTGGGAATCTTCCCCGACTTCTTCACGCTGCTCGGGTTCCCAGCTTGAGGACTCTCTGGAGGACGAGGCGGACGTCGCAGCTCAGGGCTCTGATCCTGACGTTGCTCTCAATCTTGATACACCTGAAAAGGACGCCATAGTAAATGACCTTATCTCGTCCATCAACCAGGTGTTAGATATATCTCCCCCGCCGCCACCTGTAGAGGAGTCGACTTCTCAGCAGGAGAAACACCAGTTTCGGTTCCCTAAACGTACACGGAGTGCGTTTTTCGATCACTCTAACTTCAGAGATGCTGTCCAGAAGCCCAGAGCGGTTCCGGACAAGCGCTTTACTAAGCGCCTTACTGACACACGTTACCCCTTCCCCTCTGACGACGTTAAGGGTTGGGCTCAATGTCCCAAGGTGGATCCTCCAGTCTCTAGATTGGCGGCTAGATCTGTGGTATCGGTTGCAGATGGCTCATCGCTAAAAGATGCCACTGACAGGCAGATAGAGCTCCTGGTGAAATCCATCTATGAAGCCACGGGCGCGTCTTTTGCCCCGACTTTTGCAGCCGTGTGGGCACTCCAAGCTATCTCAGCTTGTCTGGCTGAGATTAACGCGGTCACACGTAATTCTGCTCCGCAGGTTGCGTATTTGACTTCTCAGGCGTCAGCTTTTTCTTCCTACGCCATGAACGCAGTTCTAGACTCTGCTAGCCGTACAGCGGTGGCATCCGCCAATTCTGTGGCAGTCCGCAGGGCCATGTGGCTGCGCGAATGGAAGGCAGACTCGGCTTCCAAGAGGTTCTTAACCGGTTTGCCGTTCTCTGGCGACCGATTGTTTGGTGAACGATTGGATGAGATTATTAAGGAATCCAAGGGAAAGGACTCCTCCTTACCCCAGTCCAAACCAAAGAGACCTCCGCAACGGAAAATACAATCGAGGTTTCGGCCCTTTCGTCCCTCCGCCAAGCCCCAATCCTCTTCGTCCAGCAGGCCGGAGAAAGGCCAGAGGAACTCCTATGCGTGGCGGGCTAAGCCACGTCCCCAAAAACCCGCCGGAGGCAATGCCTCCAAGGCGGCCTCTTCATGACTCTCGGCATCCCCGAACCGCATCCTCGGTCGGTGGCAGGCTCTCCCGCTTTTGCGACGCCTGGTGGCCACATGTTCAAGACCGATGGGTGAGAGACATTCTGTCTCACGGTTACAGGATAGAGTTCAGCTCTCGTCCCCCGACTCGTTTCTTCAGAACCTCTCCGCCCCCGGCGCGGGCCGATACACTTTTTCAGGCGGTGGACGCTCTGAAGACCGAAGGAGTTGTGATCCCTGTTCCTCCCCATGAACATGGTCGCGGCTTTTACTCCAACTTGTTCGTGGTGCCAAAGAAGGACGGTTCGTTCCGTCCCGTTCTGGACCTCAAACTACTCAACAGACATGTGAGCACCAGACGGTTTCGGATGGAATCTCTCCGCTCGGTCATCGCATCGATGTCACAAGGAGACTTCCTAGCATCGATCGACATCAAGGATGCTTATCTCCATGTGCCGATCGCACCCGAACATCAACGCTTTTTGCGTTTCGCCATCGGGGACGAACACCTTCAGTTCGTGGCATTGCCTTTCGGCCTGGCGACAGCCCCACGGGTGTTCACCAAGGTCATGGCATCTGTTGTGGCGGTCCTACACTCTCAGGGCCACTCGGTGATTCCCTACTTAGACGATCTTCTGGTCAGGGCACCCTCTCAGATGGCGTGTCAACACAGCCTTACCGTCGCTCTGGCGACTCTCCAGCAGTTTGGGTGGATCATCAACTTCCCAAAATCCAAGTTGACACCGACCCAATCACTGACTTACCTCGGGATGGAGTTTCATACTCAGTCAGCGGTAGTCATGCTACCGCTGGACAAACAGCTTTCTCTGCAGGCAGGGGTGCAATCTCTTCTTCGGGGTCAGTCACACCCCTTGAGGCGTCTCATGCACTTCCTGGGGAAGATGGTGGCAGCGATGGAGGCAGTGCCCTTCGCGCAATTCCATCTGCGGCCACTCCAGTGGGACATTCTCCGCAAATGGGACAGGAGGTCGAATTCCCTCGACAGGAACGTCTCTCTTTCCCTTGCAACCAAGACGTCACTTCAGTGGTGGCTCCTTCCCAACTCTCTGTCGCGGGGAAAATCCTTCCTACCCCCAACCTGGGCTGTGGTCACCACGGACGCGAGCCTGTCAGGGTGGGGGGCGGTTTTTCTCCACCACAGGGCTCAGGGAACCTGGACTCCGATAGAGTCATCCCTTCAGATCAATATTCTGGAGATAAGGGCAGTGTATCTAGCCCTATTGGCTTTTCATCGGTGGCTGGAGGGCAGGCAGATCCGTATCCAGTCGGACAACGCCACTGCCGTCTCATACATCAACCACCAAGGCGGCACTCGCAGTCGTCAAGCCTTCCAGGAGGTCCGACGGATTCTGCAGTGGGTGGAAGCCACAGCCTCCACCATCTCCGCAGTTCACATCCCGGGCGTAGAGAGCTGGGAAGCAGATTTTCTTCGGCGCTCCATTGGGAGACCCAGACGATTGGGTGTATAGCTACTGCCTCCGGAGGCCACACAAAGCATTACACTAAAAAATGTAAGGCCCCTCCCCTTCTGGCTATACACCCCCAGTGGGATCACTGGCTCACCAGTTTTTCTGCTTTGTGCGAAGGAGGTCAGACATCCACGCATAGCTCCACTGTTTAGTCAGCAGTAGCTGCTGACTATGTCGGATGGAAGAAAAGAGGGCCCATATAGGGCCCCCAGCATGCTCCCTTCTTACCCCACTTGTGGTTTGTAAGGTTGAGGTACCCATTGCGGGTACGGAGGCTGGAGCCCACATGCTGCTTTCCTTCACCATCCCCCTGAGGGGCTCTGTGGAAGTGGGATCTTACCAGCCCCCAAGCCCTGAGGCCGGGCTCCATCCACAGACCCAGTGAACCTGATGGATACGGAGCTGTGTACCGTTCAGGGACAAGGCCCTGCAACTTTCAGGTACTCTGTGTCCCCGTACAGGCGGGCACGCACACACCAGACTTGCTGGGTGTGTTAGTGCGCCGGGGACAGTAGCGCTGTACGCTGGGGTTTGAGTCACAGCAGCTTAGCTGTGTGACTTCATGTGCTGGGAACTACCGCGCCGGCCACTCTCGGAGCGGCGGCGCGGCTGGGACTTGTAGTGCGCCGGGGACTTAGCGCCGACCGCGCTTTTACGGCGGCGGCGCTTATAAATTTAGTCCCCGGCTTTTGCGGCCTAGCTCCGCTTCGTTCCCGCCCCCTCCCTGTCAGTCAGGGAAGGGGAGAGACGCTGTACGATTACTCAGCGTCGAGGGCTGGAGCCTTATTTACATGCTCCAGCCCTCTCACTAGGCACAGTGGGACGCAGGTTTCCCGCTTTTGGTCTGGCACGCCCAGGGCCCGCCCCCCCCTCCACAGGACGCCGGCAGCCATTCCTGCATGCAGTCTGGCTGGAGGACGGACACAGGCTCTGGGAGACCCAGACTAGGGATTTCTGGCGACCACACACCCGCGTTTAGCGGGCGGTAAGCAGCACATTAGTGCTGGCCCCACTAGTGCCACAGTGTGTATTGGTGTACTTTTTCCTGTACCAGATATATATATATATACTGCACTGTACGGTCGCTTCTTGGCTGTATACCCTATATTGCTCTGGGAAGACAACAACATGTCATCCACAAAACGCAAGGGTGCCAAGGCACGGGCTGTATACACTGCTTGTACAGCATGTGGGGCTAATCTACCAGCAGGCTCCAACGACTCTCATTGTGTGCAATGTTCAGTCCCAGTGGCACTTCGTCAGCCAGAGCCTATGGTGGTGGTAGCCCAGGCAGAGACGCCTGTGAACCCTGCCCCGGTGACGGGGACAGAATTTGCAGTCTTTGCTGATAAAATGTCTGTGACTATGACAAAAATCCTGGAGACCTTGCAGTCCAGGCCAGTTGCTCAGACCATGGACACTGCTGTGCCTATGTTCCCCGGTCCCCCTCAGTTGGAACTAATCCGTACTTCAAGGGGGTCCCAGGCATCACAGGCTGAGGACTCTGACTCCGATGACAGTCCCAGGCCGCCTAAGCGAGCTCGCTGGGAGAGGCCCTCCACGTCATCACGCGGGTCAGGGTCTCAGCGAGAAGGGTCTCTATATGATGAGACAGAGGTGGGTGATCAGGAGTCTAGTCCTGACACCGCACTCAATTTGGATACGCCAGATGGTGACGCCATGGTAAATGACCTTATAGCGGCCATCAATAGGCTGTTGGATATTTCTCCCTCAGCCCCTTCAGCAGAGGAGGCAGCTGCCCAGCAGGAGAAATTCCATTTCCTGTATCCCAAGCGTAAATTGAGCACTTTTCTGGACCACTCTGACTTCAGAGCATCAATCCAGAAACACCATGCTTATCCGGACAAGCGTTTTTCCAAACGTCTTAAGGATACACGTTATCCCTTTCCCCCTGACGTGGTCAAACGCTGGACCCAGTGTCCAAAAGTGGACCCTCCAATATCCAGGCTTGCAGCTAGATCCATAGTTGCAGTGGAGGATGGGGCTTCACTTAAAGATGCCAATGACAGACAGATGGACCTTTGGTTGAAATCTGTCTATGAAGCTATTGGCGCGTCGTTTGCTCCAGCATTCGCGGCCGTGTGGGCGCTCCAAGCTATTTCAGCTGGTTTGGCACAGGTGGACTCTTTCATACGTCCAGCAGTGCCACAAGTGGCGTCCTTAACTACGCAAATGACTGCGTTTGCGACCTACGCTATTAATGCGGTACTGGACTCTACGAGCCGTACCGCAATGGCATCCGCCAACTCTGTAGTTTTGCGCAGAGCCTTGTGGTTAAAAGAATGGAAAGCAGATTCTGCTTCTAAAAAATGTTTAACCAGCTTGCCATTATCTGGAGACAGACTGTTTGGTGAGCAATTGGCGGAAATCATTAAACAGTCCAAAGGTAAGGACTCTTCCTTACCCCAGCCCAGATCAAGCAAACCTCAACAGAGGAAGTGGCAGTCAAAGTTTCGGTCCTTTCGAGGCTCGGGCAAGCCCCAATTCTCCTCGTCCAAAGGGACTCAGAAAGAGCAAAGGAGCTCTGATTCCTGGCGGGCTCACTCACGCCCCAAGAAAGCAACCGGAGGTACCGCTTCCAAGGCGGCTGCCTCATGACTTTCGGCCGCCTCCCTCCGCATCCTCGGTCGGTGGCAGGCTCTCCCGCTTTTGCGACATTTGGCTGCCACAGGTCAAAGACCGGTGGGTAACAGACATTTTGTCTCACGGGTACAGGATAGAGTTCAGTTCTCGTCCTCCGCCTCGGTTCTTCAGAACTTCCCCACATCCCGACCGAGCAGATGCCCTTCTGCAGGCGGTGAATTCTCTAAGAGCAGAAGGAGTGGTGGTCCCTGTTCCTCTTCAGGAACAAGGACAAGGTTTTTACTCCAATCTCTTTGTGGTGCCAAAAAAGGACGGCTCATTCCGTCCTGTTCTGGACCTAAAACTGCTCAACAAGCATGTGATCGCCAGGCGGTTCCGGATGGAATCCCTCCGCTCAGTCATTGCCTCAATGTCTCAAGGAGATTTCCTAGCATCAATAGACATCAAAGATGCTTATCTCCACGTGCCGATTGCTACAGAGCACCAACGCTTTCTACGCTTCGTGATAGGAGACGACCATCTTCAGTTCGTAGCTCTGCCATTTGGTCTGGCGACAGCCCCACGGGTGTTCACCAAGGTCATGGCGGCAGTGGTAGCAGTCTTGCACTCTCAGGGACACTCTGTGATCCCTTACTTGGACGATCTACTTGTCAAGGCACCCTCTCAGGAGGCATGCCAACTCAGCCTGAATGTTGCACTGGAGACTCTCCAGACGTTCGGGTGGATCGTCAACTTCTCAAAGTCAAATCTGTCACCGACCCAATCACTAACGTATCTTGGCATGGAGTTTCATACTCTCTCAGCGATAGTGAAGCTTCCGCTGGACAAGCAGAGGTCACTACAGACTGGGGTGCAGGCTCTCCTTCAAAGTCAGTCGCACTCCTTAAGACGCCTCATGCACTTCCTCGGGAAGATGGTGGCGGCAATGGAGGCGGTTCCGTTTGCGCAGTTTCATCTGCGCCCACTTCAATGGGACATTCTCCGCCAATGGGACGGGAAGTCAACATCCCTGGACAGGAAAGTCTCCCTTTCCCAGACGGCCAAAGACTCTCTGCAGTGGTGGCTTCTTCCCACCTCATTATCACAGGGAAGATCCTTCCTACCACCGTCCTGGGCGGTGGTCACGACAGACGCGAGTCTGTCAGGGTGGGGAGCAGTTTTTCTCCACCACAGGGCTCAGGGTACGTGGACTCAGCAGGAGTCCACCCTTCAGATCAATGTTCTGGAGATCAGAGCAGTGTATCTTGCCCTACTAGCCTTCCAGCAGTGGCTGGAAGGAAGGCAGATCCGAATTCAGTCGGACAACTCCACAGCGGTGGCATACATCAACCACCAAGGGGGGACACGCAGTCGGCAAGCCTTCCAGGAAGTCCGGCGGATTCTGATGTGGGTGGAAGCCACGGCCTCCACCATATCCGCAGTTCACATCCCCGGCGTAGAAAACTGGGAAGCAGACTTCCTCAGTCGCCAGGGCATGGACGCAGGGGAATGGTCCCTTCACCCGGACGTGTTTCAGGAAATCTGTCGCCGCTGGGGAAGGCCGGACGTCGACCTAATGGCGTCCCGGCACAACAACAAGGTCCCAACCTTCATGGCACGGTCTCGCGATCACAGAGCTCTGGCGGCAGACGCCTTAGTGCAAGATTGGTCGCAGTTCCGGCTCCCTTATGTGTTTCCACCTCTGGCACTCTTGCCCAGAGTGCTACGCAAGATCAGATCCGACTGCAGCCGCGTCATACTCGTCGCCCCCAGACTGGCCAAGGAGGGCGTGGTATCCGGATCTGTGGCATCTCACGGTCGGCCAACCGTGGGCATTACCAGACCGACCAGACTTACTGTCCCAAGGGCCGTTTTTCCATCGGAATTCTGCGGCCCTGAACCTGACTGTGTGGCCATTGAGTCCTGGATCCTAGCGTCTTCAGGATTATCCCAAGGGGTCGTTGCCACCATGAGACAGGCTAGGAAGCCCACGTCCGCTAAGATCTACCACAGAACGTGGAGGATATTCTTATCCTGGTGCTCTGCTCAGGGAGTGTCTCCCTGGCCATTTGCATTGCCTACCTTTCTTTCTTTCCTGCAATCTGGGTTAGAAAAAGGTTTGTCGCTCGGCTCCCTTAAAGGGCAAGTCTCGGCGCTATCCGTCTTTTTTCAGAAGCGTCTAGCACGACTCTCTAAGGTGCGCACGTTCCTGCAGGGGGTTTGTCATATCGTACCCCCGTACAAGCGACCGTTAGATCCATGGGATCTGAACAGGGTGCTAGTTGCCCTCCAGAAGCCGCCCTTCGAGCCTCTGAGGGAGGTCTCACTTTCTAGACTATCACAGAAAGTGGCTTTTCTGGTAGCGATCACTTCTCTTCGGAGAGTGTCTGAGCTAGCAGCGCTGTCATCCAAGGCTCCCTTCCTGGTCTTCCACCAGGACAAGGTAGTGCTGCGCCCCATTCAGGAGTTTCTCCCGAAGGTGGTATCCTCTTTTCATCTTAATCAGGATATCTCTTTGCCTTCTTTTTGTCCTCATGCAGTTCATCGGTATGAGAAGGATTTACATTTGTTAGATCTGGTGCGAGCACTCAGAATCTACATTTCCCGCACGGCGCCCCTGCGCCGTTCGGAGGCACTCTTTGTCCTTGTCGCTGGTAAGCGCAAGGGGTCGCAGGCTTCTAAGGCCACCCTGGCTCGATGGATCAAAGAACCAATTCTTGAGGCCTACCGTTCTGCTGGGCTTCCGGTTCCATCAGGGCTGAAGTCCCATTCTACCAGAGCCGTGGGTGCATCCTGGGCATTACGACACCAGGCTACGGCTCAACAGGTGTGCCAGGCAGCTACCTGGTCGAGTCTGCACACTTTCACCAAACATTATCAGGTGCATACCTATGCTTCGGCGGACGCCAGCCTAGGTAGAAGAGTCCTGCAGGCGGCAGTTGCCTCCCCGTAGGGGAGGGCTGTCTTCGCAGCTCTAATATGAGGTATTCTTTACCCACCCAGGGACAGCTTTTGGACGTCCCAATCGTCTGGGTCTCCCAATGGAGCGCCGAAGAAGAAGGGAATTTTGTTACTTACCGTAAATTCCTTTTCTTCTAGCTCCTATTGGGAGACCCAGCACCCGCCCTGTTGTCCTTCGGGATTTTTGGTTGTTTTCGGGTACACATGTTGTTCATGTTGAATGGTTTTCAGTTCTCCGATGTTATTTCGGAGTGAATTTGTTTAAACCAGTTATTGGCTTTCCTCCTTCTTGCTTTTGCACTAAAACTGGTGAGCCAGTGATCCCACTGGGGGTGTATAGCCAGAAGGGGAGGGGCCTTACACTTTTTAGTGTAATGCTTTGTGTGGCCTCCGGAGGCAGTAGCTATACACCCAATCGTCTGGGTCTCCCAATAGGAGCTAGAAGAAAAGGAATTTACGGTAAGTAACAAAATTCCCTTCTTCTCAGTCGTCAGGGCATGGACGCGGGGGAATGGTCTCTTCACCCAGACGTGTTTCGAGAGATCTGTCGCCGCTGGGGAACGCCGGACGTCGTTCTCATGGCGTCACGGCACAACAACAAAGTCCCGGCATTCATGACCCGGTCTCAAGATCACAGAGCTCTGGCGGCGGACGCATTAGTTCAGGATTGGTCGCAGTTTCGACTGCCTTATGTATTTCCTCCTCTGGCGATGCTGCCCAGAGTGCTGCGCAAAATCAGGTCCGACTGTCGTCGCGCCATTCTCGTCGCCCCAGATTGGCCGAGGCGGTCGTGGTACCCGGATCTGTGGCATCTCACGGTGGGTCAACCGCGGGCGCTCCCAGACCGCCCAGACTTGCTGTCTCAAGGGCCATTTTTCCATCTGAATTCTGTGGCCCTCAACCTGACTGTGTGGCCATTGAGTCCTGGCTCCTAGCATCCTCAGGGTTATCTCAAGATGTCATTGCCACCATGAGACAGGCCAGGAAACCAACATCCGCCAAGATCTATTACAGGTCTTGGAGGATCTTCTTATCCTGGTGCTCTGATAATGGTTTTACTCCCTGGCCCTTTGCCTTACCCACTTTTCTTTCATTCCTTCAATCTGGAATGGACAAGGGTTTGTCTCTCGGCTCTCTCAAGGGACAAGTATCGGCGCTATCCGTATTTTTTCAAAAGCGTCTAGCCAGGCTTCCGCAGGTCCGCACGTTCCTGCAGGGAGTTTGCCACATAGTCCCACCTTATAAGCGTCCGCTGGAACCCTGGGACCTTAACAGGGTGCTAACGGCTCTTCAGAAACCACCTTTCGAGCCGCTGCGGGATGTCTCTTTATCACGTCTTTCACAGAAGGTGGCATTTCTAGTGGCAGTTACATCGCTCCGTAGAGTGTCGGAGCTGGCAGCGCTGTCATGCAAAGCCCCCTTCCTGGTTTTTCACCAGGATAAGGTGGTTCTGCGTCCTGTTCCGGAATTTCTCCCTAAGGTGGTATCTCCTTTTCATCTCAATCAGGATATCTCCTTACCTTCATTTTGCCCTAATCCAATTCACCAATGTGAAAAGGATTTGCACTCATTAGATCTGGTGAGAGCACTCCGGCTCTACGTGTCTCGCACGGCGCCCCTGCGCCGTTCAGATGCACTCTTTGTCCTTGTCGCTGGCCAGCGTAAGGGTTCGCAGGCTTCCAAGTCAACCTTGGCTCGGTGGATCAAGGAACCGATTCTTGAAGCCTACCGTTCTTCTGGGCTTCCGCTTCCTTTGGGGCTGAAAGCCCATTCTACCAGAGCCGTGGGTGCGTCGTGGGCATTGCGGCACCGGGCTACGGCTCAGCAGGTGTGTCAGGCAGCTACGTGGTCTAGACTGCACACTTTCACGAAACACTATCAGGTGCATACCTATGCTTCGGCAGACGCCAGTCTAGGTAGGCGAGTCCTTCAGGCGGCGGTTGCCCACCTGTAAGAGGGGGTCGTTTTCGGCTCTTTTTATCGAGGTATTCTTTTACCCACCCAGGGACTGCTTTTGGACGTCCCAATTGTCTGGGTCTCCCAATGGAGCGACAAAGAAGGGAATTTTGTTTACTTACCGTAAATTCCTTTTCTTCTAGCTCCTATTGGGAGACCCAGCACCCGCCCCTGTTCCCTTCGGGCTGGTTGTTCTTTTGTGTACACATGTTGTTCATGTTGAATGGTTCTCTTGGTTCATGGTTTTCAGTTCTCCGAACATCCTTCGGATTGAATTTACCTTAAACCAATTTATAAGTTTCCTCCTTCCTGCTTTTGCACCAAAACTGAGGAGCCCGTGATGCACGGGAGCGTGTATAGGCAGAGGGGAGGGGTTACACTTTTTAAGGTGTAATACTTTGTGTGGCCTCCGGAGGCCGAAGCTATACACCCAATTGTCTGGGTCTCCCAATAGGAGCTAGAAGAAAAGGAATTTACGGTAAGTAAACAAAATTCCCTTCTTTGTTTGTTTTTAACTTTGCCTATATTGTTTAGTGCACTAACACAGTATGCACAAGTAATTGACTGTAAATTATAATTGGTCATACTGTGTCCCTCATCCCACATTTCTTAGTTATGTAAGACGGTGCCCATTAGTATTGTATCACATAAAAAAGCTAACTCTAATAATAATAATTGGAGCAAAAAGCAAAGAGAGTATATTACGCTTAAGGTTTTTTTTATTTGAAAAATATTAAAATATTTTTCTTTAAAATACACCGTACCGTTTAAAATATACCGTATTTTCTGGCGTATAAGACTGGGCGTAGAAGACAAACCCCAGCTTTTCCAGTTAAAATACAAAGGTTGGGATGTACTGTATATACTCCGAGTATAAGCCGACCCAAGTGTAAGTCAAGACCCGTATTTTACTACAAAAAACTGGGAAACCTTATTGACGCGAGTATAAGCCTAGGATGGGAAATGCAGCAGCTACTGGAAAATTTCAAAAATAAAAATAGATCCCAATAAAATGTAATGTGCCCCATCCTTGTCCCCCCTTGTAGTAATGTGCCCATCCTTGTGCCCCTTCCTTGGACCCTCTAGTTATGTGCCCATGGTTTAATAATGACTCCTGCAGTAATGTGCCCATTGTTTAGTAATGTCCTCCTACTGGTCCCCTATTATGCCATTGTTTACACACAATAAAAAAATATTCTCACCTGTCCTCTGTTCCCGAGGTGTCCTCAGCTGCTTCTTGCAGTCTGCAGGCACATAGACCTCTCGGTGATCTCATCCGGTGCAGGGAGCCACCGCTGCAGGCTGCCATCATGGCTTTACTGAGTTAAATGCTTTACGGCGGCGGTGCCGCAAAGCATTCAACTGCTGTAAAGTGCTGAGAGCAGCGGCGGCTTCGTGCAGCGGACGTGATCATCAAGAGGTGGTTCTTGCGGACCGCAGGCACATAGACCCCTCCATGATCACGTCCAATACAGAGGACCGACGCTGCTGTCAGCACTTTACTGCCGTTGAATGCTTTGTGCCGCCACCGTAAAGCATTCAACTGCAGTAAAGCCAAGACGACAGACAGCAGCACTGTGCATTGCTAATTATATGCCCTGTAAGATGACACCCAGCGTATATGACAACCCCCAACTTTTGAGAAGATTTTCATGGGTTAAAAAGTCGTCTTATACGCTGGAAAATACAGTATATCAAATGACTACTGAAAAAAGCAGGATAACATTCATCTGTAGAATAAATAAATAAGTACAGACAAAAAAAAACTGATATCCTGCTATTATAAATAGTAAGAATATTCCAAATAGATAATATAACCATCAATTTAATCTTATACAAAATTAAAGAGATCAAAAACAATTCATGAAGCTGTAGTAGTACATGGGAAAATTGCACAGGTAAAGTAAACCAACCCTTCCTAGTAATTGACTGAATAGAAATATATGGTTGGCGTATAGGAGACCAGCAAGTCTCAAATCACAACGCCTGAACTTGTTATAATCAGGGTAGAAAGAGGTGGTATATTATGTAGATAGTCAGCACAAAGGTGCTATTAGTAAAAGAGGTTTGATGAAAGTTCACTTCATAAGGACTTGTGTATTACAAATCAAAAACCAGTGTATCTACCTGGAATACAGCTAAAGTATAAATAACTGAAATAATAGCGCAGTACACAGCTTTGTACTTACAAATATAACAGTGTAAAGTGTTGGGATTCCTGCCGCCTCAACGTACGTTTCCAAACTTCTTCAAGAGATGTGGTGAAAAGAATTGAGATTTGTGTTGCCATTGTATAAGACCTATGGCATTTTAATTTTTCTGTCGGTGAAGCCATGTGAGGACTTGTTTATGCATACTGAGCTTATGGTTTTATTGACATCTATTTAGGTTTCATATGAAGCCTGAATGAGCGATGATGTCATTTTAGAGACATTGTCAGAGACTGACAGTGGCATTTGAGCTCCCCTCCTGCCGCTCCTGTTGGACACAGATGCCAGCTATGTAATAAATCCAGCATCTACAGTGCATTGAGAAAACTCAGCTCCTGAGCCCTCTGTTAAAATGCATGGTCCATTTATATCATGGGATGTGTGCTCACCACCTAACTTCTGCCCTGGCATAGGCATACCAGCAGGGTGACAATCCTTCTTTTCCTATGAAAAAAAAAGGAATGATATTTTACATTGCGCTAATATTTATAACATGTATAAGTCTACTATGTTTCTCTATGGCTTCATTGGGGAACACAAGAAATCATTGTATGCTGCTACCACATGGAGGCTGACACTAGGCAACGAAAAGGTTAGCTCCTGCTCAGCAGTCTGCACCCAACAACTGGAACCAAGCTCGGCGGAACAGTGGCTCCAGTGGTTAGCACTGCAGTCTTGTAGCGCTGGGGTCCTGTGTTTGTATGTTCTCCCCATGTTTGCATTGGTTTCCTCCAGGTATTCAAGTTTCTTTCCACTCTGCAAAGACATACTGGTACGGACTTTAGATTGTGAGCCCCAATAGGGACAGTGTTGTCAATGTATGTAAAGCGCTGTGGAATCAATGGCGCTATATAAGGGAAGAAATATTATTATTAGAATCAGTTTTACCTTAGTGTTAGTAGGAGGCAGGCATGTGTCTGTTTACAAACCCGTTTCTTCCTTAGGTTTGCTATTTGTCTTTTCAGTTTTCCCTTCCCTTTTTGTCTTCGAGATACAGTATGTGATTTGGAAAACAGAGTGGATATGCCGCTCCTTCACCCCACATAGTGCTAGTGGGCACACTACTGAAAATATCACACTGTATCCTCTCTGGTACACAGCAGGACCCTAACACATGGAGAGCATTTGAACAACCAGGTGGATAGTCTTTGCCATCTATCTCCAGCACTCTCGTCCATCATAGCGAAACGTGTGCATGAAGGGAATCGGATCTTATTCCCCTTCCTGGGGTTCCAGGTTCTGTGAAGAAAGATGTTGAAATATAACTTTCAGGAAAAAGTACTTTCACTCTTACAGATTTTCAAGCAGGGGGCTCCTGCTCTTCATGAAGCTCCCTCTCTCTCTGTATTTTCCTCCAGCCTCTTTCCCACTGCTCCTTGGCTCCTAGCACCTTCTGGCAGTCGGAGCTTAAAATTTAAGTCCTAGCTTCTGCCACAGCCTACTTGGTTTACTTTGCCACATCCCCCTAACCTGCCACCCAATCAGGAGTGTACGGGTACTAATCGGGCGCTTTTGCCTGTCCTACCATCCTCTCTCAGCATGTCACTACTTGCCCTTTTCCAGTACCTATCACAGTTGGTCGGCCAATCATGCACGTCTTTTAGCTCTGCCTTCTCCTGAGGCCAGTGCCTTTTTTATCTGCACTGACCTCAGTATCCACAGGGCTACTGCAGGTTCCCCCCTCTTCTGACTACATCCCTGGTCTCCCATTTTAAGCAAATTCCTCAGGCCTTCATAGCACCGATCCCCACATTAATGTTCCTTTCCTCTGATGTGGATCGATGTCTTCATGTCCGGGTAGGCTCTGCTACATCTAGCTACAGACAAAACTCGTAAGTAGTTTCCTTTTTTCTTCTCTTTTTTTATTCATTTTTAACCCTAAGGAGGATCGCACCCTACCATCCTCAACTTCCCTTAGTCATGCATTTGCCTATTCGTCTTCTATGTGCAAATTTCCCTCAGGTCAACCTGCGGTCCTCTGCCCTGATTGCAGTCGCCCTCCGCTGTATGGCCCACAGGAGCTCCCGCAAGAGGTTTGCGGCTCTTTACCCATCTGTTGCTGCCCTAACTAGAGTTTTTCAGTCCCTGGTAGTAATGTTGGAGCATCTGCCTACTGGGTATTCTGCTCCTTTTCCTGTGTTCACCTCCCAGGGTGAATCAGACCCAGATACCCTACATCAACATGTCAGATCGCACAAGAGATCCAAGAAGTGGTTCCGATCAAGTTCTTCTTCTAGGTCAACTTCTCCATGAACCTCCTTCAGATTGGACTCCTATTCCCGGTTGCCATCTCCCGGACTTCAAACAGTTCAGGAGTCTGACACTCCCAATCCGAGTATGACTCAGACATTGACTCAGACCAAGCCTCCAAATTGAAGGATATATTTGAGTCTTATTCAGGCTGCCAACCAGACCTTGAACGTCAAGGAAGGGACCCCTTGCCCTTAGACCAGTTAGTGTCGGTTAAAAGGGCAGCCAGAATCTTTTCCAACCACAAGGAATTCGACCAAGTGTTTGGTAAGGAATGGGGTGATCCTAAACAAATGCTTCAACAGGCAGAGACCTATGGACATCCTGTATCCTTTTCCTTCCAGCCTCAATAGGAACTGGACTGAATCTGGTGCTATGAATCCTCTGGTATCCCTGTTATTCACCAACACTACCCTTCTTCTCCCAGACAGTACAGCTTTAAAGGACCCCTCTTCCCGGTCGACAACTCATTGGATCAGAGTGGTCGTCTCTTCTGGCTACATAGTAGAATTTTCTTCCTTCCCTCAGAATTGCTTGTTTGAATCACGTCATCCAAAGAACCCCACTTTGGTTCTTGGGTTTCTCACGGACATCACATCTCTCCGTCAAGCAGGTGTCATCATTCCCGTTCCTCCACAGGAGTGGTTCACAGGTTTCTATTCAAGCTTCTTTGTGGCACCCATGAAAGATGGTTCTGTTTGTCCTATCTTGGACCTCAAGCTTTTGAACAAATGAGTCAGTGGGAGCCATTTCAAGATTGACTCTCTTCTTTCGGTGATAGCCTCCGTGGAACCCGAAGAATTCCTCTGCTCAGTGGATTTCCAACATGCTTGTCTTCATATTCCCATCTTTCCATGGCACCAAAGATTTCTTTGCTTTACAGTCCAAGACTCACACTTTTAGTTCTTGGCTCTTCCCTTCGGCCTAGCCTTAGAGCGAGAGTCTTTACAAAGCTCATGGCGGCGGTTATGGCCTTCCTGCGAGCCAGGGGCATCCTGGTGATTCCATATCTGGAAGACATTCTGGTCAAGTGTCCTTCCTATTCTACTTGTGTAATGAGTCTTCAAGTTACCCTGTACACACTATCTCACATCAGGGGGATCATTAACAGGTCAAAGTAATCTCTGATCCCAGTCCAGCATTTAGTCTTTACTGGGTATCCAGTTCAATACTGCACAAGAGTCTTTCTTCCCGAGGAAAAATATAGCCACAATTTATCATGGGATACGTATTCTGTTGTCCTCTCTGTCTCAGAATGAGGGTGCTGAGCAATATGTAGCTGCAATAGAAGTGATCCCTTTGTGCAGTTTCACACCAAACACTCCAGCTTTCTCCAGTCCTGTCCCTGGACCGACTGATCCTACTTCCACCACGAGTCAAGCATTCTCTTGCCTGGTGGCAATATTTTCCTCTCATACATCGTGAATCCTTTTCTTTACCGCAATCATGTTAACAGATAAAAACCTTCACAGTTGGGGAGCAGTAATCCAAAGGCTATGACCGCACTTTGCGTTGTCCTACTTGCAGTTCTAAACGCACGTTTTTGCCTTAATTGATTTGGCTAAAGTTGCCTTTTCAAGAAATTTAGCGCTAAAAACGCATGCGATTTACCGCATTTTAGATGTGTTTTCAGCGCTTTTTACATGCTTTTTCACTTGCGTTTTGACAGATGCGTTTTAACCCCTTAGTGACGGAGCTAATTTTCACCTTAATGACCAGACCAAATTTTGCAATTCTGACCAGTGTCACTTCATGAGGTTATAACTCTGGAACGCTTAAACGGATCCAGGTGATTTTGAGATTGTTTGTTTGTTTTTCTTTGTCGCTCCATTGGGAGACCCAGACAATTGGGTGTATAGCTTCTGCCTCCGGAGGCCACACAAAGTATTACACTTTAAAAGTGTAACCCCTCCCCTCTGCCTATACACCCTCCCGTGCATCACGGGCTCCTCAGTTTTATGCTTTGTGTGGAAGGAGGCACACATCCACTCATGCATTCTCATATTCGTTATATCGGTTGGAAGAAAAGAGGACCCCCACGGGGCCCCCGGCATGTTCCCTTCTCACCCCACTACGTCGGCGGTGCTGTTAAGGTTGAGGTACCCATTGCGGGTACAAAGGCCGGAGCCTCATGCCGTTTCCTTCACCATCCCTTAGCGGCTCTGGGAGAAGTGGGATCCTGAGCGGTCTTCCATTTACTGGGACCGTGCTCCCTCCGCAACCCCTGTGGGAATCTGCCGGACAGGAGTCTATTCATCCTCAGGGACCGGGCCCTGCATCTCTAAGGTACTCTGTGTCCCCATGGGGACTGTGCATGGAGCGCCTTCTTCCCGGACGCTGCAGCAGCTGCTGATTTGTGAAGACCGGCGGACTTCCGCGCCGACCGCGCCTGCTTGTCGGCTGCGGTCTTAAATTTAGTCCCCGGCTTCATCGCGGCCTAGTAGCAAAACTCCTGCCCCCGGGCCTGCCTGTCAGGGGTAAGGGCGGGACTGCCGACCTGACATCGGATGTGAGGGCCGGAGCATCCTGTATGTTTCCTCCCCCCTCACTGATCACTGTGGGGACCCCAGATTCCCGCACTTTCCTAGCACCGCCCACGGCTCCACTCCTCCCCTGAGAGCTCCGGCAGCCATTTTTTTGGCATTCTGCCGGTGGAGGATTATCAGGGAAGAGCTCTGCAGCTCTGGGAGACCTAAGGCAGGGAATCTGGAGGACACACACTCCGCTTTTAGCGGTCGGTAAGCCACACCGGTCACCCGGTGCTGGTCCCCCTAGGGTGCCGGAATAGATACGTATTCTATATATATATTTCTGTTCGGTCGGGCTGTATACCCTTTCCCATATACCCTCAGTGATCACTCTCCTAGGAGACAACAGCATGTCGTCCACAAGGAGCAAGGGTGGTAAGGCACAGGGTTTTTTTGCGACCTGTACCTCTTGTGCGGCTATGTTACCTGCGGGTTCCACCTACCCTCACTGTGAGCAATGCTCGACCCCTGTTTCGCTTGCTCAGCCGGAGCCTCGGTCACTAGTGGGCCCCTCGGCTCAGGTAGACCCCCCTGCTCCCCCTGTCCAGGCGGCAGGGACAGAGTTTGCCGCTTTTGCAGAGAAACTCTCTGAGTCACTTTCACAATCCATGGCTCAGTCTATGGACAAATGGTCTGCCAAGCTGCTAGAAGCTTTGCAGTCCAGACCGGTCCTTACACAGGCCCCGGGCCCTGTTGGATCGTCGCCTCCAGGCCCCTCTCGGTCCACGCCGCAGCGCGCTCCCAGGGTGGGCCCTAGGTCTCACGTGGAGGACTCCTGCCCGGACCACAGTCCCAGACCGGCTAAGCGGGCTCGCTGGGAATCTTCCCCGACTTCTTCACGCTGCTCGGGTTCCCAGCTTGAGGACTCTCTGGAGGACGAGGCGGACGTCGCAGCTCAGGGCTCTGACCCTGACGTTGCCCTCAATCTTGATACACCTGAAGGGGACGCATTAGTAAATGATCTTATCTCGTCCATCAACCAGGTGTTAGACCTATCTCCCCCGCCTCCACCTGTAGAGGAGTCGGCTTCTCAGCAGGAGAAACACCAGTTTCGGTTCCCCAAACGTACACGGAGTGCGTTTTTCGATCACTCTAACTTCAGAGATGCTGTCCAGAAGCCCAGAGCGGTTCCGGACAAGCGCTTTACTAAGCGCCTTACTGACACGCGTTACCCCTTCCCCTCTGACGTAGTTAAGGGTTGGGCTCAATGTCCCAAAGTGGATCCTCCAGTCTCTAGATTGGCGGCTAGATCTGTGGTATCGGTTGCAGATGGCTCATCGCTAAAAGATGCCACTGACAGGCAGATAGAGCTCCTGGTGAAATCCATCTATGAAGCCACGGGCGCGTCTTTTGCCCCGGCTTTTGCAGCCGTGTGGGCACTCCAAGCTATCTCAGCTTGTCTGGCTGAGATTAATGCGGTCACACGTAATTCTGCTCCGCAGGTTGCGTCTTTGACTTCTCAGGCGTCAGCTTTTTCTTCCTACGCCATGAACGCAGTCCTAGACTCTGCTAGCCGTACAGCGGTAGCATCCGCCAATTCTGTGGCAGTCCGCAGGGCCATGTGGCTGCGCGAATGGAAGGCAGACTCTGCTTCCAAGAGGTTCTTAACCGGTTTGCCGTTTTCTGGCGACCGATTGTTTGGCGAACGATTGGATGAGATTATTAAGGAATCCAAGGGAAAGGACTCCTCCTTACCCCAGTCCAAACCGAAGAGACCTCAGCAACGGAAAATACAATCGAGGTTTCGGTCCTTTCGTCCCTCCGCCAAGTCCCAATCCTCTTCGTCCAGCAGGCCGGAGAAAGGCCAGAGGAACTCCTATGCGTGGCGGTCTAAGTCACGCCCCCAAAAAGCCGCCAGAGTCACTGCCTCCAAGGCGGCCTCCTCATGACTCTCGGCATCCCCGAACCGCATCCTCGGTCGGTGGCAGGCTCTCCCGCTTTTGCGACGCCTGGTGGCCACATGTTCAAGACCGATGGGTGAGAGACATTCTGTCTCACGGTTACAGGATAGAGTTCAGCTCTCGTCCTCCGACTCGTTTCTTCAGAACCTCTCCGCCCCCCGCTCGGGCCGACGCACTTTTTCAGGCAGTGGACGCTCTGAAGACAGAAGGAGTTGTGATCCCCGTTCCCCCTCAGGAACATGGTCGCGGCTTTTACTCCAACTTGTTTGTGGTGCCAAAGAAGGACGGATCATTCCGTCCCGTTCTGGACCTCAAACTTCTCAACAGACATGTGAGCACCAGACGGTTTCGGATGGAATCTCTCCGCTCGGTCATCGCATCGATGTCACAAGGAGACTTCCTAGCATCGATCGACATCAAGGATGCTTATCTCCATGTGCCGATCGCACCCGAACATCAACGATTCTTGCGTTTCACCATCGGGGACGAACACCTTCAGTTCGTGGCATTGCCTTTCGGCCTGGCGACAGCCCCACGGGTGTTCACCAAAGTCATGGCATCCGTTGTGGCGGTCCTACACTCTCAGGGCCACTCGGTGATTCCCTACTTAGACGATCTCCTAGTCAGGGCACCTTCTCGGGTGGTGTGTCAACACAGCCTTACCGTCGCTCTGGCGACTCTCCAGCAGTTCGGGTGGATCATCAACTTCCCAAAATCCAAGTTGACACCGACCCAATCACTGACTTACCTCGGGATGGAGTTTCATACACAGTCAGCGGTAGTCAAGCTACCGCTGGACAAACAGCTTTCTCTGCAGGCAGGGGTGCAATCTCTTCTTCGGGGTCAGTCACACCCCTTGAGGCGCCTCATGCACTTCCTGGGGAAGATGGTTGCAGCGATGGAGGCAGTGCCCTTCGCGCAATTCCATCTGCGTTCTCTCCAATGGGACATTCTCCGCAAATGGGACAGGAGGTCGACTTCCCTCGACAGGAACGTCTCTCTTTCCCTTGCAACCAAGACGTCTCTTCAGTGGTGGCTCCTTCCCAATTCTCTATTGCAAGGAAAATCCTTCCTACCCCCAACCTGGGCTGTGGTCACCACGGACGCAAGCCTGTCAGGGTGGGGAGCGGTTTTCCTCCACCACAGGGCTCAGGGAACCTGGACTCCGGTAGAGTCTTCCCTTCAGATCAATGTTCTGGAGATAAGGGCAGTGTATCTAGCCCTATTGGCTTTCCATCGGTGGCTGGAGGGCAGACAGATCCGTATACAGTCGGACAACGCCACTGCCGTCGCATACATCAACCACCAGGGCGGCACGCGCAGTCGTCATGCCTTCCAGGAAGTCAGGCGGATTCTGCAGTGGGTGGAAGCCACAGCCTCCACGATCTCCGCAGTTCACATCCCGGGCGTAGAAAACTGGGAAGCAGATTTTCTCAGTCGTCAGGGCATGGACGCGGGGGAATGGTCTCTTCATCCAGACGTGTTTCGAGAGATCTGTCGCCGCTGGGGAACGCCGGACGTCGATCTCCTGGCGTCACGGCACAACAACAAAGTCCCGGCATTCATGGCCCGGTCTCAAGATCACAGAGCTCTGGCGGTGGACGCATTAGTTCAGGATTGGTCGCAGTTTCGACTGCCTTATGTATTTCCTCCTCTGGCGATGCTGCCCAGAGTGTTACGAAAGATCAGGTCCGACTGTCGTCGCGCCATTCTCGTCGCTCCAGATTGGCCGAGGCGGTCGTGGTACCCGGATCTGTGGCATCTCACGGTGGGTCAACCGTGGGCGCTTCCAGACCACCCAGACTTGCTGTCACAAGGGCCGTTTTTCCATCTGAATTCTGCGGCCCTCAACCTGACTGTGTGGCCATTGAGTCCTGGCTCCTAGCGTCTTCAGGGTTGTCTCAGGATGTCATTTCCACTATGAGACAGGCCAGGAAACCAACGTCCGCCAAGATCTATTACAGGTCTTGGCGGATCTTCTTATCCTGGTGCTCTGATAACGGTTTTACTCCCTGGCCTTTTGCCTTACCCACTTTTCTTTCATTCCTTCAATCCGGAATGGACAAGGGTTTGTCACTCGGCTCTCTCAAGGGACAAGTATCGGCGCTCTCCGTATTTTTTCAAAAGCGCCTGGCCAGGCTTCCGCAGGTCCGCACGTTCCTGCAGGGAGTTTGCCACATAGTCCCACCTTACAAGCGTCCGCTGGAACCCTGGGACCTTAACAGGGTGCTAACGGCTCTTCAGAAACCACCTTTCGAGCCGCTGCGGGATGTCTCTTTATCACGTCTTTCGCAGAAGGTGGCATTTCTAGTGGCAGTTACATCACTCCGAAGAGTGTCGGAGCTTGCAGCGCTGTCATGCAAAGCCCCCTTCCTGGTTTTTCACCAGGATAAGGTGGTTCTGCGTCCTGTCCCGGAATTTCTCCCTAAGGTGGTATCTCCTTTTCATCTCAATCAGGATATCTCCTTACCTTCATTTTGCCCTAATCCAATTCACGTATGTGAAAAGGATTTGCACTCATTAGATCTAGTGAGAGCACTCCGGTTCTACGTGTCTCGCACGGCGCCCCTGCGCCGTTCAGATGCGCTCTTTGTCCTTGTTGCTGGCCAGCGTAAGGGTTCGCAGGCTTCCAAGTCAACCTTGGCTCGGTGGATCAAGGAACCGATTCTTGAAGCCTACCGTTCTTCTGGGCTTCCGCTTCCTTCGGGGCTGAAAGCCCATTCTACCAGAGCCGTGGGTGCGTCCTGGGCATTGCGGCACCGGGCTACGGCTCAGCAGGTGTGTCAGGCAGCTACCTGGTCTAGTCTGCACACTTTCGCGAAACACTATCAGGTGCATACCTATGCTTCGGCAGACGCCAGTCTAGGTAGGCGAGTCCTTCAGGCGGCGGTTGCCCACCTGTAAGAGGGGGTCGTTTCGGCTCTTTTTATGGAGGTATTCTTTTACCCACCCAGGGACTGCTTTTGGACGTCCCAATTGTCTGGGTCTCCCAATGGAGCGACAAAGAAGAAGGGAATTTTGTTTACTTACCGTAAATTCCTTTTCTTCTAGCTCCTATTGGGAGACCCAGCACCCGCCCCTGTTCCCTTCGGGCTGGTTGTTCTTTTGTGTACACATGTTGTTCATGTTGAATTGTTCTTTTGGTTCATGGTTTTCAGTTCTCCGAACATCCTTCGGATTGAATTTACCTTAGACCAATTTATAAGTTTCCTCCTTCCTGCTTTTGCACCAAAACTGAGGAGCCCGTGATGCACGGGAGGGTGTATAGGCAGAGGGAGGGGTTACACTTTTTAAAGTGTAATACTTTGTGTGGCCTCCGGAGGCAGAAGCTATACACCCAATTGTCTGGGTCTCCCAATAGGAGCTAGAAGAAAAGGAATTTACGGTAAGTAAACAAAATTCCCTTCTTTCGTCACATATTGGACTTCATGTTAGTACCAAATTTAGGACAATATTTTTTGCGTTTATTTATGAAAAAAATTGAATTTTGGCAAAAATTTTGAAAATTTAGCAATTTTCAACTTTTGAATTTTTATACCGTTAAACCAGAGATTTCTGTGACACAAAATAGTTAATAAATAACATTTCCCACATGTCTACATCATTGTTTACATCAGCACAATTTTGGAAACAAAATTTTTTTTTGTTAGGAAGTTAGTTCAAAGTTTATCAGCGATTTCTCATTTTTACATCAAAATTTACAAAACCATTTTTTTAGGGACCACATCACATTTGAAGTGACTTCAATAGGCCTAGATGACAGAAAATACCCAAAAGTGACACCATTCTAAAAACTGCACCCCCCCCCCCAAAGTACTCAAAACCACATTCAAGAAGTTTATTAATCCTTCAGGTGCTTCACATGAACAAAAGCAATGTGAAATGAAAAAAAGCAAAAATTAAATTTTACCTAAAAATGTTGCTCTAACCCAAATTTATTCACTTTTAGAAGATATAACACAACAAAATGGACCCCAAAACTTGTTCCCCACTTTCTTATGAGCGCGCCGATACCCCACATGTGGTCAGAAACCTCTGTTTGGACAAATGGGAGGGCTCGGAACAGAAGGAGCAATATTTAAATTTTGGAAAGCAAATTTGGCTGAAATAGATTGCGGGCACCATGTTGCAATTACAGGTCCGCTAAGGTACCTAAACAGAAGATACCCCTCACAAGTGACACCATTTTGGAAACTAGACCCCTCAAGGCTTCTATCTAGGGGTATAGTGAGCATTTTAGATCCACAGGTACTTCACAGATTTTGTTAACGTTACGTTGTCATATTGAAAATTTTAATAATTTTCTCAAAAATGTTGCTTTAGCATCAATTTTCTCACTTTTTCAAGAGGTAATTCCAAAATCTAGACCTCAAGGTTTGTTACCCACTTTTTTATGAGCGCGGTGATACCTCACATGTGGTCTGAAACCTTTGTTTGGACAAATGGGAGGGCTTGGAACGAAAGGAGCAATATTTGAATTTTGGAAAGGAAATTTGGCTGAAAAGTATTGCGGGCACCATGTCGCATTTGGAGGTCCCCTAAGGTACCTAAACAGCAGAAACCCCGCACAAGTGACCCCATTTTGGAAACTAGGCTCCTCAAGGAATTTATCTAGATGTTTGGTGAGTACCCTGAACCCCCAGGTGCTTCACAGAATTTTATAACGTTGAGCCATGAAAATAAAAAAATAAAATTTTACCACAAAATTGTTATTTCAACCAGGTAGCTTTTTTTTCACAAGGGTAACAGGAAAAAAATCACCATGAAATTTATTGTGCAATTTCTCCTGAGTTTGGCGATACCTTATATGTGGTGGAAATCAACTGTTTGGGCGCATGACAGGGCTCGGAAGGGAAGGAGTGCCATTTGACTGCAAAATTGGCTGGAATCAATAGCGGACGCTATGTTGCATTAGGAGAGCCCCTGAGGTGTCTATACAGTGAAGCTCCCCAACATGTGGCCCCATTTTGGAAAATAGACCCCTGAAGGAATTTATCTAGATGTTTGGTGAGTACCCTGAACCCCCAGGTGCTTCACAGAAGTTTATAATGTTGAGCTGTGAAAATAAAAAAATACATTTTTACCACAAAATTGTTACTTCAACCAGGTAGCTTTTTTTTTACAAGTGTAAAAGGAAAAAATTCAGCATAAAATTTATTGTGCAATTTCTCCTGAGTATGCTGATACCTTATGTGTGATGAAAATCAACTGTTTGGGTGCACAGCAGGGCTCGGAAGGGAAGGAGCGCCATTTGACTGCACAATTGGCTGGAATCATTAGCGGACGCTATGTTGCATTTGGAAAGCCCCTAAGGTGCCTAAACAGTGGAGGTTTCCCACAAGTGACCCCATTCTGGAAACAAGACACCTCAAGGCTTTTATCTAGGTGTATATTGAGCAGTTTGAATCCAAGAGTACTTCACAGAATTTGATAAGTTTAGGTTGCCATATTGAAAATTTTCATTTTTTTCACAAAAATGTTGCTTTAGCATCATATTTCTTACTTTTTCAAGAGGCAACAACAAACCGTGGACCCCAAAGGTTGTTATCCAATGTCTTATGAGCACAGGGATACCCCACATGTGGCCAAAAACCTCTGTTTGGATAAATGGGAGGGCTTGGAATGGAAGGAGCACCATTTGAATTCTGGAAAAGTTGAAATAAATTGCGGGCACCATGTCACATTAGCAGGGCCCCTTGGGTACCTATACAGCAGAAACCCCCCACAAGTGACCCCATTTTAGAAACTGGATTTTATTCAGGAGTATAGTAAGCATTTTGAATCCACAGGTACTTCATAAAAATTTTGCTGTAGCAACAAATTTCTCACTTTTAGGCTATATGGCCATGTTCCAGCGACACGGCGTCTAGTACACAGTGTCAGCCTTCCTGCAGAGATGTGAGTGTTGTCCACGGGAGAACGCAGCTGCCCATGCCCACGATTCATGTTCAGGCTGCTGTGGAGCTCTATGCTACCTGCAGAGAACACTCTTGTCTCCGCAGCATAAATTGACATGCTGAGGCTCGGGAAGCTGCACCACAGGTCGGTTTATGCTGCGGAGAAAAGAAGCACAGTGGACATGGGATTTCTAAAAATCCTTCCACTGTGCTTCTACTGCACAATGCAGCGCTATGGATGCAGGGAAAACACTCTGCGCCCAAAATGCTGCAAACCCTGATTGTGGGTACACGGCGTAAAATGCTACAATGGATTAATGGATAGATGTCAAACATATATAACGTCCCACCCCCCTGCATATTCTAAGCTGGCGCTCTTTAGTGCTTTTCATGTGGCACTAAAGGGTGCCTAGCCTTGTAATTAGCCCCCCAAAAAATTAATAATTAAAATAAACGACGTGGGGTCCCCCCTATTTTTGATAGCCGGCTAGGGTAAAGCAGACAGCTGTAGCCTGCAAACCACAGCTGACAGCTTCACCTTGGCTGGTGATCAATTTGGAGGGCTCCCCAGGCGTTTGTTTGTTGTTTTTTTTCTAAAAAAAAAAAAAAAAACAAACGTGGGGTCCCCCAAATTAGATACCAGCCAAGGTGAAGCTGACAGCTGGGGTCTGGTATTCTCAGGGTGGGAAGAGCCATGGTTATTGGACTCTTCCCAGCCTAAAAATAGCAGGCCGCAGCCGCCCCAGAAGTGGCGCATCCATTAGATGCGCCAATCCTGGCGCTTCGCTCCAGCTCATCCCGTGCCCTGGTGCGGTGGCAAACGGGGTAATATACGGGGTTGATACCAGCTGTAATGTCACCTGGCATCAAGCCCTGGGGTTAGTGATGTCACGGCATCTAAACAGATACCAGACATCACTAACCCAGTCAGTAATAGAAAAAAATAAAGACAAAAAAAAATTTTATTTGAAAAAAAAAAACTCCCCGAAACATTCCTCTTTCACCAATTTATTGAAAATAAATACATTTCGGTCGCTGTAATCCATTTTGGAGGTCCCTCGGCAACTCTGGACCTTCTAGAATATGGGGGGCACGTTCAGGGAACGTATCCCCCATTTTCTGGAAGAGCAAGCTCTCCATGAGCAGTGTGGGTGCAGTAATCTGAGAATACTGCACTCACACTGCCCCGGTCCAACCTAGGGCAGAGTGACCTGCAGTAACCTCATTCCAGAATATGAGGGGCACGCTCACAGAACGTACCCCCCATTTTCTAGAACAGCAGGCTCTCCATGTGAGGAGTGTGGCTGCAGATTACTGCACTCACTCTCCCCCGGTCCACAGCGCAGCAGCGAGGTCAGCGTCCCTGCTTGCAATGATCCAGCTGACAGCCGCTGTCTGCGCATGCGCCGCCAGCTTTCTAGGAGGCGGAGTGATCGCGGGGACGGAGCAGCAGCCAGGTAACGGGGCTGACCGGGGCTGACCGGGGGACCTGGGGATGACTTTTTTCTGTCGCATGTGACGTGTCACATGCGGCAGAAAGAGCAGAATGAATGCGGCCGCGCGCTGTGTGCTGCGCGCCGCAATCTTGCATGCTCCGGAGGGGGGGAAGAGGGAGAGCTATAGAGAACCGGAGGGGCTCCGGTGGACCAGAGGGCTCCGGTGGACCGGAGGAGGGGTCAGGGGGAGGACATTTCCTTCCGATCTGAAATGTTTGATCATTTCAGATCGGAGGGAAATTAATGCAGAGCCGGCGGCGGCGGCAGTTTTCTGTGCGCTTCGGCGCCATTTTGACTGCTCCGTTTTGACATGTTTGATCACGTCAGATGAAAAAGAACGGTCATTTGTTTTTTTTTCATGTGTTCGTCGGTATACGGTGTATACCGCTGATCACATTATCGGGGTCCATAAAAACCACCCCGATTCATAATCTGGGGGGTCTCAGCTACCCCTGGTAGCTGAAACCCCCAAGATTTTTGGTCACTGGGGGGCGCTACAGGGTTTTTTCGGGCCGCCGCTTTAAAGCGGCGGAACAGAATAAGTACCCTGTTTTGCCGCTGCTTTAATTCGTACGGCCGTCGTTATGAGGTTAAACATCAAGACACTGTTAAATAAAGTTTACACAGTCAAACAGAATGAAAAAAGAGAAAAAAAAACCCAATACATTTATATTTTGTGAATTAATAAAGAAAAAAGTTATATTTCATGAAATTTATAGCGGTTTTATAATATTTAATGCTAAAATAGCAATAAAATCATAATTTTCTTTAATTAAATTGTCGGACTATGTATGTGTGTAAAGGGGCATATGATTCCATTAATTTAATGTTAGAAAAACATGCATTTCTTCGGCGCTCCATTGGGAGACCCAGACGATTGGGTGTATAGCACTGCCTCCGGAGGCCACACAAAGCAATTACACTAAAAAGTGTAAGGCCCCTCCCCTTCTGGCTATACACCCCCAGTGGGATCACTGGCTCACCAGTTTTTCTGCTTTGTGCGAAGGAGGTCAGACATCCACGCATAGCTCCACTGTTTAGTCAGCAGTAGCTGCTGACTATATCGGATGGAAGAAAAGAGGGCCCATATGGGGCCCCCAGCATGCTCCCTTCTTACCCCACTTGTGGTTTGTAAGGTTGAGGTACCCATTGCGGGTACGGAGGCTGGAGCCCACATGCTGTTTTCCTTCCCCATCCCCCTGAGGGGCTCTGAGGAAGTGGGATCTTACCGGCCACCAAGCCCTGAGGCCGGGCTCCATCCACAGACCCATAGAACCTGCTGGATGTGGAGCGGGAGTGCCGTTCAGGGACAAGGCCCTGCAACTTTCAGGTACTCTGTGTCCCCGTATGACAGGCCACGCACACCCCAGACTTGCTGGGTGTGCTAGTGCGCCGGGGACTGTAGCGCTGTGCGCTGGGCTTATAGTCCCCGCAGATTACTGGGGGACTTTATGTGTGTGGATCGCCGCGCCGACCGCCCCTGGAGCGGCGGCGCAGCTGCGACTTGTAGTGCGCCGGGGACGCGCCGACCGCGCTTTTACGGCGGCGGCGCTTCTAACTTTAGTTCCCGGTTTTTCTGCGGCCTAGCTCCGCTTCGTTAACGCCCCCCACCCTGTCAATCAGGGTAGGGGAGAGACGTTGTTCAATCGGCAGCGCCGAGGGCTGGAGCACGATTTACATGCTCCAGCCCTCTCACTGAGCACAGTAGGACACAGGCTTCGCGCCTTTTCTCTGTGCACGCCCTAGGCCCGCCCCCAGGCTTGCAGCTCCCCAGGACGCCGGCAGCCATTATACACATGCAGTCTGGCTGGAGAACGGACGCTGGCTCTGGGGGACCCAGGCTAGGGATTTCTGGCGACCACACACCCGCGCTAAGCAGCACATACGTGCGGCCCCACTAGTGCCACAGTGTTATATTTGTGTACTGTTTTTCGCTGTACCAGATATATTTATATATATTTATATATACTGCACTGTTTGGTCGCTTCTTGGCTGTATACCCTATATTACTCTGGGGAGACAACAACATGTCATCCACAAAACGCAAGGGTGCCAAGGCAAGGGCTGCTTACACTGCTTGTACAGCATGTGGGGCTAATCTACCAGCAGGCTCCAACGACTCTCATTGTGTGCAATGTTCAGTCCCAGTGGCACTTCGTCAGCCAGAGCCTATGGTGGTGGTAGCCCAGGCAGAGACGCCTGTGAACCCTGCCCCGGTGACGGGGACAGAATTTGCAGTCTTTGCTGATAAAATGTCTGTGACTATGGCAAAAATCCTGGAAACCTTGCAGTCCAGGCCAGTTGCTCAGACCATGGACACCGCTGTGTCTATGTTCCCCGGCCCCCCTCAGCTGGAATTAATCCGTAATTCAAGGGGGTCCCAGGCATCACAGGCTGAGGGCTCTGACTCCGATGACAGTCCCAGTCCGCCTAAGCGAGCTCGCTGGGAGAGACCCTCCACGTCATCACGCGGATCAGGGTCTCAGCGAGAAGGGTCTCTATATGATGACTCAGAGGTGGGTGATCAGGAGTCTTGTCCTGACGCCGCACTCAATTTGGATACGCCAGATGGTGACGCCATGGTAAATGACCTTATAGCGGCCATCAATAGGCTTTTGGATATTTCTCCCCCAGCCCCTTCTGCAGAGGAGGCAGCTGCACAGCAGGAGAAATTCCATTTCCTGTATCCCAAGCGTAAATTGAGTACTTTTCTGGACCACTCTGACTTCAGAGAATCCATCCAGAAACACAATACTTATCCGGACAAGCGTTTTTCTAAACGCCTTAAGGATACACATTATCCTTTTCCCCCTGACGTGGTCAAACGCTGGACCCAGTGTCCAAAAGTGGACCCTCCAATATCCAGACTGGCAGCTAGATCCATAGTTGCAGTGGAGGATGGGGCTTCACTTAAAGATGCCAATGACAGACAGATGGACCTTTGGTTGAAATCTGTCTATGAAGCTATCGGCGCGTCGTTTGCTCCAGCATTCGCGGCTGTGTGGGCGCTCCAAGCTATTTCAGCTGGTCTGGCACAGGTGGACTCTCTCATACGTCCAGCAGTGCCGCAAGTGGCGTCCCTAACTACACAAATGTCTGCGTTTGCGACCTACGCTATCAATGCGGTACTGGCATCTACGAGCCGTACCTCAATGGCATCCGCCAACTCTGTAGTTTTGCGCAGAGCCTTGTGGTTAAAAGAATGGAAAGCAGATTCTGCTTCTAAAAAATGTTTAACCAGCTTGCCATTATCTGGAGACAGACTGTTTGGTGAGCAATTGGCGGAAATCATTAAACAGTCCAAAGGTAAGGACTCCTCCTTACCCCAGCCCAGATCAAGCAAACCTCCACAGAGGAAGTGGCAGTCAAAGTTTCGGTCCTTTCGAGGCTCGGGCAAGCCCCAATTCTCCTCGTCCAAAGGGACTCAGAAAGAGCAAAGAAGCTCTGATTCCTGGCGGGCTCACTCACGCCCCAAGAAAGCAACCGGAGGTACCGCTTCCAAGGCGGCTGCCTCATGACTTTCGGCCGTCTCCCTCCGCATCCTCGGTCGGTGGCAGGCTCTCCCGCTTTTGCGACATTTGGCTGCCACAGGTCAAAGACCGGTGGGTAACAGACATTTTGTCTCACGGGTACAGGATAGAGTTCAGTTCTCGTCCTCCGCCTCGGTTCTTCAGAACTTCCCCACATCCCGACCGAGCAGATGCCCTTCTGCAGGCGGTGAATTCTCTAAGAGCAGAAGGAGTGGTGGTCCCTGTTCCTCTTCAGGAACGAGGTCAAGGTTTTTACTCCAATCTCTTTGTGGTGCCAAAAAAGGACGGCTCATTCCGTCCTGTTCTGGACCTAAAACTGCTCAACAAGCATGTGAACGCCAGGCGGTTCCGGATGGAATCCCTCCGCTCAGTCATTGCCTCAATGTCTCAAGGAGATTTCCTAGCATCAATAGACATCAAAGATGCTTATCTCCACGTGCCGATTGCTACAGAGCACCAACGCTTTCTCCGCTTCGTGATAGGAGACGACCATCTTCAGTTCGTAGCTCTGCCATTTGGTCTGGCGACAGCCCCACGGGTGTTCACCAAGATCATGGCGGCAGTGGTAGCAGTCTTGCACTCTCAGGGACACTCTGTGATCCCTTACTTGGACGATCTACTGGTCAAGGCACCCTCTCAAGAGGCATGCCAACTCAGCTTGACTGTTGCACTGGAGACTCTCCAGACGTTCGGGTGGATCATCAACTTCTCAAAGTCAAATCTGTCACCGACCCAATCACTAACGTATCTTGGCATGGAGTTTCATACTCTCTCAGCGATAGTGAAGCTTCCGCTGGACAAGCAGCGGTCTCTACAGACTGGGGTGCAGGCTCTCCTTCAAAGTCAGTCGCACTCCTTAAGACGCCTCATGCACTTCCTCGGGAAGATGGTGACGGCAATAGAGGCGGTTCCGTTTGCGCAGTTTCATCTGCGCCCACTTCAATGGGACATTCTCCGCCAATGGGACGGGAAGTCAACATCCCTGGACAGGAAAGTCTCCCTTTCCCAGACGGCCAAGGACTCTCTGCAGTGGTGGCTTCTTCCCACCTCATTATCACAGGGAAGATCCTTCCTACCACCGTCTTGGGCGGTGGTCACGACAGACGCGAGTCTGTCAGGGTGGGGAGCAGTTTTTCTCCACCACAGGGCTCAGGGTACGTGGACTCAGCAGGAGTCCACCCTTCAGATCAATGTTCTGGAAATCAGAGCAGTGTATCTTGCCCTACTAGCCTTCCAGCAGTGGCTGGAAGGAAGGCAGATCCGAATTCAGTCGGACAATTCCACAGCGGTGGCATACATCAACCACCAAGGGGGGACACGCAGTCGGCAAGCCTTCCAGGAAGTCCGTCGGATTCTGATGTGGGTGGAAGCCACGGCCTCCACCATATCCGCAGTTCACATCCCCGGCGTAGAAAACTGGGAAGCAGACTTCCTCAGTCGCCAGGGCATGGACGCAGGGGAATGGTCCCTTCACCCAGACGTGTTTCAGGAAATCTGTCGCCGATGGGGAAGGCCGGACGTCGACCTAATGGCGTCCCGGCACAACAACAAGGTCCCAGCCTTCATGGCACGGTCTCGCGATCAAAGAGCGCTGGCGGCAGACGCCCTAGTGCAAGATTGGTCGCAGTTCCGGCTCCCTTATGTGTTTCCACCTCTGGCACTCTTGCCCAGAGTGCTACGCAAGATCAGATCCGATTGCAGCCGCGTCATACTCGTCGCCCCAGACTGGCCGAGGAGGGCGTGGTATCCGGATCTGTGGCAGCTCACGGTCGGCCAACCGTGGGCACTACCAGACCGACCAGACTTACTGTCCCAAGGGCCGTTTTTCCATCGGAATTCTGCGGCCCTGAACCTGACTGTGTGGCCATTGAGTCCTGGATCCTAGCGTCTTCAGGATTATCCCAAGGGGTCGTTGCCACCATGAGACAGGCTAGGAAGCCCACGTCCGCTAAGATCTACCACAGAACGTGGAGGATATTCTTATCCTGGTGCTCTGCTCAGGGAGTGTCTCCCTGGCCATTTGCATTGCCTACCTTTCTTTCTTTCCTGCAATCTGGGTTAGAAAAAGGTTTGTCGCTCGGCTCCCTTAAAGGTCAGGTCTCGGCGCTATCCGTCTTTTTTCAGAGGCGTTTGGCACGCCTTCCTAAGGTGCGCACGTTCCTACAGGGGGTTTGCCATATCGTACCCCCGTACAAGCGGCCGTTAGATCCATGGGATCTGAACAGGGTACTAGTTGCCCTCCAGAAGCCGCCCTTCGAGCCTCTGAGGGAGGTTTCACTTTCTAGACTATCACAGAAAGTGGCTTTTCTGGTAGCGATCACATCTCTTCGGAGAGTGTCTGAGCTGGCAGCGCTGTCATCCAAGGCTCCCTTCCTGGTCTTCCACCAGGACAAGGTAGTGCTGCGCCCCATTCAGGAGTTTCTCCCGAAGGTGGTATCCTCTTTTCATCTTAATCAGGATATCTCTTTGCCTTCGTTTTGTCCTCATGCAGTTCATCGGTATGAGAAGGATTTACATTTGTTAGATCTGGTGAGAGCACTCAGAATCTACATTTCCCGCACGGCGCCCTTGCGCCGTTCGGATGCACTCTTTGTCCTTGTCGCTGGTAAGCGCAAAGGGTCGCAGGCTTCTAAGGCCACCCTGGCTCGATGGATCAAAGAACCAATTCTTGAAGCCTACCGTTCTGCTGGGCTTCCGGTTCCATCAGGGCTGAAGGCCCATTCTACCAGAGCCGTGGGTGCGTCCTGGGCATTGCGACACCAGGCTACGGCTCAACAGGTGTGCCAGGCAGCTACCTGGTCGAGTCTGCACACTTTCACCAAACATTATCAGGTGCATACCTATGCTTCGGCGGACGCCAGCCTAGGTAGAAGAGTCCTGCAGGCGGCAGTTGCCTCCCTATAGGGGAGGGCTGTCTTGCATCTCTAACATGAGGTATTCTTTACCCACCCAGGGACAGCTTTTGGACGTCCCAATCGTCTGGGTCTCCCAATGGAGCGCCGAAGAAGGGAATTTTGTTACTTACCGTAAATTCCTTTTCTTCTAGCTCCTATTGGGAGACCCAGCACCCGCCCTGTTGTCCTTCGGGATTTTTGGTTGTTTTTCGGGTACACATGTTGTTCATGTTGAACGGTTTTCAGTTCTCCGACGTTACTTCGGAGTGAATTTGTTTAAACCAGTTATTGGCTTTCCTCCTTCTTGCTTTTGCACTAAAACTGGTGAGCCAGTGATCCCACTGGGGGTGTATAGCCAGAAGGGGAGGGGCCTTACACTTTTTAGTGTAATTGCTTTGTGTGGCCTCCGGAGGCAGTGCTATACACCCAATCGTCTGGGTCTCCCAATAGGAGCTAGAAGAAAAGGAATTTACGGTAAGTAACAAAATTCCCTTCTTTGTATGTCCAAAACTCATGTTTTCTGCACCTAAAAAGCAGGTAAAACGCAGGAAATTTGAAGTTTTTTGGTTTTTGCCATTTCTCATTAACTTCAATGTTAGCAAAACGCTGCAGAAATGGCAAAAACAATTGACATGCTGCTTCTTTGAACGCATGTTTTTTGCCACAAATTATGCAAATTAAACGCAGCATTTAAAAACAAAAAGTGCGGTCAGGAAATCGTCATTTTCCATAGACTATTATGGAAAAGCAAAACGCATGCCTTTTGGCATGAAAACGCTGCAGCTCAAAAAGCTGCGGAAACGCAGGTGAAAACGCAAAGTGCGTTCAGAGCCAAAATCTCACAGTTCAGGGTTGTTGGAAGATTCAGGAATCCTCTCTTACCATCAACATCTTGAAACTCAAAGCAATCCATCTGTCTCTTCTTTATTGGCAGGATCTTCTAACTTGCTGTCTGGTCTGCATCCAGCCCGACATTGCCACGGCATACAACAGCCACGAGGGTGGAATTGAAAGCCGGTTGGTCATTGCAGAGTTATAGCCTGTCGTGGGCAGCCCAAATGGTCTCCGCAATTTAGCAGTTCACATCACATCCATGGAGTGGACAACTGGGCTTCCAACGTCCTCTGATGCATCGAGATTTGAACCCTTGAGCCTGTGCTTTGTGGTCGGTTTATCTGCCACTGAGCCACAGTAGATACACTTTTTGTCTGAGTCTTTGTTATCGGTTATCCTTACTTTAGTTTTTAGGTTTAACAGGTGCTCTCATTTGTCTGTCCAGTCACCTTTGCTGCTATAAATACCTTCCCCCTGCTGGGATTTCCTGCTGGTGAAAAAAGAATTCTCATTTGGATGTCCAGCCATAATGCCGTGTTTATGCCAGACTGTGAAAAACCAGCTAGGGTTTTAACTCTGCTGTTTATGCTATTCAACCTGCACTTATCTTCTGTTTCGAGTTAAATAGTAGGCGGCATACTCTCTAGCAGTACGTACTTTTATTCTTTCATTTCGTATTTATTGGATTGGTGTTACTCACTCTGGGAACCCTTTGTGTCTCAGCACTCCTTCATTTCTGAAGATATATTGCACTCTTCTCTGCCCTCCTGTACCTTAGGAGGAATGTGAAACGCTGGATGGTTTTTCAGGCAGGATAGGTCAGAGTTGGCATCCTTTAGTCTGGAGTTAGGGCTATTCCAGCCCACGCAGGAACCACTAGGGACTGCGGGATCTGAATCTCTATTCTGTACAAGAACTGGCTGAGTCAGTTGCAGTATTTTCAATGTTTCAACAATTTATCCTGTGTGAGTATATTACAAAATCATAATACTTCCTAAGTCGCAAAGGACTTATCCGCTGGGGAATGGTCTCTACATTTGACGGTCTTCAACCAGATTTTCCCATGGTGGGGCAATCCCAACATCGATCTGATGGCATCTAGAATGAACAACAAGTTTTATCGGTTGGTATCCAGGTCCCACGATCCTCTAGCACAGGGGTGGGGAACCTTTTTACTGCCGGGGGCCATTTGGAAAATTCTACCAACCTTCGGGGGCCGCACAAAATCATCAACTTGAAAATGACCCGGCTATAATTGGTCAAACAATTAATTAACTCACCCCTATACCCCTACTGTGGCGGCCAGAGCTGATTCTCTTTGGTGCGCTGTGATGTTTGCTTCTCACAACTGCTTTTCCAGGTTTGTCTTTCTTTGAAGCGCAGATTGGTAAATCATATATATTACACAGGAGACACTGTACATACACACACCGCTCTGACACACTGCCCGTATACTGCACACAGCCTTGACACAGTTGTCATATTGTACACTACCCATGACACACACTGGCCATATATAGTACACATGCACAGGAGATACGGTATACTGCACACAGCACTCACATGCCGTATACCGCACACACATAAGCCATACACAGCACTCAACAAGCCAAAAAGTTCTGCATGTAAACATGTGCACACCAGGAATTAGATATACCAATAAACCTTACAATATGAAACTTTATTAAGTGCCAAACACAGCACACACACACGCCGTATACACAGCACACACACAGCTCACACACGCCGTATACACAGCGCACACACACACGCCGTATACACAGCACACACACACGCCGTATACACAGCACACACACACGCCGTATACACCACACACACAGCTCACACACGCCGTATACACAGCACACACGCCGTATACACAGCGCACACACGCCGTATACACAGCGCACACACTCCGTATACACAGCACACACACAGCACACACGCCGTATACACAGCACATACACAGCACACATGCCGTATACACAGCACATACACAGCACACACGCCGTATACTCAGCACATACACAGCACACACGCAGTATACACAGCACACGCACATGTCGTATACACAACAGACGCTGGACACTTAAGTGACAAATACATTTGCTATATGGTGGTATATATTAGATATAAACACACTTAGCGCAGATATAAGTACCTGCTGCTTGGTTGCCCTGTAAGATCAGGTGCAGCACAAGTGATGGATGCAGCAGCTCAGCTCAAGGGCTGGCTTCATTCTCGTCTTTTCTCTCCAAGAAAAGACCTGCTAGCCATGAACAGCCGAGCACAGAATGGGAGTGAGAGGTAGAACGCACGGCACTATACAGCCTTCTATATCCCGTGCAGGCCCCTCCCCCATCACTCTGATTCTAGCTGTAATCTCACAGGGAGCATGTAGGAGCAAGAGGGAGGAAGTCCCACCCCCAGTGCTGTCTGCTGGCAATAGACAAGATGAGCGGCTGCCCGAGCACCGCAGCCACCGGGAATCTGCTCCAGTGCCCCGGGGGCCACAGAAAAGGTCATTGCGGGCCGCATACGGCCCGTGGGCCGGAGGTTCCCCACCCCTGCTCTAGCAGTTCACTCAGATGCCCATGCGATCTCCTGATCACAGGTTGTCCTTCCGTATCTGTGTGTCCCCCCATTCCCACTGATACCCAGGCTGATCATGGTGGAAGGAGTGCAAGCCATCCTTGTGGCATCAGACTGGCAAAGAAAAATCTATTATGCCAAGGTAGTCAAGCTTCTCGCAGACGCCCTTTAAAAATATCCATATTGTCTAGACCTGCTTTCCCAGGATCCTGTTTCCCACCGGAATTCACATTCTCTCAATGTAACGGCATGGCTGTTAAAGCCACAGTTCTAAGAGCTAGTGACCCAAACCATGAACAAAGTAATGAAGCTCTCTTCCTCTTGGATTTATCATCATACATGCACGGCCTTTTCTCATTAGTGTGAAACCAATCAAGCTGCCCCCATGGTTTTTTTTTTTTAACTCTTATTTCCTTGTTGGCCTTCTTAAAGTCTGGCATAGAGTCCAGTATATACCTGAGTTCTCTCAAGGGCCAGGTATCTGCCCTTTCTATTATTTTTTTAAAAAGAATCTGGTCTCTCACTCTCAGACCAAGACCATTCTACAAGGCTCTGTGCCTCTCTATCGGCCTCCCCTGGCTCCTTGAGACTTCAACTTGGTGTTGGGCACTTTCCAGGGTTCTTGTTTTGAACCCATTCGGGATATTTCCTATCCTTTGCTCTCCTGGAAAGCTGCCTTTCTGCTGGTAGTAATCCACGTTAGACAAGTCTCAGAACTAGCATCTCTATCGTGTATTTCTTCCTTCCTTGTACTCCACAAGGACAAGGTGGACTTGCATCCGGTTCCTTACACCCTAAAATGGTTTCCACCCTTCACCTTAATAAAGAGATTGTTCTCCCTTTCTTCTATCCATCCCTTTCTCATCCTTTGGGGTGGTCCCTAAATAAGCTGTACATGGCCAGAGCTGTGCGCCTCTATCTATCGAAGACTACTCCCTTCAGAAACTCTGTACATACCTTCTCCAAGTTCTTCAGAGTACATGCCTATGCCTTGGCAGATGCAAGCATAGGTAGAAAGGGTTTACAAGCGGCAGTAGCCAGGGCTTCGACCTGAGATATTTGCCTTTTTGATTTCTCATTTTTTGGATTTATTTTCTTTCAATCCTTGGGACTGCTTTTGAGATATTCCATGGTGTCCTGTGCCCCCAATGAAGTGATAGAGAAAAGATGATTTTGGTACTTTCGGTACTTTTTTTTTGCTTAGTGTTAGCCTCCTAGGTGCAGCAGCATACACCCATGGTTTCCTGTGTCCCCCAATAAGCTCCAAGAAAGAGATTTTACGGTGTCACACTAGGTACGGAGAAGTGCCAAGCAAACGGCGGAAGGGAGACTCTGTGTCAAGGGAAAGGGAAGATGGTGACCACTGACCGAACCTACTGCTGATTCCTGGGGTCCCTCAACACCCTCAATAGGTTCTGCACCTATGCACCCAGTGGGATACCTGACCTTAGGTATCCCTAGTGCTGGACCCTAACTAGGGAACGGATGGGAAGAGCTCTTCGTCAACTCCACTAAACACTATAGATGACACAAGGAGGACACACTGGGAAACTGCATGAACTACTTATCTACAGATGACAGAGGTAGAAGTTCAGTAAAGTTTTCTACAACGATACCACAGAGGAGTACAGGCCTCCTGCTTGCAACCAAGGCTTGAATGAACTGAAAAATATCACCAGCACCAGTCTAAGGAAGGAAGGGGTTTTTAAGCACCAAGATAATGCTGATGATCAGCAGCTGGGTAGAAGGTGAGCTCCTGTAGGTCCAAAAGGGGGAGATATGAATACTGACGGCTGGAACAGTGGAAAGTCAGGGAGCATTCTGCGCAGGCAAATGCTGTGACCTTCTATGGCCAGAAACCACATGACTGACTGTCACCCGTGACACACAAGTGACATACGGTGACTAATCAAAAATCTTCTTTTGGTGAGGTTGCTGGCATCCCACCAACAATATCTGATTTCTTGTCCAGTTAGTGAGTGAGGCCGAAATATCGGCCCATATGTGGCTTGTTTCAAGGAGTTTTCAGGATCCATTAAATTTGCCTTAAAATGGTAAATGCCATAAAATAATAATTGTACTTGCCTAATGAATGCCCCTAACACTCACTGCTGGTTCTTTAGTAGTCACACACCGTCTACACACGTGACTTCTGGAACCAATGAGTTTTGTGTCGTCCAAGTCTGCAGCCAATCACTGGCCTTATCATAGCTGCTAAGGACAGTGATTGGCAGGAGCAGTCACATGTAATCGCACATGACCACTGCAGAGAAGTAAACCAAAATCGGTGGGAAGGTGAATAAAAAATAAAGGGTTAAAAAATAAAGGTTTAGCATTACTTTACTTTTGTGCCTTAAAAATTTAATTATTAGTGTTTCTCCATTGGCTTATGTAATTAAATCATATTTTAGTTCTTTGAGGTTCTTTTTTTCTTTTGTTTTATTAGGATTTAAAAATTGTTTATTATTTGTATATTCAATGTAAAATCAATCAACATAGCATTACATTAAATGGAAGCCAAAATGTATTCTTCATTGATCACGTACCTTTTTATAATGCCCTCGCACCTCCCACGAAACATACAGCAGTCAGTCAGTGGCCGTCACGGTGCCTGGGATCCTGCCATTATTGTCAAATGTCAATAGTTCCAAGTGTAGGCTGTATTCTTATTACTATTGATCCCTGCCCATAAAAGCTGCCTCTGCTATGTGTAGCATATTGTAGAATAAAGCTAAATTAGCCTGGCATAGTTAGTGACTTTATAGTCGTTTTTGTTTGTGTTTTAGTCCCATTTTGGAAAATATTAGTTCAGATGGCGTTCTCGGGCATCATCGATCCATAAGAAGAAAGCGTTTACATGGTCCTCTGGAGTTTACAATATTCATAAATTGACAAGTTCTTCATATGATAGGTCAGGATGAGCAGTACGGACTAGGGGCAATGCTGCAGCGGATCTGGTCTTGCTGGACAGCACGTATGACCCCCACCAATTGTTGAAATAAAAAGTCAGTGCACAGCTTATTCTCAGAGCGTGAGTTTATTGACATTTGGACGTATAGACTTTCTTTTGAGCTCCTACACTTCTCTACTTGGGCTTGTGCCTTTTTGTATGATCTATCTGTTAGGGGCGCACTGGTGAGGTGGATTTTCTAAGTGGTAGGTCAGGATGAGCAGCACGGACTAGGCGCAGTGCTGCAGCGGATCTGGTCTTGTTGGACAGCACGCGGATCAATGAGTACCAGACAGCAGGGTATGCAGGATGCCAGATAGCGAGCTAAGCTGGAAGCAGTAGATGCAGCTGGAGCATAAGGCTATGTGCCCACGCTGCGGAAAATGCGCGGATTTTGCCGCTTATTTCTCGCGGAAAAGCCGCGGATTTTCCGAAAATCTGCAGCAGCGGCACTTCCCAGCCATTTCTATGGCTTTTTGGAAATGCTGTGCCCATGCTGCGGATTTTTCCGCGGCGGATTTGGTGCTGATTTTGATCCGGAAAAATCTGCAACATGTCAATTATTGTTGCGGATTTTGATCCGGATTTTGGCTTCAGAATTGGTAAAAAAAAATAAAAAATCCGCACCAAAATCCGCGGCAATTCCGCGGTAAATCCGCACCTTTGAAAAGGTGCGGATTTTGCGGGAAAGCCGCGGATTTTCATGCAGAAAAATCCGCAGCAACATTCTACCGTGGACACATAGCCTAAATGCATACAGGAACAGCAGAGATGTATATGAAATTAGAATTCTTGTAGCAGGGATATGGTTAATCACAGGAATGGCAGATTATTAAGACTTGGGAGTCTTCAGTAGTTGATGCCTTTTAAGGAGGGCTCTCATATCTTAATATTTTTCTATCTATTGGCTGACATGATGTAAGGAGGAGAGGTAGCAGACACGTATTATTCGGAATTAGGTAAATTGTAGCTTAACACAGCAGAACTAAGACAGCATCAGTATTCAATGGGCTCAGCTAGGAAGTAGTAGTTGGATGCTGGAAAGCAGCAGTAGTTGCAGGGAGGATATTTAGCCACCTGGCTGGAGAAAAGGCTAGAAGAAGATGAGGCTAACCCATGAAAAAGCATTTGTCTCCGGGTACTAGGCTTTCTAAATACTTATGGTGGCCATGGCCTGCCTTATAAGGTCTTGGTTAATGACATCAGAGATGCTTGCTTAGTTACCAGATTTTCCTGTCATGATGCAGACTAGTATAGTACATATTCACAAAAAGGTACACACCATCTCCACATCCTCTAAGTCCACATCTTCAGCGCGTCCGACTGCCTCCCACATTCGGAACCTTCAGATACAACGTGAAAACTCTTCAGGAATGCCTATAGTAATTACCCTGCTGTCACCTCACCACCACCGGAGGTGCTCGAACCTCCCAACTTACTGTCTCCATAGTGCTCATTTGTCCTAGCCCCTAAGGACCTTCCTCTGAGGCTTGGACAGTATTGTTCCTAGGTGCACTGAAGCCAGAGAACTAACTTTCATCTTGATTACTCATTTCTAACCTAATGATTTCATGGACTCTTAGGTGGTTCCTGCAGAAATTGGGAGTTGTCTTTATTCCGCCAAATGGAACATCGAAGTCCCTCAGCGAAGCTGTTGTTTCTGTGGTGAGCAATGAAGCCTTACAGAAAGTTGTCTTTATTTGCCGCTGATTTCTACCTCTCCATAACTATTCAGTTCTTTGTATGAATTTGCTCTGATATGTTTTCATGTTTTAAATTCAAATTTTAAATTTTTGGTCTACAATCGCTTTACCTCATTCCACCAGTATATTGAGACACTACTTTCAGAGGGACAACATCTGCTGGTGTTTTTGGAGCCCGCCTCCTCTCCGAGTTGTCACAGAGTGTCCCCCTCTGCTCATGAGTGGGTCCGGCAGATGATGTCCGCCGTGCAATCTGGAGCAATTCCGGACATCCTTATTACACCTGTTGGTATATCCTATGATGTTTGCCCAGAAGTTGCCGGCACTGGTAGAGAGGTCAGTCTATATCGATACGTGAGATGATCCCTGCTGCCTCCCCCTGTTCTCCTTGTAACATCTGTCTTGTTCTGTCAGCTGGCATCTCTTCTAGGATTGTGGCGCTTTCTCACGTCTGCCTTTTGTCCCTGGTCCCGCTTTCTGGGTTGTGCACGTGTGGATTTTGCTCAGCCCTTTTCACTACAGGTTGGTTTTTCTACCTATACATTATTCACTTTGTACACAGTGAGCTGTATCCAGTGACACTACACAAGGAAAGTCTTGAATTATGAAGGATTTCTGAGAAAGGTCTGAACATACACTGTACACGTGTGGATTGTCAGTAAGCCGGCCTCATCTGTGTTTATCTCTTAGAATGTTAAGGGTTGGTCTGAGAGTTTTCAACATTAAAGGGAGTCCATAAACAGGATTTTTGTATATAACTTAGTGCCAGTATAGCACTGGCTTTAGCAGGCTGATTCTGTATATACCTGTAGTGGTCAGCTCAGATGTTTAGGTTTTGAAATCCAAGAAAGTAAAGTTTATAAAATCGGCAGCTGCTTGAGTGACAGCAGCTGAGGATCAGATAATATCTGGGGGGGTATTCAGAGTTGTCCCCTCCCCCTGTTAGAATTAGCATAAGTATTATACAATCAATGTAACGTTTCACTTCCAGGACCTGTGCTGAGGTCATACCCGTGTGACCAGAAGGGGCAGGGCCTTGGCCAACAAAGCTGATATGAGGAAGCAACATTTTCCTATTGACTGAGGCTCCGCCCCTTCTGGTCACATGGATATAACCTCACCACAAGTCCTGGAAGTGAAAACTTACATCGATTGTGTAATACTTATATACTTATGCTAATGCTAACAGGGGGAGGGGATAACTGAATTCCCCCCCAGATACTGTATTATCTGATCCTCAGCTGCTGTCACTCAAGAAGCTGGTGATTTTATAAACTTTACTTTCTTGGATTTCAAAACCTAAACCTCTGAGGTGACCACTAAAGATATGTATAGACTCAACCTGATAGTGCCAGTATAGCACTGGCTTTAGGTTATATATGAAAATCCTGGTGATTGGTTCCCTTTAAAGGTTCTATGCGGGACTGGGTTTTTTTTGTGCCCAAGCACTAACAGGCAGTTAGTTAGCTACCTACCTGCCTGTTGTGCCCAGTGTCATTCTTGGGTGACACAGAGGGGTCACAGACCTCTCATGCTGCCGATTTAGCTGCTTCTGCTGATGTCACGACAATAGAGCGGCGGCTTCTCATCCGCTCTGCCCTGTAGTCAAGGCGGGATTTCTGAGATCACACTGATTGACAACCGGCTCCCCCAGTTAGGCAGCAGGTAGTCGGCTGTCAATTAGCATTATGTCAGCTGTCCCGCCCCGTCTACAGAGCAGAGTGGAAAAGAAGCCTCCACTCTGTTGACAATGCCATTTTGCCGCCAACAGCAGTGGTCTGTGCCAGCGAAGAAACGCGCCCGGCACAACAGGTAGGTAGTTAGCAACTGTTAATGCTTAGACACTTTTTTTTTTTTGTTAAAGTCCTGGATATACCCTTTAAATATTTTTTGGTGAACCCTAAAGGAGGGGTTTGACATATTCACCCGCTGTAACCCTTTTGGATCCAGTGCAAGCCTCTCTGTATATCTGTTACAGGTGTGGCAGTGACAATGCTGAGACTGCATCAGTCACTAGAACAGTATGTTAGTGTCTCTAATGACATGCATCAAACACGTTGACCTGTGCAGCCAGTCACAGGCCTCAATGGTCCGGTGACGGAGGAGCAGGAAGGTGGGGATTACAGTCTGGCTGCCGTCCATCAGAGTGGCTGCACTGGATCCATTGCGGTAATGTGGCTGAGCATGGTTTCTATTAAAAACATCCATGTTGTTTCAAAAACATCTTTTACATATTAATTGATTTAATGGTTTGGACATAACCGTTCTCTTTAACCACTTATAACTTTTGAGGGACACTCAGAAGCCCCTAATTCAAATATGAATATTAAGCTGAAATCCACAGGTCCGGACAACACTTACCAGCTCTCTGTGGCAAAGTTTGGACTGCTCTGGCTTTGACAGTCACCCTAATGCGGGCTTTACACTAGACGATAGATTGTGCGATATGTCATCGGGGTCACGGTTTTCGTGACGCACATCCGGCATAGTGCACGACGTCTTCTCGTGTGACACCTCTGAGCGACGCAGTATCGCTCACAAATCGTGAGTCGTGTACTCGTCTTTAACTTTCATAATCTCGTTTATTTCCATGGGTGCAGGTTGTTCATCGTTTCCGTGGCATCACACGTTGCTCCGTGTAACACCATGGGAACGATGAACACAGCGTACCTGCGTCCCACGGCACCCGCCTGCTTAATGGAAGGAAGGAGGTGGGCGGGATGTTTACATCCCGCTCATCTCCGCCCCTCCGCTTTTATTGGCCGGCTGCCGTGTGACGTCGCTGTGACGCCGAACATCCCTCCCACTTCAGGAAGTGGACGTTCGTTGCCCACAGCGAGGTCGTCCGGAAGGTAAGTACATGTGACGGGGCTTAAACGAGTTTGTGCGCCACGGGCAACTAATTGCCCGTGACGCAAATACGACGGGGGCGGGTACGATCGATCGTGCTATCGCACAATCGGTCGTCTCGTGTAAAGCAGGCTTAAGGGTACGTGCCCACGATAGGACCTGCTGTGTCCGCGGAAACTTCCGATCTGCGGGGCCGCAAATCTCTTCTGCAGGAAACCGCAGCTGCCTGTACCCACCATTAGGGTTCAGGTCGCTGCGGTCTTTCTCTGTGTTCTCCCTGCGGAGAACGCTTGCAACTACACAGCAAACTATTGACATGCTACGGCTTGGTAAGCTGGACCACAGGTCAGTTTACGCTGTGTGCAGTGCACTCACAGTGGGCACGGGATTTCTAGAAATCCCTCCACTGTGCTTGTACTGTACATCGCAGCGTTTTGGACGCAGCTGAAAGATGCTACATCCAAAACGCTGTGAACACTGATCGTGGGCATGCACCCTTAGCTTTCACCTCGGTGAGCTAGATGCTAGATTTCTCTAAGGGTGGGTGACCACCATCAGTGTTTGCAGCATTTTGGATGCAGCGTATTTTGGCTGTGTCCAAAACGCTGCATTGTACAGTACAAGCACAGTGGATGGGATTTATAGAAATCCAATGCCCACTGTGCGTGTACTGCCCACAACGAAAAGTGACCTGCGGTGCGGCTTTCCGAGCCGCAAGCATGTCAATGCTTTACTGTGGAGTTGCAAATGTCCTCCATAGGGAGAACACAAGCGAGAGACTGCAGCGGCCTGAACTCCGATCGGGGGCACGAACAGCTGCGGTGTCCTGCGGAGGAGACTCACGGCCCCGCAGGTAAGGACCCACCGCATCCAGGATGCAGCGGGTCCTGATTGTGGGCTTGTACCCTAAGGGTGCATTTTTCAGAAGCCATCCCCTTTAGCACAGTATCTTATTATGTTCTTTAATGAAATTAAGCCGCAGATTATATGGAACGTGTTTGATTGATTTTTCAAGTTAAAACATCTAATTCTTTGTAGAGATGAGTGAACTGGAAGTTTGGTGTTCGTACCAAACACGTACTTTACAAATAAAAAACATAGTTTGGGTTTGGAGTTCGGATGCTTTACGTATGTAGACCACTCTTGCGAGCATCGCTGTGCTCGGGTACACTCTGTGCTCAGCCCGGTGTGAGCCGCTTGCAGTGCTTTATCGGCTCACACTGGGGGTAACAACAGCGGGATCAGATGTAGTGTGCACCAAACAAAATCTATTTCTGGGATCTGTTTATGGCTGGCTGCTTGTGTTGCGGAGATCCGAACTCCCAATCAGTGACTTCCTTTGGGGTTCAGGTCAAGTGACTTCCTTTGGGGTCCTGGTCTATCTAAAGTCTAGCTGAACCCAAACTTCCACGAGCCCTCTCATCTCTATTAGCTATGTTAATAGTGTTTCATGAGGCTGAAGTACTTGCTCGATATCAACTCCTATTTGGCCTATTGTAAGTAATCATCATCTCTGTTGGTGTCGCCTGAATGTTGGAACAACACTAGCATAAACATGCAAGGTGTTTCTTCAACTTCAGAAAAATATGGACACTTGACAGGCCAGAATGATTCGGGCAGCAGCGTGGCCAGCCATTGTTACCTCTTGAACCGCTATACCCCCAGCCTTGGCATGTTTGTTGGTATCACATGCTCCGTCACAATGGTCTAGATGATAGAATGGGTTTCTGTTTCAGGAGTACATACACAACTACACTTGGAAACACTCAGCACCTCTCCCCTCCCTGCGGGAGGCTCTCCTGCCTCGAATTCTGGGTACCAGGTAATTACAATGGATTGAAAGCTTGTGTAGTCTGCAAGAGGGACTGCTGTGCACGGACGATGAAATCTGCTCTGTGGCCCCTTCATTCTCAGATTGGTAGGGGTGCCGGAGATCAGATCCCACCTATCAAAAAGTGAAGGGATATCCTGGCCATTATTTTGTAAGACGCGAATACTCCTTAAAGGGAACCAAACATCAGCATTTTCCTATATAAGGTGCAGCCAGTGCAGTACTGGCACTATCGGGCACCGTGTGTGCATACCATTAGTGGGCAGCTCGGGTGTTTAGGCTGTGAAATTCAACTTTATAAAGTTTGAAAATTCATGCACTTTTTGATTGACGTGTGCACCTCGCTGCTAATGTCCGGGCGGGTTATGCACGTGTATCCCCCCCCCCCACCCCGCCGCCTGTTCCTCCCTCCCTCCCTCTGTCCGTATGTAAATTTCTAATCTTCAGTTACACGGCGTCGGAGTTAGCGCCTGCGCTTAGCGCTTATCTCCGGCGCCATGTTTCTGTAGCCCACAGTATTGTGGTGCATGAGAGGGCGGTGCATGAGAGGGCGGCACATGCGCCCTCACTTCTTCAGATCTGTTGTGACCGCGGGAGCGCGCGCGGTCACAACAGGACTGGAGCACAGCGGATCTTACCCTGATTAGGTGCAGCAGATGTCTGTTACGATATCGTCTGCTGCAGCTAATCGGTAAGATCAGCTGTTTTCCGGTCCTGTTGTGACCGCGCACGCTCCCGCGGTCACAACAGATCTGAAGAAGCGAGGGCGCATGCGCCGCCCTCTCATGCACCGCCCTCTCATGCACCAGAATACTGTGGGCTTCAGAAACACGTCGCCGGAGATGAGCGGTATGCGCAGGCGCTAACTCCGACGCCGTGTAACTGAAGATTAGAAATTTACATACGCCCAGTGAGAGGGAGGAACAGGCGGCGGGGGGGGGCGGGATACACGTGCATAACCCGCCCGGACATTAGCAGTGAGGTGCACATGTCAATCAAAAAGTGCATGAATTTTCAAACTTTATAAAGTTGAATTTCACAGCCTAAACACCCGAGCTGCCCCCTAATGGTATGTACACACTGTGCCTGATAGTGCCAGTACTGCACTGGCTGCACCTTATACACGAAAATCCTGATGTTTGGTTCCCTTTAACCCCATGTTGCAATCATAGGCTAAATAAATGTATATTTTACCCTCTAAACAGTTGCAGAAGTATGTCTGTTTGGAGCCATAGCATCTCATCGTTTTGTCATATTTTTTTTTTCCAGTAGCCTACATACTGTACAAAAAGTGCAGAAGTGATGCAATAAGATCCCCAGTAACATAAGAAAAAAAGCATTTTTTTTTCTCTTGTCAGAGGGAGAACATTTCATTCTAACCCATCTATATGTATTTATATTTCCTCACTTGGGATTACACTTCAGAGATACTGTCTAAAATAATGAAGAATATTATTTCTTGGGTAAATAGGAACAGAAGAATTGTGTGGGTGGTGGTCTTTAGTTCTTAAATCATTCCCAGCTTTTAAAGAATAATATTGTATTAATCCCAAGCTTCCTGGTAACAGTGCCGCAGACCACCGTAGATAAAAATAACTGGACACATGTCCTGAACACATTGTGGCTGGCCCTGATGTCGGCAGCATTTAAACAGCTCAAGGATTTAGGGGGAATAGATACAGATTAAGATATGTGTGCATTCAAGTACTGACGCCAAGCACAATGAGGGGAGAAAAAGCAAAATAATGGAGTTGCCCTTAGAAGATTGTTGTTTTTAAAGGGAACTTGTCAGGTCCAGGATGCACCCAGAACTAAGACCAGTTCTGGGTGCATATTGCTCATCCCTGTCTAGGTGTCCCTGTATCTAGTAGCATACATAAAGCGATCTTTAGAAAACGTATTTGTAAAGATCCTTTATGATATGCTAATGAGGCCAGGGACTAATCGCAAGGGCATTATTTTCCTTGGCTAGTCGGCCCCCTTAGCACACCCACAGGGGCTTGCTTACATGCTAACATGCTAATGAATGCGGAGCATCGGAGGCATGGTCGATCTCACCTCTGCTGCCATTGCGCACAACGCTGAATTTCAGTTTTGTGTGCATGATCAGAAGTCCCGGACTTCCGATCATGCGTACTATGAAGCCGGGTGTACGCGTCTAGGCTTCAAACTGGTGTAGTACACATGACTGGAAGTCCAAAAATGTTCTGATCGTGCGCACTGAGCCGAAAACCAGCGGTGGCAGCAGAGGTGAGCACAACCAGGGGCGTGCTAACATGCTAAGGGGGTCGACTATCCAAAGGAAGTAATGCCCTTGCTACTGGTCCCTGGCCTCATTAGCATATCATAAAGGATCTTTAGAAATACTTTTTCTAATCATCCCTTTATCTATGCTACTATAGACTTGGACTGCTAGACAGGGATTAGCAATATGCACCCAGAACTGCTCGTGGTTCTGGGTGCATACAGGACCTGACCGGTTCCCTTTAATCTTTGCTACCATTATCTCTTTGGTTAGTAATGGAAATATCAGTGTTTCTCATTCATGTCAATGAGTGACACAGATGAAGACTTTGAGTATATTTGCTGCCGTTAAGAGGTAGAACCCAGCACAATAATTGTTATCATTTCTTACAACCCATATCATTGTGCAGACTCTGGCCAAAATTGGTTTTAACTTAGTGTCCATGGGAGACAGACCTTCCCTGCTCCAAAGATCTGTATTCACCAGTATGGCATTTTAAAGTGAACCAACCACCAGGATTTTGCTATATAAAGTAAAGGTACTAGGATGCTGAATCCAAGCATACCTTGGTGATTGGTTCCCTTTAAACTGGGCACATCATGAAATAGTGGCTGAAGAACTGAGTTGTAATTAATTTTTTAATTTCTCCTCCCCTTTGCGGAGATATTAGCGTTTAAAGTTTAAGTAATTATTTATTTAACATTCAACTGGGCGTTACCCAGAGATTTGTCTCTGGGGGGCGTGTACTTTATGCACTGCATGAGGTTGACCAATCAGAATCAGGCAGAAAAACATAGAGGAGGAAAGAACACGCCTTCCTCACAGATCTGCAGCTATTATGTAGAGATACAGCAGAGCGGAGTTAAGGTACTGTCACACATAACGAGATCGCTAGTGAGATCGCAGCTGAGTCACCGTTTTGGTGACGCAGTAGCGATCCCGTTAGTGATCTCGTTATGTGTGACACTTACCAGCGATCAGGCCCCTGCTGTGAGATCGCTAGTCGTTGCTGAATGGTCCAGGTCATTTTCTTCAAAGGCGACGTCCTGCTGGGCAAGACGCATCGCTGTGTTTGACACTGTGTGACAGGGTCACAGTGACTGCTGAGATCGTTATACAGATCACTACTGCGACCTGTATTGTTCCTGCATCGCTGGTAAGATCTGACTGTGTGACATCTCACCTGCGACCTCCCAGCGACTTACCTGCGATCCCTATCAGGTCGCATCGTTTTCCGGATCGTTGGTAAGTCGTTGTGTGTGACTGGGCCTTTATGTGCCATTATAAAGCCTTCCAAATCTAATTTCAGTATGGGGGGTGAGAACTGATTTGAGATGGGATCTGGAAAGACTTGTAATGATACGTAACCCGTTTCTGCTGGATCTCTTACACAGTAGCTGTGGAGTTATGTATTATTAGGTAGACACACAAGGTGCTGTTGCTTATTAGTAAAGGCCCAGTCACACACAACGACTTTCCAGCGATCCCGAAAACGATGCGACCTGATAGGGATCGCAGGTAAGTCGCTGGGAGGTCGCAGGTGAGATGTCACACAGTCAGATCTTACCAGCGATGCAGAAACAATACAGGTCGCAGTAGCGACCTGTATAACGATCTCAGCAGTCACTGTGACCCTGTCACACAGTGTCACACACAGCGATGTGTCCTGCCCAGCAGGATATCGCCTTTGAAGAAAATGACCTGGACCATTCTGCAACGACTAGAGATCTCACAGCAGGGGCCTGATCGCTGGTAGGTGTCACACATAACAAGATCGCTAACGGGATCGCTACTGCGTCACAGAAACCATGACTCAGCTGCGATCTCGCTAGCGATCTCCTTATGTGTGACGGTACCTTAAGTGTTTCATCTCTCCGCCAGTACAAGGATTCACAGCTATACTGTTTTTTTTAACCCTAGAACGCATATCTGGGGCCTCGCAGGTATTTTCTATGGTAGATTTCTATGGTTGCGCGTTCTAGGGTTAAATGCCTTATACTGTCCTCCATGCTGATGCTGATTTTAAACATGTGCTGCATGACTAGGAGAGTAGGAATCCCTCATATCTCTGTGTACTATGTATGGAAAGCAGCATAGCTTATAGTTTGTATATATAGTATAAATCCAAGACCACAGAAAATTATAGCCTGCCGTACAGAAAAATACAGGATACAGAGCCATGGTTCCCTACAGGAGAAACGGGTATTTTCATTTTGGTTCCATTAGTGATATCAGAGGATGAGGTTGGTAATATTCCAGCAGATAGCTGCTAGTGTATGGTCCCAAAATCTGTCCAAATCAGATACCCCTGTTAGACACCTGTATTTCCATGTGAACAAAAAAATACTTCCCACCTGTGTGATAAGACAGATAAAATAATAAAAGCCAAAGGGTTACTCTGGGCAAGCTTCCATAAGGGATTGGATGTGTAAAAATATCGCTCATTACGACCGACTAACAGCACCCACTTGTATCCAGCACATGAAGTAAAGATGTCACAACCTGCTAGACCACTGCAGCCTGTGATTGGCTGCAGTGGTCAGGTTACTAGTTCATCTGATAAAAAATACCCAATGCTCAAGACACCTGACCTCTGTAGCCAATCACAGGGTGCAGCATGCGGAGTACAGTTTACTGATTGTTACGTCTGCTCATAAGTCGATGAAGGTCTACTAATGACATCCCACTCCTCTTTTTTTATTTTGCGTCACATACAGGAAAAGCATGTTTGATGAGACGGCACCGGATAGGGATCTGGCATCGGATAGGGATCTGGCACCAGCTGACAAACCCCAGCAAAACCTAATTGATGGATTCTTGCTGCATTCATTGAGAGGTAGTGTGAGATACAGATGATAGAAGTGTTATTATATAAAATGGGCTGCATGCTCACTGACTGCTCAGCCTATAGCTCAGGAACTGGAGGCATATGCCAAGTCTTCAGGATCACAGCCTTGGGGGTACTTTAATACCATGGAGTAAGTTGGTACTTGGATTGGATACACTGGCCTAGGTTAATGGAACCCACTAAGGAAAGTTCTATCCCGCTTACATTTCTGTTTCACCATTACTTTCCAGTACAAATAAAAAGTGAATATTTTTAGGCTTCAAATGTCTCTGATCATGTTTGTTTGGCTCAATAAGAAATTACATGATATGTTACTTACACCCATACTAGGAAATATTCAAGGGCAGAATCTGGGAACCTTTAACTACTCTATGCAGGGATTTCTCTATCGTTTCATTGGGGGACACAGGACCATGGGTTATGCTGCTGTCACTAGGAGGCTGACACTAAGTAAACAGAAAAAGTTAGCTCCTCCCCAGCAGTATAACCCCTGAGCCGGAGGCGTGCTCAATCAGTTTTTTGCTTAGTGTCGTAGGAGGCTGATGTGGGCCGACTGGGCCCCCTTCAGCCACTTGATTTTTTGAGTATATTTTTTCATTTTTTTCTCGGCGACGCTCGTCGCTCTCATCTGTGGTAATTCTCTTTTTCTGCAGGTATCGTTTCTCTACCTCAGCTCTCGCAGCCCGTGTGGGTACCACTCCCCTGGGTCGCAGAGGCTTGAGTCGTCGGGCCCTCTCCCCCGTCCAATTCCACGGTACCACTCCCGGGTTGGCACGCGGGGCTGAACCTTCCTGGGCACCCCCTATTCACCCTGCGGTATCACCCCAAAGGGTGCAAGGAGCATACAGCAGGGACTGGACCTCGCAGCGCCTCTGGATTGTATGATGGGGCCCACAGCGCTGCTACACTACAGAGGGGCTCCCTCCCCCCACCAGCGTCCACCTCCCTGCCTGCCTCATTCTTCTCCTGCTGCCCGCAGCCATTCCTCCGGTGTGCGGAGCACACGGACACAGGTGCAGAGCTCCTCGCCTGCACACTGGCAGATGCGACGCCGCCGATCAGGTAGGACACCCTCTCCTACCTTCTCCCGGGCGGCTGCAAAATTTAGGCCCCGGTCCGGGCCTACTCACCGGGCGCCCCGGCCACGTCCCCATCCGGCGCTGGAGTCCTTCAGCACACATGCAGGGCTCGGCCGGTACCCGGACATTGCTGCCGCGCCGCCGCTCCCGCAGGTAGGACCGCCGGTCTCTACCTTCCCCTGCGCCGGCTGCTTCAAATTTAGGCCCCGGCTTCGGCCCTGTCTCCGGCGTTCCAGGCCCACCCCCCGCCGCATCGCTATTGGCCGCTCCGTCTCCGCCCTCCGCTCAGCCCCAGGCATCACAGTGGGGGCGGTGGATGTTTTTTCCCGCTCTCCTGAGCCCACCTCCAGCCTCCTCAGCATTCATTTTGAAAAAAAAAAAAAGGGATTATGGCAGACTTCCGGTATGCGGTTTGCTGACGCTGCAGCAGCCCGTATATCAGGGAAGAATAAACCCAAGTCTTCCATGGTTATTAAATACAGTGGGGTTTTATCAGGGGTTGAGTTTTTTACATTATATATTAACCCCTTCAGGTACTTTTTCGGGCTTTGCATCAGAGACACACATCCCAATAGGGTTTGTATATAGAGCTCTCAGAGATGAGTTTTTAGTTATTTTGGGCCGGTAGCTCAGGTTTGCGGTTCCCTTAATTGTAATTTCCCCCACATAATGGCAGATTAGTGTTGACAGCTACCGCAGCCCCTGGCACCGCACGCCCCTGTATCTCGCCCCTGCCGGCTGGTTAGCGGCCTGTCTCAGGCCATATATTCCCTCGCTGACGTCCCTCGGGTTCGTGCGCATGCGCTGCGTCCCCCTCCGTCGCTCGGTCATACCATCCACAGAACGGCGCAATCCCCTCGTGGAGACGAGTCCCGTACCAGGGACCTTTTCCTAGGCTAGAAGCGGACCCGCCAGGTCTCGTCTTTCGTGGCCCCCCAGTTTTCCAGCTTATTCCCCAGGTCCAGACTGCCCTTCCTCCGGTAGTCTTCCGACCTCTCGGGTGATGGCCCAGGCTTTCCACCTCCGCTGGACTCCGAGCAGGACCTGGATGTTTTGGCGCAGGATGAATAGCCGGCTAGAAATGGTGAGTCAAGCCGTAAGGCTACGGACAGCCCTCTTCTCTCCATGCACGCAGGTCTCCTTTAAGAAATTTGGAGCGGACCCTTGATGTGCTCAGGGGACATCCAGAGTTCGCCGAGTTACCGCGTGATCACAGACAACTACCAGACACGACGTTTACCAGCGGTAAGCCATGTCATTGTCATTATTCCCTTCTCCAAAGGGGTTTCGGAGAGAATGGACATGCTACACTGGAGTCGCTGATTGATCACAGACATCTACCAGTCACGGCGTTTACCAGCGGTAAGTCGTGTTATTGTCAGTATCATTCCCCCAAAGGGCTCTGGAGAGAGGGGGCAGTCCACCTTGCAGAGACGAAGGTGGCAGGCCCCTGCGGTTTTCAGTGGACATCCAGTTCGCCGTGTGACTGCGTTATCACGGATAATCCCCGACACGATTTTTACCAGTGGTAAGTCCTTTTATTTGTCATTACCCCTTCTCGAAAGGAGCTCCGAAAGGAAGGGGCAAGCTACCCTGTAGTCGACCCGCCTGTGTTCCTCCGGGCTTCTCGTCCCTAACGTGACGCCCCTCAGGGACTCAGCGGACACCATACGCAGCGGACCACGTTCCACCTATGCCGTCCCAGGACTGGTTATCATCTTCAGTGAGTACCCTCTCTTCACAAGCCTGGGGTTTGCCTGCTGCTCGGCCTCAGCCTCTACCATCAGTGTGTCCACCCGTCGAGACTTACGACTCGGGATCAGGAACGCAGATTCGACATCTATGAAGTCGCTGACTTCCCTTCCGACTTAGGGAACGCCTCTCTGGAGATGGGCGAGTCCAGTGGCCCCCCTAGGCTACGTCAGGGTAGAGTACATCTCTCCCCTAGATTACGTAGGGAAGGGTACACCCCTTTCCCTGCATCGGCCCAGATGCATCAGGATCGTCCCCTCACGCTAGGTCCCAGCCCGTTCACGCCGCACCCGTCAGGGAGCCTCTATCCCTCCAACAGCCCCTCCGCCTTGCGTGGCAGTGGACCGTTACAGTTTTTCTAAGAGCTCTTCCAGGGATCACTGTCCCTGCGCATCCTACTCTACAGAGCTGCTAGGCTCTCTACGCCCAGGTACGACCGGGAGGCCCAGAGTTCTCCCTTCAAGGATCCTCTCTTTGAGGTTTAGACCGTCCTCTTCACTTTTTCGCTACTAGGGTAGCTGAGATACCGGAAGCAGTCCTCCCAGACCCCGGCCCGGTCCATCATCCCTTAGGCACGGTTTTCGAGCCCGTTCAAGGGTAGCTACTCCTCACGCAGGAGTAGGTTCTTTCCTGGCACAGAGTCCCGCGTACCCTTTGCCACCCGCTCCCGTTTTTTCCATCGGTTTTTTGCTATGCGAGTCCTCGGCAGTCTGTGGCGGTGATAGCGACGGTGCACTTACCAGATTTCATCCCTGACTCTCCAGCGGACCACACTAAAGAACGGAGACAGGAAGGTTCCAGTCTTCGCAACCGTCCCTTGGGAAGCTTCCCTTTCCTCCTCTGGAGGATATTATCAACCGTCACCAGTCTCCCGTGCTAGGGTATGCTACCCCACCATTCCTCGGCACGGTCCCAAGGGACACCCCTAGAGCGTTGTCTCCCCTTCAACATTCCGGAAACCAGAGCCATCCTGTTAGCCCGGTTACAATTTCTTCTCTGGGTCGGGGTTGCCCAGTCAGGTTCCAGTCGGACCATGCCACAGCGGTGACGTGCATCATCCACCAGGAAGACGTAGAGAGTGTCATGGCAAGGGAAGAGGCCAAGAAGATCTTGCTCTGGGACGGGTCCCTTCACTCGCTAATCTCGGCAGTACATCCCTAGCATGGACGTTTGGACGGCCGATTTTCTCGGTAGGAAAGACCTCCCTTAGGAAAAGGGCTCCTCAACAGGGAAGTCACCAGCCAGATCCCTGGCGAAGGAAGACCTCCAGTCGTGGACCTATTGATCGTCCGATCCAGCTTTCAAGCCAATGGTGCTTCGAGTGTGCCACATGCTCTGGACTAGGTGACGACGCCCTCGACCGGTCGTGTAGCCTGTTCAGGCTCTCCTGCATCTTCCCGCGGCTTCCCATAGTCTCGAGGGTTCTCAAGATGGACCAAGGCAACGATGCCTCTGGAGTGGCCCAGGCAAGCATAGTTCGTATAACTTACTCAACTCCTCGCGGAGGCCCCGTGGCTCCTTCCCGACCGCAAAGTTCTTCCGTGTCGGGGCCCCTCTCTTCTACCAGGACTCAGAAGTCCCAAGTTCGTCGGCCTCACCAGTGGATCCCGGGTGCTGCCTCGGTCAGGTCTGTTGTCAAGAGGTTTACAGACAATGTTGAGGGCCGGGAATCCAGTTTCCTCCAGGGGTTTATTTCCACTCGGAAAGAGCTCCCCCGGTGGTGTGAGGACCACATCTTCCCTTCTTCTTGCTAGCATTCTTCCAGTCAGATCCGATTGCGGCCCTCTCGCGCGTCCCTGTTTCGGCCAGGTGTCGGCCCGTTTCGTTTCGGGTTTTCGGAGTCCTTTCACTTCCCGTCCTCCAATCAGGGCCTTCGCTCAGAGAAGCGTCCATCTGGCTAGGCTGTATCATCGTTCACTAGAAACGTGGGTCCTTAATCCAGTGATGGGTTTGCTTCAAGGTACCCCTTTTTCCCGGCTCCCACCTGTTTTTGATAGGTGGGCTCCTCGTGGCCATCTCATTGTTACAGACGGCATCAGGGCGGACAGCCCTCTTGTCGTTTTTTCCCCCCCTTTTTCCGGCTCCTCCAGCAGGACAAGGGGGGGCTCCGGCCAGAACCCTTCGTTTCTGTCCAAGGCAGCTCGCTGTTTCCTTCCAGAAGAGGTGTTTAGTTTTCGGTTTTCGGTTCTAGTCTCCTCTCTCAGCCGGAAAGGGGCCTAGTTCGTTCCAGAACTGGTACGAGCCCTCAGTCTTTCATGTCTGCAGGACACCTTTTTTCGGTTACACCGACAGTCAGTCCATCCCTCCACCCGTTCCCAAGAGGCGCATGCCGGCGCCAGGGGCCAGAATTTTCACATGGATCCATTCCTCCATATGTGAAGACTATCGCATGAAGGGCGGACTTCCGCCGCGGTCTACCGAGCAAGGGGTACCCTTTGGATGATTGGACTCCAGACGTCGACCGACCAGGTCCCCTGGGCCGCCACCCGATCTAGTCGGCATACCTTTACTAGTTCTACCAGGGTCACACCCGAGCTTCGGCAGCGGCCAGTCTTGGAGTAAGGTTTGCGGGTGGCAGTGGCACACCTGTAACAACGTAGGTGCTTGTAGGTCTGACGCAAGCCCGACAGGGGGAAGCGGTTGCCTTCCTATCTCCGGTGATGGTTTTTCTTCCCACCCAGGGACTGCTTTTGGACGTCCCATGGTCCTGTGTCCCCCAATGAAACGATAGAGAAAGAAGGATTTTTGTGTACTCACTGTAAAATCTCTTTCTCTGAGTCTTCATTGGGGGACACAGCACCCACCCTGCTTGTGTTATTTGTTATATATTACCTGTCTGTTACCCCAGTGGCCATATCCCCAGGCCACTGTTCACATGACTATTGGTCATAGTTTTTACCTTGTTTTATCCAGGATTGTTTGGTTCTCCTCCTACTGCTTGTGCACTAAACTGATTGAGCACGCCTCCGGCTTAGGGGTTATACTGCTGGGGAGGAGCTAACTTTTTCTGTTTACTTAGTGTCAGCCTCCTAGTGACAGCAGCATAACCCATGGTCCTATGTCCCCCAATGAAGACTCAGAGAAAGAGATTTTACGGTGAGTACACAAAAATCCTTCTTTTATAACCCTCATTGGACCATCCTAACTATATAACTGATATAGAACTGATTTGATGATGTTGTCATATTCCAAGTCCCTAAATCAGAAGCTAAATGCTCCATTTAATGATGCCCATGGTAAAGGCACCACCACAGTCAATCCCACATGGACTGTCACCTCCCTGTTCGATACTTCTGGGTTACTGGTCTCCTTGTGTAGTGTCCAGGGAAGGGGTCTCCTGCTGCTGTAAGCACAAATCCAATTAATATTCTCACTACAGACCTATAATAAATGTCCTATAGATACACATCTTATCTTTGGGATCTGCACTCCTATCTATCATGATGGCCATAGGTTGCTTTATCTAGAGGGACAGAAAATGGGAGAAGTGATTGTGAGTGGTTCAGCAGGCCGGTGCGGTGAGTGTCCCAGTGTCTGTGGTCCCGGTTCAAATGATGGCTCCTGAAGTGGCGCATGCGCAGATGGAGCTCTCATCCAAGAGCTCCATCTGCGCACGCGCCCGCTCCCGGCGCCATTATTTGAACTGGGACCACGGACACACTGTAACACAGGGTAACCTGCTGCACAGCCGCCCGCTCGCACAAAGTAGCAGCCAGGAGGCTGCCCGCCCGCCCGCACAGAGTAGCAGCCAGGAGGCTGCCCGCCCGCCCGCACAGAGTAGCAGCCAGGAGGCTGCCCGCACAGAGAGGCAGCTGGCACCGACAGGCACCCGGCTGCCGCCCGCACGGTGGCACAGGCATCCGACTGCCGCCCGCACGGAGGCACAGGCATCCGACTGCCGCCTGCACAGGTACCCGGCTGCCACCCGCATGCAGCCACAGGCACCCGGCCGCCCGATCGCCGCACAGACAGGACCCCCAGGTAAAGCTATATTTGGATTTTAAGACGCACCCCTCATTTTCCTCCCGAATTTTTGTGAGGAAAAGTGCATCTTATATTCCGAAAAATACGGTAAATTTCTATATATGCTATTGATATGAATGTCTCACCAGATGTCAGTAACAACCCATCCAACCCACACAGGCAAAGAAATGAAACCATAGATGCCCGTAAATGTAGTGATGTGTAATAATGAGAAATGACTCAGAGTATTGAATACATGATGGATGGAAGAGAGATGCAAAAAGCCATGGAAAGTAATGATACCAGCCAAAAGCAATCCTGCCACTTAATGAAAAATAAAATCAGCTAGTTCTATTGATGACCTATAAAAGTTGTCTCATTACCAAGTTGCCACACAAGAAACATCTCATGATGGGTAAAATCAGGTAGCTTTCCCAAGACCTTCACAACCTTCTTGTTCCAAAACAAACTGATGGCATTGCTTACAGAAGAATTTCTAAACTACTGAAAGATACAGTGAGCACTGTTAGGGCCATAATCCGGAAGTAGAAAAAACTTAAGGGTGAAATTAACGGCCGTGACCAGGTGGTTATTGCAAGATTTCAGACAAAGGAGTATAAAGAATTGTCAGAAGAGTTGTCCTAGAGCCAAGGACCCCCTGTGGAGAGTAACAGAAAAACCTGGAATAAATAGGTGCAATTGTTTCAAAGAAAACATTAAGTAATGCACTCAACGTCCGTTGGCTGTATGCACGCTCACCACACAAGACTCCATTGCTGAACTAAAATAATGTTAAAATAATTATAAAGTTTTCTTGGCAACATTTAGGGGTACTTTGCACGCTGCGCCATCGGTAGCCGATTGTAGCGATGTCGAGCGCGATAGTCCCCGCCCCCGTTTCACATGCGATCTCTTGTGATAGCTGCCGTAGCGAACATTATCGCTATGGCAGCTTCACACGGACTTACCTGCCCTGCGACGTCGCTCTGGCCGGCGACCCGCCTCCTTCCTAAGGGGGCGGGTTGTGCGGCGTCACAGCAACGTCACATGGCAGGCGTCCAATAGAAGCGGAGGGGCGGAGATGAGGGGGACGTAAACATCCTGCCCACCTCCTTCCTTCCTCATTGCAGGTGGGATGCAGGTAAGGAGATGTTCCTCGCTCCTGCGGCTTCATACACAGTGATGTGTTCTGCCGCAGGAAAGAGGAACAACATCATACCGGTCGCTGCAGCGAAATTATGGAAATGACCGACACTACACCGATGATACAATTTCGACGCTTTTGCGATCGTCAATCGTAGCAAAAAGGATTTACATACTCCGATCTCGACAACGACGCCGGATGTGCGTCAGTTTCGATTTGACCCCAACGACATCGCAGCTGCGATTTCTTAGTGTGCAAAGTACCCCTTAGACAAGTCTGTGAAATGCTGGGAGAATATAGTCTGGTCAGATGAGACCAAAATTGAACTCTTTGGATGCCATAATACACACCATATTTGTAGGCCAAAAGGCACTGCATGTCACATGAAAAACATCAAACCGATGGTGAAATTTGGAGGAAGGAATATCATGGTGTGGGGCTGGTTTTCAACATACGGCATTGGCAAACTTCATGTGATTAAAGGAAAGATGAAAAATATAAATGTACCGAGAAATTATTGATAAATATCTGCTGACATCTACCAGAATGATGAAGATGAAATGAGGGTGGAAATTTCAGCAAGGCATTGAGCCAAAATATACAACCAAGGAAACTCTCAATTGGTTTCAGAGAAAGAAAATAAAGATGCTAGAATGGCCGAGCTGATCACCTGACCTGAATCCAATAGAAAATTTATGGCAGGAACTAAAGCTCAGAGTCCATAGAAGGAGACACAGAACCTTCAGGATTGAAGAGTGTTTGTGTGGAAGAATGGGACAAAATCACACCTGAGCAATGCTTGCAACCAGTTTCTCCATACAGGAGGCGTCTTGAAGCTGTCATCACCAACAAAGTATTACATACATTTCAGTAAGTGTGTTCAATACATTTTCCTGCGTCATTTCTTATTACACATCACTAAATTTATGAATATCTATGGTTTGATTTCTTTGCCAGTGTGGATAGGATGGATTGTTACCAACAGCTGGTGAGAAATTAATGTCAATATCCCCTTTAGAAAAATATTTACTTAGAAAATCGGGGACATGTTCAATGTATGGCAAAACTGTCAGTGTTGATAAGCAGCTGTCACTACTTTTCCCTATAAAACTTGAAAGTAGCAACCACCATAGAGCAACATTCAGATCATGAAAAGGATTTAGCGGTCATTTATTTTCCCTTCTGACTTTACCATATTATTTATGTCAAAAAATGCATAAAATTCCCCAAATGCCCCTTGTGCTTATTTAAAACGCCATATTCTAAAGAACCTGATCATTTTGAGAGTATCCTGCGCTGTATTGTTCACAGACGCCAGCGTGAGTTAGGACCAAGGCCTGTGACAAATCTGAGTCACACGTTGTGTAGAGACCTTATCCACATGTCATTGTTGCCTCGCTGTGCGGAAAGGACACGTAAGGCATTGAAGTATTTATTCTGCCAGCTGTACTGTCTTACAAAACAGAAAAAGGTGGCACTGTCATATGCTTTGCTTATTTGGCCGTGAACCCATACACTGTGAAGAGATGACACATGGCATTATAGTAGACACATGGCAGGCTTATTAAAGGGAACCTGACGGCAGACACATGCAGCCCAATCCATGGGCAATATGTATCAGCCACTGGTTTCATTAGGATTACATCACAGGTGGGTCCCTGCAGCTTCTACCCATCCACTGCCCTGGACTGAAGGGTCTCTGCCTAAAGGTGATTGTCAGCGTGGAGAAGCTGTTGTTCGGTTACTTTTTGTTTCTTTGTCGCTCCATTGGGAGACCCAGACAATTGGGTGTATAGCTACTGCCTCCGGAGGCCACACAAAGTATTACACTTTAAAAAGTGTAACCCCTCCCCTCTGCCTATACACCCTCCCGTGCATCACGGGCCCATCAGTTTTTATGCTTTGTGTTGAAGGAGGCACACATTCACGCAAGCTCCACATTTTAGTCAGCAGCAGCTGCTGATTTTATCGGATGGAAGAAAAGAGGGCCCCCACAGGGCCCCCGGCATGCTCCCTTCTCACCCCACTATGGTCGGCGGTGCTGTTAAGGTTGAGGTACCCATTGCGGGTACAAAGGCTGGAGCCACATGCCGTTTTCCTTCCCCATCCCTTAAAGGCTCTGGGAGAAGTGGGATCCTAACCGGTCACCATGCACTGGGACCGGGCTCCCTCCGCAGCCCCTGGGGGAATCTGACGGACAGGAGACCGGGTATCATCAGGGACAGGCCCTGCTTCTAAGAGGTACTCTGTGTCCCCTTGGGGACGGCGCATGGAGCGCCTGTGTAACAGACGCTGCAGCGGCTGCTGTGTATTTGTGACGCCGGGACTACCGCGCCGACCGCGCATGTTTGCCGGCCGCGTTATTAACTTTAGTCCCCGGCTTCTGCGGCCTAGTACCATATACTCCCGCCCCCGGGCCTGCCAGTCAGGGGTAAGGGCGGGACGTTCGACTGGACGTCGGCAGTGAGGGCTGGAGCATACTTGGGTATCCTCCTCCCCCCTCACTGAGCACTGTGGGGCACCAGATTCCCGCACTTTATCAGTCACGCCCACGGCTCCCTCCCCCCCTGAGAACGCGGGCAGCCATTGTTATAATCACTTCTGCCGGTGGAGACTTCAGAACGAGCTCTACAGCTCTGGGAGGCCCAGGCAGGGAATCTGGTGGACACACAACCGCTTTGGGCGGTCGGTAAGCCGCATCGGTTATCAGGTGCTGGCCCCCTTGGGTGCCGAAGTGTATATATATATATATATTGTATACTTTTTCTCTGTTCGGCCGCATTATTTCCTTTTGGCTATATACCCTCACTGATTACTCTAAAAGGAGACAACAGCATGTCGTCCGCAAAGAGCAAGGGTGCCAAGGCACAGGCTTATTTTGCAACCTGTACCTCTTGTGCGGCTATGTTACCTGCAGGTTCCACCTACCCTCATTGTGTGCAATGCTCGGCCCCTGTGGCACTCACTCAGCCGGAGCCTCAGGCACTGGTGGGACCCTCGGCTCAGGTAGAACCACCGGCTTCCACTGTCCAGGTGGCAGGGACAGAGTTTGCAGTTTTGGCTGAGAAACTCTCTGAGTCACTCTCACAATCCATGGCTCAGTCTATGGACAGATGGTCTGCTAAGATACTAGAAGCCTTGCAGTCCAGACCAGCAACACAGGCCCAGGGCACTGTGAGTTCATCGCCCCCAGGCCCCCCTCGGTCGGCGCAGCAAAGTGCTCCTGGGGTGACACCTAGGTCCCACGGTGAGGACTCCGACACGGACCGCAGTCCAAGACCGGCTAAGCGGGCTCACTGGGAACCTTCCCCGACTTCATCACGCTGCTCAGGGTCTCAGCATGAGGGCTCTCTGGAGGATGAAGCGGAGGTCGCAGCTCAGGGCTCTGACCCTGACGTTGCTCTCAATCTCGATACACCTGAAGGGGACGCCATAGTAAATGACCTTATAGCGTCCATCACCAGGTGCTAGATCTTTCTCCCCCAACTCCACCTATAGAGGAGTCGGCTTCGCAGCAGGAGAAACACCAGTTTAGGTTTCCCAAACGTACACGAAGTGCGTTTTTCGATCACTCTAACTTCAGAGATGCTGTCCAGAAGCACAGAGCATTTCCGGACAAGCGCTTTACTAAGCGCCTTAATGACAAACGTTACCCCTTCCCCCCTGACGTAGTTAAGGGTTGGGCTCAGTGCCCCAAGGTGGATCCTCCAGTCTCTAGACTGGCGGCTAGATCCGTAGTAGCAGTGGCAGATGGTTCATCGCTCAAGGATGCCACTGACAGGCAAATAGAGCCCCTGATGAAATCCATCTATGAGGCCATAGGCGCGTCTTTTGCTCCGGCCTTTGCAGCCGTGTGGGCACTCCAAGCTATCTCAGCTTGTCTGTCTGAGATTAATGCGGTCACACGTACCTCTGCTCCGCAAGTTGTGTTTTTGACTTCTCAGGCGTCGGCCTTCTCTTCCTACGCCATGAACGCTGTCCTGGACTCTGCGAGCCGTACAGCGGTAGCGTCCGCCAATTCGGTGGCAGTCCGCAGGGCCATGTGGCTACGCGAATGGAAGGCAGACTCTGCTTCCAAGAAGTTCTTAACCGGTTTGCCATTTTCGAGCGACCGTTTGTTTGGCGAGCAATTGGATGAAATTATTAAACAATCCAAGGGAAAGGACTCGTCCTTACCCCAGTCCAAACCAAACAGACCTCAGCAACGAAAAATACAATCGAGGTTTCGGTCCTTTCGGCCCTCAGCCAAGTCCCGTTCCTCCACGTCCAACAGGTCAGAGAAGGGCCAGAAGAACTCTTCTGCATGGCGGTCTAAGTCACGTCCTACAAAGACCGCCGGAGGAACCGCCTCCAAGGCGATCTCCTCATGACTTTCGGCATCACCAAACCGCATCCTCGGTAGATGGCAGGCTCTCCCGCTTTTGCGACGCCTGAGGGCCACATGTCCAAGACCGATGGGTGAGAGACATGCTGTCTCACGGTTACAGGATAGAGCTCAGTCCTCGTCCTCCGACTCGTTTCTTCAGAACATCTCCGCCCCCCCCGAGCGAGCCGATGCACTTTTTCAGGCGGTGAACACTCTGAAGGCAGAAGGAGTTGTGATCCCCGTTCCCCTTCAAGAACGTGGTCGCGGTTTTTACTCCAACTTGTTCGGGGTGCCAAAAAAGGACGGATAATTCCGTCCCGTTCTGGACCTCAAACTGCTCAACAGACACGTCAGAACCAGAAGGTTCCGGATGGAATCTCTCCGCTCTGTCATCGTCTCGATGTCCCAAGGAGACTTCATAGCATCAATCGACATCAGGGATGCTTATCTCCATGTGCTGATTGCACCAGAGCATCAACGCTTCATGCGTTTTGCCATCTGGGACGAACACCTTCAGTTCGTGGCACTGCCTTTCGGCCTGGCGACAGCCCCACGGGTCTTCACCAAGGTCACGGCATCAGTGGTGGCGGTCCTACACTCTCAGGACCACTCGGTGATCTCTTACTTAGACGATCTCCTAGTCAAGGCACCCTCCCGGGTGGCATGTCAACACAGCCTGACCATTGCTCTGGAGACTCTCCAGAGGTTCGGGTGGATCATCAATTCCCAAAGTCAAAATTGACACCGACCCAATCACTGACTTACCTCGGGATGCAGTTTCATACTCTCTCAGCGATAGTGAAGCTTCCGCTGGACAAACAGCGTTCGCTGCAGACAGGGGTGCACTCTCTCATTCGGGCCCAGTCACACCCCTTGAGGCGTCTCATGCACTTCCTAGGGAAGATGGTGGCAGTTCCCTTTGCGCAGTTTCATCTGCGTCCACTTCAATGGGACATTTTCCGCAAATGGGACAGGAGGTCGACGTCCCTAGACAGGAACGTCTCTCTTTCACTGGCAGCCAAAACCTCTCTTCAGTGGTGGCTTCTTCCCACTTCTTTGTCGAAGGGAAAATCCGTCCTGTTACCATCCTGGGCGGTGGTCACGACGGACGCGAGTCTGTCAGGGTGGGGAGCGGTCTTCCTCCACCACAGGGCTCAGAGAACCTGGACTCCGACAGAGTCCTCCCTTCAGATCAATGTTCTGGAGATGAGGGCAGTGTATCTAGCCCTAAAGGCGTTCCAGAAGTGGCTGGAGGGCAGGCAGATCCGAATACAGTCGGACAACGCCACGGCGGTCGCGTACATCAACCACCAGCACAGAGCGCTGGCGGCGGACGCATTAGTTCAGGACTGGTCGCAGTTTCGACTGCCTTATGTATTCCTCCTCTGGCAGTGCGGCCCAGAGTGTTACGCAAGATCAGGTCCGTCGGCCGCCGCGCCATCCTCGTCGCTCCGGACTGGCCGAGCAGGTCGTGGTACCTGGATCTGTGGCACCTCACGGTGGGTCAACCGTGGGCACTCCCAGACCGACCAGACTTGCTGTCTCAAGGGCCATTTTTCCATCTGAACTCTGCGGCCCTCAATCTGACTGTGCGGCCATTGAGTCCTGGCTCTTAGCGTCCTCAGGGTTATCTCTATCACACCTTTCGCAGAAGGTGGCTTTCCTTGTGGCAGTCACATCACTTCGGAGAGTGTCTGAGCTAGCAGCACTGTCATGCAAAGCCCCCTTCCTGGTGTTTCACCAGGATAAGGTGGTTCTGCGTACGGTCCCGGAATTTCTACCTAAGGTGGTATCCCCTTTTCATCTCAATCAGGATATCTCCTTACCTTCTTTTGGCCCTCATCCAGTTCACCAATGTGAAAAGGATTTGCACTTGTTAGATCTCGTGAGAGCACTCCGGCTCTACATTTCGCGCACGGCGCCCCTGCGCCGTTCTGATGCGTTCTTTGTCCTTGTCGCTGGCCAGCGTAAGGGGTCGCAGGCTTCCAAGTCAACCTTGGCTCGGTGGATCAAGGAACTGATTCTTGAAGCCTACCGTTCTTCTGGGCTTCCGATTCCTTTAGGGCTGAAAGCCCATTCTACCAGAGCCGTAGGTGCATCCTGGGCATTGCGGCACCAGGCTACGGCTCAGCAGGTGTGTCAGGCGGCTACCTGGTCGAGTCTGCACATTTTCACGAAACACTATCAGGTGCATGCCTATGCTGCGGCAGATGCCAGCCTAGGTAGGCAAGTCCTTCAGGCGGCGGTTGCCCACCTGTAAGAGGGGGCCGTTTTTCGGCTCTTTTTATCGAGGTATTCTTTTACCCACCCAGGGACTGCTTTTGGACATCCCAATTGTCTGGGTCTCCCAATGGAGCGACAAAGAAGAAGGGAATTTTGTTTACTTACCGTAAATTCCTTTTCTTCTAGCTCCAATTGGGAGACCCAGCACCCGCCCCTGTTCCCTTCGGGCTGTTGTTCTTTTGTGTACACATGTTGTTCATGTTGAATTGTTCTTGTGGTTCATGGTTTCAGTTCTCCGAACATCCTTCGGATTGAATTTACCTTAGACCAATTTATAAGTTTCCTCCTTCCTGCTTTGGCACCAAAACTGATGGGCCCGTGATGCACGGGAGGGTGTATAGGCAGAGGGGAGGGGTTACACTTTTTAAAGTGTAATACTTTGTGTGGCCTCCGGAGGCAGTAGCTATACACCCAATTGTCTGGCTCTCCCAATTGGAGCTAGAAGAAAAGGAATTTACGGTAAGTAAACAAAATTCCCTTCTTTCCCCGGAGGCTATGAAAGCATTTTTTTCTGTGAAACAGCAGCATTTCAGAGTGCAACATACCTGGCTGCTATAACTCCCAGAACATCACTCCACCTAAAACCTGATCATTATCATCTAAATGATGTTTACTCCAAACCAATGATGAAAACTTTGACATGTTGGCAGGTCCATGGCAGCATGGACACCACTGGTGCCCATTCCACAACAGATTTACAGGTGAAGTCACTTAAGTTTAATGAAATCACTTGAGGTCAGGTTACTTGCACTCACAGGTGGAGGGCCGTGGGAACCTCCAGCTGTGCCCATAGCTTACCTGATTGACATCACTGCTGATCGCTGCAACTTAGCCTCTGCCTAAAGTCCGCAGCATGTTCCACGATCGCGCTCTGTAACTTCAGATGTAACAGAGCTGGAAGCATCGTGGGACCTCGTGTGGATTAAGTCAGACCTCAAGGGGTGTTTTGGGTGTTAATAAAGTGGGAATGAGGGTGTTTTTTGTCTTTCATTTCAAATAAAGGATTTTTTCGGTGTTTGTGTTTATTTCTTTTCACTTGCAGATTAGTAATGGGGGGGTCTCATAGACGCCTGCCATTACAAATCTAGGGCTTAATGGCAGCTGTGAGCTGACATTAACCCCTTATTACCCCAATTTCCACTGCACCAGAGCAATCGGGAAGAGCTGGGTAAAGTGATGGGATTGTCGCATCTAATGGATGCTGCAGCCTTGGGCGGCCGCAGGCTATTTTTAGGCTGGCGGGCCCAATAAGCATGTGTCTCTCCAGCCTGAGAATACCAGCCCCCAGCTGTTGGCTTTATCATGGCTGGGTATCATCAAAATTGGGGGGGGGACTTCACAATGTTTTTTAAAATTTATTTATTTAATTAAAAAAAGCCCCATGCCGTTTCTCTTATTTTTCAAATCAAAAAGGTCCATGAAGCCTCTGTTAGGAGTCTCGACATTGAAAATAGTCAGATATCCCTCCGGGAAGGACCTAGCCAAGGAGTGGCTCTTTTTAGGAGACCACCATATTCACCATATTAAGTGGCCCTTTGAGTCAATATCCAACTCTTGACGAGTTTAAAGATATGACAAGGGAAATACCAAGGCCAGGTATCCATCCACAGACAGCTGTTTCGGGGTATTGCCCCTCATCAGTGTGGAGTAGGATTCTGGCCAGGTTCCTCTTATTTTGATACACAGCCAAGATAAGAGCATGGCTGGCGGCTGCAGCCTATAGTCTTAGGCTTTATCTTTGCTGGGTGTCATAATACAGGGGAACCCTATACCAATTTTTTTTTAATTTTATCTTTACACCACAATAAATCCGCAGACCAGATCTGTGATTGGACGTGTCAGACACTGTTAGGGGTACTTTGCACACTACGACATCGCAGATGCGATGTCGGTGGGGTCAAATTGAAAGTGACGCACATCCGGCATCGCAGGCGACATCGTAGTTTGTAAAGCCTAGATGATACGATTAACGAGCGCAAAAGCGGCGTAATCGTATCATCGGTGTAGCGTCGGTGTAATCCATAATTACGCTGACGCAACGGTCCGATGTTGTTCCTCGTTCCTGCGGCAGCACACATCGCTGTGTGTGAAGCCTCAGGAGCGAGGAACATCTCCTACCGGCGTCACTGCGGCTCCCGTAGGATATGCGGAAGGAAGGAGGTGGGCGGGATGTTTACATCCCACTCATCCCCGCCCCTCCGCTCCTATTGGCCGCCTGCCGTGTGACGTCGCAGTGACGCCGTACGACCCGCCCCCTTAATAAGGAGGTGTCCCAGGGCAGGTGAGTCCATGTGAAGCTGCCGTAGCGATAATGTTCGCTACGGCAGCTATAACAAGGATATCGCAGCTGCGACGGGGGCGGGGACTATCGCGCTCGGCATCGCAGCATCGGCTTGCGATGTCGCAGCGTGCAAAGTACCCCTTACTCAGGCTGGGGGCACATCTTACTGAAACCAATCAAGACGCCGGTGGGCGGGGAAAGCAGTGCATATGCAATGAAGATAATGAGTGGTCCAATTAGTGAGTGAGCGGCCAGGAAGCAGTTACAGCCGCACTGGAGACTCAGTAAGTATAGCCCGCTTGCTTTATTTTTTTTTTTTTTTCCTTTATTTTTTTGTATTACTCAAGTGCCGGATCTGGATGAATACCCGAAATTCCAAGAGAATTCCAGGCCCGGCACTCTGGTACCTTTGAACGGGTCTGGACTTTTACAGTCCGGGTCTGCCCATAACTAATAGTGACACCTACAGGAGGCTGAGTCACTGTGGCTCTTCACTCACTAGATGGTGGGAGAAAGCAGACACTTGGGCCTCCTAATACAGGGCCACGTTCCATTCCAGTGAGCTCTTCGGAATGAGCTATTCATTCACAATTGCTGTTACGGCCAGACTGCATGGCAGGATTTTATTAGCTGCTTACAACAGCCTTGATTTTATTAACCTGTGGCAATTGGGCTGAGTGAATAACCTGAAGCTGAGGCTTGTTTTTCTTTTTTCCTCTGGTTGACACTAATTGTTTCCCAGAGCTGACACTCGCTCACTAGCCGGCACCACACTTTGCATGTTGAGTGCAGTGGTCCATCCTTTTTTTTTTTCTCCAGTCCATTCTATTTAATGTCCTTTTTTTCTGATGAGGTTCAGTCTCATCATAATTTCCGATGATTTTTGCCTTCAGCCTCTTGTCCCTGAGTGTAATCACATGTGGTGCCGCATCACCCGTGCGTCTTCTCGTAGAGCCAGCACTTTGGTCTTGCACTCAGTTTGATTTCGGGTTCTTCAGACCATTTGCGTTCTCCACCGATATGACACCGATGACTAAGTGACGGAGTTGAGCTTCTGTAATTTCGGAGCTGTGACAAGGCTTCAGCCTCTCGCCCCCCATCATTCGCTCCTCCCCACAGTATGTCGTAGGCGAGCTGCAGATGGGTTTATTCTCATTTCTTTCCTCTTCATTAATGTAAATTGCTCCATCTCCCTCAATCCTTTTGTCTAGGAGCCTTTGGAACATTTTGATGTGTTGGTGATTTGCGTGTACAGCTGAAGTGATCCTTTATCAGATGACAGCGGCTCAGAACAATAAAGAGGGGGCTGCAGCAATATCACAAAGAATGGCACTTTTCTCCGGCAAATAAGTGACCTTGCACCAATGATACGACCTATACCTCTTATTAAAATAGAGGGCCTTCTCTGGGCTGTTATGATGTACTAATAAACCTATAATGATAATATAAATACCTTTATGAAGCCCCATCCGTAGATCTGTTTTGCATTTGTTCTTCACCTTAGGTCAGGGAATAGTTTATATTTTGTTGTATTATAGCGGTTTAGTTTATCTACTATTTTCCCATTACAGAGTGTAAATTGTATGTCACACACCAGTCCCTTCTGTGTAGTAAGATTGATTAAAGGGAACCTGTCAGCTTGCCCAGGCTCCCCATGTCTTTATTCTATCCTTAAAGGGGTTGTCCTCTACTTTTACATTGATGGCCCATTCTTAGGGGCACTTTGCACACTACGACATCGCAAGGCGATACTGCGATGCCGTGCGCGATAGTCCCCGCCCCCGTCGCAGTTGCGATATCATGGTGATAGTTGGTGTAGCGAACATTATCGCTATGCCAGCTTCACATGCACACACCTGCTCTGCGACGTCGCTCTGGCCGGCGACCCGCCTCCTTATTAAGGGGGCGGGTCGTGCGGCGTCATTTCGACGTCACACGGCAGGCGGCCAATAGAAGCAGAGGAGCGGAGATGAGCGGGACGTAAACATCCCGCCCACCTCCTTCCTTCCGCATAGCCGGCGTGAGCCGCAGGTAGGAGATGTTCCTCGCTCCTACGGCTTCACATACAGCGATGCATGCTGCCGCAGGAACGAGGAACAACATCGTGACATCGGTCATTTCCAAATTATGGAAATGACCGACGCTACACCGATCATACGATTACGATGATTTTGCGCTCGTTAATCGTATCAAAAAGGCTTTACACACTACGATATCACCTGCGACGCCGGATGTGCGTCACTTTCAATTTGACCCCACCGACATTGCACCTGCGATGTCGTAGTGTGCAAATTGCCCCTTAGGCTAGGTCATCAATGTCTGATCATCCGGGGTCCGACACCCCGGTGCCCCGCCAATCTGCTGTTCTCGGTCCCGCCGGCGGTAGCAGGCAGCTGGAAATGCTCAGTTCCAGAGCTGCTCCGTCTTCTGATAGTGGCCGTGGCCGGGTACTGCACATCCACCTCCCATTCAGATCAATAGGAGGCGGATGTACAGTACCCGGCAGCTATCATAAGACGGAGCAACTCCACAACTGAGCATTTCCAGCTGCCACCAGCAGGACCAAGAACAGCTGATTGGTGGGGTGTCGGACCCCGGCCGATCAGACATTGATGACCTATCCTAATGATAGGCCATCCATGTAAAATTAGGGGGCAACCTCTTTAATAAACTTTCACATCAAGCCCCTTTTGGGGGCTTATTGCTTTATCGTCAGAAATTTTACAACTTAGCCTGTGCTATGCTAATTAGCGGGTGACTAGTCCTGGGGGCGTTCGTTTTCATACACTAATCATCCCATTAATCATGTTATATCGTGTCCCTGTGGGTGCGAGTGACATTAGGTGCAAGAGCGGCAACACTGCCAAATGTTTGCAAATGTCTGTCTGCCTCTGACAATGCGGAGTAAGTGAGGTGTACACACTCCAGCCCAGGGAGATTTGCAGAGTTGGCAGTAACAATGGGCTGAGTCCATGGGGGTGTGCAGTGCGCTGATGGAGTCAGGGTGCTCACACCCGACTAACTGTGCAGTGTCAGGCAGGCAGGGATTTGCAAAGAGCAAAAAAGAGAAAACCTACTATGAAAGTCTGCCCCAACGACTACTCACCCACTAATAAGTTTATCACAGGCCAAGTTATCACAACGACTTTATGGTGATAGATAAAGCAATAAGTCACCAAATGGGACTTGATTAACATTATTTTAAAGGGGTTCTCCCAAGAACAAAGTATATATTAATTAATAGACCTTGGAATAATAAATAATTTCCACAATTGGATGTGTCTAAAAAAAATGTTTTTGTGCTGCTGAGATAATCTTATATATGTGTCCCTGCTATGTACTGTGTAATGGCCGTGTCTGACTGCACAGGAACATGGTCTGATCATACCACATCACCTGGGCAAGAGAGAACACAAAAGACTATCCAGACATTACAGAATGGAATCACAGATGCTGCTTTCTGTGAGGTAAAACATTTGCAGCTTGTTTTTAAACAAGCAGGGAAATGTTTTACCTCACAGAAGCAGCTGTGTTTCCATTCTGTAATGTCTGTATAGTCTTTTGTTTCCTCCCCTGCACATGAGATTTGGTATGATCAGACCATGTCCCTGTACAGTCATACATACACATATATACGATTATCTCAGCACACAAATTTTTCTTTTAACACATGCAATTGTAGAACTTTTATTTTTATTTCAAGATCTATTAATTAAAATGCACTTTATTCATGGGACAACGCCTGTAAGGGTTAAATAAGGACATGGGGTGGTTTGGCCTGATAAGCCGACAGGATCACTTTAATGGGGCTGTGAGATGGACATAAATCTAGAAAGCGTTCTCCGACAACTTTAATCAAACACGTTCCCTCATGGGTACATGTAAGTGTATGTAGCATATACTTGATCGACCTGAGAAAGTTTGGCTGTCACTCCCGGTAATAAGGAATGACGTACAGGTAATGCCTCTCATCCAAGCCGGCGCCTCGGCAAAGGAGGCGCTGCCCATGTGATAGGGCTGTACAGATTTCACGTGTTTGTACCGTCCGACCAGTCCTACGTAACGGCAACCTCATTCCCTGACCATTACATACTGGTGTGGATTCACACGTGACTGCATCATAGCCCTATAGGGTCTACTGGTGGAAAGGAAGGGTGCCACCTCTCATTTTGGCGGATCGTGGAAGATATTGGGTATTCCTTCAGGTTTCCTTCAGCCGGTGATAACTCTCCCTCGGAGTATGAGAGTGACAGGTTGTTATTGTGTATGCGGTCGCTGCATAATCACTGCTTACATCTGTGATCACAACTATGTATTACTCACTGAAACAATGAATGGGGAAGGAAGCCCCTGCGGCACGTGCCATTTAACCCTCCGCTTTCTGTCTTTCAGCTGCCGTGTCTTGTACAGCCGTCATGCCTTCCCACATTATTTCAGCACTTCTTCTCCATAAGTACAGAGCTGTGAGTATACTGTGGATCTCATACAAAACGTGCACAGGATTCATGCCAGGAGTTAGAGACTTAGTTCAGGGTCCAGTCCATTCCTCCATGGTTGTGTGTGTAATATGTGTGTGTGTATGTATGTATATATATATATATATATATATATATCTCTCTAATTGCCTTATTCCGTCTGTCTGTCTGTCTTGCTCCAAAATTGTGTCCTTACAGTGACAACCGTCGGATTGGCCTGGCCCCTGGCCCTCCACACGGATTGGCCGCTCGGCCCCGCCCCCCGCATGGATTAACCGTTTAGCCAGGCCCGCCCCGCACGCGATGCCCGCTAGGCCCCGCCCCCCGCACGCGATGCCCGCTAGGCCATGCCCCCCGCACGCGATGCCCGCTAGGCCACGCCCCGCACGTGATGCCCGCTAGGCCACGCCCCTCACGATGCCGCTAGGCCACGCCCCCGCACGCGATGCCCGCGAGGCCACGCCCCCGCACACGATGCCCGCTAGGCCACGCCCCCCCCGCACACGTTGGGCACCTGTACACCACCCCCCAGGACTACTCCTCCCATTATACTCTTTCCCCAGGACTACTCCTCCCATTATACTCCTATTATACTCCTCCTATTATACTCCTCTCTGAGGGGTTCGCAGCATGGGGGATGGAGCACGATGGGGAGTGCATCATGGGGGATGGACCACGATGGGGGGTGCAGCATGGGGGGTGGACCACGATGGGGGGGGTGCCCAGAATGGGAGGATGAAACACGATGGGGGGTGTGCAGCATGGGGGATGGAGCACGATGGGGAGTGCAGCATGGGGGTTGGACCACGATGGGGGGTGCCCAGAATGGGGGGATGAAACACGATGGGGGGTGCGTAGCATGGGGGATGGAGCACGATGGGGGGGTGCGCAGCATGGGGGATGGACCACGATGGGGGGTGCAGCATGGGGGGTGGACCACGTTGGGGGGTGTGCCCAGAATGGGGGGATGAAACACGATGGGGGGTGTGCAGCATGGGGGATGGAGCACGATGGGGAGTGCAGCATGGGGGTTGGACCACGATGGGGGGTGCCCAGAATGGAGGGATGAAACACGATGGGGGGTGCGTAGCATGGGGGATGGAGCACGATGGGGGGGTGCGTAGCATGGGGGATGGAGCACGATGGGGGGTGCATAGCATGGGGGATGGAGCACGATGCGGAGTGCAGCATGGGGGGTGGAGCACGATGGAGGGTGCAACGTGGGGGATGGAGCACGATGGGGGGTGCAGCGTGGGGGATGGAGCACGATGGGGGGTGCTCAGAATGGGGGATGGAGCACGATGGGGGGTGCGCAGCATGGGGGATGGAGCACGATGGGGGGTGCGTAGCATGGGGGATGGAGCACGATGGGGGGTGCGCAGCATGGGGGATGGAGCAGGATGGGGGGTGCGCAGCATGGGGGATGGAGCAGGATGGGGGGTGCGCAGCATGGGGAATGGAGCAGGATGGGGGATGCGCAGCATGGGGAATGGAGCAGGATGGGGGGTGCGCAGCTTGGGGGATGGAGCACGATAGGGGGTGCGCAGCATGGGGGATGGAGCACGATGGGTGCACACCTCCCCCCAAAACACACACACACCGCCACGCACGCACCGCACAACACACCACACACACTGGGAACCACAAACACCGCCCTACACAGACACCCACACACACAGACAACGCCACACAAACACAACACCCAACACACAAACACCGTGGCACACACAAATATACGCACATACCGCACAACACACACACTGCACAAAACATACCTCCCACCAAAACACACACACGCACTCCACACCCACACAAACCGCGCAACACACACAGCACCACACACACACAACGCTACAGACACACAGCACTCCACAAACAATGCAACACACTAACAACACCGCTCTCACTCCCCGCCACACCCAACTACACTCAGCAACATCTATATATATAACAAAAATCATACATTAACTACACAATACGTAAATTCTAGAATACCCGATGCGTAGAATCGGGCCACCTTCTAGTATATAATGTGTATATATATATATAATATATATATATATATATAGATATATATATATAAAATGTGTGTATGTATGTGTGGGGGTATATATATACACAGACCAAAAGTTTGGACACCCCTTCTTACCTTTAGAACAACTGTTAAGAGTAGACTTTGTGCAGCAGGCCTTCATGGTAAAATAGCTGCTAGAAAACCACTGCTAAGGACAGGCAACAAGCAGAAGAGACTTGTTTGAGATAAAGAACACAAGGAATGGACATTAGACCAGTGGAAATCTGTGCTTTGGTCTGATGAGTCCAAATTTGAGATCTTTGGATCCAACCACCGTGTCTTTGTAGAAAACGTGAATGAATGGACTCTACATGGCTGGTTCCTACCATGAAGCATGGAGGAGGAGGTGTGATGGTATGGGGGTGCTTTGCTGGTGACACTGTTGGGGATTTATTCAAAATTGAAGGCATACAGAACCAGCATGGCTACCCCAGCATCTTGCAGCAGCGTGCTATTCCATCCGGTTTGCGTTTAGTTGAACCATCATTTACTTTTCAACAGGACAATGACCCCAAACACACCTCCAGGCTGTGTAAGGGCTATTTGACTAAGAAGGAGAGTGATGGGGTGCTACGCCAGATGACCTGGCCTCCACAGTCACCAGACCTGAACCCAATCGAGATGGTTTGGGGTGAGCTGGACCGCAGAGTGAAGGCAAAAGAGCCCACAAGTGCTAAGCATCTCTGGGAACTCCTTCAAGACTGTTGGAAAACCATTTCCGGTGACTACCTCTTTAAGCTCATCAAGAGAATGCCAAGAGTGTGCAAAGCAGTAATGAAAGCAAAAGGTGGCTACTTTGAAGAACCTAGAATATAATACATATTTTCAGTTGTTTCACATTTTAAGTATTTCATTCCACATGTGTTAATTCATAGTTTTGCTGCCTTCAATGTGAATCTACAATTTTCAGAGTCCTGAAAATAAAGAAAACTCTTTGAATGAGAAGGCGTGTCCAAACTTTTGGTCTGTAGTAATATATATACAGGTGCATCTCACTAAAGTAGAATATCATCAAAAAGTTAATTTATCAATACAAAAAGGGAGACACATATATTACCGTATTTTTTAGACTATAAGACGCACCGGACCATAAGACGCACCCTGGTTTTAGAGGGGGAAAATAGGAAAATTTTTAAGCAAAAAATGTGGTCATGACACACTGTTATGGGGCAAGGATCTTCTGCTGACACTGTTATGGGGGTAATGTCCCTAAATTCTCTGCTAAGGTACCCCATCCTGGTAATGATCCTCCTGCCTTGTATATGTACCCCATCCTGGTATATGCCCTTATCTTGCTATATACTGCCATCCTGCTATATGCCCCCATCCTGATATATGCTGCCATCCTGTTATATATTCTCATCCTGCTATATACCCCATCCATCCTGCTGTATGGCCCCATCCTGCTATATACACCCATTTTGCTCTATACACCCATTTTGCTATATGGCCCCATTCTGCTATATACACCCATCCTGCTATATACACCCATCCTGCTATATGGCCCCATTCTGCTATATACACCCATCCTGCTATATGGCCCCATTCTGCTATATACACCCATCCTGCTATATACACCCATCCTTCTATATACACCCATCCTGCTATATGGCCCCATTCTGCTATATACACCCATCCTGCTATATACACCCATCCTGCTATATGGCCCCATTCTGCTATATACACCCATCCTGCTATATACCCCCATCCTGATAAATAACCCCATCCTGGTATATGGCATGTATTCTGTATCACACACAAAAAAAAACAAAAACCCGTTTATACTCACCTTTCCTCGCTCCATGCAGCATTGCTTCTCCCCCTGTCTGTGGCGGCAACAGCGCCGCTGGAGTGTGGAGCCGTCACCGGTCACTTCCCTGCAGCATCGCGATGTCCTCCCCTCTGCCAGTCAGCTGACCTGCTTGACTAGCAGCGCGCGCAGCGATGACGTCATCGCTGTGCTCACCGCTCTCTGCACAGATCAGCTGACCGGCACAGACAGGAGGACATCGCGGAGCTGCACGGGAACAGTGAGTATGCCATACTGGTTAACTGCCCCCCGCGCTGATGATGATACACGGGGGGCAGTGAATACAGCCGCACATGATCACTCCAAGCTGTAGTTGCCAGGGGTGATCATGGCCGGCTGTTTACTATGCGCGCACCGGCTTCAGCGCTGAGATATGGGCGGGAGGATGGGCGTGCATATGTAATGAGCGGGCCCACGTGGTCACGGCAGGCTGCTACAAGCCTGCTCGTGCCCCCAATGACCCGCTCCACTGCAGCACCCTCATTCCCGGCCGCAGCCCTATAGTCAGACCATAAGACGCACCCCCCACTTTCCCCCAACATTTGGGGGAAAAAAGTGCGTCTTATGGTCCGAAAAATATGGTATATAGAGTCATTACAGACAGAGTGATCTATTTCTATACATTATATATAGTCATTACACACAGAGGGACTATTCCTATATATTATATAGAGTCCTTACACACAGAGTGATCTATTCCTATATATTATATAGAATCATTACACACAGAGGGATCTATTTCAAGTGTTTATTTCTGTTAATGTTGATGATTATGGCTTACAGCCAGTGAAAAACCAAAAGTCATTATCTCAGAAAATTAGAATATTATATAAGATCAACTGACAAAATTATTCTAAACTCAGAAATGTTGGCGCCTACTGAAAAGTCTGTACAGTAAATGCCTCAATACTTGGTCGGGGCTCCTTTTACATGAATTACTTCATCAATGCGGCGTGGCATGGAGGCGATCAGCCTGTGGCACTGCTGAGGTGTTATGGAAGCCCAGGTTGCTTTGATAGCAGCCTTCAGCTCGTCTGCATTGTTGGGTCTGGTGTCTCTCATCTTCATCTTGACAATACCTCATAGATTCTCTATGAGGTTTAGGTCAGGCGAGTTTGCTGGCCAATCAAGCACAGTGATACTGTGGTTATTACACCAGGTATTGGTACTTTTGGCAGTGTGGACAGGGGCTAAGTCCTGCTGGAAAATGAAATTTCCATCTCCAAAAAGCTTGTCGGCAGAAGGAAGCATGAAGTGCTGTAAAATTTCCTGGTAGATGGCTGCGCTGACTTTGGTCTTAATAAAACACAGTGGAGCTACACCAGCAGATGACATGGCTCCCCAAACCATCACTGATTGTGGAAACCTCACACTAGACCTCAAGCAGCTTGGATTGTGGCCTCTCCACTCTTCCTCCAGACTCTGGGACTGCGATTTCCAAATGAAATGCAAATTTACTTTCATCTGAAAACAACCCCTTGGACCATTGAGAATAGTCCAGTTCTTTTTCTCCTTGGCCCAGGTAAGATGCTTTTGGTGTTGTCTATTGGTCATGAGTGGCTTGACACAAGGAGTGTGACACTTGTAGCCCATGTCCTGGATACGTCTGTGTGTGGTGGCTCTTGAAGCACTGACACCAGCAGCAGTCCACAGCTTGTAAATCTCCCTCACAATTTTTGAATGGTCTTTTCTTAACAATCCTATCAAAGCTGCCGTTATCCCGGTTGCTTGTGCACCTTTTTCTACCACACTTTTTCCTTCCACTAAACCTTCCATTAATATGCTTGGATACAGCACTCTGTGAAGAGCCAGCTTCTTTAGCAATGAACTTTTGTGGCTTACCCTCCTTGTAGAGTATGTCAATAACTGCCTTCTGGACTTCTGTCAAGTCAGCAGTCTTCCCCATGATTGTGTAACCTACTGAACCAGACTAAGGGTATGTGCGCACGTTGCTTTTTACCTGCTTTTTACCTGCTTTTTTGCTGCTTTTTCTTCTGCGCTGTTTAATGCCAAAATGGATGTGTTCTTCTATTCAAGCAAAGTCTATGGGAATTTGGGTTTCTTGTTCACACTATGTTGTTCAAAATGCTGCCTTTTTGTGGCAGAACTTTGGTCAAAAACTCAGCTTTTCAAATTAGCAACATGTCAATTGTTTTTGCCATTTGGGTTTTGCATTGCAAAGCTGAGTTTTTGACCAAAGTTCTGCCACAAAAAGGCAGCAGTTTGAACAACATAGTGTGAGCAAGAAACCCAAATTCCCATAGACTTTGCTTGAATAGAAGAACACATCCATTTTGGCATTAAACAGCGCAGAAGAAAAAGCAGCAAAAAAGCAGGTAAAAAGCAACGTGCGCACATACCCTAAGGGACCATTTTAAACACTTAGGAAGCCTTTGCAGGTGTTTTGTGGTAATTATTCTAATTTACTGAGATAATGACTTTTGGGTTTTCATTGGCTGTAAGCAATAATCACATCAACATTAACAGAAATAAACACTTGAAATAGATCACTCTGTGTGTATTGACTCTATATAATATATAGAAATAGATCCCTCTGTGTGTAATAACTCTATATAATATGTAGGAATAGATCCTTCTGTGTGTAATGACTCTATATAATATATAATTAGATCACTTTGTGTGTAATGACTCTATATAACATATAGGAATAGATCCCTCTGTGTGTAATGACTATAATATATAGGAATAGATCCCTCTTTGTGTAATGACTCTAAATAATATATAGAAATAATCCTTCTGTGTGTTATAGGAATAGATCCCTCTGTGTTTAATGACTCTATAATATATAGAAATAGATCCTTCTGTGTGTAATGACTCTATATAATATATAGGAATAATCCTTCTGTGTGTAATGACTCTATATAATATATAGGAATAATCCTTCTGTGTGTAATGACTATATAATATATAGGAATAGATCCCTCTGTGTGTAATGACTCTATATAATATATAGGAATAAATCTCTCTGTGTGTAATGACTCTATATAATATATAGGAATAGATCCCTCTGTGTGTAATGACTATATATAATAAATAGGAATAGATCCCTCTGTGTTTAATGACTATATAATACGTGTTTTCATCTTTTTATTTTGAATAACTGAAAAAAAGTTTAGTTTATGAGGATATTCTAATTTATTGAGGAGCACTTGTATATACTGTATATCAGTACTATGGTCTGCTGCATATATTATATACTGTATATCAGTACTATGGTCTGCTGCATATATTATATACTGTATATCAGTACTATGGTCTGCTGCATATACCGTATGTACTGTATGTGAATGCTATGATCTGCTGAATGTGTAAAGCGACTTTTCTTTTTCGCTCCTAATTGGGAGACCCAGACAATTGGGTGTATAGCTACTGCCTCCGGAGGCCGCACAAAGTACTACACTTAAAAGTGTAAGGCCCCTCCCCTTCTGGCTATACACCCCCCCGTGGGAGCACGGGTCCCTCAGTTTTTGCTTTGTGCGAAGGAGGTCAGACACGCACGCATAGCTCCACTATTTAGTCAGCAGCAGCTGCTGACTATGTCGGATGGAAGAAAAGAGGGCCCATACAGGGCCCCCAGCATGCTCCCTTCTCACCCCACTTTCTGTCGGTGGTGCTTGTTAAGGTTGAGGTACCCATTGCGGGTACGGAGGCTGGAGCCCACATGCTGATTCCTTCCCCATCCCCATTAGGGCTCTGGGCGAAGTGGGATTTTACCGGTCTCCAGGCACTGAGACCGTGCTCCATCCGCAGCCCCTGGAGAAGCCGCTGGATATGGAGCTGAGTATCGTCAGGGACATGGCCCTGCTCCGTCAAGGTACTCTGTGTCCCCGTGCATACGCGCGCACACCGCAGCATTGCTGGGTGTGTTAGTGCGCCGGGGACAACAGCGCTGCTGCGCTTGTGCCATTTCCTCACTTCAGCTTAGCTGAGTGGGAAGACTCAAGGAGAACGGTCGCGCCGGCCGCTGGGACTGCGACGCGGCTGGGACTTGTGGTGCGCCGGGGACTTCCGCGCTGACCGTGCATATATCACGGCCGCGCTTATTACTACAGTCCCCGGCTTTTGCGGCCTAGTTCGTTCGTTCCCGCCTCCGCACCTGCCAGTCAGGAGGAGGGCGGGACGCTGTACAGAGCATCAGCGCTGAGGGCTGGAGTCTTTTTTACATACTCCAGCCCTCACACCAGGCACAGTAGGACGCAGTTTCCCGCACTTTGTTTGTGGCACGCCCACGGTCCGCCCCTCTTCACAGAACGCCGGCAGCCATTCCTGCCTGCACGCTGAGCTGCAGAGGGGAGACGGGGAGACCCAGACACGGGATTCTACGGCCTCATACCCGCTGTTCAGCGGGCGGTAAGCAGCCCTCAAGGGCTCACCCCCACTTGTGCCGTTTGTATACTGAGTATTTTGTGTTTGCAAATACTTTGTACTGTACGGTCGCTGGTGATTCTCGGCTATATACCCTCCTAGATTACAAGGAGGCAACAGCATGTCGTCCGCAAAACGCAAGGGTGCCAAGGCACAGACATTATATGCTGCCTGTACCGCATGTGGGGCTGCTCTACCGGCAGGTTCCACTGACCCCCATTGTGTGCAGTGCTCGGCCCCTGTGCAACTTGCACAGCCGGGGCCTCTGCTGGACGTGACCCAGAGTGTACCACCTGTGAATGCTGTCCAGGTGACAGGAACGGAGTTTGCAGCTTTTGCTGACAGATTGTCTATGACCATGTCAAAGATTCTTGAAACATTGCAGTCTAGACCAGTAACTCAGACCATGGACACTGTGGCATCATTGCTCCCTGGTCCCCCTCAGCTGGAACACTTCCAAGCTCCGGGGGTGTCACATGCACCCCAGGGTGACGATTCTGACTCAGACAACAGTCCCAGACAACCTAAGCGGGCTCGTTATGAGGGGCCCTCAACTTCGTCTCACTGGTCAGGATCCCAGCGGGACGAATCTATGGGTGATGAGGCGGATGTAACTGATCAAGATTCTGATCCTGGGACCGCTCTCAATCTGGATACACCGGATGGTGACGCCATAGTGAATGATCTTATAGCGTCCATCAATAGGATGTTAGATATTTCCCCGCCAGCTCCTCCTGCGGAGGAGGCAGCTTCACAGCAGGAGAAATTCCATTTCTTTTTCGCTCCTAATTGGGAGACCCAGACAATTGGGTGTATAGCTACTGCCTCCGGAGGCCGCACAAAGTACTACACTTAAAAGTGTAAGGCCCCTCCCCTTCTGGCTATACACCCCCCCGTGGGAGCACGGGTCCTTCAGTTTTTTGCTTTGTGCGAAGGAGGTCAGACACGCACGCATAGCTCCACTGTTTAGTCAGCAGCAGCTGCTGACTATGTCGGATGGAAGAAAAGAGGACCCATACAAGGGTCCCCAGCATGCTCCCTTCTCACCCCACTTTTTGTCGGTGGTGCTTGTTAAGGTTGAGGTACCCATTGCGGGTACGGAGGCTGGAGCCCACATGCTGATTCCTTCCCCATCCCCATTAGGGCTCTGGGCGAAGTGGGATTTTACCGGTCTCCAGGCACAGAGACCGTGCTCCATCCGCAGCCCCTGGAGAAGCCGCTGGATATGGAGCTGAGTATCGTCAGGGACATGGCCCTGCTCCGTCAAGGTACTCTGTGTCCCCGTGCATACGCGCGCACACCGCAGCATGGCTGGGTGTGTTAGTGCGCCGGGGACAACAGCGCTGCTGCGCTTGTGCCATTTCCTCACTTCAGCTTAGCTGAGTGGGTAGACTCAGGGAGAACGGTCGCGCCGGCCGCTGGGACTGCGACGCGGCTGGGACTTGTGGTGCGCCGGGGACTTCCGCGCTGGCCGTGCATATATCACGGCCGCGCTTATTACTACAGTCCCCGGCTTTTGCGGCCTAGTTCGTTCGTTCCCGCCTCCGCACCTGCCAGTCAGGAGGAGGGCGGGACGCTGTACAGAGCATCAGCGCTGAGGGCTGGAGTCTTTTTTACATACTCCAGCCCTCACACCAGGCACAGTAGGACGCAGTTTCCCGCTCTTTGTTTGTGGCACGCCCACGGTCCGCCCCTCTTCACAGAACGCCGGCAGCCATTCCTGCCTGCACGCTGAGCTGCAGAGGGGAGACGGGGAGACCCAGACACGGGATTCTACGGCCTCATACCCGCTGTTCAGCGGGCGGTAAGCAGCCCTCAAGGGCTCACCCCCACTTGTGCCGTTTGTATACTGAGTATTTTGTGTTGCAAATACTTTGTACTGTACGGTCGATGGTGATTCTCGGCTATATACCCTCCTAGATTACAAGGAGGCAACAGCATGTCGTCCGCAAAACGCAAGGGTGCCAAGGCACAGACATTATATGCTGCCTGTACCGCATGTGGGGCTGCTCTACCGGCAGGTTCCACTGACCCCCATTGTGTGCAGTGCTCGGCCCCTGTGCAACTTGCACAGCCGGGGCCTCTGCTGGACGTGACCCAGGGTGTACCACCTGTGAATGCTGTCCAGGTGACAGGAACGGAGTTTGCAGCTTTTGCTGACAGATTGTCTATGACCATGTCAAGGATTCTTGAAACATTGCAGTCTAGACCAGTAACTCAGACCATGGACACTGTGGCATCATTGCTCCCTGGTCCCCCTCAGCTGGAACACTTCCAAGCTCCGGGGGTGTCACATGCACCCCAGGGTGACGATTCTGACTCGGACGACAGTCCCAGACAACCTAAGCGGGCTCGTTATGAGGGGCCCTCAACTTCGTCTCACTGGTCAGGGTCCCAGCGGGACGGATCTATGGGTGATGAGGCGGATGTAACTGATCAAGATTCTGATCCTGGGTCCGCCCTCAATCTGGATACACCGGATGGTGACGCCATAGTGAATGATCTTATAGCGTCCATCAATAGGATGTTAGATATTTCTCCGCCAGCTCCTACTCAGGAGGAGGCAGCTTCACAGCAGGAGAAATTCCATTTCAGATATCCCAAGCGTAAATTAAGCACTTTTCTGGACCACGCTGACTTTAGAGATGCAATCCAGAAACACCACGCTTATCCTGAGAAGCGGTTTTCTAAACGGCTTAAAGATACACGCTATCCTTTTCCCCCTGATGTGGTCAAGGGTTGGACCCAGTGTCCCAAGGTGGACCCTCCAATCTCGAGGCTTGCAGCTAGATCCTTAGTTGCAGTAGAAGATGGAGCGGCACTTAAAGATGCCACTGACAGGCAGATGGAGCTCTGGCTGAAATCCATCTATGAAGCTATTGGAGCGTCATTGGCGCCAGCTTTCGCAGCCGTATGGGCACTCCAAGCTATTTCAGCTGGGCTTATACAGGTCGACTCGGTCACACGTACATCTGCCCCGCAGGTGGCACCATTGACCTCTCAAATGTCTGCATTCGCGTCTTACGCGATTAATGCTGTCCTGGACTCTACGAGCCGTACGGCGGTGGCGTCAGCCAACTCCGTGGTTTTGCGCAGAGCCCTGTGGTTGAGAGAATGGAAAGCAGATTCTGCTTCCAAGAAGTGCTTAACCAGTTTGCCCTTTTCTCGTGACCGATTGTTTGGGGAGCGTTTGGATGAAATCATTAAACACTCCAAGGGTAAGGACTCATCCTTACCTCAACACAGACAAAACAAGCCCCAACAAAGGAGGGGTCAGTCTGGTTTTCGGTCCTTTCGAGGCTCAGGCAGGTCCCAATTCTCCTCGTCCAAGAGGACTCAAAAGGATCAGAGAGGCTCAGATTCTTGGCGGACGCAGTCACGCCCAAAAAAGACAGCAGGAAGAACCGTTACCAAGACGGCTTCCTCATGACTTTCAGCCTCCTCTCTCCGCATCCTCGGTCGGTGGCAGGCTCTCCCGCTTTGGCGGCATTTGGCTGTCACAGGTCAAAGACCGTTGGGTGAGGGACATTCTGTCTCACGGGTACAGGATAGAATTCGTCTCTCGTCCTCCAACTCGTTTCTTCAGAACTTCCCCACCGCCCGACCGAGCCGATGCTCTGCTGCAGGCGGTGACCGCTCTAAAGGCGGAAGGAGTGGTGACTTCCGTTCCTCTTCAGGAACAAGGTCACGGTTTTTCTCCAATCTGTTTGTGGTGCCAAAGAAGGACGGGTCCTTTCGGCCCGTCCTGGATCTAAAGTTGCTCAACAAACATGTAAAAACCAGGAGGTTCCGGATGGAATCTCTCCGCTCCGTCATAGCCTCAATGTCTCAAGGAGATTTCTTAGCATCAATAGACATCAAGGATGCTTATCTTCACGTGCCGATTGCGCCAGAGCATCAGCGTTTTCTACGCTTCGTTATAGAAAGCGAACACCTGCAGTTCGTAGCGTTACCTTTCGGGCTGGCAACAGCCCCTCGGGTCTTCACCAAGGTCATGGCAGCAGTAGTAGCTGTCCTGCACTCGCAGGGTCACTCCGTGATCCCGTATTTGGACGATCTACTTATAAAGGCACCCTCTCAAGAGGCATGCCAACACAGCCTGAACGTGGCACTGATGACTCTCCAGAGTTTCGGGTGGATTATCAACTTTTCAAAGTCAAATCTAACCCCGACCCAATCACTAACATATCTTGGCATGGAGTTTCATACTCTCTCAGCGATAGTGAAGCTTCCACTGGACAAGCAGTGCTCTCTGCAGACAGGGGTGCAATCTCTCCTGCAGGGCCAGTCCCACTCCTTAAGGCGCCTCATGCATTTCCTAGGGAAGATGGTGGCAGCAATGGAAGCAGTCCCTTTCGCGCAGTTTCATCTGCGCCCTCTACAATGGGACATTCTCCGCCAATGGGACGGGAAGTCGACGTCCCTCGACAGGGATGTCTACCTCTCTCAGGCAACCAAGGACTCTCTCCGTTGGTGGCTTCTTCCCACCTCATTGTCAAAAGGAAAGTCGTTCCTACCCCCATCCTGGGCGGTGGTCACGACAGATGCGAGCCTATCAGGGTGGGGAGCAGTGTTTCTTCACCACAGGGCTCAGGGTACGTGGACTCAGAGAGAGTCCACCCTTCAGATCAATGTTCTGGAAATCAGAGCAGTCTATCTTGCTCTGCGAGCCTTCCAACAGTGTTCACATCCCAGGCGTGGAAAACTGGGAAGCAGACTTTCTCAGTCGCCAGGGCATGGACGCAGGGGAATGGTCCCTTCACCCGGACGTGTCTTAGGAGATCTGTCGCCGCTGGGGGATGCCGGACGTCGACCTGATGGCGTCACGGCACAACAACAAGGTCCCGGTTTTCATGGCACGGTCTCACGATCACCGAGCTCTGGCGGCAGACGCCTTAGTTCAGGATTGGTCGCAGTTCCGACTACCTTATGTGTTCCCACCTCTGGCATTGTTGCCCAGAGTGCTCCGCAAAATCAGGTCCGACTGCCGTTGCGCCATTCTCGTCGCTCCAGACTGGCCAAGGAGGTTGTGGTACCCGGATCTGTGGCATCTCACGGTAGGACAACCGTGGGCGCTACCAGGCCGTCCAGACTTGCTGTCTCAAGGGCCGTTTTTCCATCTGAATTCTGCGGCCCTGAACCTGACTGTGTGGCCATTGAGTCCTGGATCCTAGGGACCTCAGGTTTATCTCATGATGTTGTTGCCACCATGAGACAGGCTAGGAAACCATCCTCCGCCAAGATCTACCACAGAACGTGGAAGATATTCTTATCTTGGTGCTCTGCTCAGGGAGTTTCTCCCTGGCCATTTGCATTACCTATTTTTCTTTCCTTCCTGCAGTCTGGGTTGGAAAAAGGTTTGTCGCTTAGCTCCCTTAAAGGACAAGTCTCTGCGCTATCCGTATTCTTTCAGAAGCGCCTGGCGCGACTTCCTAAGGTACGCACGTTCCTGCAAGGGGTTTGTCATATCATTCCCCCTTACAGGCGGCCATTGGAACCCTGGGATCTGAACAAGGTTCTGATTGCTCTCCAGAAGCCACCTTTCGAGCCTATGAAGGAGATTTCCTTTTCTCGGCTTTCACAGAAAGTGGCTTTTCTGGTGGCGGTCACGTCTCTTCGGAGAGTGTCAGAGCTGGCGGCGTTATCTTGCAAATCTCCCTTCCTGGTGTTTCACCAAGACAAGGTAGTACTGCGTCCAATTCCAGAGTTTCTTCCCAAGGTGGTATCTTCCTTTCATCTCAATCAGGATATCACTTTACCATCTTTGTGTCCGCATCCAGTTCACCATTTTGAAAAGGGTTTACATCTGTTGGACCTGGTGAGAGCACTCAGGATCTACATTTCCCGCACGGCGTCTCTGCGCCGTTCGGATGCACTCTTTATCCTGGTCGCTGGTCAGCATAAAGGGTCGCAAGCTTCCAAATCCACCCTTGCGCGGTGGATCAAGGAACCAATTCTTCACGCCTACCGTTCTGCTGGGCTTCCGACTCCTTCTGGACTGAAGGCCCATTCTACCAGAGCCGTGGGTGCGTCCTGGGCATTACGGCATCAGGCTACGGCTCAGCAGGTGTGCCAGGCGGCTACCTGGTCGAGTCTGCACACTTTCACCAAGCATTATCAGGTGCATACCTACGCTTCGGCGGATGCCAGCCTAGGTAGACAAGTCCTGCAGGCGGCGGTGGCCCACCTGTAAGAAAGGGCTGCCTGACAGCCCGATCGCGAGGTATTATTTTACCCACCCAGGGACTGCTTTTGGACGTCCCAATTGTCTGGGTCTCCCAATTAGGAGCGAAAAAGAAGAAGGGAATTTTGTTTACTTACCGTAAATTCCTTTTCTTCTAGCTCCAATTGGGAGACCCAGCACCCGCCCTGTTTTTCTGAGGGTATTTGTTTTTCGGGTGCACATGTTGTTCATGTTAATAACTTACGTTCTCCGATATTGTTTATCGGATTGAATTTGTTTTTGAAACAGTTATTGGCTTTCCTCCTTCTTGCTTTTGCACTAAAACTGAAGGACCCGTGCTCCCACGGGGGGGTGTATAGCCAGAAGGGGAGGGGCCTTACACTTTTAAGTGTAGTACTTTGTGCGGCCTCCGGAGGCAGTAGCTATACACCCAATTGTCTGGGTCTCCCAATTGGAGCTAGAAGAAAAGGAATTTACGGTAAGTAAACAAAATTCCCTTCTTCAGATATCCCAAGCGTAAATTAAGCACTTTTCTGGACCACTCTGACTTTAGAGATGCAATCCAGAAACACCACGCTTATCCTGAGAAGCGGTTTTCTAAACGGCTTAAAGATACACGCTATCCTTTTCCCCCTGACGTGGTCAAGGGTTGGACCCAGTGTCCCAAGGTGGACCCTCCAATCTCCAGGCTTGCAGCTAGATCTTTAGTTGCAGTAGAAGATGGAGCGGCACTTAAAGATGCCACTGACAGGCAGATGGAGCTCTGGCTGAAATCCATCTATGAAGCTATTGGAGCGTCGTTGGCGCCAGCTTTTGCAGCCGTATGGGCACTCCAAGCCATTTCAGCTGGGCTTATACAAGTCGACTCGGTCACACGTACATCTGCCCCGCAGGTGGCACCATTGACCTCTCAAATGTCTGCATTCGCGTCTTACGCGATTAATGCTGTCCTGGACTCTACGAGCCGTACGGCGGTGGCGTCAGCCAACTCCGTGGTTTTGCGCAGAGCCCTGTGGTTGAGAGAATGGAAGGCAGATTCTGCTTCCAAGAAGTGCTTAACCAGTTTGCCTTTTTCTCGTGACCGATTGTTTGGGGAGCGTTTGGATGAAATCATTAAACACTCCAAGGGTAAGGACTCATCCTTACCTCAACACAGACAAAACAAGCCCCAACAAAGGAGGGGTCAGTCTGGTTTTCGGTCCTTTCGAGGCTCAGGCAGGTCCCAATTCTCCTCGTCCAAAAGGACTCAAAAGGATCAGAGAGGCTCAGATTCTTGGCGGACTCAATCACGCCCAAAAAAGACAGCAGGAAGAACCGTTACCAAGACGGCTTCCTCATGACTTTCAGCCTCCTCTCTCCGCATCCTCGGTCGGTGGCAGGCTCTCCCGCTTTGGCGACATTTGGCTGTCACAGGTCAAAGACCGTTGGGTGAGGGACATTCTGTCTCACGGGTACAGGATAGAGTTCAGCTCTCGTCCTCCAACTCGTTTCTTCAGAACTTCCCCACCGCCCGACCGAGCCGATGCTCTGCTGCAGGCGGTGGCCGCTCTAAAGGCGGAAGGAGTGGTGACTTCCGTTCCTCTTCAGGAACAAGGTCACGGTTTTTACTCCAATCTGTTTGTGGTGCCAAAGAAGGACGGGTCCTTTCGGCCCGTCCTGGATCTAAAGTTGCTCAACAAACACGTAAAAACCAGGAGGTTCCGGATGGAATCTCTACGCTCCGTCATAGCCTCAATGTCTCAATGAGATTTCTTAGCATCAATAGACATCAAAGATGCTTATCTTCACGTGCCGATTGCGCCAGAGCATCAGCGTTTTCTACGCTTCGTTATAGAAAGCGAACACCTGCAGTTCGTAGCGTTACCTTTCGGGCTGGCAACAGCCCCTCGGGTCTTCACCAAGGTCATGGCAGCAGTAGTAGCTGTCCTGCACTCGCAGGGTCACTCCGTGATCCCGTATTTGGACGATCTACTTATAAAGGCACCCTCTCAAGAGGCATGCCAACACAGTCTGGACGTGGCACTGAAGACTCTCCAGAGTTTCGGGTGGATTATCAACTTTTCAAAGTCAAATCTAACCCCGACCCAATCACTAACATATCTTGGCATGGAGTTTCATACTCTCTCAGCGATAGTGAAGCTTCCACTGGACAAGCAGTGCTCTCTGCAGACAGGGGTGCAATCTCTCCTGCAGAACCAGTCCCACTCCTTGAGGCGCCTCATGCATTTCCTAGGGAAGATGGTGGCAGCAATGGAAGCAGTCCCTTTCGCGCAGTTTCATCTGCGCCCTCTACAATGGGACATTCTCCGCCAATGGGACGGGAAGTCGACGTCCCTCGACAGGGATGTCTCCCTCTCTCAGGCAGCCAAGGACTCTCTCCGATGGTGGCTTCTTCCCACCTCATTGTCAAAAGGAAAGTCGTTCCTACCCCCATCCTGGGCGGTGGTCACGACAGATGCGAGCCTATCAGGGTGGGGAGCAGTGTTTCTTCACCACAGGGCTCAGGGTACGTGGACTCAGAGAGAGTCCAACCTTCAGATCAATGTTCTGGAAATCAGAGCAGTCTATCTTGCTCTGCGAGCCTTCCAACAGTGGCTGGAGGGCAAGCAGATCCGGATTCAGTCGGACAATTCCACAGCGGTGGCGTACATCAACCACCAAGGGGGTACACGCAGTCGGCAAGCCTTTCAAGAAGTCCGGCGGATTCTGACGTGGGTGGAAAACACAGCATCCACCATATCCGCAGTTCACATCCCAGGCGTGGAAAACTGGGAAGCAGACTTTCTCAGTCGCCAGGGCATGGACGCAGGGGAATGGTCCCTTCACCCGGACGTGTTTCAGGAGATCTGTCGCCGCTGGGGGATGCCGGACGTCGACTTGATGGCGTCACGGCACAACAACAAGGTCCCGCTTTTCATGGCACGGTCTCACGATCACCGAGCTCTGGCGGCAGACGCCTTAGTTCAGGATTGGTCGCAGTTCCGACTACCTTATGTGTTCCCGCCTCTGGCATTGTTGCCCAGAGTGCTCCGCAAAATCAGGTCCGACTGCCGTTGCGCCATTCTCGTCGCTCCAGACTGGCCAAGGAGGTCGTGGTACCCGTATCTGTGGCATCTCACGGTAGGACAACCGTGGGCGCTACCAGGCCGTCCAGACTTGCTGTCTCAAGGGCCGTTTTTCCATCTGAATTCTGCGGCCCTGAACCTGACTGTGTGGCCATTGAGTCCTGGATCCTAGGGACCTCAGGTTTATCTCATGATGTTGTTGCCACCATGAGACAGGCTAGGAAACCATCCTCCGCCAAGATCTACCACAGAACGTGGAAGATATTCTTCTCTTGGTGCTCTGCTCAGGGAGTTTCTCCCTGGCCATTTGCATTGCCTATTTTTCTTTCCTTCCTGCAGTCTGGGTTGGAAAAAGGTTTGTCGCTTAGCTCCCTTAAAGGACAAGTCTCTGCGCTATCCGTATTTTTTCAGAAGCGCCTGGCGCGACTTCCTAAGGTACGCACGTTCCTGCAAGGGGTTTGTCATATCGTTCCCCCTTACAAGCGGCCATTGGAACCCTGGGATCTGAACAAGGTTCTAATTGCTCTCCAGAAGCCACCTTTCGAGCCTATGAAGGAGATTTCCTTTTCTCGGCTTTCACAGAAAGTGGCTTTTCTGGTGGCGGTCACGTCTCTTCGGAGAGTGTCGGAGCTGGCGGCGTTATCTTGCAAATCTCCCTTCCTGGTGTTTCACCAAGACAAGGTAGTACTGCGTCCAATTCCAGAGTTTCTTCCCAAGGTGGTATCTTCCTTTCATCTCAATCAGGATATCACTTTACCATCTTTGTGTCCGCATCCAGTTCACCAATTTGAAAAGGGTTTGCATCTGTTGGACCTGGTGAGAGCACTCAGGATCTACATTTCCCGCACGGCGCCTCTGCGCCGTTCGGATGCACTCTTTATCCTGGTCGCTGGTCAGCATAAAGGGTCGCAAGCTTCCAAATCCACCCTTGCGCGGTGGATCAAGGAACCAATTCTTCACGCCTACCGTTCTGCTGGGCTTCCGACTCCTTCTGGACTGAAGGCCCATTCTACCAGAGCCGTGGGTGCGTCCTGGGCATTACGGCATCAGGCTACGGCTCAGCAGGTGTGCCAGGCGGCTACCTGGTCGAGTCTGCACACTTTTACCAAGCATTATCAGGTGCATACCTACGCTTCGGCGGATGCCAGCCTAGGTAGACAAGTCCTGCAGGCGGCGGTGGCCCACCTGTAAGAAAGGGCTGCCTGACAGCCCGATCACGAGGTATTCTTTTACCCACCCAGGGACTGCTTTTGGACGTCCCAATTGTCTGGTTCTCCCAATTAGGAGCGAAAAAGAAGAAGGGAATTTTGTTTACTTACCGTAAATTTTTTTTCTTCTAGCTCCAATTGGGAGACCCAGCACCCGCCCTGTTTTTTCTTAGGGTATTTGTTTTTCGGGTGCACATGTTGTTCATGTTGATAAGTTACGTTCTCCGATATTGTTTATCGGATTGAATTTGTTTTTGAAACAGTTATTGGCTTTCCTCCTTCTTGCTTTTGCACTAAAACTGAGGGACCCGTGCTCCCACGGGGGGGGTGTATAGCCAGAAGGGGAGGGGCCTTACACTTTTAAGTGTAGTACTTTGTGCGGCCTCCGGAGGCAGTAGCTATACACCCAATTGTCTGGGTCTCCCAATTGGAGCTAGAAGAAAAGGAATTTACGGTAAGTAAACAAAATTCCCTTCTTCTCATATGATTACTCTTCATAACATGAATCTGTGCATTTTTGCCACATTTGCATTAATTGCTCTCCCCTTTCCTCTCCATTTCTCAGGGTGTCTCCCTGTCCCAGCTGCTTTCTGACCTCCCTGTGATAACAGAAGAGATTCTTCTTCGTGGGTTTGATGTTGGATTTTCTGGCCAGCGGTGGGACGTTCTCCGGCACGGTCTTTCCATCCTCCGTTGCTCCGCTGCCTTGTATTCCACTCCCTCAGATGATGTCTATGTGCTCTGCAGAGAGTCACTAGATGGTATCAGAGGACTGTCCCTGCAGAGCGCCTCCGTGCTGCCGGTCTTCTTGCATGAAGCTTTAGGAGGTAGATGTATATGTCTGGCTTTGCATCCCCAATGAAGCGAAAAGTCTGGAGCAGTCCGTTCTGGAACTCTGTGTTGCGTATTACCTCTGTTATTCCTCCTGGAAATGTGTGAATCTGCTCACATCTGGGTGTGACCATTCCGCTTGTCAGTAGGGTCACTCCCAATGCGATCTAATTGGTGATTGGCTATAATCCAGTGTGAAGGGGCTTGCACCATTGATAAGGGCCATGGTACCCAGTTGTTCACCATTTTCACACAAGCCAATATGTTAAAATCGCGGTGTGTGAATGTGTCCTAACTACTCATTTATGCCTCCTGGTTTATGTAGCTGTTCGGACCAGCAGTATATTAACACAACTTTCCACTTAACGTAAATAGAAGAAATTGTCCAGGGATAAGATATTGATGAACCATCCTTGGGATAGGTCATCAATATTAGATGAGTGGGGTCCAACACTCTGCAACCCCACTGCCCAGCTTTACCAGGCCCCATAGCCGCTGGACATACACAGTGTGCGGAAGGTGACCACCAGACCTCTGTAGACTGTTCTGGTAACCGCTGATCACAAGGGATGGCGGGTGCCTTTAGGATATTTTAATCTCGGTCATAAACAACCCCTTTCAGTTTTCTGCAGGACCCCTTTAAACCTTTCACAACCAAGGACGTACATATAAGTCTTTGGCCCTGTCTTTCTTAATGCGGGCTCGCGCATTGAGCCCGCATTATTCCCCGCACATGTCTGCTGATCTAATCAGAAGATGTGCAGCTAACCCTTAGATTGCATGGTCCAGCTCTTACAGTACGATCAAACGCGCTCCAGCGGGGATCACACTGTCCGCCGCCACCATCAGTGGCCCCGTTATGCCATCACAGGGCACCAATGGATTACCACGACAGCACAGGGTCAGATAATGACCCCTGTCGGTCCCATAACTCACTTCAGTAGAGCGCCAGTACTCACAGTAACACAGCATTTCTCCTGATCACAGCGATGCTGAAGCACCGCTCTGATCAGCTAAGCAATCGGACAGTGCAGACATAAATTCCCCCAGGCGGACCAATATAAATCAATAATTAATGTAAAAAAAAAAAGTTTTTACAAACCTGGAAAAAAAAAACAACAAAAGTTCCAATCCCCATTTGCCCCATTGAAAAAAAAACCAATAATAAAACAAACCACACATCTCTGGTATCACTGTATTCAGAAATGCCTGATCTATCAAAATAGAAAATCAATTTTCTTTGTCGCTCCATTGGGAGACCCAGACAATTGGGTGTATAGCTTCTGCCTCCGGAGGCCACACAAAGTATTACACTTTAAAAAGTGTAACCCCTCCCCTCTGCCTATACACCCTCCCGTGCATCACGGGCTCCTCAGTTTTATGCTTTGTGTTGAAGGAGGCACACATTCACTCTAGCTCCCATTTTAGTCAGCAGCAGCTGCTGATTGTATCGGATGGAAGAAAAGAGGGCCCCCACAGGGCCCCCGGCATGCTCCCTTCTCACCCCACTAAGTCGGCGGTGCTGTTAAGGTTGAGGTACCCATTGCGGGTACAAAGGCTGGAGCCACATGCCGTTTTCCTTCCCCATCCCTTAGAGGCTCTGGGAGAAGTGGGATCCTAACCGGTCATCCATTCACTGGGACCGGGCTCCCTCCGCAGCCCCTGTGGGAATCTGCCGGACAGGAGACTTGGTATCATCAGGGACAGGGCCCTTCATCTAAAGGTACTCTGTGTCCCCATGGGGACGGTGCATGGAGCGCTTGTGTCACAGACGCTGCAGCGGCTGCTGTTTTTTTGTGACGACCGGGACTACCGCGCCGACCGCGCCTGTTTGCCGGCCGCGGTATTAAATTTAGTCCCCGCCTTCATGCGGCCTAGTACCATAACTCCCGCCCCCGGGCCTGCCAGTCAGAGGTAAGGGCGGGACGGTTGACCTGACGTCGACAGTGAGGGCTGGAGCATACTTTAGGTGTCCTCCTCCCCCCTCACTGATCACTGTGGGGCACCAGATTCCCGCACTTCATTAGTCGCCGCCCACGGCTCCCTCCTCCCCTGAGAGCTCCGGCAGCCATTGTTACAATCACATTCTGCCGGTGGAGGATTTCAGGAACGAGCTCTACAGCTCTGGGAGGCCCAAGGCAGGGAATCTGGTGGACACACAACCGCTTTGGGCGGTCGGTAAGCCACACCGGTCACCCGGTGCTGGTCCCCCTAGGGTGCCGAAGTGTATATATATATATATATATATATATATATTTGTATACATTTTCTCTGTTCGGCCGCATTGTTTTGCTTTTGGCTATATACCCTCAGTGATCACTCTCATAGGAGACAACAGCATGTCGTCCACAAGGAGCAAGGGTGCCAAGACACAGGGTTATTTTGCAACCTGTACCTCTTGTGCGGCTATGTTACCTGCAGGTTCCACCTACCCTCACTGTGAGCAATGCTCGGCCCCTGTTGCACTCACTCAGCCGGAGCCTCGGGCACTGGTGGGACCCTCGGCTCAGGTAGAACCGCCGGCTTCCCCTGTCCAGGTGGCAGGGACAGAGTTTGCAGTTTTGGCTGAGAAACTCTCTGAGTCGCTTTCACAATCCATGGCTCAGTCTATGGACAAATGGTCTGCTAAGATACTAGAAGCCTTGCAGTCCAGATCGGTCCTTACACAGGCCCCGGGCACTGTGGGATCATCGCCCCCAGGCCCCTCTCGGTCTGCGCCGCAGCGTGCTCCTGGGGTTCCACCTAGGTCTCACGGGGAGGACTCCGGCACGGACCGCAGTCCCAGACCAGCTAAGCGGGCTCGCTGGGAATCTTCCCCGACTTCATCACGCTGTTCGGGGTCTCAGCTTGAGGACTCTCTGGAGGATGAAGCGGATGTCGCAGCTCAGGGCTCTGACCCTGACGTTGCTCTCAATCTTGATACACCTGAAGGGGACGCCATAGTAAATGACCTTATAGCGTCCATCAACCAGGTGCTAGATCTTTCTCCCCCAACTCCACCTATAGAGGAGTCGGATTCGCAGCAGGAGAAACACCAGTTTAGGTTTCCCAAACGTACACGGAGTGCGTTTTTCGATCACTCTAACTTCAGAGATGCTGTCCAGAAGCACAGAGCATTTCCGGACAAGCGCTATACTAAGCGCCTTATTGACACACGTTACCCCTTCCCCTCTGACGTAGTTAAGGGTTGGGCTCAATGTCCCAAGGTGGATCCTCCAGTCTCTAGACTGGCGGCAAGATCTGTAGTATCAGTGGCAGATGGCTCATCGCTCAAGGATGCCACTGACAGGCAGATAGAGCTCCTGATGAAATCCATCTATGAAGCCACAGGCGCGTCTTTTGCCCCGGCCTTTGCAGCCGTGTGGGCACTCCAAGCTATCTCAGCTTGTCTGCCTGAGATTAATGCGGTCACACGTACCTCTGCTCCGCAAGTTGCGTCTTTGACTTCTCAGGCGTCGGTATTTTTATCCTACGCCATGAATGCCGTCCTGGACTCTGCTTGCCGTACAGCGGTAGCGTCCGCCAATTCGGTGGCAGTCCGCAGGGCCATGTGGCTACGCGAATGGAAGGCAGACTCTGCTTCCAAGAAGTTCTTAACCGGTTTGCCATTTTCTGGCGACCGATTGTTTGGCGAGCGATTGGATGAAATTATTAAGCAATCCAAGGGAAAGGACTCGTCCTTACCCCAGTCCAAACCAAACAGACCTCAGCAACGGAAAATTCAATCGAGGTTTCGGTCCTTTCGGCCCTCAGCCAGGTCCCAATCCTCCTCGTCCAACAGGCCACAGAAGGGCCAGAGGAACTCTTATGCATGGCGGTCTAAGTCACGTCCTCCAAAGACCGCCGGAGGCACTGTCTCCAAGGCGGCCTCCTCATGACTTTCGGCCTCCCCAAACCGCATCCTCGGTCGGTGGCAGGCTCTCCCGCTTTTGCGACGCCTGGTGGCCACATGTCCAAGACCGATGGGTGAGAGACATTCTGTCTCACGGTTACAGGATAGAGTTCAGCTCTCGTCCTCCGACTCGTTTCTTCAGAACATCTCCGCCCCCCGAGCGAGCCGATGCACTTTTTCAGGCGGTGAACACTCTGAAGACAGGAGTTGTGATCCCCGTTCCCCTTCAGGAACGTGGTCGCGGTTTTTACTCCAACTTGTTCGTGGTGCCAAAAAAAGGACGGATCATTCCGTCCCTTTCTGGACCTCAAACTGCTCAACAGACACGTGAGAACCAGACGGTTTCGGATGGAATCTCTCCGCTCAGTCATCGCTTCGATGTCCCAAGGAGACTTCCTAGCATCAATCGACATCAGGGATGCTTATCTCCATGTGCCGATCGCACCAGAGCATCAACGCTTCCTGCGTTTCGCCATCAGGGACGAACACCTTCAGTTTGTGGCACTGCCTTTCGGCCTGGCGACAGCCCCACGGGTCTTCACCAAGGTCATGGCATCCGTTGTGGCGGTCCTACACTCTCAAGGCCACTCGGTGATCCCTTACTTAGACGATCTCCTAGTCAAGGCACCCTCCCGGGTGGCATGTCAACACAGCCTGACCGTCGCTCTGGAGACTCTCCAGAGGTTCGGGTGGATCATCAATTTCCCAAAGTCAAAATTGACACCGACCCAATCACTGACTTACCTCGGGATGGAGTTTCATACTCTCTCAGCGATAGTCAAGCTACCGCTGGACAAACAGCTTTCTCTGCAGGCGGGGGTGCAGTCTCTTTTTCGGGGCCAGTCACACCCCTTGAGGCGCCTCATGCACTTCCTGGGGAAGATGGTGGCAGCAATGGAGGCAGTCCCCTTTGCGCAGTTTCATCTGCGTCCACTCCAATGGGACATTCTCCGCAAATGGGACAGGAGGTCGACGTCCCTAGACAGGAACGTCTCTCTTTCCCTGGCAGCCAAAACCTCTCTTCAGTGGTGGCTTCTTCCCACTTCTCTGTCGAAGGGAAAATCCTTCCTGCCCCCATCCTGGGCTGTGGTCACGACGGACGCGAGTCTGTCAGGGTGGGGAGCGGTTTTTCTCCACCACAGGGCTCAGGGAACCTGGACTCCGACAGAGTCCTCCCTTCAGATCAATGTTCTGGAGATAAGGGCAGTGTATCTAGCCCTAAAGGCGTTCCATCGGTGGCTGGAGGGCAGGCAGATCCGCATACAGTCGGACAACGCCACGGCGGTCGCGTACATCAACCACCAGGGCGGCACGCGCAGCCGTCAAGCCTTCCAGGAAGTTCGGCGGGCTCTGCTGTGGGCGGAGGCCACAGCCTCAACCATCTCCGCAGTTCACATCCCGGGCGTAGAAAACTGGGAAGCAGACTTTCTCAGTCGCCAGGGCATGGACGCAGGGGAATGGTCTCTTCACCCGGACGTGTTTCGAGAGATCTGTTGCCGCTGGGGAACGCCGGACGTCGATCTCATGGCGTCTCGGCACAACAACAAAGTCCCGGCATTCATGGCACGGTCTCAAGATCACAGAGCTCTGGCGGCGGACGCATTAGTTCAGGATTGGTCGCAGTTTCGACTGCCTTTTGTATTTCCTCCTCTGGCGATGCTGCCCAGAGTGTTACGCAAGATCAGGTCCGACTGCCGCCGCGCCATCCTCGTCGCTCCAGACTGGCCGAGGAGGTCGTGGTACCCGGATCTGAGGCACCTCACGGTGGGTCAACCGTGGGCACTCCCAGACCGACCAGACTTGCTGTCTCAAGGGCCATTTTTCCATCTGAATTCTGCGGCCCTCAACCTGACTGTGTGGCCATTGAGTCCTGGCTCCTAGCGTCCTCAGGGTTATCTCAAGATGTCATTGCCACTATGAGACAGGCCAGGAAACCAACGTCCGCCAAGATCTATCACAGGGCTTGGAGGATCTTCTTATCCTGGTGCTCTGATAGGGGTTTTACCCCCTGGCCGTTTGCCTTACCCACTTTTCTTTCCTTCCTTCAATCCGGAATGGACAAGGGTTTGTCTCTCGGCTCTCTCAAGGGACAAGTATCGGCGCTTTCCGTGTTTTTTCAAAAGCGTCTAGCCAGGCTTCCGCAGGTCCGCACGTTCCTGCAGGGAGTTTGCCACATAGTCCCACCTTACAAGCGGCCGCTGGAACCCTGTGATCTTAACAGGGTGCTAAGGGCTCTTCAGAAACCACCTTTCGAGCCGCTGCGGGATGTCTCTTTATCACGTCTTTCGCAGAAGGTGGCTTTTCTAGTGGCAGTTACATCGCTCCGTAGAGTGTCAGAGCTAGCAGCGTTGTCATGCAAAGCCCCCTTCCTGGTTTTTCACCAGGATAAGGTGGTTCTGCGTCCGGTCCCGGAATTTCTCCCTAAGGTGGTATCCCCTTTTCATCTCAATCAGGATATCTCCTTACCTTCATTTTGCCCTCATCCAGTTCACCAATGTGAAAAGGTTTTGCACTTGTTAGATCTAGTGAGAGCACTCCGGCTCTACGTGTCTCGCACGGCGCCCCTGCGCCGTTCTGATGCGCTCTTTGTCCTTGTCGCTGGCCAGCGTAAGGGGTCGCAGGCTTCCAAGTCAACCTTGGCTCGGTGGATCAAGGAACCGATTCTTGAAGCCTACCGTTCTTCTGGGCTTCCGATTCCTTCAGGGCTGAAAGCCCATTCTACCAGAGCCGTGGGTGCGTCCTGGGCATTGCGGCACCGGGCTACGGCTCAGCAGGTGTGTCAGGCGGCTACCTGGTCTAGTCTGCACACTTTCACGAAACACTATCAGGTGCATACCTATGCTTCGGCAGATGCCAGTCTAGGTAGGCGAGTCCTTCAGGCGGCGGTTGCCCACCTGTAAGAGGGACTGCTTTTGGATGTCCCAATTGTCTGGGTCTCCCAATGGAGCGACAAAGAAGGGAATTTTGTTTACTTACCCTAAATTCCTTTTCTTCTAGCTCCTATTGGGAGACCCAGCACCCGCCCCTGTTCCCTTCGGGCTGTTGTTCTTTTGTGTACACATGTTGTTCATGTTGAATTGTTCTTTTGGTTCATGGTTTCAGTTCTCCGAACATCCGTCGGATTGAATTTACCTTAGACCAATTTATAAGTTTCCTCCTTCCTGCTTTTGCACCAAAACTGAGGAGCCCGTGATGCACGGGAGGGTGTATAGGCAGAGGGGAGGGGTTACACTTTTTAAAGTGTAATACTTTGTGTGGCCTCCGGAGGCAGAAGCTATACACCCAATTGTCTGGGTCTCCCAATAGGAGCTAGAAGAAAAGGAATTTACGGTAAGTAAACAAAATTCCCTTCATTCAGGAAAAAAAAAATCAAAACGTCAAAATTATGTTTTGTTTTTTTTTTTGTTGCCGCAACATTGCATTAAAATGCAATAACAGGCGATCAAAGCATGTGATAATTAAAAACGTCAGCTCAAGACGCAAAAAATAAGCAGTTACTGAGCCCCAGATCCCTAAAAATGGCGACAAAAGCGCTATTTTGGTTTTTGACAAACTTCTGAATTTTTTTCACCACTTAGATGAAAGTAAAACTATACATGTCTGGTGTCTACAAACTAATACTGACCTGGGGAATCAGAATGCCAGGTCAATTTTACAATATAGTTAACATGGGAAATAAGAACAAAAAACAATTGTGGAATTGCACTTTTCTTTGTCGCTCCATTGGGAGACCCAGACAATTGGGTGTATAGCTACTGCCTCCGGAGGCCACACAAAGTATTACACTTTAAAAAGTGTAACCCCTCCCCTCTGCCTATACACCCTCCCGTGCATCACGGGCCCATCAGTTTTATGCTTTGTGTTGAAGGAGGCTGACACTCACACAATGCTCCACATTTTAGTCAGCAGCAGCTGCTGATTATATCGGATGGAAGAAAAGAGGGCCCCTAACAGGGCCCCCGGCATGCTCCCTTCTCACCCCACTGAGTCGGCGGTGCTGTTAAGGTTGAGGTACCCATTGCGGGTACACAGGCTGGAGCCACATGCCGTTTTCCTTCCCCATCCCTTAGGGGCTCTGGGTGAAGTGGGATCCTAACCGGTCATCCAGGCACTGGGACCGGGCTCCCTCCGCAGCCCCTGGTGGTATCTGCCGGACAGGAGATGGAGTATCGTCAGGGACATGGCCCTGCATCTACAGGTACTCTGTGTCCCCTTTGGGACGGTGCATGAAGCACCTTGGCCTCAGACGCTGCAGCGACTGCGGTGTGATTTTTTTCGACCGGGACTACCGCGCCGACCGTGCCTGTTTGCCGGCCGCGGTTTTTACTTTAGTCCCCGGTTTTTGCGGCCTAGTGTATTAAACTCCCGCCCCTGGGCCTGCCAGTCAGGGGGAAGGGCGGGACGGTCGGTATGACGTCGACGGTGAGGGCTGGAGCACACTTCGCTGTCCTCCTCCCCCCTCACGGTTCACTATGGGGCGCAGATTCCTGCACTTTTGTGGTTCCGCCCTCGGCTCCCTCCTCCCCTCGGAACGCCGGCAGCCATTGTTATATGGCATGATTCTGCCGGTGGAGATCTCAGAATGTGCTCACTGTTCGGCAGCACTGCAGCTCTAGGAGAAGGGGTTCCTAACCGGTCGCCATGCACTGGGACCGGGCTCCATCCGCAGCCCCTGGGGGATTCTGACGGACAGGAGACAGGACATCATCAGGGACAGAGCCCTGCATCCATAAGGTACTCTGTGTCCCCGTTGGGGGACGCTGCATACAGCACCTGGGTTACAAACGCCGCAGCGGTTGCTGTGTGGTTTGTGAGACCGGGACTACCGCGCCGACCGCGCCTGTTTGCCGGCCGCGTCTTTAACTTTAGTCCCCGGCTCTTGCGGCCTAGTACCATATACTCCCGTTCCCGGGCCTGCCAGTCAGGGGTAACGACGGGACGGCCGACGGGACGTCGGCAGTGAGGGCTGGAGCATACTTGGTATCCTCCTCCCCCCTCACTGTGCACTGTGGGGCACCAGTTTCCCAGTTTCCCAATCGGGTGCTGGCCCCCCTTAGGTGCCGAAGTGTATATATATATATATATATATATATATATATATATTTATATGGTATATGATTTCACTGTTCGGCAGCACTATTTGCTTTTGGCTATATACCCTCGCTGATTACTAAGAGGTGACCTCAGCAGGTCGTCCGCAAACAGTAAGGGTGCCAAGGCACAGGCTTTCTTTGCAACCTGTACCTCTTGTGCGGCTATATTGCCGGCAGGTTCCACCTATCATTGCAAATGCTTGGCCCCTGGGGCACTCACTCAGCCGGAGCCTCTGGCACGGGTGGGACCCTCGGCTCAGGTGGTACCACCGGTTTCCACTGCACAGATGGCAGGGACAGAGTTTGCACGTTTGACTGAGCAACTCTCTGAGTCATTCCATGGCCCAGTCTATGAACAGAGGGGCTGCTAAGCTGGAAGCTTTGCAGTCCAGAACGGTAACACAGGACCAGGGAGCTGTGAGTTCATCGCCCCCAGGCCCCTCTGGGTCGGTATAACAAGGGGCTCCTGGGGTAACACCCAGATCCCACGGTGAGAACTCCGACACGGACCGCGGCCTCACACAGGCTAACCGGGCTCGCTGGGAACCTTCCACGACTTCACTGTCGTAGTTAAGGATGAAGCGGAGGTCGCAGCTCAGGGCTCTGAACCTAACGTTGCGCTCAATCTGGATACACCTGAAGGGGACGCCATAGTAAACGACCTTATAGCGTCCGTCAACCAGGTGCTAGACCTCTCTTCCCCATCTTCTCCTATGGAGGAGTCGGCTTCACAGCGGGAGAAACACCAGTTTAGGTTTCCCAAATGTACACGGAGTGCGTTTTTCTCGATCACTCTAACTTCAGAGAGGCTGTCCAGAAGCACAGAACTTTCCGGACAAGCGCTTTACTAAGCGCCTTAATGACACACGTTACCCTTTTCCCCCCTGACGTAGTTAAGGGTTGGGCTCAGTGTCACAGGGTGGATCCTCCAGTCTCCAGACTGGCGGCTAGATCCGTAGCATTAGTGGCAGATGGTTCATCTCTCATGGATGCCACTGACAGGCAAATAAAGCTTATGATGAAAGCCATCTTTGAAGCCATAGGCGCATCTTTTGCTCCGGCCTTCGCAGCCGTGAGGGCTCTCCAAGCTATCTCAGCTTCTCTGGCTGAGATTAATGCGGTCGCACGTATCGCTGCCCCGCAGGTTGTGTCCTTGGCTTCTCAAGCGTCCCAGCCCTCCTCGTCCAACAGGCCACAGAAGAGCCAGAGGAACTCTTCTCCACGGCGGTCTAAGTCACGTCCTCCAAAGACCACCGGAGGCACCGTCTCCAAGGCGGCCTCCTCATGACTTTCGGCCGCCCCAAACCGCATCCTCGGTCGGTGGCAGGCTCTCCCGCTTTTGCGACGCCTGGGGCCACATGTCCAAGACCGATGGGTGAGAGACATTCTGTCTCACGGTTTCAGGATAAGAGTTCAGCTCTCGTCCTCCGACTCGTTTTTTTCAGAACATCTCCGCCCCCCGAACGGACCGTTGCGCTTTTCAGGCGGTGGACACTCTGACAACAGAAGGAGTGGTGATCCCTGTTCCCCTCAGGAACGCGGTCGCGGTTTTTACTCCAATCTGTTCGTGGTGCCAAAAAAGGACGGCTCATTCCGTTCCGTTTTGGACCTCAAATTGCTCAACAAACATGTGACAATCAGGCGGTTTCGCATGGAATCCCTCCGATCTGTCATCGCTTCGATGTCCCAAGGAGACTTCCTAGCATCAATCGACATCACAGATGCCTATCTCCAGGGCAGATCGCTCAAGGGCATCAACGCTTCCTGCGTTTCGCCATCGGGGACGAACACCTTCAGTTTGTGGCACTGTCTTTCGGCCTGGCGACAGACCCACGGGTCTTCACCAAGTTCATGGCATCCGTCGTAGCGATCCTACACTCTCAGGGCCACTCGGTGATCCCTTACCCAGACGTTCTCCTAGTCAAGGCACCCTCTTGGGTGGCTTGTTAACACAGTCTGACCGTTGCTCTGGGGACTCTCCAGAAGTTTCGGGTGGATCATCAATTTTCCAAAGTCAAAATTGTCTCCGACCCAGTCACTGACGTACCTCGGGATGGAGTTTCATACTCTCTCAGCGATGGCCAAGCTGCCGCTGGACAAACAGCGGTCGCTGCAGACAAGGGTGCAATCCCTTCTTCGGGCCCAGTCGCACCCCTTGAGGCGCCTCATGCACTTCCTGGGGAAGATGGTGGCAGTAATGGAGGCAGTTCCATTTGCGCAATTTCATCTGCGTCCTCTCCAATAGGACATTCTCAGCAAATGGGACAAGAGGCCGACGTCCTTAGACAAGAACGTCTCTCTGTCTCTGGAAGCCAAGACCTCACTTCAGTGGTGGCTTCTCCCCACTTCTCTGTCGAAAGGAAAATCCTTTCTGCCCCCATCCTGGGCTGTGGTCACGACGGACGCGAGCCTGTCAGGATGGGGATCGGTTTTTCTCCACCACAAGGCTCAGGGAACCTGGACTCTGACAGAGTCCTCCCTTCAGATCAATGTTCTGGAGATAAGGGCAGTGTATCTAGCCCTCAAGGCGTTCCATCGGTGGCTCGAGGGCAGGCAGATCCGCATACAGTCGGACAACGCCACGGCGGTTGCGTACATCAACCACCAGGGCGGCACTTGCAGTCGTCCAGCCTTCCAAGAAGTCCGGCGGATTCTGCTGTGGGCGGAGGCCAAAGCCTCCACCATCTCCGCGGTTCACATTCCGGGCGTAGAAAACTGGGAAGCAGACTTCCTCAGTCGCCAGGGCATGGACGCGGGGGAATGGTCTCTCCACCCGGACGTGTTTCAAGAGATCGGTTGCCGCTGGGGAACGCCGGACGTTGATCTCATGGCGTCTCGGCACAACAACAAGGTCCCGGCATTCATGGCACGGTCTCAGGACCACAGAGCTCTGGCGGCGGACGCCTTAGTTCAGGATTGGTCGCAGTTTCAACTGCCTTATGTATTCCCTCCTCGGGCAATGCTGCCCAGAGTGTTGCGCAAGATCAGGTCCGACTGCCGCCGCGCCATTCTTGTCGCTCCAGATTGGCTGAGGCGGTCGTGGTACCCCGATCTGTGGCATCTCACGGTGGGGCAACCGTGGGCGCTCCCAGACCGACCAGACTTGCTATCTCAAGGGCCATTTTTCCATCTGAATTCTGCGGCCCTCAACCTGACTATGTGGCCACTATGAGACAGGCCAGGAAACCAACGTCAGCCAAGATCTGTCACAGAACTTGGAGGATCTTCTTAGCCTGGTGCTCTGAGAGGGGGTTTACCCCCTGGCCGTTTGCCTTACCCAGTTTTCTTTCCTTCCTTCAATCGGGATTGGACAAGGGTTGTCTCTCGGCTCTCTCTAAGGTCAAGTCTCGGCGCTTTCCGTGTTTTTTCAAAAGCGTCTAGCCAGGCTTCCGCAGGTCCGCACGTTCCTGCAGGGAATTTGCCACATAGTCCCACCTTACAAGCGTCCGCTGGAACCCTGGGATCTCAACATGGTTCTACAGGCTCTTCAAAAACCACCTTTTGAGCCGCTGTGGGATGTCTCTCTATCACGTCTTTCGTAGAAGGTGGCATTTCTTGTGGCGGTTACTTCACTCCGTAGAGTGTCAGAGCTTGCAGCGCTGTCATGTAAAGGCCTTTTCCTGGTATTTCACCAGGATAAGGTGGTTCTGCGTCCGGTCCCGGACTTTCTCCCTAAGGTGGTGTCCACTTTTCATCTCAATCAGGATATCTCCTTACCTTCATTTTGCTCTCATCCAATTCACCAATATGAAAAGGATTTGCATTTGTTAGATCTAGTGAGAGCACTCCGGATCTACGTGTCTCGCACGGCGCCATTGCACCGCTCTGATGCGCTCTTTGTCCTTGTCGCTGGCCAGCGTAAGGGGTCGCAGGCTTCCAAGTCAACCTTGGCTCGGTGGATCAAGGAACCGATTTTTGAAGCCTGCCGTTCTTCTGGGCTTCCGTTTCCTTCAGGGCTGAAAGCCCATTCTACCGGAGCCGTGGGTGCGTCCTGGGCGTTACGGCACCAGGCTACGGCTCAGCAGGTGTGTCAGGCGGCTACCTGGTCGAGTCTGCACACTTTCACGAAACACTATCAGGTGCATGCCTATGCTTCGGCAGATGCCAGCCTAGGTAGGCGAGTCCTTCAGGCGGCGGTTGTCCACCTGTAAGAGGGGGCCGTTGTTTCGGCTCTTTTTATCGAGGTATTCTTTTACCCACCCAGGGACTGCTTTTGGACGTCCCAATTGTCTGGGTCTCCCAATGGAGCGACAAAGAAGAAGGGAATTTTGTTTACTTACCGTAAATTCCTTCTCTTCTAGCTCCTATTGGGAGACCCAGCACCCGCCCCTGTTCCCTTCGGGCTGTTTGTTCTTTTGTGTACACATGTTGTTCATGTTGAATTGTTCTTTTGGTTCATGGTTTCAGTTCTCCGAACATCCTTCGGATTGAATTTACCTTAGACCAATTTATAAGTTTCCTCCTTCCTGCTTTGGCACCAAAACTGATGGGCCCGTGATGCACGGGAGGGTGTATAGGCAGAGGGGAGGGGTTACACTTTTTAAAGTGTAATACTTTGTGTGGCCTCCGGAGGCAGTAGCTATACACCCAATTGTCTGGGTCTCCCAATAGGAGCTAGAAGAAAAGGAATTTACGGTAAGTAAACAAAATTCCCTTCTTTTGCAATGTCCCCGCACTTGGAAGTTTTTTTCTTGTTTTCCAGTACAATATGGGGCAAAGTAAATGGTGACATTCAAAAGTACAACTCGTCACACAAAAAACAAGCCCTCTGTCACGCTGTACAAAGGCTAGTAAGACGTAGTACAGCGTATTCCCCACTAGGTGGCAGCAGAGTAGTGTAGGAGAAACACTGACGGAAAGCCAGCTGAAGTACAGCAGAGTAACTTCAGCAGGCAGTTAACAGGCAAACCACCAGGGGGCAATAGGGTAGTCAAACAGTCAGGGTCTAGCTAGGAAAGTCAAGTCACTGCAAAGGGAGGATCAATATCAAGTCAGAAAACAGAACCGAGTTGGAAACCAGAAGATCAGGTATGCAGAGGGAAACACAAACAACAGACCAGAGCGGGAAGTCAGGGACCGGGACAGACAGACGAATGGGGGAGGGTCAAAGTTAAGACACAGTAGCAGGGAGGCAGGTCAGATCGGGAACGCCCACCAGAGCCAGTATCCAAGCTGCAAGGCAGAAATATCACTGGCACTGACCCATAGGAGAGGCAATACATAGCATCCTTGGATCCAGAACAAGGCAAGGGAAGTTAACCCTTGACATGACCAGGCCAGAGCTGGGTGTAACCAGCAGCAGGGAAATGCTGGCCTGGATCATGACACCCTCATTTGGCTCTAGTGATAGAAAAAATAAAAAAAGTTATGGCTTTTGGAAGAAGGGGAGGAAAAAATGGAAACAGAAAGTCACCCGGGGTAAAGGGCTAAGAATCAGTCTGCACATACTGTATGATGATCTTTCTCTTGGATGTATCCTCGCGGCTCCTGACACCTATTCTCACTCATTGTCCTTCCTATTTCTTGCAGCTTGTGCCATTCACGCTCTTCTGGCTCAGCTTCCTAGCCTGTGTGTGGTGGAGATCTTATTTACCCAGGAGGAGATGACTGAAATGATGATGTGCCTCTGCTCCTTACTGTCCAAAAGCATTTTGCTCCAGCCGGTAGTGTACATGCTGCAATGTGTATGGTGCAGGACGCGCAGACACACTACAGTGGAACCTTGGTTAACGAGAACAATCCGTTCTGGGAGTGTGCTTGTTAACCAAGTTACTCATTCAGCAAAGCAAGATTTCCCATAGGAAATCATTGCAATGCAGACAATTCCTTCCACAACTTGTTAAATGTCCCATATTGTGCCATTCCACACATGTACAAACACACACAAACATGTATAAACACACACAAACACACACAAGCAGGCACGCATACGCACATATTATGCTCACCTTACCTTCCGTTCCATTGCTGGTCTCCTGGGACTTGCTGTTCTCCGGTGCAGGCTGTGTATCGGGTAACTATGACGACGAGGGAGAAACTTCTGCACCCAGAGCGCTGACGTCAAAGGCAGGAGCCGCTTGCCTCTGATTGGCCAGTGCGCTGCCTTTGAGTAGCGGTGACAGAGGAAGTTCCTGCTTCGTCGCTATGGTTGCCGATGCACAGCCTATACCGGCGAACTACAGGACTCAGGAGGCCGGCGATGGAACTGAAGGTACACATATTATGCTCACCTTACCTTCCGTTCCATCGCCGGCCTCCTGGATCTTGTAGTTCGCCGTGAGGATTCCTCCATGTACCAGCGAACTACAAGAACCATAAGGCCGATGGTGGAACGAAAGGTAAGGTGAGCATAATACTGTATGTGTGTGCGTGCGTGTTTGTGTGTGTGTATTTGTGCGTGCTTGTGTGTGTTTGTGTGGACTGCAAGAGCAGGTCAGAGCGCGGTGGATGTACGGAACCGGAAGTGTGTGCGGTGAGGATTTTGCTCATACAGAAAAGCTCTCTCGTAAACAGAGTTACAAATTTACAGAAAGCTTTGCTTGTTAAGCGAAATTCTCGGTATCTGGGTTATTCGTTAAGCGAGGTTCCACTGTATTCTGCAGGAGCGCTGTCCACTGAACACGATCCTTCAGCAGCAGAGCCGTCCACTGAACACGATCCTTCAGCAGCAGAGCCGTCCACTGAACACGATCCTTCACCTCTCACTTTAGATGCATTAGAGCAATACAATCCAGCTGCAGAGTGGAGCCTTTACATTCGGGGCTGCCTCACCTGGGTATTCTGCAAATGTCGTCTCCTGTCCCATACACATCGCAGTGATCATATTGCAATTTCTACCATTGTTTTTTTTTAAAGTTAGGAATCTGTTATTTAGTATTAATTTTGCCATTGTCTACTTTGTTTACCAGCCATGTCGGAACATATATCTTCTGTGCCAAGACATCCTGGACAAGCTAGTCAATTGCGGTCTTCTCTCTATGTATGAGGTGGGTTTATGAGAATAGGGGCTGATTTGCAAATCCTGTCTAACTTTTAGGCCCCCTTCACACGCACATGTCTCCGGTACTTGTTAGGTCCGTTCCTGCACGTACCGGAGACACGGGCACACGCAGACCCATTAAAATCAATGGGTCTGCACACACGTGCGTGTTTTGCCATGGAACGTGTGTACGTGTGGAGCATACGCGTGTCCGTGTGTTCCACACGTAGACATGTCCACATTTTCTCTGGCATCACGGGTGTCACACGGCCCGCATACGGACCACACGGATGTAGTGTGGATGCGGTCCCTTGTGACACGCGCCGGAGAAAACTTACGTGTCAGAGAAAAAAAAAAACATTGCTCACCTTCTCCAGCCCTCCTGTCTCTGCCGCTGCTGTCACTTGCTGCCGATCGCCGCTCATTATGCTCATTTAATATTCACTTCACTGCGGCCGGAAGCGGCAGCACTGGGGAGTCGGCAGGACCGGAGAACGAAGATCAGCACCACGGACAGCGACGCCACGGACAGGTGAGAAGAAAGTTCTCGTTCTCCGTGTGTTATCACGGATAACACACGGAGAACACACGTAGTGCCATAACCACTGCTCACGGAGGGCAAAACGCACCTTTAACTCGTCCGTGTAACACGTGCATGATTTTCACGGACATGTGAAGGTGGCCTTAGACAGTGCAAACTTAATGGGGTGGTCCGGCACCTGAAATGTCCGTTCTAAATATCTATATGTACACCCTAACCACTTTTGTAATTCCTTCATTAGACCATACACTACACTTTCTTTATCGTTCCTTCCATGGGAGACCCAAACCATGGGTGTATAGCTAGCGCCTCCGGAGGACACACAAAGCACTACACTCAAACGTGTAGCTCCTCCCTCCGGGCTATATACACCCCCTGGATGACAATCTACCCAGTTCAACGCTTTGTGTTCCAGGAGGATCACACACACTTTCATTTCCTGATATTTTTTTTTTTAATTTTTAAAGATTTGGAAGAAAAGCGGGTCCAGTCTGGACTCCCGGCATGTCCCTTCACACCCCACTTTGTCGGGGTGCTGTTAAGGTTGACTTATAAGGCTGGAGCCTTCACATGCCGCGCTCCTTCACATCCTCTAAGAGGCTCTGGGTTGAAGTGGGAGCCATCACGGTCCTCTCTGCATTGCAGAAGACCGGTCTCCATCCGCAGCCCTGTCTGGTCCCTGCTGGAAGGAGCATTTACCCCCCTCTCCAGGGACATGGCCCTGCGTCTCAAAGCTAAGTATTGAGACGTTTTTTCAGGGGTCCCAGGTACTTTTATTAGGGGGACAGTATGTGCTTTAGCGTTACTGTTAATTTCGGCCGGTTCTGGGAATTTCCCATGAGAACCGCGCCGACGGTGCCTGCTCGTCGGCCGCACTTTAAAATCTAGGCCCCGGCTTCAGTTTGGGCCTAGTTTCGTTTTTGGCTTCTTCTGCATGTTTTGCATACAGCGCCGCCCACCGCCCGACCAGCAGAGGGGAGGGCACTCCTCTCTAGGGAGATGTCCCCTCCCCTGTCTACCTCCCTGTATCTCTCTGCCCTCTGTTTTTCCCGCTCCTGGGCTTATACACGCCCCCCCCTCCTTCTCCCAGCGCCATTTTCTCAGCGTTTCTTACACTGGAAGGTGCTGGATGCTGCAGCTGCATACTGTCTAGAGGGCTGACACTTCAGGGGAGCGGTGAAATCCGGAGGGGACACAGAGAGCAGGGCTGGTAAGCCACAACCTCTGGTTGTGGACTTTTATTACACTCTCAGGCTTTCTACAGGAGTGTATTCTGGCTGCAGAACTTCCTCCACAAGCATGTCTGTCACTCGGAGCAAGGCTGCAAACATGTATGCTATATGCACTGCGTGTAAGCTCATTCTGCCAGAGCCAAGCACATACCCACATTGTGATGCCTGTGCTAACATGGTTGTGTCTCAGCCTGGAGCCTCCGCAGGGGTCCCTCCGGCTGCTCCGGCCCCGGTGGCTGAACCCCCGGCTTGGGTAGCATCCTTTTCACAAGCTCTTTCCAAGTCTTTTGCCGACTCCATGGGGCAGCTGTCCCGGACGCTGCTGTCTATGCATCAGCCTCCCTCTCAGGGTGTCTCTGCGGCTCCGAGCTCTGCAGAGCCCTCAGAGCATGTCCTAGGACCTCGTCCCCCTAAACGGAGACGCACGAACCCTTCTCCTTCCTCGTCCCACGGCTCTGATTCAGGAACAACCCTCTCTGGTAGAGGTACACCAGTTTACCTCTCCTAAGAAACCTAGGAGTCTGTTTCTTTGTCGCTCTATTGGGAGACCCAGACAATTGGGTGTATAGGCTATGCCTCCGGAGGCCGCACAAAGTATTACACTTAAAAGTGTTAAGCCCCTCCCCTTCTGCCTATACACCCCCCATGCTCCCACGGGCTCCTCAGTTTTTTGCTTTGTGCGAAGGAGGTCAGACACGCACAGCACAGCTCCACAGATTGGTCAGCAGCAGCTGCTGACCATGTCGGATGGAAGAAAAGTGGGCCCATATAGGGCCCCCAGCATGCTCCCTTCTCACCCCACTCTTGTCGGCGGTGTTGTTAAGGTTGAGGTATCCATTGCGGGTACGGAGGCTGGAGCCCACATGCTGTTTTCCTTCCCCATCCCCCTCAGGGCTCTGGGTGAAGTGGGATCTTACCGGTCTCCAGGCACTGAGACCGTGCTCCATCCACAGCTCCTAAGACTCTGCTGGATAGGAGCCGGGTATCGTTCAGGGACATGGCCCTGCTACATCAAGGTACTCTGTGTCCCTGTGGGGACCGCGCACAGCAACACTCCAGCATTGCTGGGTGTGCTAGTGCACCGTGGACCGCGGCGCTGACCGGGTTAATGTGCCATTACACACTCAGCGTCGCTGAGTGTGTTTATGTAGGGGGACTACCGTACTACCGCCGCCGCCATGTTTTTAACACTGAGGCGCGGCTGGGACTTGTAGTGCGCCGGGGACTTCCGCGCGGCCGCGCTTTTATGGCAGCCGCGCTCATTACTTGAGTCCCCGGCTTGTACGGCCTAGTGTTTCCTCCTCCCGCCCACAGCCCTGACAGGCAGGGGAAGGGCGGGACGCTTTACAGACGAGCTGCAGTGAGGGCTGGAGCATGCTTTGCATACTCCACTCCCCTCACTGCACTGTGAGGCACCAGTTCCCGCACTTTCTAAGGGTCATGCCCACGGCTTCCTCCTCTCTCAGGACGCCGGCAGCCGTGCCATTACACACTCAGCATCGCTGAGTGTGTTTATGTAGGGAGACTACCGCGCTGACCGCCGCCGCCATGTTTTGACACTGAGGCGCGGCTGGGACTTGTAGTGCGCCGGGGACTTCCGCGCGCCCGCGCTTTTACGGCGGCAGCGTTTATTACTCGAGTCCCCGGCTTTTGCGGCCTAGTCTTTCTTCCTCCCGCCCACAGCCCTGACAAGCAGGGGAAGGGCGGGACGCTGCACAGGATGAGCAGCACTGAGGGCTGGAGCATGCTTTGCATACTCCACCCCCCTCACTGTCCTCTCCTCAGAAGCCGGCAGCCATTCCTGTCAGCTCCTTGAATGCTGCAGAGGGGGACAAATTCTGACAGACCCAGGCAGGGACCCTGGTGGCCTCACAACCGCTTTATGCTGGGGGTATGCAGCATCTGTGGTGCTAGCCACATTTGTGCAGGAGTGTAATTTTAAATCACATGTTTATAAGATATGCTTTACACTGTATGGTGCACAGTTGATTCTGTATATATATTGTGTTGCTCAGGGAAGTCAACAGCATGGCGCCCATAAAAGGCAGGAGCGCCAAACCACAGGCTTACTATGCTGCCTGCGTGCATGTACGACCCCTCTGCCGGCAGGATCCACTGAGCAATCCAGACCGGTATCTCAGCACAGGGGCACTGTTGAATCATTGCTCCCTGGCCCACCTCAGTTGGACCAGAGGTCTCCCCGGGGTGTCTCATAGATCCCAGAGTGAGGTCTCTGATACAGACCCCAGCCCCTGACCGTCTAAGCGAGCTCGCTGGGAAATTCCCTCGACATCTTCATATTGGTCAGGGTCTCAGCGGGGGGAATCCCTGGATGATGAAGCGGAGACAGCTGATCAGGATTCTGATCCTGAGGCCGCTCTCAATCTTGATACGCCTGACGGGGACGCCATAGTGAACGATCTTATAGCGTCTATCAATCAAAGATGCCACTCACAGGCAGATGGAGCTCTGGTTGAAATCCATCTATGAAGCTATCAGCGCTTCTTTTACACCAGCATTTGCAGCCGTATGGGTGCTACAAGCTATCTCAGCAGGTCAAGCGCAAATTGACGCAGCCACACAGACGTCGGCATTTGCGTCTTACGCTATTAATGCTGTCCTGGACTCTGCGAGCCGTATGGCGGTTGCTTCCGCCAATTCGGTGGTACTCTGCAGGGCCTTGTGGCTACGGAACTGGAAGGCAGATTCTGCTTCCAAAAAAGCGTTTAACCAGTTTGCCAATTTCTGGCGACCGACTGTTTGGCGAACGTTTGGATGAAATCATCAAACAATACAAGGGAAAGGATACATCTTTACCCCAGCCCAAACCGAACATACCCCAACAGAGGATGGGGCAGTCGAGGTTTCGGTTCTTTCGGGGCGCGGGCAGGTCCCAATTCTCCTCGTCCAAAAGGCCTCTGAATAGATCAAGGGCTCTCCGATTCATGGCGGTCTAAGTCAAAAAGACCACCGGAGGTGCCGCTACCAAAGCGGCTTCTTGATGGCTTTCGGTCTCCTCAATCCGCATCCTCGGTTGGTGGCAGGCTTTCCCGCCTTTGCGACTCCTGGCTGCCAAGGGTAAAAGACCGTTGGGCGAGAGACATTCTGTCTCACGGTTACAAGTTAGAGTTCGCCTCTCGTCCCCCGACTCGATTCTTCAGGTTATCCCCGCCTCCCGAGCGAGCCGAGGCTCTTCTGCAGGCGCTGGGCACCCTGAGGGCAGAAGGAGTGGTGGTCCCTGTTCCTCTTCAGCAACAGGGTCACGGGTTTTTCTCCAACCTGTTTGTGGTTACAAAGAAGGACGGGTCTTTCCGTCCTGTCCTGGACCCGTAACTGCTCAACAAACACGTATAGACCAGACGGTTCCGGATGGAAACCCTCCGCTCCGTCATCGACTCAATGTCCCCAGAAGATTTCCTTGCATCGATCGATATCAAAGATGCTTTTCTCCACGTACCGGTGGCTCCAGAGCACCAACGCTTCTTGCGCTTCACCATAGGAGACGAACACCTGCAGTTCGTGGCACTGCAGTTCGGCCTGGCTACAGCCCCACGGGTTTTCACCAAGGTCAGGGCTACAGTAGTTGCGGTCCTCCACTCTCAGGGTCACTCGGTGATCCCTTACTTGGACGATCTGCTGATCAAGGCACCCTCTCAAGAGGCATGCCAACACAGCCCCGACGCTTCTCTGGGGGCTCTCCAGAGTTTCGGGTGGATCATCAATTTTCCAAAGTCAAATCTGACACCAGCCCAATCGCTGACATATCTTGGCATGGAGTTTCATACCCTATCGGCGATAGTGAAGCTTCCGCTGATCAACAAGCGTTCACTACAGAAAGGGGTGCAATCTCTCCTTCAAGGTCAAGCACACCCCTTGAAGGGCCTCATGCACTTCCTGGGGAAGATGGTGGCAGCAATGGAGGCAGTTCCTTTCGCGCAGTTTCACCTGCGTCCTCTTCATTGGGACATCCTACGCAAATAGGACAGGAAACCGACGTCCCTCGACAGGAACGTCTCCCTCTCTCAGGCAACCAAAGCTTCCCTTAGGGGGTGGCTTTCTTCCCACTTCATTATCGCATGGGAAATCCTTCCTACCCCCATCCTGGGAGGTGGTCACGACGGACGCGAGTCTGTCAGGGTGGGGAGCAGTCTTTCTCCACCACAGGGCTCAGGGTACGTGGACTCAGCAAGAGTCCTCGCTTCAGATCAATGTTCTGAAGATCAGGGCAGTGTATCTTGCCCTAAAAAGTGTTCCAGCAGTGGCTGGAAGGCAAGCAGATCCGAATTCAGTCGGACAACTCCACAGTGGTGGCTTACATCAACCACCAAGGCGGAACACGCAGTCGGCAAGCCTTCCAGGAAGTCCGGCGGATTTTGATGTGGGTGGAAGCCACGGCCTCCACCATCTCCGCAGTTCACATCCCGGGCGTCGAAAACTGGGAAGCAGACTTTCTCAGTCGCCAGGGCATGGACGCAGGGGAATGGTCTCTTCACCCGGGCGTGTTTCAGGAGATCTGTTGCCGCTGAGGGAGGCCGGACGTCGACCTAATGGCGTCCCGGCACAACAACAAGGTCATGGCATTCATGGCACGCTCTCACGATCACAGAGCTATGGCGGCAGACGCCTTAGTTCGGAATTGGTCGCAGTTTCAACTCCCTTATGTGTTTCCTCCGCTGGCACTGTTGCCCAGAGTGTTACGCACGATCAGGGCCGACTGCCGCCGCGCCATCCTCGTCACTCCAGACTGGCCGAGGAGGTCGTGGTACCCGGATCTGTGGCATCTCACGGTAGGCCAAACGTGGGCACTACCAGTCCGACCAGACTTGCTGTCTCAAGGGCCGTTTTTCCATTTGAATTCTGCGGCCCTCAACCTGACACTGTGGCCATTGAGTCCTAGATCTAGCGTCTTCAGGATTATCTCAAGAGGTCATTGCCACTATGAGACAGGTTAGGAAACCAACGTCCGCCAAGATCTACCACAGGACGTGGAAAAATTTCCTGTCGTGGTGCTCTGCTCGGGGTTTTTCTCCCTGGCCTTTTGCCTTGCCCATTTTTCTGTCCTTCCTTCAATCTGGACTGGAAAAGGGTTTGTCGCTCGGCTCCCTTAAGGGACAAGTCTCAGCGCTCTCTGTGTTTTTTCCAGTAGCGCCTAGCCAGACTTCCACAGGTATGCACGTTCCTGCAGGGGGTTGTCACATCGTTCATCCTTACAAGCGGCCGTTAGAACCCTGGGATCTGAACGGGGTGCTGATGGTTCTTCAGAAACCACCATTCGATCCAATAAGGGATATTTCTTTCTCACGCCTTTCGCAGAAAGTGATTTTCCTAGTAGCAGTCACTTCACTTCGGAGAGTGTCTGAGCTAGCAATGTTGTCGTGCAAAGCCCCTTTCCTGGTGTTCACCAGGACAAGGTGGTTCTGCGTCCGGTTCTGGAATTTCTCCCAAGGGTGGTACCCCCCTTTCATCTCAATCAGGATATCTCCTTACCCTCTTTTTGTCATCATCCAGTTCACCAATGTGAAAAGGATTTGCACTGGTTAGATCTGGTGAGAGCACTCAGGCTCTACATTTCTCGTACGGCGCCCCTGCGCCGCTCGGATGCACTCTTTGTCCTTGTCGCTGGCCAGCGTAAAGGGTCACAGGCTTCCAAATCAACCCTGGCCCGGTGGATCAAGGAACCAATTCTCGAAGCTTACCGGGCTGCCGGTTCCCTCAGGGCTCTAGGCCCATTCTACCAGAGCCGGGGGCGCGTCCTGGGCTTTGAGGCACCAGGCTACGGGTCAGCAGGTGTGTCAGGCGGCTACCTGGTCGAGCCTGCACACTTTCACGAAACACTATCAGGTGCATACCTATGCTTCGGCGGATGCCAGCCTAGGTAGACGAGTCCTTCAGGCGGCGGTTGCCCACCTGTAGGAAGAGGCCGTTTTACGGCTCTATTACGAGGTATTATTTTACCCACCCAGGGATTGCTTTTGGACATCCCAATTGTCTGGGTCTCCCAATAGAGCGACAAAGAAGAAGGGAATTTTGTTTACTTACCGTAAATTCCTTTTCTTCTAGCTCTAATTGGGAGACCCAGCACCCGCCCCTGTTTTTTTGTGTACACATGTTGTTCATGTTGTTTGGTTTCAGTTCTCCGATATTCCTTCGGATTGAATCTACTTTACACCAGTTTATAATCTTTTCCTCCTTCTTGCTTTTGCACCAAAACTGAGGAGCCCGTGGGAGCACGGGGGGTGTATAGGCAGAAGGGGAGGGGCTTAACACTTTTAAGTGTAATACTTTGTGCGGCCTCCGGAGGCATAGCCTATACACCCAATTGTCTGGGTCTCCCAATTAGAGCTAGAAGAAAAGGAATTTACGGTAAGTAAACAAAATTCCCTTCTTTTTAACCACTCCAGCTTTCAGACCACTGTTAACAAGCCCAGGGCCTGTCCTGACAAACGTTTTCCGAAGCGTAGTTCAGATGACCGTTTCCCTTTTCCACCGGAGGTGGTTAAGGACTGGGCCCAGTCCCCAAAGGTAGACCCTCCAGTGTCCAGAATCTCAGCCCGCACAGTCGTAGCTGTGGCTGACGGCACTTCTCTTAAGGACCCCACTGACCGCCAGGTTGACCTTCTGGCCAAGTCTGTATTTGAGGCGGCAGGAGCCTCGTTCTCCCCGTCTTTTGCGGCAGTGTGGGCTCTTAAGGCTGTCTCTGCCTCCCTGGCGGAGATTCATTCCCTCTCCAGGGACTCTATTCCTGAGATGGATGCCTTAACTTCTCAAGCTTCGGCTTTTGCATCCTACGCCATGTCTGCCATCCTGGAGGCTTCTCACCGCACGGCAGTGGCCTCCGCTAACTCCCTCGCGATCCGCAGGATCTTGTGGCTTCGAGAGTGGAAAGCGGACGCTTCCTCTAAGAAGTACCTTGCGAGTCTCCCTTTTACTGGGTCCCGGCTGTTTGGGGAACAGCTCGATGACATAATTAAGGAAGCTACTGGCGGGAAGAGTACTTCCTTGCCACAAGCTAAAGCCAAGAAACCTGTCCAGGGCAGGAACCAATCGAGGTTTCGTTCCTTTCGTTCCTCTAACTGGTCATCCTCTAAGCCCTCGGCCTCGTCCACTACCGCCAAGGATCGTAAATCCAACTGGCGCGCAAAGCCGCGTCCTCAAAAGACCGGAGGAGCCGCTGCCACCAAGGCAGCCTCCTCGTGACTATCTGGCCGCGCCAGCAAAGTCCTTGGTCGGTGGCAGGCTCTCCCACTTTGGCGACGTGTGGTTTCAACACGTCTCCGATCAGTGGGTGCAGGATATCATCTCCCACGGCTACAGGATAGAATTTTCTTCCAGCCCGCCAAACAGATTTTTTCTGTCCACTCCCCCCTGCTCCAAAGCCGCCGCCTTCTCTCAGGCCGTGGCATCCCTGCAGGCCAACGGTGTAATTGTTCCGGTCCCCGCCCGGGAACGGTTCAGCGGGTTCTACTCAAACCTCTTTCTAGTCCCCAAAAAGGACGGTTCCTCCCGACCCATCCTGGATCTCAAGCTTCTCAACAAGCATGTTCAGGTGCGGCACTTTCGCATGGAATCTCTGAGATCGGTCATTGCCTCAATGACCCAGGGAGATTTTCTGGCATCCATCGACATCAGAGATGCCTATCTGCATGTGCCTATTGCGGTCTCACACCAGCGCTGGCTACGCTTTGCAATCGGAGAGGAACATTTCCAGTTCGTGGCTCTTCCCTTTGGCTTAGCCACGGCCCCTCGAGTGTTCACCAAGGTCATGGCAGCAGTGGTTGCGGTCCTGCACCTCCAGGGATTGGCAGTGATTTCTTACCTGGACGACCTTCTAGTCAAGGCCTCATCCAGTGTAGACTGCCAGCGGAGTGTCTCTCTCACTGTCGCCACGCTAGTTCAGTTCGGGTGGCTTGTCAACCTGCCCAAGTCGACTCTGACCCCGACCCAGGTACTTTTGTACCTAGGGATGCAATTCGAGACTCTGCCGGCACTTGTCAAGTTGCCCTTAGTCAAACAGCAGTCCCTTCGTCTGGCGGTGCGCTCTCTGCTGAGGCACCGCCGTCATTCCATCAGACACCTCATGCAGGTGCTGGGTCAGATGGTGGCGTCCATGGAAGCGGTTCCCTTTGCCCAGTTCCATCTGCGTCCCTTGCAGCTGGATATTCTCCGCTGTTGGGACAAGCGGATCTCTTCCTTGGACAGGCTGGTGGCTCTGTCATCACAGGCCAGGAACTCCCTTCAGTGGTGGCTTCAGCCCCTCTCCCTTTCACAGGGACGTTCCTTCCTGACTCCGTCCTGGGTGATCCTCACCACGGATGCCAGTCTCTCCGGTTGGGGAGCGGTATTTCTCCATCACCGAGCACAGGGCACTTGGACTCCGTCCGAATCAGCCCTCCCGATCAATGTGCTGGAAATCAGAGCTGTGTTTCTAGCTCTCCTAGACTTTCACCACCTATTGGCGGGCAAGCACATTCGGGTTCAGTCGGACAACGCGACAGCGGTTGCCTACATCAATCACCAGGGCGGAACTCACAGCCGTCTGGCGATGTTGGAGGTTCAACGAATCCTCCAGTGGACGGAGGACTCCAAGTCCACCATATCCGCAGTCCACATCCCAGGCGTGGAAAACTGGGAGGCCGATTATCTCAGCCGTCAAACCGTGGACGGCGGCGAGTGGGCCCTGCATCCGTCAGTGTTCAGATCAATCTGCCGCAAGTGGGGCACTCCGGAAGTGGATCTAATGGCTTCCCGGCACAACAACAAAGTTCCGGTTTACGTGGCTCGCTCCCACGATCCTCAAGCCTTCGCAGCAGACGCACTGGTTCAGGATTGGTCTCAGTTCCGTCTGGCCTATGTGTTTCCCCCTCTAGCGCTCTTGCCCAGGGTTCTGCGCAAGATCCGAATGGAGGGCCGTCGAGTCATACTCATTGCCCCGGACTGGCCCAGGCGAGCTTGGTACCCAGACCTGCTCCACCTGTCCGTAGAGGTGCCGTGGCATCTCCCGGACCGCCCAGACCTTCTCTCTCAAGGTCCGTTCTTCCGCCAGAATTCTGCGGCTCTCAGATTGACGGCGTGGCTCTTGAGTCCGGGATCCTGACGGCTTCAGGCATTCCCTCTGAGGTCATCTCCACCATGACTCAGGCTCGGAAGTCTTCCTCGGCCAAGATTTACCACAGGACTTGGAGAATTTTCCTGTCCTGGTGTTGCTCTTCCGGCCATGCTCCTTGGCCGTTCTCCTTGCCGACCATCCTGTCTTTTCTACAGTCAGGTCTACAGTTAGGTCTGTCCCTCAATTCCCTCAAGGGACAGGTGTCGGCTTTGTCGGTATTGTTCCAGCGGCGTATCGCCCGACTGGCTCAGGTGCGCACCTTCATGCAGGGCGCATCTCACATCATCCCTCCTTACCGGCGGCCCTTGGATCCCTGGGACCTTAATCTGGTCCTCACGGCCTTACAGAAACCCCCTTTTGAGCCTCTCAGGGAGGTTCCTTTGTCTAGACTTTCACAGAAAGTTGTCTTTCTAGTAGCCATAACTTCTCTCAGGAGAGTTTCTGATTTGGCTGCGCTTTCTTCGGAATCCCCCTTTTTGGTGTTTCACCAAGACAAGGTGGTTCTTCGTCCGACTCCGGATTTTCTCCCTAAGGTGGTGTCTTCCTTCCACCTTAACCAGGACATTTCATTGCCCTCTCTTTGTCCGGCCCCTGTGCATCGCTTTGAGAAGGCGTTGCACACCTTGGATTTGGTGCGGGCGCTCCGAATCTATGTGTCTCGCACCGCCGTTTTTCGGCGGTGCACCTCACTTTTTGTGCTAACCACGGGTCAGCGCAAGGGCCTCTCGGCTTCTAAACCGACCCTGGCTCGTTGGGTTAGGTCGGCTATCGCCGATGCCTACCAGAGTTCTCAGGTGCCTCCCCCGCCGGGGATTAAGGCGCACTCGACCAGAGCTGTCGGTGCCTCCTGGGCTTTCAGGCACCAGGGCTCAGCAGGTGTGTCAGGCTGCCACTTGGTCCAGTCTGCACACTTTTTCTAAGCACTACCAAGTGCATGCTCATGCTTCGGCAGATGCGAGCTTGGGCAGACGCATCCTTCAGGCGGCTGTCGCCCATTTGTGCAGTTAGGTTTTGCCTACTTCTCAGTTTGGTTTATTTCCCACCCATGGACTGCTTTGGAACGTCCCATGGTTTGGGTCTCCCATGGAAGGAACGATAAAGAAAAAGAGAATTTTGTTTACTTACCGTAAATTCTTTTTCTTGTAGTTCCGACATGGGAGACCCAGCACCCTCCCTGTTGCCTGTTGGCAGTTTTTTGTTCCGTGTGTTTCACCGGCTGTTGTTAGTAGACAGAGTTCTGGTTTTGCCGAGTTTTACTCTATCTCTACTTATGGGTGGATGTCCTCCTTCAGCTTTTGCACTGAACTGGGTAAATTGTCATCCAGGGGGTGTATATAGCCCGGAGGGAGGAGCTACACGTTTGAGTGTAGTGCTTTGTGTGTCCTCCGGAGGCGCTAGCTATACACCCATGGTTTGGGTCTCCCATGTCGGAACTACAAGAAAAAGAATTTACGGTAAGTAAACAAAATTCTCTTTTTTTCTCTATTTAGCTAATCCTTAAATGTGTTTGTTTTCACTGCACTTTATGTAACGTTTTATTTGGGAGGAGTCTGAAACGTGACGTCACAGGATGCTGGGGCTGCACTTACTTCTCTGCAGCGTCTAACCTCCCTGTAATAGGACATTATCAGGGGAGGCACTGCAGTTACATATTACAAATTCTTGCATTGTCGCCCTCGAAGATGTCCTGGATACATGGTGCTGTTTGAAATTGTGATGTAAGTGAATGCAGCGCCAGCGTAAATAGGATCTGGAAAGAGAAATCACGCAAAATACGGTCTTATCCAATTAAAATCAAAGGTGAAACAACTCAGAGAGGCTCACCTTGTGTGGCTGTGCAAGTCACAACCACCATAAAACGCCTGAGGCCGCTGCAGAACCCATGTGGAGATACAAACAATGGAAGGAAGAAAAGGGTTAATCTGCCTCAAAAAACGAGTCCAAATGATGTAGATAAAATGTGATTTATTAGTCAACGCGTTTCAAAATCCTCAGAGGCTTCTTCATCAGGACCTGGTGAAGAAGCCTCTGAGGGCTTTGAAACGCGTTGACTAATAAATCAAATTTTATCTACATCATTTGGACTAGTTTGAGGCAGGAGATTAACCCTTTTCTTCCTTCCATTGTTTGTAGCTTCTAACTGTGAAAGACATTATCATCAGAGGGCAGAGATACAAGCAGTGAGTAATACCAGTGCCGCCCGACATCTTCTAGTACCAATTCAAATGTATCATCCTCACTGGCCGACACTGGTGTCGCTCACGTCGCTTCTATCATAGCCTCCTAATGATGATTTGTTTGAGGGCAGTGCTAGGAAGTATGAAGTGGTGCTAGTGTCAGTCTCTGCTTCTATCACTACCCCCTGGATGATGTCTTATTTCACTATTAGAAGTTGCGGCAGTGGAAATAGAGACAGAGTGCTGGTGTCACAGGTGTGTCACGGTTGACAGACAAACCTGTGGTGTCCGGCTGCAGAAGGTCGCTGCGTTTGGCCGCACAAACTGCTCCTTGATTGTCCATCTTTTCTTGTGTGGTGTAAATGGAGTTTGGTATGTCTTCTCTGTTAGGGTTTACTCTTTAGGACCCTGTGGAGATCTATTCCTTTCAGCTGCTAATTATTATCCTTCTGTGTCTTTATATATCTGCATTTCCCCTTGGTATTTTGCTGGTGATAGAGTTAAGTTTCTATACAGTCCTGATTGCAGGCAGTCTGCTTGTAATCACCTGGAGAAACGTTGTATGTTGGTGTTCCTCTCGCCAAGTCATCTTGGACATAAGTTGTTTGTTTGCATTTCCCTGTTTGTATTCCCCTGTTTGTTTTTTGTGTGTGTTCTTTAGGACTTAGTGGGGCTGAATAATGCTAATCCCGCCCGTTCATTACCCAGGGCCCAGTTCAGGGTCAGCCAGGGCCAAGAATCCTACTCAGCGCATAGATGCGGAACGTATCTAGAGGAGCCAGGGACCAGCGAAAGGGGTCACCATCTCCCCCACCCCTAGAAATCGGGTTTCCCTCTTCCCTCCCTTTTTACCATTTACTCAGTATTTCCCCATACCTAGCGTGACAGCTGGTGCTGCACTCACCTCTCCCACTGCATCTATCACCAAGGATTCTGGACATCTTCAGAGGGCGGTAAAGCAAGAACATAGTAAGTAACTGCAGCGCTGCTCCCTGATGATGTACTGTTCCAGAAAGGGCCACAGACTCTGCAGGGAAGTGTGTGCACCCCCAGCCTCCTGTGACATCACAAAACCTCACAAAAAGTGCAGTAAATAAAAAAAACACCATGTTTAAGGATTAGTCAAATAGTGTAAAAGTGTATTGTATTGTGTAATAAAGCGTATTATATAAGTGATTAGGGTATAAAGCTAGATATTTATTAAGGACACTTTAGATGACCCGACCACCCCATAAGCTGGCCATACCCGAGATAGCGGAATGCCGACATCTATCTCTCAAGCCTCCCCTATACACATTGGCTTAGCGCTCCTGTGTGGTCAACAGGGACAGAAGTGTCACTCGACTACTTAACTCGGCTGACAACTCTTTCTCTCCCTGACAGGAGAGCCCAGAGACCCACATACACATCCCATATGTAGCAGCAATCTTTTAAAGCTAATGGAAACTTTTAGCCAAGACACTCTTAAAATGCGACAAATTTAGTAAAGTGGCTCAAGTTTGTTGTGTCTTTTGAGTATCTAGTCTGTGTTTCCACCCTCTATTGGATGACTTCTTTTGTCCATACAGTTAAGGGGGCTTTACACGGTAGCGATATCGCTAGCAATTTCTAGCGATATCGACCGTGTAAGTACCCGCCCCCGTCGCACATGCGATTGTTTGTGATCACTGCCGTAGCGAACATTATCGCTACGCAGCATCACACATACTTACCTGGTCGTCGGCGGCGCTGTGACTGCCGAACAATCCCTCCTTCAAGGGGGAGGGACGTTCGGCATCATAGCGACGACACCGCAACGTCACTAAGCGGCCGGCCAATCAAAGCGGAGGGGCGGATCTGAGCGTGATGTAAACATCCCGCCCACCTCTTCCTTCCGCATTGGGGCCGGCGGCAGGTAAGGAGACGTTCCTCGCTCATGTGGTGTCACACATAGCGATATGTGCTGCCGCAGGAGCAACAAACCACAACGCTAAACAACCCTTACCGATTTTTGAGTTTGGGACGACCTCTCCATGGTGAACGATTTTCACCATTTTTGAGGTTGCCTAAGGTCGCTGGTAAGTATCACACGCTGCGATATTGTTAATGACGCCGGATGTGCGTCACTAACAATGTGACCCCGACGATAAAACATTAACGATATCGTAGCGTGTAAAGCCCCCTTTACACTAAATTGCGTTGCAATTTGACCAAAGGATTGCAGTTTAGGTCATGCCCCTTTCTTGCCCTTTTCCTGATAGGTCACGTCCCCTTGTCAAGCATGTAAAAAGAAAAGAAAAACAATATAAAACTATAAATGTAATTTAGATCATGTCAGCATTCTGGTCCATGTAGGTTAGTAAATCAGCCCAAGTCTCTTTTCTTGTCTCAGGACCCCGGTGCTCCTCCAGTCTGTGACACCGGAAGACGACATTTCGCTGACACACTAATGTGGAGAGATGAAGACATGTCAGATAGTGACAGTGACTGCGCCGGAGAAAAAAGGAAGCGTCACTATAAGGTTACTTTATGGACTGTTCGATCAGATCTCTATCTGTGATATCCTTTACTGAAGCCCCTTTTTTCCTTTTTATTTTAGTCAAAATATGGCAAAACATTCTGTATTGACTAATTTCACAATATATCTTTTTTTTTTTTTTTTTTTTGAACCATAAATTTTTATTAATAAAATGTGTCAAGTATTACATCATATTGACAATAAGTTCTCAACAGTCAACACAATAATAAGGGGGTTGGGGAGGGGAGAGGGTAGGGGAAATGGTGACGTTACATTAATTTTCCAATCACATTCTCTATATATAAATCTACAAAGTTATTTAATAACAGTATTTAAACGGAAAGACAACCAATTGTTCCATTTTTATATGAAATTGCGATATGTTATTATTAGATGAAGCAATTATTTTTTCTGATAAACAGTTCTCATTAATCAGTGGGATGATTTCGGACATTGTAGGGCATTTGGGGTTTTTCCAAAAACTTGCAATTTTGATTCTTGTTGTTACAATAATATGTACAATAACTGTACGGATCTCATGGGGGAATGAGTCCAGATCAATGGCGAGCAGCGCTGCTGTGTGGTCAGCATTATTGGTGCATTACAAATCTGAGATATTAAATGATTTATTGCTTCCCAGAGACGTCTGATGTTACTACAATTCCACCATATGTGTAACATGTCTGCACTGGGGTCTCCACATCTCCAAATATATCTTTATATTTTTACGTTACCTTGTAATCTGACAGCAACAAAAAGTAGGGGCAGAGACCCTGATTCCAGTAATGTCACTTACTGGGCTGTGAGTTGCTATTTCAATAAAACACTGTTTTATCATCAGGAGATTATCACTAGAGGATTAGGCGTCTCATAGAATGGTAAGCTTAGAAGGGACCTCAAGGGCCATCGGGTCCAACAAGTGCAGGTTTTCCTAAATCATCCCAGCTATATGTTCCTCCAGTTTCCGCTTGAAGATTTCCATTGATGGAGAGCTCTCCACCTCCTGTGGTTGCCTGCTCCATTCTCTGACTGCCCTCACTGTCAGGAAGGTTTTTCTAATGTTTAATCTGTATCTCCTTCCTTTTAGTTTCATCCCATTGCTTCTTGTACTTCCTTGTACTAATGAGAATAGGGCAGTTCCCTCTGCACTGTGACCACCTTTCAGATATTTGTAGACCGCTATTACCGTGTTTTTCCAAAAATAAGACACTGTCTTATATTTTTTTTGCCCCCCAAAAAAGCACTAGGGCTTATTTTTGGAGGAGGTCTTATTCTTGGAGAAACACGGTTGGGGGTAAGTTTACCCCCCAAAAAAGCAGACCTCCCCCACTTCCCAGGAGACTCATACTCACCAGACCAGGACGTCTGCGTGGTTCCAAGGTCCTCCTGTGATCTCCGGTCGGTGCTGCATGCAGTCCTACCCTGCTGCTAGCTGACACACACAGCAGATCGCAGGCACACACAGTAGATCACACACACACACACACACACTGCAGATATACACAGCAGATCACACACAGCCGATCACAGATACACACATCCGATCGCAGGTACACACAGCCGATCGCAGATATACACAGCAGATCACACACAGCAGATCACAGGCACACACAGCCATCACAGATACACACATCCGATCGCAGGCACACACAGCCGATTACAGATACACACATCCGATCGCAGGCGCACACAGCCGATCACAGATACACACATCCGATCGCAGGCGCACACAGCCGATCACAGATACACACATCCGATCACAGGCACACACAGCTGATCACAGATACACACATCCGAACGCAGACACACACATCCGATCGCAGGCGCACACAGCCGATCACAGATACACACATCCGATCGCAGGCGCACACATCCGATCACAGATACACACATCCGATCACAGGCACACACAGCTGATCACAGATACACACAGCCGAACGCAGACACACACAGCCGATCATAGATACAAACATCCGATCACAGACACACACAGCCGATCACAGATGCACACAGCCGAACGCAAACACACACAGCCGATCGCAGAAAAACACAGCCGATCGCAGACACACACAGCAGATCACACACACGCACACGTACACACACACATCACATCACAACCAGCACTTACGGCAGCAGGGAATGAGAGCAAGTCACGTGTCCGGCCGCAGGTCCTGTTCGTTGTGCTCCACCGCACTGCCTCTCAGGATTCTCCTGGCGAGAAGACATCGGTGTCGCTGGATGAGGTGAGTGTCTATGCGATCTGATTGTGTGTGCGATCCGATGTTTGTGTGTGTGTGTGTGATTTGATGTTTGCATGTGATCCGAACACTGTTGGCTCATGTTGAATCTGGGATTTACCAAGTCCATTTCACCGGTTCTATCACCTAGTTCTTTTCCTTCCATACTATACAGTGGGTATGGAAAGTATTCAGACTCCTTTACATTTTTCACTCTTTGTTTCATTGCAGCCATTTGGTAAATTTAAAAAAGTTCATTTTTTTGTCATTAATGCACACTCTGCACCCCATCTTGACAGAGAAAAACCCAGACATGTGGACATTTTTGCAAATTTATTAAACAAGAAAAACTAAAATATCACATGGTCATAAATATTCAGACCCTTTGCTCAGATACTCCTATTTAAGTCACATGCTGTCCATTTTCTTGTTATCCTCCTTGAGATGGTTCTATTCCTGCATTGAAGTCCAGCTGTGTTTAATTATACTGATAGGACTTGATTTGGAAAGGCACACTCCAATCTATATAAGACCTCACAGCTCACAGTGCATGTGAGACCAAAAGAGAATCATGAGGTCAAACTGCCCAAGGAGCTCAGAGACAGAATTGTGGTAAGGCACAGATCTGGCCAAGGTTCCAAAATAATTTCTGTAGTAGTCAAGGTTCCTAAGAGCACAGTGGCCTCCATAATCCTTAAATGGAAGCAGTTTGGGACCACCAGAAGTTTTCCTAGACCTGGCCATCCAGCCAAACTGAGCAATCGTGGGAGAAGAGCCTTGGTGAGAGCGGTAAAGAAGAACCCCAAGATCACTGTGGCTGAGCTCCAGAGATGCAGTAGGGAGATGGGAGAAAGTTCCACAAAGTCAGCTATCACTACAGCCATCCACCAGTCGGGTCTTTATGGCAGAGTGGCCTGACGGAAGCCTCTCCTCTGTGCAAGACATATGAAATCCCGCATTGAGTTTACAAACAACACACATGATGAACACTGCTCATCACCTGCCCAATACAATCCTAACAGTGAAACATGGTGGTGGCAGCATCATACTATGAGGGTGTTTTTCAGCTGCAGGGACAGGGCGGCCAAGTACAGAGATACCCTGAAAGAAAACCTTCAGAGTGCTCTGGACCTCAGACTTAGCTGAAGGTTTACCTTCCAACAAGACAATGACCCTAAGCACACAGCTAAAATAACAAAGGAGTGGCTTCAGAACAACTCTTGACAGTGACAATTCTTGACTGGCCCAGCCAGAGCCCTGACCTAAACCCAATTGGGCATCTCTGGAGAGACCTGAAAATGGCTGTCCACCAACATTCACCATCCAACCTGACGGAACTGGAGAGGATCTACAAGGAAGAATGGCAGAGGATCCCCAAATCCAGGTGTGCAAAACTTTTTGCATCATTCCCAGGAAGACTCATGGCTGTACTATCTCAAAAGGAGGCTTCTACTCAATACTGAGCAAAGGGTCTGAATACTTATGACCATGTGATATTTCTTTGTCGCTCCATTGGGAGACCCAGACAATTGGGTGTATAGCTACTGCCTCCGGAGGCCACACAAAGTATTACACTTTAAAAAGTGTAACCCCTCCCCTCTGCCTATACACCCTCCCGTGCATCACGGGCCCATCAGTTTTAATGCTTTGTGTTGAAGGAGGCACACATGCACACAATGCTCCACATTTTAGTCAGCAGCAGCTGCTGACTATTTCGGATGGAAGAAAAGAGGGCCCCTAAGGGCCCCCGGCATGCTCCCTTCTCACCCCACTGAGTCGGCGGTGTTGTTAAGGTTGAGGTACCCATTGTGGGTACAGAGGCTGGAGCCCACATGCCGTTTTCCTTCCCCATCCCTTAGGGGCTCTGGGTGAAGTGGGATCCTAACCGGTCATCCAGGCACTGGGACCGGGCTCCCTCCGCAGCCCCTGGTGGTATCTGCCGGACAGGAGACTGAGTATCCTCAGGGACAAGGCCCTGCAACTACAGGTACTCTGTATCCCTTTTGGGACGGTGCATGGAGCACCTGGGCTTCAGACGCTGCAGCGCCTGCAGTGTTGTTTTTTTTTTTTTTGTCCGGGACTACCGCGCCGGCCGTGCCTGCTTGCCGGCCGCGGTTTCTACTTTAGTCCCCGGCTTTTGCGGCCTAGTACATTAAACGCCCGCCCCCGGGCCTGCCAGTCAGGGGCAAGGGCGGGACGGTCGGCGTGACGCCGACAGTGAGGGCTGGAGCACACATTGCTGTCCTCCTCCCCCCTCACTAATCCCTATGGGGCACCAGTTCCCGCACTTTTCTAAGTGACGCCCACGGCTCCCTCCTCCCCTGTGAACGCCGACAGCCATGTTTTAACACATCCTGCCGGTGGAGGACTTCTGGCTGCAGCTCTGGGAGACCGAGGCAGGGATTCTGGTGGCCACACACCGCTGGAGCGGTTGGTAAGCCACACCGGTTACTGGTGCTGGTGCCCCTAGGGTGCTGAACTGTATATAGATACATTATATTTGTATACTTTTTTCCGGTTCAGCTATACTGTTCACTTGTGGCTATATACCCTCAGTGTTCACGCTCCTGGGAGACAACAGCATGTCGTTCACAAGGAGCAAGGGGGCCAAGGCACAGGGTTATTTTGCTACCTGTACCTCTTGTGCGGCTCTGTTACCTGCAGGTTCCACCTACCCTCACTGTGAGCAATGCTCGGCCCCTGGGGCACTCGCTCAGCCGGAGCCTGAGGCACTAGGGGGTCCCTCGGCCCAGGTAGAACTGCCGGCACCCCCTGTCCAGATGGCAGGGACAGAGTTTGCTGTTTTAGCCGACAAACTCTCTGAGTCGCTTTCTCATTCCATGACTCAGTCTATGGATAAATGGTCTGCTAAGTTTCTAGAGGTTTTGCAGTCCAGACCGGCCCTTACACAGGCCCCGGGCACTGCGGGATCACCCCCAGGCACCTCTCGGTCTGCGACTAAGCGTGTCCCTGGTGTGGCCTCTAGTTATTATGTGCAGGACTCCGGCACGGACCGCAGTCCCAGACCAGCTAAGCGGGCCCGCTTAGAATCTTCCCCGACTTCATCACGCAGTTCGGGGTCTCAGCTTGAGGACTCTCTAGAGGAGGAGGCGGAGGTCGCAGCTCAGGACTCTGACCCTGATGTTGCTCTCAATCTGGATACACCTGAAGGGGACGCCATAGTAAATGACCTTATAGCGTCCATCAACCAGGTGCTAGATCTGTCTCCCCCAACTCCGCCTACAGAGGATTCGGCTTCATAACAGGAGAAACACCAGTTTAGATTTCCTAAACGTACCCGGAGTGCTTTCTTTGATCACTCTAACTTTAGAGATGCTGTCCAGAAGCACAGGGCTTTCCCGGACAAGCGATTTACTAAACGCCTTAATGACACACGTTACCCCTTCCCCGCTGACGTGGTTAAGGGTTGGGCTCAGTGTCCCAAGGTGGATCCTCCAGTCTCTAGACTGGCGGCCAGATCCGTAGTAGCAGTGGCTGACGGTGCATCGCTCAAGGATGCCACGGACAGGCAGATAGAGCTCCTACTGAAATCTATCTATGAAGCCATAGGCGCGTCTTTTGCCCCAGCCTTTGCAGCTGTGTTTGGCACTCCAGGCTATCTCAGCTTGTCTGTCTGAGATTAATGCGGTCACCCGTACCGCTGCGCCACAAGTAACATCTTTGACTTCTCAGGCGTCAGTATTTGCATCCTACGCCATGAATGCTGTCCTGGACTCGGCTAGCCGTACAGGGGTAGCATCCGCCAATTCTGTGGCAGTACGCAGAGCCATGTGGCTACGCGAATGGAAGGCAGACTCTGCTTCCAAAAAGTTCTTGACCGGTTTGCCTTTTTCTGGCGACCGACTGTTTGGCGAGCGATTGGACGAAATTATTAAGCAATCCAAGGGAAAGGACTCGTCCTTACCCCAACCCAAACCAAACAGACCTCAGCAACGGAAAGTTCAAGCGAGGTTCCGGTCCTTTCGGCCCTCAGCCAGATCCCAACCCTCCTCGTCCAACAGGCCACAGAAGAGCCAGAGGAACTCTTCTGCATGGCGGTCTAAGTCACGTCCTCCAAAGACCACCGGAGGCACCGTCTCCAAGGCGGCCTCCTCATGACTTTCGGCCGCCCCAAACCGCATCCTCGGTCGGTGGCAGGCTCTCCCGCTTTTGCGACGCCTGGTGGCCACATGTCCAAGACCGATGGGTGAGAGACATTCTGTCTCACGGTTACAGGATAGAGTTCAGCTCTCGTCCTCCGACTCGTTTTTTCAGAACATCTCCGCCCCCCGAGCGGACCGTTGCGCTTTTTCAGGCGGTGGTCACTCTAAAACAGAAGGAGTGGTGATCCCCGTTCCCCTTCAGGAACGCGGTCGCGGTTTTTACTCCAATCTGTTCGTGGTGCCAAAAAAGGACGGCTCATTCCGTCCCGTTTTGGACCTCAAATTGCTCAACAGACATGTGACAACCAGGCGGTTTCGCATGGAATCCCTCCGATCTGTCATCGCTTCGATGTCCCAAGGAGACTTCCTAGCATCAATCAACATCAAAGATGCCTATCTCCATGTGCCGATCGCTCAAGAGCATCAACGCTTCCTGCGTTTCGCCATCGGGGACGAACACCTTCAGTTTGTGGCACTGCCTTTCGGCCTGGCGACAGCCCCACAGGTCTTCACCAAGGTCATGGCATCCGTCGTAGCGATCCTACACTCTCAGGGCCACTCGGTGATCCCTTACCTAGACGATCTCCTAGTCAAGGCACCCTCACGGGTGGCTTGTTAACACAGTCTGACCGTTGCTCTGGAGACTCTCCAGAGGTTCGGGTGGATCATCAATTTTCCAAAGTCAAAATTGTCTCCGACCCAGTCACTGACGTACCTCGGGATGGAGTTTCATACTCTCTCAGCGATGGTCAAGCTGCCGCTGGACAAACAGCGGTCGCTGCAGACAGGGGTGCAATCCCTTCTTCGGGCCCAGTCGCACCCCTTGAGGCGCCTCATGCACTTCCTGGGGAAGATGGTGGCAGCAATGGAGGCAGTTCCATTTGCGCAATTTCATCTGCGTACTCTCCAATGGGACATTCTCCGCAAATGGGACAAGAGGCCGACGTCCTTAGACAGGAACGTCTCTCTGTCTCTGGAAGCCAAGACCTCGCTTCAGTGGTGGCTTCTCCCCACTTCTCTGTCGAAAGGAAAATCCTTTCTGCCCCCATCCTGGGCTGTGGTCACGACGGACGCGAGCCTGTCAGGATGGGGAGCGGTTTTTCTCCACCACAAGGCTCAGGGAACCTGGATTCCGACAGAGTCCTCCCTTCAAATCAATGTTCTGGAGATAAGGGCAGTGTATCTAGCCCTCAAGGCGTTCCATCGGTGGCTCGAGGGCAGGCAGATCCGCATACAGACGGACAACGCCACGGCGGTTGCGTACATCAACCACCAGGGAGGCACTCGCAGTCGTCAAGCCTTCCAAGAAGTCCGGCGGATTCTGCTGTGGGCGGAGGCCACAGCCTCCACCATCTCCGCGGTTCACATTCCGGGCGTAGAAAACTGGGAAGCAGACTTCCTCAGTCGCCAGGGCATGGACGCGGGGGAATGGTCTCTCCACCCGGACGTGTTTCAAGAGATCTGTTGCCGCTGGGGAACGCCGGACGTCGATCTCATGGCGTCTCGGCACAACAACAAGGTCCCGGCATTCATGGCACGGTCTCAGGACCACAGAACTCTGGCGGCGGACGCCTTAGTTCAGGATTGGTCGCAGTTTCAACTGCCTTATGTATTCCCTCCTCTGGCAATGCTGCCCAGAGTGTTGCGCAAGATCAGGTCCGACTGCCGCCGCGCCATCCTCGTCGCTCCAGATTGGCCGTGGTACCCGGATCTGTGGCATCTCACGGTGGGGCAACCGTGGGCGCTCCCAGACCGACCAGACTTGCTATCTCAAGGGCCATTTTTCCATCTGAATTCTGCGGCCCTCAACCTGACTGTGTGGCCATTGAGTCCTGGCTCTTAGCGTCCTCAGGGTTGTCTCAAGACGTCATTGCCACTATGAGACAGGCCAGGAAACCAACGTCAGCCAAGATCTATTACAGAACTTGGAGGATCTTCTTAGCCTGGTGCTCCGAGAGGGGGTTCATCCCCTGGCCGTTTGCCTTACCCAGGTTTCTTTCCTTCCTTCAATCGGGATTGGACAAGGGTTTGTCTCTCGGCTCTCTCAAAGGTCAAGTCTCGGCGCTTTCCGTGTTTTTTCAAAAGCGTCTAGCCAGGCTTCCGCAGGTCCGCACGTTCCTGCAGGGAGTTTGCCACATAGTCCCACCTTACAAGCGTCCGCTGGAACCCTGGGATCTCAACATGGTTCTACGGGCTCTTCAAAAACCACCTTTTGAGCCGCTGCGGGATGTCTCTCTATCGCGTCTTTCGCAGAAGGTGGCATTTCTAGTGGCGGTTACTTCACTCCGTAGAGTGTCAGAGCTTGCAGCGCTGTCTTGCAAAGGCCCTTTCCTGGTATTTCACCAGGATAAGGTGGTTCTGCGTCCGGTCCCGGATTTTCTCCCTAAGGTGGTGTCCACTTTTCATCTCAATCAGGATATCTCCTTACCTTCATTTTGCCCTCATCCAATTTACCAATGTGAAAAGGATTTGCATTTGTTAGATCTAGTGAGAGCACTCCGGATCTACGTGTCTCGCACGGCGCCACTGCGCCGCTCTGATGCGCTCTTTGTCCTTGTCGCTGGCCAGCGTAAAGGGTCGCAGGCTTCCAAGTCAACCTTGGCTCGGTGGATCAAGGAACCGATTTTTGAAGCCTACCGTTCTTCTGGGCTTCCGATTCCTTCAGGGCTGAAAGCCCACTCTACCAGAGCCGTGGGTGCGTCCTGGGCATTGCGGCACCAGGCTACGGCTCAGCAGGTGTGTCAGGCGGCTACCTGGTCGAGTCTGCACACTTTCACGAAACACTATCAGGTGCATGCCTATGCTTCGGCAGATGCCAGCCTAGGTAGGCGAGTCCTTCAGGCGGCGGTTGCCCACCTGTAAGAGGGGGCCGTTGTTTTGGCTCTTTTTATCGAGGTATTCTTTTACCCACCCAGGGACTGCTTTTGGACGTCCCAATTGTCTGGGTCTCCCAATGGAGCGACAAAGAAGAAGGGAATTTTGTTTACTTACCGTAAATTCCTTTTCTTCTAGCTCCTATTGGGAGACCCAGCACCCGCCCCTGTTCCCTTCGGGCTGTTTGTTCTTTTGTGTACACATGTTGTTCATGTTGAATTGCTCTTTTGGTTCATGGTTTCAGTTCTCCGAACATCCTTCGGATTGAATTTACCTTAGACCAATTTATAAGTTTCCTCCTTCCTGCTTTGGCACCAAAACTGATGGGCCCGTGATGCACGGGAGGGTGTATAGGCAGAGGGGAGGGGTTACACTTTTTAAAGTGTAATACTTTGTGTGGCCTCCGGAGTCAGTAGCTATACACCCAATTGTCTGGGTCTCCCAATAGGAGCTAGAAGAAAAGGAATTTACGGTAAGTAAACAAAATTCCCTTCTTCTGTTTTTCTTCTGTCAAGATGGGGTGCAGAGTGCATATTAAGGAGATAAAAAAAATGAACTTTCTTAAATTTACCAAATGGCTGCAATGAAACAAAGAGTGAAAAATTTAAAGGGGTCTGAATACTTTCCATACCAACTGTATATGCTTTTACATTTATTTTACTCAGATGTAGGACTTTGCATTTGTCCCTGTTAAACACCATTCTGTTCTCCTCGGACCATTGTTCGAGTGTGTCTAGATCCTTCTGAATCCGCTCTCTTTCCTCTCTAGTGTTGGATATTCCTCCTATCTTAGTATCACCTACAAAGTTTATGAGTTCCCCAATAATTCTGTTATTCAGATCATTTATAAAGATATTAAACAGCACTGGCCCCAGAACAGAGCCTTGCGGCACCTTGCGGTCTCGTGTTGCCTAGTCAACATACTTTGTATAACCACGTCCCCACCACTGATTAGCAGCTTTCTGTCACTGCACAGTGTATACAGAAAGTTGCCAGTCAGTGCTGTTGGCGGGGTTATACACCTCAGCATTCTGAGCACTGCTAGATCTGCAGCAGAGACAACAGTGATTGTATCAAAATGACAGCAAGTATATCATCAAGTGACACATCTCTGGAATCAGGGTCTCTGCCCCTACATTATGCTGATCTCATATAACAGCAATACCTTGCTGACAGATTCCCTTTCAACGGCTGTATGTTACTCACTATTACACCCGCAGAGGCTGCTTCAGATAAAATGGGCAGCCAAAGGCAAAATCACCTGATCGTCGCTGCTTCACCTCTTATATAAAGGATTTTCTAGAGGAGATGATAGGAAATCAATTGTCTTTAGGAAACAGGATCATCTCACTTTAACAAATTATACTTTTTTTTTTTTTTTTTTTTTAAGACAGGGCAAATGGTATGTGCTGATATGTGAGCATGTGTCACTGGGAAAAGCTGATCACGATCTGCACTGTACTGAGCCCTAAGCTGGTAAATGGGTTCATCGGTGCCTCCTGCAAGAAAGACACGTTACATTAGGATTCTATTAAGGCTAATAGTTATTACAATGTGGAAGAAAAAAAATAAATCAGGAAAATAGTCAGATTAACTTGTGTTTTTGATGAGGTAAGAAAAAGGACCGCACTCCTTCGCTGTGCTGGAAACTTTATTCAGACAGGTGCAAGGTAAAAAGCTGGAGGCAACCTGTATGCCAGCTCCTGCTATGGACGACGGCCGTTTCGCCCATTGATTAGGCTTCCACGGGTCTACATGTGGTAATAGAACACCACCCCTTTCTTCAACGTTCCTTATGGGAGACCCAGACCATGGGTGTATAGCTTCTGCCTCCGGAGGACACACAAAGTACTACACTAAAAAGTGTAGCTCCTCCCTCTGAGCATATACACCCCCTGGATGACCAAATCTAGCCAGTTCAATGCTTTGTGTTCAGGAGGTCACACACACATGCATTCTCATCTGATTTTTGATTTTTGATTTCAAAGAGTTGGAAGAAAAGCGGGTCCAAGCTGGACGCCCGGCATGTCCCTTCTCACCCCACTGTGTCGGAGGTGCTGTTAAGGTTGATTTTACAAGGCTGGAGCCTTACATGCCGCGCTCCTTCACCATCCCTCGGGCTCTGGCTTGAAGTGGGAGCCATCACGGTTCTCACTGCTTTGCAGGAGACCAGTCTCCATCCGCAGCCCTTACAGGACCCTGCCGGACGGAGCGCTCATCCCTCAGGGACCTGGCCCTGCGTCTCATAAGCTAAGTATTGAGACGTTATTGAGGGGTCCCTTGCACATTTATGGTGGGGAGAGTGTGTTATTTAACTTTGCTGTGATTTCCGGCCGGTTCTCTGGTTTTCTCCTGAGAACCGCGCCGAGGGTGCCTGCTCGTCGGCCGCATGGTCAAATTTAGGCCCCGGCTTCGGCTGCGGCCTACTTTCGTTTTCACTGCCCCTGCATGTCAGTCATGCAGGGGGACAGTGCGGCGCCGCCCACCGGCCGTTCAGCTCAGGGGAGGACACTCCTCTCTGAGGAGATGTTTCCCTCCCCTGTATTTCTCCTTGGCCCTCCGGTTCCCGCTCTTGGACTAAACCCCGCCCCCCTCCGGCGCCATTTTATCAGCGTTCTCACACTGATCGGCGCTGGCTGCTGCAGCTCTGCATCTGTCTGGGGGTCCAAGCTGTGGAATCCGGAGGGCACACAAAACGGTCTGGTAAGCCACAACCTCTGGTTGTGGACTTTCTTGTACACTCTCTGGGGGTCATTCTGAAGGAGTGTGTTCTTTACTGCAGAGCCTCCACCTCAGCAGCATGTCTCTCACTAGGAGCAAGGCTGCAAGGCTTTACTCTATATGCACTGCATGTAAGCTCATACTGCCTGAACCGAGCACATATCCACATTGTGATGCCTGCTCTAACATGGTGGTGCCTCAGCCTGGAGTCTCCCCAGGGGTCCCTCCGGCTGCTCCAGCCCCGGTGGCTGAACCCCCGGCTTGGGTAGCATCGTTTTCTAAAGCTATCTCCCAGTCCTTTCCCGACTCCATGAGACAGCTGTCCCGGACTCTGCTGACCATGCATCAGCCCCCTTCTCAGGGCGCCTCTGCTGCTCCGACTCGCTCTGCAGAGCTCACAGAGGATTTTTCATCTGTTCCCAGACCCCGTCCTCCTAAACGGAGACGCAGGGACTCTTCTCCTTCCTCGTCCCACGGCTCTGATTGACGAGCTGAATCGCAGGGCGAGGAGGATGCCTTTACTGTGGGCTCGGACGCTACCTCTATGTACCCCATTGATCTAACTGAAGGTGATGCGGATGTTAGTGATTTGATTGCGTCCATTAATTCCGTACTGGACCTCAATCCACCAGTGTCAGAGGAACAAGCCTCTCTGGTAGAAAAACACCAGTTTACCTCACCTAAGAGAGCAAGGAGTATGTTTTTTAACCACTCCAGTTTTCAGGCCACTGTAACCAGGCCCAGGGCCTGTTCTGATGACCGTTTTCCCTTTCCACCAGAGGTGGTCAAGGAGTGGGCTCATTCACCAAAGGTAGATCCTCCGGTGTCTAGAATCTCAGCCCGGACAGTTGTATCTGTGGCGGATGGCACCTCACTTAAGGATTCCACTGACCGCCAGGTTGACCTTCTGGCCAAATCTGTATATGAAGCGGCGGGGGCTTCGTTCTCCCCGTCTTTTGCAGCAGTGTGGGCTCTTAAGGCCGTCTCTGCTTCTCTGGCGGAGATGCATTCCCTCACCAGGGACTCTATGCCCGAAATGGTTGCCTTAACTTCTCAGGCTTCGGCTTTTTCATCCTATGCCATGTCTGCCATTCTGGAGGCTTCTCACCGCACGGCGGTGGCTTCCGCTAATTCCCTCGCGATCCACAGGATCTTGTGGCTTCGAGAGTGGAAAGCAGACGCTTCTTCCAAGAAGTACCTTGCTGGGCTCCCCTTTGCTGGGTCCCGGCTGTTCGGTGAACAACTGGATGAAATTATTAAGGAAGCTACTGGCGGGAAGAGTACTTCCTTGCCACAAACTAAAACCAGGAAACCTGTCCAGGGCAGGAACCAGTCGAGGTTTCGTTCCTTTCGTTCCTCTAACTGGTCATCCTCTAAGCCCTCAGCCTCGTCCACTAACTCAGCCAAGGATCGAAAACCCAGCTGGCGCACGAAGCCGCGTCCTCAGAAGAATGGAGGAGCCACTGCCACTAAGGCAGCCTCCTCTTGACTATCTGGCTGCGCCAGCAACGTCCTTGGTCGGTGGCAGGCTCTCCCACTTTGGCGACGTGTGGTTTCAACACGTCTCCGATCAGTGGGTGCAGGATATCATCTCCCACGGCTACAGGATAGAATTTTCTTCCAGCCCGCCAAACAGATTTTTTCTGTCCACTCCCCCCTGCTCCAAAGCCGCCGCCTTCTCTCAGGCTGTGGCATCCTTGCAGGCCAACGGAGTAATTGTACCGGTTCCCGCCCGGGAACGGTTCAGAGGTTTCTACTCAAACCTCTTTCTAGTCCCCAAGAAGGACGGTTCCTTCCGGCCCATCCTGGATCTCAAGCTTCTCAACAAGCATGTTCATGTGCAGCATTTTCGCATGGAATCTCTGCGATCGGTCATTGCCTCAATGACCCAAGGAGATTTTCTAGCATCCATCGACATCAGAGATGCCTATCTGCATGTGCCAATTGCAGTTTCACACCAGCGTTGGCTACGTTTTGCAATCGGAGAGGAACATTTCCAATTCGTGGCTCTCCCCTTCGGGTTAGCCACGGCCCCTCGTGTATTCACCAAGGTCATGGCAGCAGTGGTTGCGGTTCTGCACCTCCAGGGGTTGGCAGTGATTCCTTACCTGGACGACCTTCTAGTCAAGGCTTCATCCAGTGCAGACTGTCAGCGGAGTGTCTCGCTCACTCTCGCCACGCTTGTTCAATTCGGGTGGCTTGTCAATCTGCCCAAGTCCACTCTGACCCCGACCCAGAAACTTACGTACCTAGGGATGCAATTCGAGACTCTGCCGGCACTTGTGAAGCTGCCCTTAGTCAAACAGCAGTCCCTTCATCTGGCGGTGCGCTCTCTGTTGAAGCCCCACCGTCATTCCATCAGGCACCTCATGCAGGTGCTGGGTCAGATGGTGGCGTCAATGGAAGCGGTTCCCTTTGCCCAGTTCCATCTGCGTCCTCTGCAGCTGGACATTCTCCGCTGTTGGGACAAGCGGACCTCTTCCTTGCACAGGCTAGTGGCTCTGTCGCCACAGACCAGGAGCTCTCTTCAGTGGTGGCTTCGGCCCCTCTCTCTGTCCCAGGGACGCTCCTTTCTGATCCAGTCCTGGGTGATTCTCACCACGGATGCCAGTCTATCCGGCTGGGGAGTAGTGTTTCTCCACCACCGAGCACAGGGCACTTGGACTCCGTCCGAATCAGCCCTCTCGATCAATGTGCTGGAAATCAGAGCTGTGCTCCTAGCTCTCGTAGCCTTTCACCATCTGTTGGCGGGCAAGCACATTCGAGTCCAGTCAGACAACGCGACAGCAGTTGCCTACATCAATCACCAAGGCGGGACTCGCAGCCGCCTAGCAATGTTGAAAGTTCAACGTATCCTTCAGTGGACGGAGGTCTCCAAGTCCACCATATCCGCAGTCCACATCCCAGGCGTAGAAAACTGGGAGGCAGATTATCTCAGCCGTCAAACCGTGGACAGCGGCGAGTGGGCCCTGCATCCGGCAGTGTTCCGGTCAATCTGCCGCAAGTGGGGCACTCCGGAAGTGGATCTAATGGCATCCCGGCACAACAACAAGGTCCCGGTTTACGTGGCTCACTCCCACGATCCTCAGGCCTTGGCAGCGGACGCGCTGGTTCAGGATTGGTCCCAGTTCCGTCTGGCCTACGTGTTTCCCCCTCTAGCTCTCTTGCCCAGAGTCCTGCGCAAGATCAGAATGGAGGGCCGTCCGGTCATAATCATTGCTCCAGACTGGCCTAGGCGAGCTTGGTACCCAGACCTGCTCCGTCTGTCCGTAGAGGTGCCGTGGCATCTCCCGGACCGCCCAGACCTTCTCTCACAAGGTCCGTTTTTCCGCCAAAATTCTGCGGCTCTCAGATTGACGGCGTGGCTCTTGAGTCCTGGATCCTGACGGCTTCAGGCATTCCTTCCGAGGTCATCTCCACTATGACTCAGGCTCGGAAGTCTTCCTCGGCCAGGATTTACCACAGGACTTAGAGAATTTTCCTGTCCTGGTGTCGCTCTTCCGGCCATGCTCCTTGGCCGTTTTCCTTGCCGACCATCCTGTCCTTTCTACAGTCCGGTCTGCAGCTAGGACTATGCCTCAATTCCCTCAAGGGACAGGTCTCGGCTCTGTCAGTGTTGTTCCAGCGGCGTATCGCCCGACTGGCCCAGGTGCGCACCTTCATGCAGGGCGCATCTCACATCATTCCTCACCGGCGGCCTTTGGATCCCTGGGACCTTAATCTGGTCCTCACGGCCTTACAGAAACCCCCCTTTGAGCCTCTTAGGGAGGTTTCTTTGTTTCGACTTTCACAGAAGGTGGTCTTTCTGGTGGCCATAACTTCTCTCAGGAGAGTCTCTGATTTGGCTGCGCTCTCTTCGGAGTCACCCTTTTTGGTTTTTCACCAAGACAAGGTGGTTCTCCGTCCGACTCCGGACTTTCTCCCTAAGGTGGTGTCTCCTTTCCACCTTAACCAGGACATTTCATTGCCTTCCCTTTGTCCGGCCCCTGTTCATCGCTTTGAGAAAGCGTTGCATACTTTAGATTTGGTGCGGGCGCTCCGGATCTATGTGTCACGCACCGCTGCTCTTAGGCGGTGCACCTCTCTTTTTGTGCTGACCACAGGTCAGCGCAAGGGTCTCTCGGCTTCTAAACCGACCCTAGCTCGTTGGATTAGGTCGGCCATATCCGATGCCTACCAATGTTCTCAGGTGCCTCCCCCGCCGGGGATTAAGGCGCACTCGACCAGAGCTGTCGGTGCCTCTTGGGCTTTCAGGCACCAGGCTACGGCTCAGCAGGTCTGTCAGGCTGCCACTTGGTCTAGTCTGCATACCTTTTCGAAGCACTACCAAGTGCATGCTCATGCTTCGGCAGATGCGAGCTTGGGCAGACGCATCCTTCAGGCGGCTGTCGCCCATTTGTGAAGTTAGGTTTTGCCTACTTCTCAGTTTTCTGTTTATTTCCCACCCATGGACTGCTTTGAGACGTCCCATGGTCTGGGTCTCCCATAAGGAACGATGAAGAAAAAGAGAATTTTTTCTTATAGTTCCGACATGGGAGACCCAGCACCCTCCCTGTTGCCTGTTGGCAGTTCTTGTTCCGTGTGTTTTCACCGGCTGTTGTTGGAGACAGAGGTTCCGGTTATTCCGGGTTTTACTCTATCTCTACTTGTGGGTGGATGTACTCCTTCAGCTTTTGCACTAAACTGGCTAGATTTGGTCATCCAGGGGGTGTATATGCTCGGAGGGAGGAGCTACACTTTTTAGTGTAGTACTTTGTGTGTCCTCCGGAGGCAGAAGCTATACACCCATGGTCTGGGTCTCCCATGTCGGAACTATAAGAAAAAGAATTTACGGTGAGTAAACAAAATTCTCTTTTTTGTAGGAGTGCATACAGGTTACGTCACAACCACATTAAAAGCAATGGGGAATGACATAACATAAAATCTATATGTACCATGCATGCAAATACAAAACATGATATTTTCATTAAAAAACCAAGACACGAGGTACAGGAAAAAACACAATGGGAGTTCAATTATCACAAAAATATTGAGAGATCGACACGGTCATTCAAACCTAGGTCACCCTGCGCTCCATAGTTTATTATTAATTTTGCCTCCATCCGTAATAATAATTTCTGTAAATCACCCCCCTGAGGAGGGAGGGTGACCTTCTTGAGGCCTGCGAAGCGTAAAGTGTCCGGGTTACCATCATGGTGGTCCCTTATATGGGAAATCAACCTAGGTGACCCTTTTCCAGACGCAATTGAATTGTAGTGCTCCCTGAATCTAACGTACAAACACCTTATCGTTTTGCCTATGTAAAATCTGCCACATGGGCAGAGAATCACATAGACAACGAACTTGGTTTTGCACGAAATAAACTCCTGGATCCCATGCATGTGTGCTCCGATCTGCAGGGACCGGCCAGTAACATGTAGATTACAAAACCTACAGTTCCCTCACCGGTAATTACCCGGTGGGCAATATTTATCTAGCTATGTCAATGGGCTGGTACTTCTGTTCTTTACTAGCATGTCCCGCAGATTGTTGCAGCGTCTGAACGTGACCAAGGGTTTCGCCTTAGTCATCTCACTTAGGTCGGAGTCTTTCTCAAGGATGTGCCAATTTTTACACAACATTTCCTAATGACATCTTCCAGGGGTCCAAACTTAAAGCTGAACATGAACCTCTTCATACTGTCACCCTTGTCCCTAAGACCAACTCTCCAATCTGGTTGATTACCTGTGGATCTCACTCTCTCGTACACACTGCTGATTAACTTTTTGGGGTAACCCCTTGTAATCTTTTTTGGAGATCCAAAGACTGTTGTAAAAATGACTCCTCAGTGTTGTTGACCCTCCTCACTCTCAAAAACTGGCTGTAAGGCAGAGCTATTTTGGTGTGGACTGGATGGGCACTCTGAAAGTTCAAGAGCGAATTTGTCGCTGTGGGCTTTCTGAACACTTTGGTGTGGATCTCGCCATCATAAATAGAGACCTCCACATCTAAAAAACTGAGGGTATTGCCACCAAAGGAGGAAGTGAAGGACATATTCATTGTGTTGACGGTGTTGAGATGACATACAAAGTCAGAGAACAAGGCCTCCGTACCGTCCCACACAATGAAAATGTCATCCACATACCTCATAAAATGGCGAATATATCTCAAGTATGGGTTGGTGTCCGAGAAAACATACCTGCGTTCGAAGGCCCCCAAAAATGTTGGCCATGGCACAAGATACGGGGGTACCCATAGCGGTACCCCCGCACTGCAAGAACCATTGGTCCAAGAACATAAAAGCGTTCTTTGCTAAAACAAATTCCAGGGCCTCCCCCACAAAGTTACAAAAATGTTTGCTCTTGCCACTCTGTGCAACCATCTCTTTAACCTCCTGCACACCCATATCCTGTGGGATACTGGTGTACAGGCTTTCCACATCAATGGATGTCAATTTGTAATTCTCCTGCCACGTCATACCCTTGAGAAGTGTCAAAAAATCACTGCTATCTTTAACATAAGAAGGGATATGCTTCAGAATAGGTCTGAGCAGCCAATCCAGATAATGTGACAGGGGCTCCGTAAGTGAGCCAATCCCTGCCACTATCGGACGGGCAGGTGGATCGTCCCTATTCTTATGTATCTTGGGTATGCTTTTAATGTGGTTGTGATGTAACCTGTATGCACTCCTACAAAAGGGGTGGTGTTCTATTACCACATGTGGACCCGTGGAAGCCTAATCAATAGGCGAAACGGCCGTCGTCCATAGCAGGAGCTGACATACAGGTTGCCTCCAGCTTTTTACCTTGCACCTGTCTGCTGAATAAAGTTTCCAGCACAGCGAAGGAGTGCGGTCCTTTTTCTTACCTCATCATCATCCTTGGATCTTGTTTTGTGACGTGCACCCCGCTCTGGATTGAATCACCGGCAAGTAAATACCCCGGGCATATGCGGTACCGCAGGTGACAGGCAGTGGTGCACGACCACTCTTTATTTGTGCACGTTAACTTGTGTTTTTCTTCCATTAGTTGGGACGATCCCGCCGTCATGCGGACTTCTTTGTCTTCCTTTGTCACCTCTTGAAGCCAGTGCTGAGGACATTTGAAGGAACCGCATTATTCCTGCAGTCACATGGGATGTGTGGGCAAGGTATGAAGGCATAAAAGAATTACATCACAAATGTATGGCCATGGAGGTGTTTATCACTGACCTGTATCTCTGTTACATTATTCAGTGCTAGCGCCACTCCCTGCTTAACCCCTTAATGACTATGGGCAGTAATATTACGTCCTAGCGGTCATAGTGTTACTGCCTGCGGTCTACTGCCGGTAGCATGCAGCGATCGGCGCACATCTCAGCTGATTTTTACACCTGAGATGTGTACCTGCCAGGCACGAGCAGAATCGTTATCTGCCCGTGCCGTTAACCCCTTAAATGGCGCTGTCAATATGTGACAGCGCCATTATAACGGCATCAGCGGTAAACATTTACTCATCGGCCGATACCGGAAGTCACGGGACAGGATCTCGTGACTTCCGGTGTTTTTCATGGTAGCACAGGGTCACGTGATAACTCCTGTAGCTCACATTACTTACCTTCGGTTTCACCCGGCCCAGAGCTGGGTGAGGTAGAACATGAGCTATCTGCTGTTTACAGCTGTGTAGCTGTGATCAGCAGATATGGCAGAGCGATCAGATTTCTGATCCATATAACCCCCGAGGGGGGCTAGTAAAATAAAAAAAAAAAAAAGTTTTAAAAAATTAAAACAAATAAGAAAACCTAAACGTTCAAATCACTCCCCTTTAGCCCCCTTGAAAATTAAAGGGTTTAAAAAAAAAAATACACATATTTGGTATCGCCGCGTTCAGATATGCCCGATCTATCAAAATATAAAATCAATTAATCTGATTGGTAAACAGCGTAATGGCAAAAAAAATACAAGCGCCAAAATTATGTTTTTTGGTCGCCACAAATTTTGCACTAAATGTAATAACAGGCGATCAAAACGTAGCATCTGCGCAAAAATGGTACCATTAATAACAGCAGCTTGAGACGCAAAAAATAAGCCATCACTTAAGCCATAGATCCCGAAAAATGAGAACGCTATGGGTCACGGAATAAGGCGCAAAACGTGCGCCACTTTTCTTTGTCGCTCCATTGGGAGACCCAGACAATTGGGTGTATAGCTTCTGCCTCCGGAGGCCACACAAAGTATTACACTTAAAAGTGTAAAGCCCCTCCCCTTCTGCCTATACACCCCCCGTGCATCACGGGCTCCTCAGTTTTTATGCTTTGTGCAAAGGAGGCTGACATCCACGCATAGCTCCACATCTTAGTCAGCAGCAGCTGCTGACTATGTCGGATGGAAGAAAAGAGGGCCCATAACAGGGCCCCCAGCATGCTCCCTTCTCACCCCACTCTGGTCGGCGGTGTTTGTTAAGGTTGAGGTACCCATTGCGGGTACATAGGCAGGAGCCACATGCTGTTTTCCTTCCCCATCCCTTAAGGGTTCTGGGTGAAGTGGGATCCTAATCGGTCTCCAGGCACTGGGACCGTGCTCCCTCCGCAGCCCCTGGGGAATCTGCTGGACAGGAGCCGGGTATCGTCAGGGACAAGGCCCTGCTACTGTGAGGTACTCTGTGTCCCCTTGGGGACCGCGCATGGAGCGCTTGTGCCATTACACACTGCAGCGCTGCTGGGTGTGTTAGTGCGCCGGGGACTACCGCGCCGACCGCGCTTATTTGCCGGCCGCGCTTATAACTTTAGTCCCCGGCTTTTGCGGCCTAGTATCGCATATTCCCGCCCCCAGGCCTGCCAGTCAGGGGAAGGGCGGGACGCTGCACAGGACGTCAGCGCTGAGGGCTGGAGCATACTTTGTATCCTCCTCCCCCCTCACTGAGCACCGTGGGGCACCAGATTCCCGCACTTTCTAGGGCACGCCCACGGCCCCCTCCTCCCCACAGAACGCCGGCAGCCATTCCTGTCAGCACTTCTGACGCTGGAGAGGAGAGACAACAGGCTCTGGGAGGCCCAGGCAGGGAATCTGGTGATCACACAACCGCTTTGAGCGGCTGGTAAGCAGCACCTGAGGTGCTGGCCCCACTGAGTGCCGAAGTGTACATATATATATATATATATATATATATATATATATATATATATATATATATATATATATGCTTATATGCTATACATTTACACTGGACGGTCGCACTGTTGATTTTTGACTATATACCCTCCTGGATTGTACTCAGAGGAGACAACAGCATGTCGTCCGCAAAAAGCAAGGGTGCCAAAGCACAGGCTTACTTTGCAACCTGTACCTCATGTGCGGCTATACTACCGGCAGGTTCCACCGACCCTCATTGTGTGCAATGCTCGGCACCTGTGGCACTTACTCAGCCGGAGCCTCTGCTACAGGTGGCCCAGGTGGAACCACCTGCTCCCACTGTCCAGGTGACAGGGACGGAGTTTGCAGTATTTGCTGACAAACTTTCTGAGAGTATGGATAAATGGTCTGCTAAGATACTAGAAGCCTTACAGTCCAGACCGGTAACTCAGGCCACGGGCACTGTTGAATCATTGACCCCAGGCCCCCCTCATTTGGAGCAACAAAGTGCTCCTGGGGTGACTCATAGGTCCCAGGATGAGGTCTCTGACACGGACCGCAGTCCCAGGCCGCCTAAGCGGGCTCGCTGGGAAATTCCCTCGACTTCATCACACTGCTCAGGGTCTCAGCAGGAGGACTCTCTGGACGATGAAGCTGAGGTAGCAGATCAGGATTCTGATCCTGAGGCCACTCTCAACCTAGATACACCTGATGGTGACGCCATAGTGAATGACCTTATAGCGACCATCAATCAAATGTTGGATATTTCTCCCCCAGCTCCTCCAATTGAGGAGTCAGCTTCTCAGCAGGAGAAATTCCGTTTCAGGTTTCCCAAGCGTACAATGAGTACGTTTCTGGATCACTCTGACTTCAGAGAGGCAGTCCAGAAACACCGAGCTTGTCCAGATAAGCGTTTTTCCAAGCGCCTTAAGGATACACGTTATCCCTTCCCCCCTGACGTTGTCAAGGGCTGGGCTCAGTGTCCCAAGGTGGATCCTCCAGTCTCCAGACTGGCGACTAGATCCATAGTTGCAGTGGAAGATGGGGCTTCACTCAAAGATGCCACTGACAGACAGATGGAGCTCTGGTTGAAATCCATCTATGAAGCTATCGGCGCGTCTTTTGCTCCAGCATTCGCAGCCGTATGGGCACTCCAAGCTATCTCAGCTTGTCATGCGCAGATTAATGCAGTCACACGTACGTCTGCTCCGCAAGTGGTGTCCTTAACCTCTCAGGCGTCGGCGTTTGCGTCCTACGCCATTAATGCTGTCCTGGACTCTGCGAGCCGTACGGCGGTAGCATCCGCCAATTCGGTGGCAGTACGCAGGGCCATGTGGCTACGTGAATGGAAGGCAGACTCTGCTTCCAAAAAGTTCTTAACCGGTTTGCCATTTTCTGGCGACCGCCTGTTTGGTGAGCGATTGGATGAAATCATTAAACAATCCAAGGGAAAGGACTCATCCTTACCCCAGTCCAAACCAAACAGACCTCAACAACGGAAGGTACAATCGAGGTTTCGGTCCTTTCGGTCCGCGGGCAGGTCCCAATTCTCCTCGTCCAAAAGGCCTCAGAAGGATCAGAGGAACTCCGATTCATGGCGGTCTAAGTCACGTCCTAAAAAGACCGCCGGAGGAACCGCTCCCAAAGCGGCCTCCTCATGACTTTCGGCCTCCTCACACTGCATCCTCGGTCGGTGGCAGGCTCTCCCGCTTTTGCGACGCCTGGCTGCCACAGGTAAAAGACCGTTGGGTGAGAGACAGTCTGTCTCACGGTTACAGGATAGAGTTCAGCTCTCGTCCTCCGACTCGGTTCTTCAGAACATCTCCGCCCCCCGAGCAAGACGATGCTCTTCTTCAGGCGGTGGGCACTCTGAAGGCAGAAGGCGTGGTGATCCCTGTTCCTTTTCAGCAACAGGGTCACAGTTTTTACTCCAACTTGTTCGTGGTGCCGAAAAAGGACGGATCCTTCCGTCCTGTTCTGGACCTAAAACTGCTCAACAAACACGTAAAAACCAGGCGGTTCCGGATGGAATCGCTCCGCTCCGTCATCGCCTCAATGTCCCAAGGAGATTTCCTAGCATCAATCGACATCAAAGATGCTTATCTCCACGTACCGATTGCACCAGAGTATCAGCGCTTCCTGCGTTTCGCCATAGGGGACGAACACCTTCAGTTCGTGGCACTGCCTTTCGGCCTGGCGACGGCCCCACGGGTCTTCACCAAGGTCATGGCAACAGTAGTAGCAGTTCTGCACTCTCAGGGACACTCGGTGATCCCTTACTTAGACGATCTGCTTGTCAAGGCACCCTCTCAAGTGGCATGCCAACACAGCCTGAACATTGCTCTGGAGACTCTCCAGAGTTTCGGGTGGATCATCAATTTTCCAAAGTCAAATCTGACACCGGCCCAATCACTGACATATCTTGGCATGGAGTTTCATACTCTCTCAGCGATAGTGAAGCTTCCGCTGGACAAACAGCGTTCACTACAGACAGGGGTGCAATCTCTCCTTCAAGGTCAGTCACACCCATTGAGGCGCCTCATGCACTTCCTAGGGAAGATGGTAGCAGCAATGGAGGCAGTTCCTTTTGCGCAGTTTCATCTGCGTCCACTTCAATGGGACATTCTCCGCAAATGGGACAGGAAGTCGACGTCCCTCGACAGGAACGTCTCCCTTTCTCAGGCAGCCAAAACTTCCCTTCGGTGGTGGCTTCTTCCCACTTCATTGTCGAAGGGGAAATCCTTCCTACCCCCATCCTGGGCGGTGGTCACGACGGACGCGAGTCTGTCAGGGTGGGGAGCGGTCTTTCTCCACCACAGGGCTCAGGGTACTTGGACTCAGCCAGAGTCCTCCCTTCAGATCAATGTTCTGGAGATAAGGGCAGTGTATCTTGCCCTAAAGGCGTTCCAGCCGTGGCTGGAAGGCAAGCAGATCCGAATTCAGTCGGACAACTCCACAGCGGTGGCATACATCAACCACCAAGGCGGAACACGCAGTCGGCAAGCCTTCCAGGAAGTCCGGCGGATTCTGCTATGGGTGGAAGCCACAGCCTCCACCATATCCGCAGTTCACATCCCGGGCGTAGAAAACTGGGAAGCAGACTTTCTCAGTCGCCAGGGCATGGACGCAGGGGAATGGTCCCTTCACCCGGACGTGTTTCAGGAGATCTGTTGCCGCTGGGGGATGCCGGACGTCGACCTAATGGCGTCCCGGCACAACAACAAGGTCCCGACATTCATGGCACGGTCTCAAGATCACAGAGCTCTGGCGGCAGACGCCTTAGTTCAGGATTGGTCGCAGTTTCAACTCCCTTATGTGTTTCCTCCTCTGGCACTGTTGCCCAGAGTGTTACGCAAGATCAGGTCCGACTGCCGCCGCGCCATCCTCGTCGCTCCAGACTGGCCGAGGAGGTTGTGGTACCCGGATCTGTGGCATCTCACGGTGGGCCAACCGTGGGCACTACCAGACCGACCAGACTTGCTGTCTCAAGGGCCGTTTTTCCATCTGAATTCTGCGGCCCTCAACCTGACTGTGTGGCCATTGAGTCCTGGATCCTAGCGTCTTCAGGGTTATCTCAAGAGGTCATTGCCACTATGAGACAGGCTAGGAAACCAACGTCCGCCAAGATCTACCACAGGACGTGGAGGATATTCTTATCTTGGTGCTCTGATCAGGGGTTTTCTCCCTGGCCATTTGCCTTGCCCACTTTTCTTTCCTTCCTTCAATCCGGATTGGAAAAAGGTTTGTCGCTCGGCTCCCTTAAGGGACAAGTCTCAGCGCTCTCTGTGTTTTTTCAGAAGCGCCTAGCCAGACTTCCACAGGTACGCACGTTCCTGCAGGGGGTTTGTCACATAGTCCCTCCTTACAAGCGGCCGTTAGAACCCTGGGATCTGAACAGGGTGCTGATGGCTCTTCAGAAACCACCTTTCGAGCCAATGAAGGATATTTCTCTCTCACGCCTTTCGCAGAAAGTGGTCTTCCTAGTAGCAGTCACATCACTTCGGAGAGTGTCTGAGCTAGCAGCGCTGTCATGCAAAGCCCCTTTCCTGGTGTTTCACCAGGACAAGGTGGTTCTGCGTCCGGTTCCGGAATTTCTCCCTAAGGTGGTATCCCCCTTTCATCTCAATCAGGATATCTCCTTACCCTCTTTTTGTCCTCATCCAGTTCACCAATGTGAAAGGGATTTGCACTTGTTAGATCTGGTGAGAGCACTCAGACTCTACATTTCTCGTACGGCGCCCCTGCGCCGCTCGGATGCACTCTTTGTCCTTGTCGCTGGCCAGCGTAAAGGGTCACAGGCTTCCAAATCAACCCTGGCTCGGTGGATCAAGGAACCAATTCTCGAAGCTTACCGATCTTCTGGGCTTCCGGTTCCCTCAGGGCTGAAGGCCCATTCTACCAGAGCCGTGGGTGCGTCCTGGGCTTTGCGGCACCAGGCTACGGCTCAGCAGGTGTGTCAGGCAGCTACCTGGTCGAGCCTGCACACTTTCATGAAACACTATCAGGTGCATACCTATGCTTCGGCAGATGCCAGCCTAGGTAGGCGAGTCCTTCAGGCGGCGGTTGCCCACCTGTAGGAAGGGGCCGTTTTACGGCTCTATTACGAGGTTTTATTTTACCCACCCAGGGACTGCTTTTGGACGTCCCAATTGTCTGGGTCTCCCAATGGAGCGACAAAGAAGAAGGGAATTTTGTTTACTTACCGTAAATTCCTTTTCTTCTAGCTCCAATTGGGAGACCCAGCACCCGCCCCTGTTCCCTTCGGGTTGTTGTTCTTTGTGTACACATGTTGTTCATGTTGAATGGTTTCAGTTCTCCGAAATTTCTTCGGATTGAATTTATTTTAAACCAATTTATAAGTTTTCCTCCTTCTTGCTTTTGCACCAAAACTGAGGAGCCCGTGATGCACGGGGGGTGTATAGGCAGAAGGGGAGGGGCTTTACACTTTTAAGTGTAATACTTTGTGTGGCCTCCGGAGGCAGAAGCTATACACCCAATTGTCTGGGTCTCCCAATTGGAGCTAGAAGAAAAGGAATTTACGGTAAGTAAACAAAATTCCCTTCTTTTCAGACAAGCTTCTGATTTTTTTTTAACACTATAGATAAAAGTAAACATACATTTTTGGTGTCTACGAACCCGTACCGACCTCAGGTATCATACCCACACATCAGTTTTACCATATAGTGAACACAGTGAATAAAATATCTCAAAAACAATAGTGCTATCACACTTTTTTTGCACTTTTTCCGCATTTGGAATTCTTTTGCCGTTTTCTAGTACACTATATGGTAAAACTTATGGTTTCCTTTAAAAGTACAGCTCGTTTCGCAGAAAAATGAGCCCCTACATGACCATATTGTCTGAAAAATAAAAAAAAGTTACGTGTCTTGGAACAAGAATGGCGAGAAAAAAAAAATGGAAAGCGAAAAGTCGACCAGTTGTAAAGGGATTAACCACCTAGGTGCTCCTGTGAAGAAGTTTGAAATGATGGGAGATATGAGGTTGCTCATGGCATCGCCATCCATCTTTGATGCAATCGTGGGTTGATGGGGTCACCATGACAATCGGGGGCCTGCCAAAGTCCCCTTGTGTCAATGTACTCACTGTACTGTAGTTTTCGTACTCCCATGAATCCCTGGTGCTGAGCTTCACAAGAGATCAGTCAATTGACAATGTGCTATATTGCAAAAGTATTACACAAGTGGTCACTGGTTCAAGTCCCCTTGGAGGATGAAAGTAATATTTTTAAAAAAGTTTTACATTTTTACCACACATGCATCATTGTGTATAGCAAAAAACATGGTCTCCCATGAATGCCAGCCACAGGCTGGCCTTCTCAGGAATATCTCAGGAATATCGTTATCCCAGGCCTGAGGGTCTTCAGCAGAACCCCGGCAATCATGGCACGCCGATGGGTGCATAGTATGGTTGAATGAATATTCTGTTTTTGTTTTTTTTCTTTATCGTTCCTATGGGAGACCCAGACCATGGGTGTATAGCTACTGCCTCCGGAGGACACACAAAGTTACTACACTCAAAACGTGTAGCTCCTCCCTCCCAGTATATACACCCCCTGCTAGCCAGTCCTAGCCAGTTTTTTGCTTTGTGTCAGGAGGATCACAACACACACATGCATCCTTTTTTGATTTTCATTTTTTCTACAGATTTGGAAGAAAAGCGGGTCCACTGGACCCCCGGGATGTCCCTTCACACCCCCCTGGCGGCGGTGCTGTTAAGGTTGATTCAGGGCAAGAGCCTTTCATGCCGCGCTCCTTCACCATCCCATGCTGGGGCTCTGGCTTGAAGTGGGAGCCAACACGGTTCTCACTGCTTTGCAGGAGACCGGCCTCCATCCGCAGCCCTTTGACAGGACCCTGCTGGACGGAGCACTGGACCCCCACCCCACCAGGGACTGGACCCTGCGTCTCAAAGCTAAGTATAGAGACGTTATTCAGAGGGTCCTTCTGCAATGTGGGGCACTTTATTAGGGGGACAGTGTTTGACTTTGATAATGCTGCTTGTACTGTGTTTCCGGCCGGTTCCACTGTTTTTTTCTGTGTACCGCGCCGATGATGCCTGATTTCCGGCCGCATGTTTAACTCTAAGCCCCGGCTTCAGCCGCGGCCTAGTTTCGTCTCGTTCCCCTGCATGTCAGTCATGCAGGGGGACGCTGCAGCGCCGCCCGCCGGCCGCTCTGCACAGGGGAGGACACTCCTTGTTGAGGAGATGATTCCCTCCCCTGTACATTTCTTAGCCCTCCGATTCCCGCTCCTGGGTTAACCCCCGCCCTCCCCCCTCACTCTAGCGCCATTTTCTCAGCGTTCTTAGTACGCTGATCGGCGCTGGCTGCTCTGCAGTGCAGAGGGAGTGAATATCTGGCTGGGGGTCCAGGCTTGGAACCTGGGGGGGCACTCACAGCGGCCTGACAAGTCACAACCTCTGGTTGTGCACTTTTATATACTATCAGGGCATCGTGAAGGAGTTAATTCTTTATTATAGAACCTCCTCCTCAGCAGCATGTCTCACTAGGAGCAAAGCTCCAAGGCTGTACACTACATGTTCTGCATGTAAGCTCATATTGCCTGAACCGGCACAGACCCATACTGTCATGGTTCTTAGGTGGTGGTGCCTCAGCCTGGAGTCTCCCCAGGCTGAACCCCTGTCTTGTGTTTTCTAGACATTCTAGACAGAGCCCCCCACCTCTGCAGCAGGTCTCACAGAGCGAGGCTGCAGGCTGTTTTTTATTATCCACTGCTGGTAGTCTCGTACGGCTGTACCGAGCTCATAACCGCTGTGGCCCCTCAGCTTGAAGCCTCATGCATGGTCCCTCCAGCTGCTCCGGGTTCGGTGGCTGACCCCTGGGGGAATCTCTTTTTCCAGGGGTCGGCTGTCCCGGCATCCCCTGAGCATGCAACCCCCTTCTCAGGGCGTTTTCTGCTTGCTCAGCAAAGCTCACAGACCCCGTCCTCCTGACAGGGAGACGCAGGGTCCCCTGTCCTCCCCGTCCCGCAGCTCCGATACGAGCTGACCCACTGGACGAGGAGGATGTCTCTATCAGGGGCTCGGACGCTGCTTTACGTACTTTGATCCGTCCGTAGAGGACGGGGATGCGAATGATTAGATTGCGTCCATTATATTGGACCTCCATCCGCCTGTATCAGGGGAGTATTCCCCGCTGGCAAAAAGGCATCAGTATACCTTTAACAAGACGAGGAGTGTGTTCCTTAACCACTCCAGTTTTCAACCCGCTGCGTCCAAGCCCGCAGCCGGTCCTGCAGATCCCACAGCGGGGTTCTGCTGCCTGTCTCCCCCTCCCATCAGAGGTGGTCAAGGAGTGTACTCATTCGCTAAGCGTGGCCACTCCGGTGTCCAGACTTTCAGCCCGGATAGTTGTATCAGTGGCTGACGGCACCTTTATAAGGATCCCACGGTACATTAACTTTGTACTGGACCTCAATCCGCCGGAGTTACCTTATCTAGGTGAACACAACGTGTGTTCCTTAACCACGCCAGTTTTCAGGCCCCTGTAACCAGCCCAGGGTCCGCTCTGACAGTCGCTTCCCATGAAGCGTGATTCTGAGGACTGGGTTTCCCCCGTCCACCAATGATGGTCAAGAGGTGGGCTCATTCACCTCAGGTGGCTCAGCCCGGACCGTTATGTCAGTGGCTGATGGCTCCTCAGAAGAGATGCATTCCCTCACAGGGACTCTATGCCCAAGACGGTTGCCTGAACTTCCAGACTTCAGTCTTTCCATCCTCTGCCAAGTCTGCCATGCTGGACACCGCACAGCGGTGGTTTTGGCTACTTTCCTCGCTATCCGCAGGTGTGGCTTCGGCAATGGAAGGCAGATGCCTCTATAGAGGTTCCTTGCTGGGCTCCCCTTTGGTGGGACCAGTCTCTTCGGAACCAACTAGATGAAATTTAGGAAGCTCTCGGCGACGAGAGTTCTTCCTTGCCACAAACCTAAACCAGGGCAGGAATCAGTTGAGGTTTCGGTGGTTTCCGTTCCTCCTTTGATCGTCCTCTAGCTCGGCCTTAGTTCATAGAACCAAATGGCTTGAAGCTGCGTCTTCAGAAGACCGCAGGAGATGCTACCTCGGAGTCAGCTTCCTCCGAGCTATCTGGCCACGCCAACCACCTCCTTGGTCGGTGGCAGGCTCTCTCCACTTGGCGACGTATGGTTCTACCACGTCTCCGTTCAGTGGGGGTGAGTTTATATCTCCCATGGCTACAGGATGGAATTCTGTCCACCCGCCAAACAGATTTTTTCTGTCAACTCCTCCCGGCTCCAAGGCCGCCGCCTTCTCACAGGCCGTGGCATTTCTTGCAGGCCAACGGAATAATTGTTCCAGTTCCCGACTGGGAACGGTTCTGAGATTTTTGCTTAAATCTATTTCTAGTCCCCGAAGAGGGCGGTGCCTTCCGACCTGGATCTTTAGCTTTTCAAGCATGGTCAGGTGTGGCGTTTTCACATGGAGTCTCGGTCTTGTTCCGTGTGTTTTTCACCGGATCAATCAAGAACCCAAGGAGATTCCCTAGCAGCCATCGGCATCAGGGATGCCTTTCGGCAAGGATCAATCGCAGTTTCACACCAGCGTTGACTACGTTTTGCCATCGGAGTGGTCCAATTCGTGGCTCTTCCCTTTGGGTTAGCCACGGCCCCTCGAGTATTCTCCTTGGGGCTGCTGTGATAGGGTCCTGCACCCCTAGGGGTTGGCAGTGATCGTTTGCCCTGGACGGTTTTCTTCTCGGGGTTTCATCCAGCGCAGACTCTTAGTAGAGTACTTCGCTTACTCTCGCCACTCTAATCTATTCGGGTGGCTTGTCATTCTGTCCAGGTCCACTCTGACTTCGCACCAGAGGTTTTCAGGGACGCAATTCGAGACTCTGTCGGCACTTGTGAAGCTGCTCTTAGTCGATCAGTAGTCCCTCCGGGTCGACGTCGTTCTATCAGACACCAAATAAGGTGCTGGTCAGACGGTGGCGTCAATGGAAGCGATTCCTTGCCCAGTTTCTCCTGCGTCCTCTGAGACTGGAGGGTTTCCGCTGTACACGCGACCTCCCTCCTTCTCGGAGTGGTGGCTTCGCCACTGACCAGGGGCTCGTTGCAGTGGTGGTTTCGGCCACTCTGTCTCAGGGATGCTCCTTCCTAGCCCCGTCCCGGGTGATCCTCACCAGGGTGCTGGTCTTTCCGCCTTGGGAGCAGTATATCTCCACCGTGGAGCGCAGGGCGCTTGGACTCTGTCCGATTCAGCCCTCTGGTTCAATGTGCTGGAAATCAGAGCTGTCTTTCTAGCTCTCTAAGCCTTCACCATCTGTTGGCGGCTAGGCACATTCGAGTCCAGTCGGACAACGTGACAGCGTTTTCCTACATCAACTTCCAGGGCGGGACATTCAGCCGTCTGGCAATCTTGGCGGCTCATCATTCTTCAGTGGACAAGGGACTCCTAGTCCACCATATCCGCAGCCCACATCCTAGATGTGAAAACTGCGAGGCAGACTATTTCAGCTGTCCAACCGTGGTCCACAATCCTCAGGTTTTGCGGTAGGCACACTGGTTCATGTTTGATCCCAGCTTCGTCTCTACCTCTTGCCCAGAGTCCTGCGCAAGATCAGTTAAGGGGGCCGTCGGGTCATTCTCATTCTCCAGACTGACCCAGGCAGGCTTGGTACCCTGACCTGCTCCTTCTGTCCGTTGGATTGCCATGGCATCTTCCGGACCGTTCAGACCTTTTCTCAAAAGGGTCCGTTTTTTCCGTCAGAATTCTGGATTCTCAGATTGACGGCGTAGATCTTGAGTCCTGGATCTTGGCGACTTCTGGTATCCTTCCTGAAGTCATCTCCGCTATGACTCGAGCTTCAAAGTGTCCTTTGACCTTTTTAGCCTTGCCGACCCTCCTGTCTCTTTCACAGTCCGGTTTACAGCTAGGACTATCCCTCATAAGGGACAGGTCTCGGCTCTGTCAGTATGTGCCAGCGGCGTATCGTCCGGCTGGCTCCGGTGCGCTCCTTTCAGGGCGCATCTCACATTATTCCGCCTTTCCTGCGGCCTATGGAGCCCTGGGACCTTAATCCGGTCCTCCCGGTTCCCGGAAACCCCCCTTTGCGCCTCTTAGGGAGGTTTCTTTGTTTCATCTTTCACAGAAAGTAGTCTTCTAGTGGCTATAATTTCCCGCCAGAGAGTTCTAGCTGTACTCTCTCGGAGTCACCCCCTTCTTGGCCTTTTGCATCAAGACAAGGTGGTCTCCGTCCGACTCCGGACTTTTTTCCCTGAGGTGGTTACTGCTTCCACCTTATCCGGGGCAATTTTCCTGCCTTCCTTTTGTCCGGCTCCTGTTCATCGTTTGAGAAAGCGTTGCATATCCTGGATCTGGTGCGGGCGCTCCGGATCTATGTGTCTTGCACCGCCGTTATTAGGCAGTGCACCTCTCTCTGGTACTGACCGCTAGTCAGCGTAGCGGTCTCTCGGCATCTAAGCCGACCCTGGGTCGTTGGCTTAGGTCGGCCATTTCCGAGGCCCAACAAGTGTACTCAAGTGCCTTCCCCGCCGGGGATCAGAGCACATTTGATCAGACCTGTCGGTGCCTTTTGGGCTTTCAGGCTCCGGCTCAGTAGGTCTGTCAGACTGCAGCTCGAATTAGTCTGCATACTTTTTTCGAAGCTCTATCCAAGGCATGCTTATGCTTTGGCAGACGCGGGCTTAGGCAGACGCATCTTTCAGGCGTCTGTCGCCCATTTGTGAAGTTAGGTTTTGCCTGCTTCTCAGTTGTCTGTTTATTCCCACCCATGGACTGCTTTGGAACGTCCCATGGTCTGGGTCTCCCATAGGAACGATAAAGAAAAAGAGAATTTTGTTTACTTACCGTAAATTCTTTTTCTTATAGTTCCGCCATGGGAGACCCAGCACCCTCCCTATTGCCTGTTGGCAGGTTTCTTGTTCCGGTGTCTTCACCGGCTGTTATTGTTGTAGACAGAGGTTCCGGTTCTTCCGGTTTTTACTCTGTCTCTTCTTGTGGGTGGATGTCCTCCTTCAGCTTTTGCACTAAACTGGCTAGGACTGGCTAGCAGGGGGTGTATATACTGGGAGGGAGGAGCTACACGTTTTGAGTGTAGTAACTTTGTGTGTCCTCCGGAGGCAGTAGCTATACACCCATGGTCTGGGTCTCCCATGACGGAACTATAAGAAAAAGAATTTACGGTAAGTAAACAAAATTCTCTTTTTTTTAATTTGCCATTCATTTCCAGAGATACGGGCCTTTTTATGTAGTTAATTTATTTGGTCTTTAGCAAAGGGGTGTTGATTACAGGATCCCCAGGGGTGTCTTTAGCCATGCCCTCTTGGAAAAATAAAATCCAAAAAAATAATAGTACTTATTATACCCATTTCTCTGAAACCAAACAACAAATTTGAAAAGAAAATAGAAACAAAACGTATTCCTCAGAAGTAGTGGAAATAAAATAATCGCAAACACTGTCCACTTTTGACCTAAACCTGGTCCATTTCTTTACAGAAACTATTACACAATTTTACCCCATAGTATTATTACATATATTGTAATAGTTGTTACTTTTTGCATATTTTCAGGATTTTAGTACCAGGGATTTTAATGGCTGTAGGTGTTAAAATACATCTAAGTATCGCTGCAGCTCTAATGTGTTTTCAAAGCTAGAGGGACAGATGTTTGGTTGTTAACATAGGTAAGAGATATTGTGCAGGAGAACTTATAAGAGTGCTTTACTCACAGAGCTGGAGGCGGACTATGTGACCCGGGGGCACCAGTACCTGCTGCAGAAGGCTAATGAAGACCACTCTTATGGTGAGTTTATACTTGCTAATACATGTACAAACCTGCATGCTTATTTGTTATATTTGCTTAGCTCTAGAAATCTACAAGAATGAGCTTCTTCTGCAGTCCCATTCTTAGCATGTGGAGAAGTATAGAGGACCTTTCACCAAATTTTTGATGTTGAACCAGACTCACTGTGCAGTATTGGCTGCAAAATGGAGAAAAAAAAAAAGGCCATAAAATCTCCTTCTTAAAACCTTCATTGGGGGACACCGAAAACCATGGGTGTGTGCTGATGCTACTAGGAGGCTGACATGAGGAAAAAAGTTGTCTCGCCTCTGCATTTTACACCCACAAATTGAAACCAAGTTAATAGTTGAGAAAGTAGTAGGAGAAGCAACATATAACAGATTAGACCAAGAAAGGTATGCAAAGGTTCAGAGAAAGATTTTATGGCGAGTATCCAAAATCCTCTTTTCTCTTTGGCTACTTTTACATTGCGTTTTTACTTACGTTCAGTGGTCCCATTGGGACATCCGTCCGAACTGCCCCTCCCCCACCCCGCAAAACGTGTTTCGGACGCATGCGCCGACAGGGCCATTGACTATAATGGGGCAGACTCCAGTAGACTCCGACGGACTACTGAACGTAAGTAAAAGCGCAATGTGAAAGCAGCCTTATCGCTTCAGTGGGAGACACAGGAAATCATTGGCCAACCAAAAGCCAAAGGGTGGGAAAAAAGTAATAAACAAAGAAACACATGGAGACAGATTTCCTTCAGGTTGGAGGTCTGAACATTTGCCACTTGTAGAACACTCCTACCTAGGCTGGCATCTAAACCTTGGAGAACATGTGTACAAAGACCAAAGTTATCGCCTTGCAAACCTGAAGAGTGGAGTCGTGATGATAAACCGTGCAGGAAGCCCCCACTTCCCTAGTGGATTGAGCTGTAACCCTGGGGGAAAGGTGTTCTGTTCTTTGTCTGAAACACTTCTTAAATTGTGGATCTGATCTAACAAACAATAATAGCTTTGGTTGGCAGGCACCATCAAAAATGATTCATTACAAATCAAGCACCCGAACAGAGCTGTCCTGGAGAGGTGGATGCAAACCACTTGCAACCGTAGATGCAAAAACTTGTTTAGGGATCATTCCAAAGGGGGAGGAGAGAAAGACAGAATGAGGGAAGAACAATTTGCTCTTTAAAATGAAAAGCCAAAACCACTTTGAGGGGCACTGGACTCTGGACCACCTTGTTTTGGTGGAGAATGAAGAAGGGAGAATGGAAAGAAAGAACTGCCAGTTTAGAAACTTGTCTAATGGATGTGAAAGCCACTAGGAAATAAGTTTTCCAGGATAGAAGAAGCAGAGAGATCTCCCAAAGAGGTTCAAAGAAGGGGCCTTTAAGGGCATCCAAAATCAGATTGAGGCCTACCGGGGAATTGTAGGGAGGGACCGAATGGGATATGCCCTGGAGAAATGTCCTAACCTGATGACTGAAGGCTATATTCCTCTGAAACAGGATGGTCAGAGCAGAAAGCAGACTCTTGAGAGAATGGGGATTAAGACCAAACTCAAGCCCCGATTGTAAAAAGGCCAGGAGGCATAGACGAGAGAAGGACATGGGGGAGGTGTGATTAGACTCTCACTTGCAGAAAAAAAACATCCAGGTTCGATGGTAAATATGGGAAGACGACTTTCGAGCTTTGATCATGGTTTGAATGACCTGATCAGCAAAACCTGAGGCTCTCAAAACCGTGGCTTCCACCAGAATTCACAGTCTCTCAACTTAACAGCATTGCTGTTGAAGATGGGACCCTGGAAAGGCAGGTTGGCCGGTCTAGGAGTTTTCACGCTCGACTAATTCTTGTTTTCTTTATTTTTCCTTTCATTTTTCGTACACCCGGAATCCCAGGCTCAGGTCTGGCACCCGGGCATCTTTGAAACCACGCGGATCTGGACTTTTACAGTCCGGGTCCGCTCAACCCTACTTATTACGTATCCACTCTTTGGGACTCCTTTAGAGCTGTGTCTTACAAAGCTATTCACTAGAAAATTGGATTTTCTTCATCGTTCATATGGGAGACCCAGACCATGGGGTGTATAGCTTCTGCCTCCGGAGGACACACAAAGTACTACACTAAAAAGTGTAGCTCCTCCCTCCGAGCATATACACCCCCTGGATAACCAAATATAGCCAGTTCAATGCTTTGTGTTCAGGAGGCACACATCCACACATGCATTCTCATCTGATTTTTGATTTTAAAGCGTTTGAAGAAAAGCGGGTCCAAGCCTGGACCCCCGGCATGTCCCTTCACACCCCACTGTGTCGGCGGTGTTGTTAAGGTTGATTTCAAGGCTGGAGCCTTACATGCCGCGCTCCTTCACCATCCCTCGGGCTCTGGCTTGAAGTGGGAGCCAGCACGGTTCTCACTGCTTTGCAGGAGACCGGTCTCCATCCGCAGCCCTTTCAGGACCCTGCCGGACGGAGCACTCATCCCTCAGGGACCTGGCCCTGCGTCTCACAAGCTAAGTATTTGAGACGTTATTGTCAGGGGGTCCCTTGCATCTTTATTGTTGGGGAGAGTGTGTCAGTTTACTTTGGTGACATTTCCGGCCGGTTCTCTGGTTTTCACCTGAGAACCGCGCCGAGGGTGCCTGCGCGCCGGCCGCATTGTAAAATTTAGGCCCCGGCTTCGGCTGCGGCCTACTTTCGTTTTCACTGCCCCTGCATGTCAGTCATGCAGAGGGACAGTGCGGCGCCGCCCACCGGCCATTCAGCACAGGGGAGGACACTCCTCTCTGAAGAGATGTTTTCCTCCACTGTATATCTCCTTGGCCCTACGGTTCCCGCTCTTGGACTAGGCCCCGCCCCCCCTCCTCGCTCCGGCACCATTTTATCAGCGTTCTCACACTGATCGGCACTGGCTGCTGCATCTCTGCAACCTGTCTGGGGGTCCGAGCTGTGGGATCCGGAGGGCACACAAAACGGTCTGGTAAGCCACAACCTCTGGTTGTGGACCTTCTTATACACTCTCTGGGGGTCATTCTGAAGGAGTGTGTTCTTTACTGCAGAGCCCCCACCTCAGCAGCATTTCTCACACTAGGAGCAAGGCTGCAAGTCTGTACTCAATATGCACTGCATGTAAGCTCGTACTGCCTGAACCGAGCACATATCCTCATTGTGATGCCTGCTCTAACATGGTTGTGCCTCAGCCGGGAGTCTCCCCAGTGGTCCCTCCGGCTGAACCCCCGGCTTGGGTAGAATTGTTTTCTAAGTCTCCCAGTCCTTTGCAGACTCCATGGGAGAGTTGTCCCGGACTCTGCTGAGCATGCATCAGCCCCCTTCTTAGGGCGCCTCTTCTGCTTCGGCTCGCTCTGCAGAGCTCACAGAGGATTCTTCATCTGCTCCCAGACCCCGTCCTCCTAAAAGGAGACGCAGGGTCCCCTCTCCTTCCTCGTCCCGCGGCTCCGATTCACGAGCCGACTCGCAGGACGAGGAGGATGTCTTTACTGGGGGCTCGGACGCTACCTCCATGTGCCCCATTGATCTGACCGAGGGTGATGCAGATGTTAGTGATTTGATTGTGTCCATTAATTCTGTACTGGACCTCAATCCGCCGGTATCAGAGGAACAACCCTCTCTGGCAGAAAAGCACCAGTTTACCTCGCCTAAGAGAACAAGGAGTGTGTTCTTTAACCACTCCAGTTTTCAGGCCACTGTGTCCAAGCCCAGAGCCTGTCCTGACAAACGCTTCCCAAAGCGTGGTTCTGATGACCGTTTTCCTTTTCCACCAGAGGTGGTCAAGGAGTGGGCTCACTCACCAAAGGTAGACCCTTCGGTGTCTAGACTCTCAGCCCGGACAGTTGTATCTGTGGCTGATGGCACCTCACTTAAGGATCCCACTGACCGCCAGGTTGACCTCCTGGCCAAGTCTGTCTATGAGGCGGCAGGGGCCTCGTTCTCCCCATCCTTTGCAGCAGTGTGGGCTCTCAAAGCCATCTCTGCTTCCCTAGAGGAGATGCATTCCCTCACTAGGGACTCTATGCCTGAATTGGTTGCCTTAACTTCCCAGGCTTCAGCCTTTTCAGCCTACGCCATGTCTGCCATGCTGGAGCCCTCTCACCGCACTGCGGTGGCTTCCGCTAATTCCCTCGCTATCCGCAGGATCTTGTGGCTTCGAGAGTGGAAGGCAGATGCTTCCTCAAAGAAGTACCTTGCTGGGCTCCCATTTGCTGGGTCCAGGCTGTTCGGTCGAGGTTTCGTTCCTTTCGTTCCTTTCGTTCCTCTAACTGGTCGTCCTCTAAGCCCTCGGCCTTGTCCACTAACTCAGCCAAGGACCAGAAGCCCACCTGGCGCAAGAAGCCGCGTCCACAAAAGTCCGCAGGAGCTGCTGCCACCAAGGCAGCCTCCTCTTGACTATCTGGCCGAGCCAGCAACGTCCTTGGTCGGTGGCAGGCTCTCCCACTTTGGTGACGTGTGGTTTCAGCACGTCTCCGATCAGTGGGTGCGGGATATCATCTCCCACGGCTACAGGATAGAGTTCTCTTCCAGCCCGCCAAACAGATTTTTTCTGTCAACTCCCCCCTGCTCCAAGGCCGCCGCCTTCTCTCAGGCCGTGGCATCCTTGCAGGCCAACGGAGTAATTGTACCGGTTCCCGCCCGGGAACGGTTCAGAGGTTTCTACTCAAATCTCTTCCTAGTCCCCAAAAAGGACGGTTCCTTCCGGCCCATCCTGGATCTCAAGCTTCTCAACAAGCATGTTCAGGTGCGGCATTTTCGCATGGAGTCTCTGCGATCAGTCATTGCCTCAATGACCCAAGGAGATTTCCTGGCATCCATCGACATCAGAGATGCCTATCTGCATGTGCCAATTGCAGTTTCACACCAGCGTTGGCTACGTTTTGCAATCGGAGAGGAACATTTCCAATTCGTGGCTCTCCCCTTCGGGTTAGCCACGGCCCCTCGTGTATTCACCAAGGTCATGGCAGCAGTGGTTGCGGTTCTGCACCTCCAGGGGTTGGCAGTGATTCCTTACCTGGACGACCTTCCCAGGCTTCCACCAGAGGTCAAGGAGTGGGCTCACTCACCAAAGGTAGACCCTTCGGTGTCTAGACTCTCAGCCCGGACAGTTGTATCTGTGGCTGATGGCACCTCACTTAAGGATCCCACTGACCGCCAGGTTGACCTCCTGGCCAAGTCTGTCTATGAGGCGGCAGGGGCCTCGTTCTCCCCATCAAGGATTCATCCAGTGCGGACTGTCAGCGGAGTGTCTCGCTCACTCTCGCCACTCTTGTTCAATTCGGGTGGCTTGTCAATCTGCCCAAGTCCACTCTGACCCCGACCCAAAAACTCACGTACCTAGGGATGCAATTCGAGACTCTGCCGGCACTTGTCAAGCTGCCCTTAGTCAAACAGCAGTCCCTCCATCTGGCGGCGCACTCTCTGTTGAGGCCCCGCCGTCATTCCATCAGGCACCTCATGCAGGTGCTGGGTCAGATGGTGGCGTCAATGGAAGCGGTTCCCTTTGCCCAGTTCCATCTGCGTCCTCTGCAGCTGGACATTCTTCGCTGTTGGGACAAGCGGACTTCCTTGCACAGGTTGGTGGCTCTGTCGCCACAGACCAGGAGCTCTCTTCAGTGGTGGCTTCGGCCCCTCTCTCTGTCTCAGGGACGCTCCTTCCTGACCCCGTCCTGGCTGATCCTCACCACGGATGCCAGTCTATCCGGCTGGGGAGCAGTATTTCTCCACCACCGAGCACAGGGCACTTGGACTCCGTCCGAATCAGCACTCTCGATCAATGTGCTGGAAATCAGAGCTGTGCTCCTAGCTCTCGTAGCCTTTCACCATCTGTTGGCGGGCAAGCACATTCGAGTCCAGTCAGACAACGCGACAGCAGTTGCCTACATCAATCACCAGGGCGGGACTCGCAGCCGCCTGGCAATGTTGGAGGTTCAACGCATCCTTCAGTGGACGGAGGACTCCAAGTCCACCATATCCGCAGTCCACATCCCAGGCGTAGAAAACTGGGAGGCAGATTATCTCAGCCGTCAAACCGTGGACAGCGGCGAGTGGGCTCTGCATCCGGCAGTGTTCCGGTCGATCTGCCGCAAGTGGGGCACTCCGGAAGTGGATCTAATGGCATCCCGGCACAACAACAAGGTCCCGGTTTACGTGGCTCGCTCCCACGATCCTCAGGCCTTTGCAGCGGACGCGCTGGTTCAGGATTGGTCCCAGTTCCGTCTGTCTTACGTGTTTCCCCCTCTAGCTCTCTTGCCCAGAGTCCTGCGCAAGATCAGAATGGAGGGCCGTCGGATCCTACTTATTGCTCCAGACTGGCCCAGGCGAGCTTGGTACCCAGACCTGCTCCGTTTATCCGTAGAGGTGCCGTGCCATCTCCCGGACCGCCCAGACCTTCTCTCACAAGGTCCGTTTTTCCGCCAGAATTCTTTAGCTCTCAGATTGACGGCGTGGCTCTTGAGTCCTGGATCCTGACTGCTTCCGGCATTCCTCCCGAAGTCATCTCCACTATGACTCAGGCTCGGAAGTCTTCCTCGGCCAAAATTTACCACAGGACTTGGAGAATTTTCCTGTCCTGGTGTCGTTCTTCCGGCCATGCCCCTTGGCCTTTTTCCTTGCCGACCATCCTGTCCTTTCTACAGTCCGGTCTGCAGCTAGGACTATCCCTCAATTCCCTTAAGGGACAGGTCTCGGCTCTGTCAGTGTTGTTCCAGCGGCGTATCGCTCGACTGGCTCAGGTGCGCACCTTCATGCAGGGCGCATCTCACATCATTCCACCTTACCGGTGGCCTTTGAATCCCTGGGACCTTAATCTGGTCCTCACGGCCTTACAGAAGCCCCCCTTTGAGCCTCTTAGGGAGGTTTCTTTGTTTCAACTTTCACAGAAAGTAGTCTTTCTGGTGGCCATAACTTCTCTCAGGAGAGTGTCTGATTTGGCTGCGCTCTCTTCGGAGTCACCTTTTTTGGTTTTTCATCAAGACAAGGTGGTTCTCCGTCCGACTCCGGACTTTCTCCCTAAGGTGGTGTCTCCTTTCCACCTTAACCAGGACATTTCATTGCCTTCTTTTTGTCCGGCTCCTGTTCATCGCTTTGAGAAAGTGTTGCATACTTTAGATCTGGTGCGGGTGCTCCGGATCTATGTGTCACGCACCGCTGTTCTTAGGCGGTGTACCTCTCTTTTTGTGCTGACCACAGGTCAGCGCAAGGGTCTCTCGGCTTCTAAACCGACCCTAGCTCGTTGGATTAGGTCGGCCATATCCGATGCCTACCAGTGTACTCAGGTGCCTCCCCCGCCGGGGATCAAGGCACACTCGACCAGAGCTGTCGGTGCCTCTTGGACTTTCAGGCACCAGGCTACGGCTCAGCAGGTCTGTCAGGCTGCCACTTGGTCTAGTCTGCACACCTTTTCGAAGCACTACCAAGTGCATGCTCATGCTTCGGCAGATGCGAGCTTGGGCAGACGCTTCCTTCAGGCGGCTGTCGCCCATTTGTGAAGTTAGGTTTTGCCTACTTCTCAGTTTTCTGTTTATTTCCCACCCATGGACTGCTTTGAGACGTCCCATGGTCTGGGTCTCCCATAGGAACGATGAAGCAAAAGAGAATTTTGATTACTTACGTAAATTCTTTTTCTTATAGTTCCGTAATGGGAGACCCAGCACCCTCCCTGTTGCCTGTTGGCAGTTTCTTGTTCCGCGTGTTATCACCGGCTGTTGTTGTAGACAGAGGCTCCGGTTGTTCCGGTTTTTTGCTCTATCTCTACTTGTGGGTGGCTATTCTCCTTCAGCTTTTGCACTAAACTGGCTATATTTGGTTATCCAGGGGGTGTATATGCTCGGAGGGAGGAGCTACACTTTTTAGTGTAGTACTTTGTGTGTCCTCCGGAGGCAGAAGCTATACACCCCATGGTCTGGGTCTCCCATTACGGAACTATAAGAAAAAGAATTTACGGTAAGTAAACAAAATTCTCTTTTTTGTACTGGACTTTCCTAAACAAAGTATTTTTTTTTCCCAGAAATTTGATAGCTGCTTCCAAAATTAGAAAATATGTTAGTTTTCTGTTCACATTCTATATACGTTTTCTTCTAGCCTACAATTTGTAGGAGCGTTATGTCCTGTATAGGTGGAACCTATACTTTTTTTTACACCTATGGTGCTATGTCTGTAAATGGATCCGACAACACAAGGATTTTATGCTTACTACAAAAATGCAATTGAAAAGAGTTGTCAGACTGGACACTCGGAGCGATAGTGAAATGTATTCAGAGAAATTAGAAAATTCACTATGAAATCGCAGCACAGTTGCCGGGCTGGAATCATTTATACCATGCCAGCTATGACGGCACCGACGTCAGCCTTCATACAACTAGTCTCTGCAGATGACGCTGAGAACACCGCTGGAAAACCAGGCACCGAGGCGGCCTCGTGTTGTTCCTGTAACGGTTCATTACACATTAATGGCGGTCTTATCTAACCAAGAGTGCAAAAGTCACTCAGTATGTTTACAGTACAGAGTAATCTTAGTAATTGTGCGCCGCTGATTATACTCGTACAGGAACTGAATCAAGAACTGTATGTTCAGAGCACAAAAGATACAATGCCACGTGTGGTTTTCTTTCTTTGTTATTGGGCAACATGTTTGATAAGAAATTAATGAAATTTGCATCGTCAGATTTATAGTTATTGGCGTCTGCTGTTTTCATACAAGTATTCCGAAATTAAAATGCCGAAGATTGTTCTTTATTTGTATGCATAAAATAAATAGCCCTATGGGGGCACTAGCAAATGTCCCAATATTTAAAGAGGCCCCGTTATCAGGTGAGAAGTGACCAATATTTGCACTTATCTTATTCCCCCTTCAGTGATCAATTGTTTTGTTTTTTTTTGTTTTTTTTTACCATTTAAAGGGAACTTGTCAGGTGCAATATGTACCCAGCACCACAGGCAGTTCTGGGTGTATATTGCTAATCCCTGCCTAACCGTCCCTGTATACACTAACATAGATAAAGAGATCTTTAGAAAAAGTATTTCTAAAGATCTTTTACCGTATGCTAATGAGCAAAGGAACTAGTCCTCTGGCCAGTCGCCCCTCATTAGCATGTTAATACGCCCCTGTGGGCATGCTAACCTGCTAATGAATGTGCAGCGTCACCTCTCTGCTGCCATTGCGTTCGACGCTGGATTTCGGCTCAGTGCACATGATCCCGGAATTTGAGTTGGAAAGTCCTCACCTGGCCCCCCTCCTCCTCTTCCAAGTATAAAATGGCCGGCGCATGCGCTGTGCACCCTCAAGGATCTGCCCTTGTCACCTTGCAGCGGTCAGTGCTCAAAACCCCAATATTTAGAAGATCTTAGGAGCACTTGGGCTGTGCGTCTCCTCTCCCCCTTGTAGTTCTGGGAGAGAAATGCAGTACAAGTGCTGTCAATGAAGAAGAAAGTCAATTTCCTACCTATATTCAATTAAAGCCTTCCCACAATATACAAATCAACTCTTTGATCACTCTCCTTCCCCCCCTAACCCTCCCTAATGTCATCCCCTAGTCAGAGTATTATTTTTATTTATTTTTTCTTATTTTATTGTCCTATTTTTCTTTCTTGGCTAGGGTTAAGGTGTCTTAAAAATAAATAAATATATAAAAAGTACTACTGCGGGTGCACCGTCATTGTAGCTGTGGTTGGTCCATTTCACTGTCAAGTTAGGGACCCACTCAGAGGTTCACCGTGATGTGGCATTGGGCTTCATACAGTCTGAGGCCTCCTTCACATGTCCGTGATTCCAGTACGTGTGACATCCGTTTTCACATGTACCGGAGATATGGACACATGTAGGCCCATTACAATCAATTGGTCTAAAGGGCGCTCCGTCAGTGACCGGCCATCTAATGTGTAAAGGATGCTCTGTCAGTGACCGGCCATCTAAAGTGTAAAGGATGCTCTGTCAGTGACCGGCCATCTAAAGTGTAAAGGACGCTCCGTCAGTGACCGGCCATCTAAATTGTAAAGGGCGCTCTGTCAGTGACCGGCCATCTAATGTGTAAAGGACGCTCCGTCAGTGACCGGCCATCTAATGTGTAAAGGACGCTCTTGGTCAGGGAAATCTGAAGCTTTTGAGTAAACAGGTTTTGAGTGTAACCCAATAACATGATTTGCACATGGCGCTCTGTCACTTTTCTTACTTTTTTACCGGTTTTTCAGCCAAACCTATCTACTTAGTCCTGGCTGTCCATTGTGCCCCTCTGTGTGACTCCAGCTGTATACAGAGGAACAATGGCTTTCTCCTGGGACCGGTGTGCTGCGCTCATACCAGTGTGTGTATTATCTTACAAGCCGTACCTCTGACATTTCACTTAGTAACAGTTCTGTGAAGTGTTCTCCGCTTTTTCAGCGGTTGCAGGAAGGCCCAGAAGCGCAGTAAATGCTGTGTTATCTGCTGGCTGATGTGTTTATCTCCGCATCTCCGTATCTCCGTGTGAACCCGGCCCTAGCACTCCTCACATACACAGCCGTCCGCATTGATAATATTAAACTCCTGCGTGAGAACTCATAAAGGAAAGTAGCTCGGATTCCCAGCACACAAATTAGGACGACTTGATAAGTAACATTAAATGGCGGGTACTTAACGCTGTCTGTTTTCTCGCAGAGTGTGCAGAGCATTCCCTGGTCGCCTGCGCTGTCAGAACATTCATACATCTCGGAGTAAGTATCCACATCGTCTCGTGTTTATCACCTCCTCCTTCATTTAGACTATTTCTTCCATCTGCAGTAATTGATCACAAGACGCACTAAATGTTATTGTCAGAACTCGATTGTCCCTCCAGATTTATGTGGTTTTCCATCCGTATAAGTACAGCTCCTAGCGTACACAGTCAGCACAGTGGGACCTGCGAGCATTGCTGCTGTTTGCTATCCAGGGCTCCTGCCACTGCAGTAATCATGAAGGCTTCAGCCCCTGTGTTCACAGACATTTGCTTCTATATAATAACGTCCCTAAAGCCTTGGAAATGTGTAGGAAGGAGAATAGAGTAAGGATAAGCAGTTTCTATTAGATCGGGAGGATGGTAAAAGCTATCTAAATGCAGTGATCCTTGATATACTCACCCATCAGCCCTCACTATTTCTGAGAATACAGCCCCATCCTATCCGCTCACCTGCAATGAGTCGCCTACTCCAGACAAAACCCACTGAATTTACCACCGTCCGGATTTGCCCTCTGCAGATGGTACATATTTTAAGGATAGACCACTAAAAGGGTTGTCTCATTAGGTTCTTCAGCAACACACCTCTACTTGCAGAGTATGGTGTGCTCCTAAAGATTGACAGCTTAGGGCTCTGGCGTGGCTGCACCACTGGCACAAACTGTGCTTTCTCCAATTCTTTCAGCAAGGCACTTCCTCTGCAGCATCAGAGAAGCACAGGGGCACTGCAGCTTGCCAGAAAATTTAAAGAGGAATTTATTTGAATACATCACCAGAACCACTGCCAGTACATTAATACATCACCAGATCAAGTTTTTAAGTTTTAACAAAGCTATGAAGTATGTTATGGATTATTGCTACATGTCTACAAGCTCAGAACCACCATCAGCACATGAATTGGGAGAGAGACCCAATGTCAGTACATTAATGCAGAACAATAACCACCCTCAGCACATGAGTACAGCATCTGAACCACCATTAGCACATGAATGCAGAGCCACAGTGGAGCCATAACCAGTCAGTACATAAGTACAGCATCAGGACCACCATCAGCACATAAATGCAGAGCCAGAACCACAGTCAGTACTTGAATACAGCATCTGAACCACTATCAGCACATGAAGCCAGAACCACAATCCGTACATGAATACAGCATTATAATCATAGTCTACATGAATATGATACCAAGCTTAGTACAGTGATCAATTGTAATGTTAGGTCAGCCCCATATACAATAGTATAGTATAACCTACAACTCTCAATATGTCTTTAACAATGGTAAGGAGATACTTGGAGTTGCTGATACCAGACATCATCAGACTATGAAACATACTAGAAACCAAAGTACTGATGAGAGGTAGTCCGTATCACAAATTAACCCCTTTGTGACCGATAATGTATATGTATATCATCGGCTGTGTCCCTACCATTGATGCTGAATCACACGCTGAGCCTGCATCTTATGCCGCACTTGATGACAGCCCTATAAACAAAGATACCTCCCATGCCGTGTTTCTGAATAAATAATTGCCTCTCACTGTGCTTCTTGCACAAAATATGCGACCACACTGCTACTCTCTATAATTTCCCCCACTATGCCCCTCTCCATAATTTCTCACCACGCTGTCCCTCTTCCTAATTTCTCCCCACGCTGCCCCTCTTCCTAATTTCTCACCACGCTGCCCCTCTAACTAATTTCTCCCCACACTGCCCCGCTTCCTTATTTCTCCCCACACTTCCCCTCTTCCTAATTTCTCCCCACACTGCCCCTCTCCAAACTATCTTCCCCACACTGATCCTCTGCATAACATTCCCCCTACACTACCTTTCTCCATAATATCCCCACTGCACCTCGCCATACTGTTTTACTTTTAAAGTTTTCCCCGCCCCCTACCTAAAATAATGAGATATTTTTAATCTTCGGCTCCTTCATGGAGCGCTCCCTGTTTCATGTGGTGCCAGCTGCTGCACATAGGGATAGGGCTGACTAGCGCTCTTGTGCCTTAGTCCTGGCGATCAAATGGTCAAACATATATGTTTTTTAGGCTCAAATACATTTGAATATAGGAAAAAGGGAGGCAGCATCTCCCCGTTTCTGAAGGAAGTAACAATCCCTTTGGTACGCCGCATGTTGTGCAGTCATGGTTTTAGGCCCTGTGCGCACTTAGGCTATGTGTCCACGCTGCGGAAAATGCGCGGATTTTGCCGCGGATTTCTCGCGGAAAAGCTGCAGATTTTCCGAAAATCTGCAGCAGCGGCACTTCCCAGCCATTTCTATGGCATTTTGGAAATGCTGTGCCCATGCTGCGGAGTTTTCCGCGGCGGATTTGGTGCTGATTTTGATCCGTAAAAATCTGCAACATGTCAATTATTGTTGCGGATTTTGATCCGGATTTTGGCCTGAGAATTGGGGAAAAAAAAAATCCGCACCAAAATCTGCACCTTTGAAAAGATGCGGATTTTGCGGGAAAGCCGCGGATTTTGATGCAGAAAAATCCGCAGCAACATTCTACCGTGGACACATAGCCTTACCGGATTTTGCCGCAGATTTTCTGCGGATTTGCTGCATGTTTCGCTGCAGAAAATGTTCATAACATCTCTGCAGTGATTCACCAGCAAAACCTATGGGAAAAAAAAATCCTGTGCGCACTATGCGGATTTTGACAGCTGCATGTTTTGCTGCGGGATTCCCGCAGCAAAAACAATTGCATGTCAATTCTTTTCCGCACATCGCTGCGGGATTTCACTCCATTGACTCCAATGTAATCGTGAAATCCCGCAGGGAATAACGCAGGCAGCAAATTCTGTGCGGTTCACTGCGGTTTCCTGCGTTATTCCCTGCGGTATTTCGCGGTTTACCTCCGGTAATGTACATCACTTGCCTGCAGTTTTGCAGGGAAGTGATGTCATTACAGGAAGAGGAAGCGGAGCAGAGAGTAAACACACACAGATCACAGACACACACAGACATCACAGACATAGAACACAGACACATAGAACACACGCAGAAATCAAATGGACATATAGTAAACAAAACACGTGGGCTCCGCTGTATATTTACCGTCCAGCCGAGGTAAACACACAGCGGCGGCCCGGTATTCTCAGGCTGGGGAGGGAGAGGGACAGGGTTAATGTCCCCCGCCTCACTCCCCCTCCCGCAGCCGAGAATATCAGCTGCAGCTGCCCCGGGACTGTCACATGCATTATGTGGCAGTACCGGAGTGTCCCCGGCTCTTCTTGCTGCCGTGTAGCAGTGGCAGTCAAGGTAATACAAGGAGTTAATGGTGGCGGATCACCGCCATTAACTCCAGGCTTGATCATGGCAGCGTCTATGAGACAGCTGACATGATCAACCCGTAAGTAAAGTGAAAAAACACATACACCGAAAAATCCTTTATTTTAAATAAAACACAAATAAGCCTCGTTCACCCTTTTATTAACCCCTCCCGAAACAAAGCTCCGACGTAATCCACAGCTCCGGCGTCCTGCGATGCTTGCATCCAGCCGCGACTGACACAGTCACTGCTGAATGCAGCCTCGCAGCGAGACAGCAGAGGTAACTCCAGAGCATTTCCCACGGTCGGTAATGGGAACTCACTGCCGACCGTGAGAAATGCAGAGTGTGCTCACAGGGAATCTATCTATCCCTCTGTCTGTCTATCTATTCTTCTGTCTATTTCTCTCTCAGAATGAAATGACTTTTTTTTTTTTTTTTTCAATGTGCTTTATTGCATTGAATGCAATAAAGCACATGTACCAACCCGCACGCGGCAATACCGCGAACAATGCCGCGGCAAACCGCATGCGGTTTTTGGGTGTGGTTTCCCGCGTTTTTTTTACCGCGGGTGCGGTAATCTTTGAATACCTGCGGAATTTTCTTGAGAAAATTCCATTTTCCAGTGCGCACAGGGCCTTAAAACAAGGTGCCTACAATCGGAAAAACCTTGATTAGTAAAGCAGCCACTGCTGATAGACTCCAAAGGGGGCCGGTAACCTAGGAAATGAGTAGTAAGCTATACAGCTGAAAATCCCTTCATTCTTAGGAAAATTAGAGGATTTTTAATAGGAGGTAAATGGCAAAGTTGCTTGTTTTTACACTCACTGACATTTTACCCTTGTAACTCCTTCCCAACAAAACGATCTTCCATTTTTGCACTTTTGTTTTTTCCTCCACGTAGTCCAACAATCATAACTTTTATATTTTTCTGTCGACATAGCCACGTCTTTTTTTTTGTGGGACATGTACTTTTAAGTGGCACCACCCGTTTTATCATGTGACATGCAGGAAAGTGAGGCAAAATAATGAAAAAAGCGCAATTTCGCAATATTTTGATTTACCAAGTTCATTTTATGGTAAAAATGCCCTTGCAATATGATTCTCCCGGTCAGTACGACTATGCAGATGCCAAACGTGCATAGATTTTAATTTAATTGTTAAAAAGCAAACATTTTTTTAAAAAAAAAGTTTATGTCCTTGTGACGTCATTTTACAAAAATGCCTGTTTTTTGCACACCCGAGTCAGTGTTTTTACTGATATAACTTTGGGGTTGATAACAATGTTTTCATCTGTGTTCTGGTGGCAGACAAAAAAAGCGTAAATCTGGTGTTTTTGATATTTTTGTCGTTATGCAGTCTACCAATTGGATTAATTTACTGTATGTTAGATTTTTACGAACGTAGGAATACCAAATGTGTATTTTTTTATGTTCAATTAAGAGAAAAGTGGGCGATTTTAAATTTTTATGGTTTTTTTTCATATTTTTGAAAACGTTTTACTTTATTTATTAGTGCTCTTAGGGGACTTGAACCTTCCAATCCAATCATCCGATGACTTGTGCTATACGTAGCAGTGCTATGCTATGGCGTGGCTATGTATAGTGAAAATCACAGTCTCCTATGAATGGCAGCCATGGGCTGGTTTTCACAGGAGTGTTGTTGTAATGACAGGCGGTTGTCTTCAGTAGACCCCCCCCCCCCGTTGTCATGGCAACCCATCAACACCCTATGATCATGTCAGGGGATTGATGTGCTGGCATTCATTGAGTGCCGTGCCGCTGTCAGAGATTGACAGCGGCATTTAACAGGCTAACAGCTGCCGGTGGAGCTCATTCATGGCAAGTAATACGGAGCGAGTGGAATGCGATAAAAAAAAAAAATCGCATTCCACTCGGACCAATATTATTCTATGGGGCCGCTTCCATGAGCGATTATTTTCTCAGCCCTAATCGGACCGAGAAAACAGTTGCAGCGTGCTGCGGGCGCAATGCGATTCTGTTCCACTCACACCCATACAAGTCTATGGAGCGAGAGAAACATCACACTGCACTCGCGTTACACTGGTGTAATGCAAGAGCAGTGCAGTTCTCGTATCACCCGGCAACGGAGGAGATATGGAGATAAATCCCTCCCCTCTGCAACTGTGGTCTGATTGCACGATTGGACCACAGTCGCATGACACTCGGCTCCTGCTGTGCTGCGAGCGTGAGCCGAGCGTCATGCGAGGACTTGCAGTAATCCCCATGTGGCCTCAGCCTTAGAGGCAAATGATGGATGAATACTACAATAACCATCTGCTGTCAAAGATGCGGGCTCAGCATCTGAGCCCGCATCAAAGTCAGGGAGGTGGCCTATGATGTACCAGTACGTCATACGTCACTAAGGGTTAAGAGATGAGAATAACCCTTTACTATTCTTGTTTGGAAAACCTTTGTCTGACATAAACTTAATATGACCACTTAAGGCTTGTGCAGAAACCAAAAGATTTCTCTGCCCTCTCCTGATGGGATCAAGTTCCATTTTTGGCAACTGACATACAGCCTTTAATAAAACCATGGTTTCATGTTCACCATTGTTTGCGTTTGGGCCAGTAATGGGGTGCACAGACTCATACAGCACAGACCTCATCACAGACACCCCTTGTAAACACCACAATCAGCCAATTGTAGCAGATCTGGCTCCTAGCTATGGGGGGGATCATGGCCCACCGGACAGGATCAGGACAATTTCTCAGATACTGAATCACAGTGCACAAGATTTATTTTGCAGCCTTGAGGATGGCATTTCTGTATTATAAAGTCATCTGTATGCAGTTGACTATTGTACCCCCGATATAAACCTGCTGGTCTGGATTTGCAGGTATTCGAGCGTTCATCGAGCGGTCACGGGTCCATTCTCCACCTCTCAGAGACCTTTCTTCTAGAGGAAAACTGCAAGAAGCTGACGTCCTTCATCCAGCAGTTTATATACAGACGCTGAGCTGCCGAGGCCTATCCTGTGAGACTAAGTATCATTTCATCTGCACCGATCTGAAGCAAGGCATCTAACGAACTGGTGTTGGAAACTACTTTTGTTTTGTTATGTTTTTTTTAGTAAAATATCTGGCTGTCATTATATCACTATGATCGTTACATTGTATCTAGATTGATTTGTTTCTTGTTTGAATTAAACTCTGATTAGAGATCCGGTCTGGACGGACGCTCAGACGGCCGAGGCGCAGCAGGAATGGCTTCTGTTGCTGTGCGATGTGTGATTTGCCTGTTATTAAAGCCGAGTGCTGTGCACCGCGGTGTCCGCTCCTCTCTCGTAATGTCCGGATCGTCACACCACAGGGTTACTAATCACTCCCAGCTCATCAATTTCACATTCAACCACATCTCCGGCCTGAAAAATAAAATCAAAGCAACTGATTGTTAAAAAGACACATTTAGTACCATTTATAACATTGTGCAGGAATTGGGCTGATCGCCGGGTCATGTACAGAGGTGTCCGTCCTAAATTGTCTCTAAACCTGACATGTTCCACATCTTGTGACGTATATTCTAGGAAAAGTAAAAAAAACCATACGTGTGATAGATGCCATCAGTCACCCATCCTTTTCTCCTTCAAGGGTATTTCCATTGACATAAATTGACCAATTCTTAAAAAGCTTGCACTCCCTGTGTATATGTGCATGTGTGACTGTATTAAATGGAACCTGTCAGCAGGATATTGCTATGCAATCTGAAAACAGCATGCTGTAGGGGTTACACTAGGGATGATCGAATACCTCAAATATTCGGCTTTGCGAATATTTGCTGAATATGTCGCCGCTATTCGACTATTCACAAATATTTGATGCGCAATGTAAGTCTATGAGAAACCCGAATAACAACTATTTGGGCTGCCTATAGACTTACATTGCGCATCGAATATTCGCATAGCGGCGACCTATTCAGAAAATATTCGCGAAGCCGAATATTTGAGATATTCGATCATCCCTAATTAACACATAGAATTCAGGGATGTCTCTTGTCAAGCAGCCTGCTGATTACCTGCAAAGTTTGTTTTAGTTTCAGGACCTTATCATTGCTGGAATACATTGCCTTGTGCTTGGCAGTCCGGCACGCCCCATTCTGTGATAAGCAGCTCACTGTCTATAGGCATTGTACATACAAGCCTGGTGTGCGAGGGAGCAGCTAAATCTAAAAACTCTTGATTGTGACAGAACAGCTGAACCCAGTAATATAAGTGATACATCATTGGATTCAGGGTCTCTTTGCCTACACCATGCAGCTCTCAGATAAGGTAGCAAAAACCTGACAGATTCCCTTTCATATAATCACCTACTTGCACTTTCTCCGGGATCCTGCGATGTTCTGCTTCTCTTCTTAGTAACATCACTGCCCTTCACACTTTCCAGGTCACACTGAGCTATACTTAACCCAGAAGTGGCTTTTACAATGTAAGTCTATGGAGAGTCAGAACACAGCTGTAAATGCTTGCACTGTAAGGGACATCTGGCTCAAGCATAGAGCGAGTCCAAGAGTGTGAACAGCGGTGATATCACTGAGAAGAGGAGCAGAACGATGCTGGATGCCGGAGAGAGCAGCGGTAGGTGAGTATATTATACACGGACACTACATGCACGTATACACAGATTTATTTTCATGTGAGGCTTCTTTATATAAAAAATGCCCCATAGGCAGTTAAGAGTAAAAAAAATAAATAAATAAATAAATTAGGAATACGCTCTAGCTTGAAACCTGGTCACACCAGCGCCGTCCACGCTGGAACTTGGGACCGGAAGTGGTGACGTCCCATTCTTTGGTCACCTGAGCGCTGGGGCCTGTGTTTTTTTTTATTATCGTGGTGTTCACTGGCTTCAGAGCAACTTATATGGCTGCATTTGAAAGAAATATCCACCACAAAGAAGTAATAAAATCGAAGCAATGCCTGGTTTAAATATAGATTAAAATACTGATGCAGGGCTTTATATCCACTATTACTTTAGTCAGATGTGGCTTTAACCCCTTAACAACTAATGATGTGCTATGCAGCTCATGCATCATATCCCTGCCTTTGATGCAGTCTCGAACGCTAAACCTGCATCTTTCCCTGCAGATGAAGGCTGAAATAGTCAGTCTTCATCGGTGCCCTCCCTGCGGCTGTTAACCTGTTAAATACTGTTTTCAATCTTTGACAGTGGCATTTAACACGTGCTGTTACAACCCCCCCATCAGCGCTCCCCGCAATGTGATCACAGGACACCAGTGAGAGGTGATGACCCCTGGCTGTCAGGACAGTATTCCTGTGAAAACCAGCCAGTGGCCGACGTTCATAGGAGACTGAGTTCTTCAATATACAGCTGTGTGTGGTATTGCGGTCTATGGAACAAGTGATCAGACAGTTGCAGGTTACCTAAGGAGACTACTAAAGGGAACCTGTCAAGTGCAATATGCCCCCAGGACCACGAGCAGTTCTGGGTGTATATTGCTAATCCCTGCCTAACAGTCTCTGTATACACTAGCATAGATAAAGAGATCTTTAGAAAAAGTATTTCTAAAGATCAAATATTATATGCTAATGAGCGCAGGGACTAGTCCTGAGGGTGCGAGTTCCCTTGGCTAGTCGGCCCACATTGCATGGTAGCACTCCTCTGTGGGTGTACCAACATGCTAATAGTGGCAACGCCGCACATACCTCACTCTTCATGGCAGCCAGCGGAGGATGGATGTACCCAGGACTTCCAATCATGCGCACTAAACTGATGCTAGGTTTAAGCTTCCTGGCTTCAGTGATGTATAGTGCGCATGAGCGGAAGTGCTGAGGACTCTGGATCATGCGCAGAGCACATCCATCCTTCGCTAGCCGCCATGAACAGTGAGGTATGTGAGTGTTGCTGCGTATTTATTAGCATATTAGTACGCCCACAGGGGTGTGCTACCATGCTATGTGAGCAGACTAGCCAAGGGAACTCACGCCCTCGGGACTAGTCCTCGAGCTCATTAGCATATTTATATGAAGTTCAAATCACCCACATTAAAAACAAAGAAATAAAAAACAAACACATATTCCGTATTGCTACATTTGTAAAGGTTGTATATATCAAAATATGAAATAAATTAATACGATCAGTAAAAAAGTGACAAGAGAAACAACTCAAAACCCCAAAATTTCTGTTTTAGTCGCCGCAACAACAGATGAAAATGTAATAACATATCTACCCCAAAGTAATATCAATAAAACATCAGCTCAGAGCACAGAAAACAAACCCTCCCCACACATCCCCAGATCGAAAAAAAAATGAAAACGTTGCGGCTCTCGGAAAGTTGTAACACAAGCAGAAATTTTTTTTTTACCAAGTTACTGAATTTTTTTTTTCTCTACTTAAATAAAATAATAAAAATACATGTTTGGTATATACGTAATTGTACTGACCTGGAGAATCATACCGCCAGGTCAGTTTTATGGTGAAATGAATGCTGTAAATAATAGCTATATGCAAATCAGGCTGGAAGTGCACTGGGGGCGTGTCATTGGAAGCAGTGCAATGCATTGCCCCGCCCCCAGTGCACTTCTAGTTTGATTTACATATGGCTTATGCACTAGGTTTCTCATGACTGGAACATCGGACCACTACATAAGTATTATAATTTTCCCTGTGGGACTTGGGCCCATACAACTATACCACGTGCTGATAGGCTTCATTTGATAATGCCATTCTTCATATACAGAAAATAGAAGTGCGAATTACAAGTTTTATGGTCGACATCTCTCACCTTAAGGAATACCGGTGGTTTCCTGAATACCCCAACTCCAGGGGGTGTCCCAGTGAGAAATACGTCTCCTGGATTTAATGTGACAAATCTGAGAATGATACATAGCCAAGTCAGAATATGTAGTGACTTCTGTAAGGTGTAGTAATAATATCAGTTTTAAATCAGATTTACACTAGGGCAATATTCACACATGCGGAGTTGGTGCAGACTTTACACTTGGATTTTCTGTAAGTAAAATCCATAGAAGTAGATGAGCTTTACCTAAAGGCCACTTTACACACAGAGATAAATCTGTGGCAGATCTGTGGTTGCAGTGAAATTGTGGACAATCATTGTTCAATTTGTACACAGCCACAGACCTGGCACTGATTGTCCACAATTTCACTGCAACCACAGATCTGCCAAAGATTTATGTGTGTGTGAGACATGGCCTTAAGTCTCATCCACATGCTGATTTTTTTTTGTGCAGAATCACAGCATGAATTTAATTTTGCTGTGTTTTTTAAAATTATGGAGCGTGTCACCTTCTGTTGCAGAAACATTCTCAAATCTGCAAGGTAAACTACGATTTGGCATTGTTTAGCTTCCTTTTTTTTTTTTTTTTTTTTTTTTTATTTCCGCACAAAAAAAAGTGTATGAATAAGTGTGGAAAATTTGTGCTGATTTTAATGCAAGAATGCTGTGGATTTCAGTTTAGAGATCAGTGTGTAAAATCTGCCCCATTGTCTCTTCAGTGAGGAGTAGACGAACTCTAGTGCCACCTATTGGTGGTAGCAATCCTAAAAGTCAAAAGTAACCCTTTAATGAGCCTTGTCAGATGACTTGGGATTTATGTCAGATCAGACACTGTGTTTTGGAATGGTTGTCTCTCGTCAGTGCAAAGTATGAGATCTGATCTGGCTATATGAGAGGCTAAGACAGGGACTAAAGGGAAAGCTATTCTCCTTGTGGAGACTGACACATTAATCCAGCATTTCAGTAGTGAGGAGACTTTAAGGCGCAATGTGGCTTAAAGTCTCCTCACCACTGGCATGCTGGAATGATGTTTCAGTCTTCTCAAATCTGCCTCAAACATTCAACATCTGAACCCAGCTCACCTCTTTAATACAATGATTGTATAATAGGAGTTCACACATTAATGCTCCTAATGTTTTTGTAAAAACATGAGAAAACTGAAATTTGTGTACAAAGTAAACTCTGCACATCCATAAGGCACATCTGCCCGATGCTTTCTGGATGTTGGGTGTGTGGGTGTGATGTTTTCAGCTGTGATTTAGTTATCTGGCACTTTTCTCTGCTTCCTCATCATCTGCGTACAGTATGTCCTTGCCATATAACAAAACAGCAATATTGGCGATCATCCCATTAAAATGGGCATAAGTCTTGCACCTTGAGTAGAGACATGCAGAACGCTATGGTTTTGTGTCTTTACGTACGGGCACCGAGCAGAGGTGAAGAGGCAGACATTTAGGGCACAGACACTTTGCTAGATTTGACCAAAGGTTTATAAGTACCGTATTTTTCGCTTTATAAGACGCACTTTTGTTCCCCCAAATTTTGGGGGAAAGTAGGGGGTGCGTCTTATAAACCGAATATACGGATTATATACTGCAGGGTCCAGGGTAGGTGGGGGCCGCTCTGGAGCGGTGCTGGGGGGGCTGGTGGAGGCTGGTAGAGGCTTGTGAAGCTGCGGGCGGCAGACTTTGATCTCCTGCACCCGCTCATATAATATACATAGCCGCTGTCCACAACTGTGGTGCTGAAACTGCACCGCGGCGATGGGCTGGGGGAGCTGCGCATATTATATGTGCCTGTGCACCCCTTTGATCACACATGCCCCCCCTGTGTTAGCTATGGCCCCCATGCTGCTGCCCATAGTAAAATAATAAACTCTTTACTCACCTCCTCCAGCGTGTCTGCCCGGACTCCCTCCTGCTGCTGTGATCAGGCACGCAGAGATGTCACACTGCTGTGCCGATCACATGACCGGACCGTGAACCAGGAAATGCAGGAGGCCGGAGCTCAACCCCGAGGAGGGGTACACGAGGGAGCACAGTGCTGGAGAACCAGGAAATGCAGGAGGCCGGAGCTCAACCCCGAGGAGGGGTACACGAGGGAGCACAGTGCTGGAGAACCAGGAAATGCAGGAGGCCGGAGCTCAACCCCGAGGAGGGGTACACGAGGGAGCACAGTGCTGGAGAACCAGGAAATGCAGGAGGCCGGAGCTCAACCCCGAGGAGGGGTACACGAGGGAGCACAGTGCTGGAGAACCAGGAAATGCAGGAGGCCGGAGCTCAACCCCGAGGAAGGGTACAGAGGGAGCACAGTGCTGGAGAACCAGGAAATGCAGGAGGCCGGAGCTCAACCCCGAGGAGGGGTACAGAGGGAGCACAGTGCTGAAGAACCAGGAAATGCAGGAGGCCAGAGCTCAACCCCGAGGAGGGGTACACAAGGGAGCACAGTGCTGGAGAAGGTAAGGAAAGAATTTATTTTACTAAAAACAGCAGCATGGTGCCGTGTGTGTGCCAGCCACAGGGGGCAGCGTGTGTGCCAGCCACAGGGGGCCAGTGTGTGCCAGCTATAGGGGCTGTGTGTCAGGCATAGGGGCCGTGTGCCAGCAATAGGGGACATGTTGCATCACTGGGGGACGTGTGCCAGCACAAGGGGGCTATATTCAATATAAGGTGGCCATATCCAGATGAAGGGGGCTAATTTTAGGATGTGGGGGCTATGAGGGACATATACTCTATATGATTTGTTAGACGAACACTGGCATTATAAGACAGACCCTATTTATTAACAAAAATTTTCTATTCCTTCACCAAATTTGGGGGTGCGTCTTATAATCCAGTGCATCTTATAAAGCGAAAAATACGGTAAGTCCTCACTTGGAGACCCAGGCGATCAGAGCTTCCGTCTTAAAAACCATCTGCTTGGTGTTACTATTCTGGACGAGCTTCCCGTTCACACGACAGCGGATTCCAAGGCCATGGGGGTCTGGGAAGGAGAAGAACGAGATTAATCCTGCAGTGATAATATTAAAGGGTCTGTCCAGAAAGTCCTGACACTATGGAAAGTTTAGTGGATTCATAGGGCCTACTTCTCATCTGCATTTTTTGGGGTGACTTTTTTTCCTCATGTTATTTAATTGATGGTTTTTCCACCTTATTATTCAAAATGGTGCAGGCGACGCGTGGATTTTGTTCAAAATTCCAAATATGCTCTTTTTTGGTCATTATCCTTATTTGCGACTTGTAAGATTTGCACAAAAATGACAAACATACAGTTGGTACAGAAAGTATCGGACCCCTTTAAATTTTTCACTCTGTTTCATTGCAGCCATTTGGTAAGTTCATTTTTTCTCATTAATGCACACTCTGCACCCCATCCCCCCATGACAGAAAAAAAACAAATGTAGAAATGTTTGCAAATTTATTAAACGGGAAAAACTGAAATATCACATGGTCATAAGTATTCAGAGCCTTTGCTCAGTATTGAGTAGAAGCACCTTTTGAGCTAGTACAGCTATGAGTCTTCTTGGGAATGATGCAACAAGTTTTTCACACCTGGATTTGGGGATCCTCGGCCATTCTTCCTTGCAGATCCTCTCCAGTTCCGTCAGGTTGGATGGTGAACGTTGGTGGACGCCATTTTCAGGTCTCTCCAGAGATGCTCAATTGGGTTTAGGTCAGGGCTCTGGCTGGGCCAGTCAGGAATGGTCACAGAGTTGTTCTGAAGCCACTCCTTTGATATTTTAGCTGTGTGCTTAGAATCATTGTCTTGTTGGACGGTGAGCCTTCAGCCAAGTCTGAGGTCCAGAGCACTCTGGAAGAGGTTTTCTTCCAGGATATCTCTGTACTTAGCTGCAATCATCTTTCCTTCAAATGAAACCAGTCGTCCTATCCCTGCAGCTGAAAAACACCCACATAGCATGATGCTGCCACCACGTTTCACTGTTGGGATTGTATTGGGCAGGTGATAAAGCAATACTACTTAGAATTATCACCAAAAAGTTCTATCTTCGTCTCATCAGACCAGAGAATCTTTTTTTCTCATAGTCTGGGAGTCCTTCATGTGCTTTCTGCAAACTCTATGTGGGCTTTCATGTCTTGCACTGAGAAGAGACTTCTGTCAGGCCACTCTGCCATAAAGGCCCTACAGGTGGAGGGCTGCAGTGATAGTTGACTTTGTGAAACTTTCTCCCATCTCCCTACTGCATCTCAGCCACAGTGATCTTGGGGTTCTTCTTTACCGCTCTCACTAAGGCACTTCTCCAACGATTGCTCAGTTTGGCTGGATGGCCAGGTCAGGAAGAGTTCTAGTAGTCCCAAACTTCTCCTCTTCCATTTAAGCATTATGGAGGACACTGTGCTCTTAGGAACCTTGAGTACTGCAGAAATTCTTTTGCAACCTTGGCCAGATCTATGCCTTACCACAATTCTGTCTCTGAGCTCCTTGGGCAGTTCATTTGACCTCATGATTCTCATTTGGTCTGACATGCACTGTGAGCTGTGAGGTCTTACATAGATTGGAGTGTGCCTTTCCAAATAAAGTCCTATCAGTTTAATTAAAACACAGCTGGACTCCAATGAAGGAGTAGAACCATCTCAAGGAGGATCACAAGGAAATGGACAGCTTGTGACTTAACCCCTTCAGCCCCCGGGCACTTTCCGTTTTTGCGTTTTTGTTTTTTCTTTGTCGCTCCATTGGGAGACCCAGACAATTGGGTGTATAGCTTCTGCCTCCGGAGGCCACACAAAGTATTACACTTTAAAAAGTGTAACCCCTCCCCTCTGCCTATACACCCTCCCGTGCATCACGGGCTCCTCAGTTTTGTTTTATGCTTTGTGTGGAAGGAGGCACACATCCACTCATGCTTTCCCATTTTAGTCAGCAGCAGCTGCTGATTTTATCGGTTGGAAGAAAAGAGGGCCCCCACAGGGCCCCCGGCATGCTCCCTTCTCACCCCACTACGTCGGCGGTGCTGTTAAGGTTGAGGTACCCATTGCGGGTACAGAGGCTGGAGCCACATGCCGTTTTTCCTTCACCATCCCTTAGAGGCTCTGGGAGAAGTGGGATCCTGACCGGTCATCCATTTACTGGGACCGGGCTCCCTCCGCAGCCCCTGTGGGAATCTGACGGACAGGAGTCTATGTATCCTCAGGGACATGGCCCTGCATCTAAAGGTTCTCTGTGTCCCCATGGGGACTGTGCATGGAGCGCTTGTTTCACAGACGCTGCAGCAGCTGCTGGTTTGTGAAGACCGGGACTTCCGCGCCGACCGAGCCTGTTTGTCGGCCGCGGTATTAAATTTAGTCCCCGGCTTCATTGCGGCCTAGTACCATAACTCCCGCCCCCGGGCCTGCCAGTCAGGGGTAAGGGCGGGACGGTCGACCTGACGTCGGCAGTGAGGGCTGGAGCAGACTTTAGGTTTCCTCCCCCCCCTCACTGATCACTGTGGGCCCCGGATTCCCGCACTTTACTAGTCGCCGCCCACGGCTCCCTCCTCCCCTGAGAGCTCCGGCAGCCATTTTTACACACATTCTGCCGGTGGAGGATTTTCAGGAACGAGCTCTCAGGGCAGCTCTGGGAGACCTAAGGCAGGGAATCTGGTGGACACACACTCCGCTTTGGGCGGTCGGTAAGCCACACCGGTCACCCGGTGCTGGTCCCCCTAGGGTGCCAGAGTATATATATATATATATTCGTATATATTTTCTCTGTGCGGCCGGGTTGTTTACTTTTGGCTATATACCCTCAGTGATCACTCTCCTAGGAGACAACAGCATGTCCACAAGGAGCAAGGGTGCCAAGGCACAGAGTTATTTTGCCACCTGTACCTCTTGTGCGGCTAAGTTACCTGCGGGTTCCACCTACCCTCACTGTGAGCAATGCTCGACCCCTGTTGCACTTGCTCAGCCGGAGCCTCGGTCACTAGTGGGCCCCTCGGCTCAGGCAGACCCTCCTGCTTCCACTGTCCAGGCGGCAGGGACAGAGTTTGCAGTTTTTGCTGAGAAACTCTCTGAGTCGCTTTCACAATCCATGGCTCAGTCTATGGACAAATGGTCTGCCAAGCTACTAGAAGCCTTGCAGTCCAGACCGGTCCTTACACAGGGCCCGGGCACTGTTGGATCATCGCCTCCAGGCCCCTCTCGGTCTGCGCCGCAGCGTGCTCCCGGGGTGGCCCCTAGGTCTCACGTGGAGGACTCCGGCACGGACCACAGTCCCATACCGGCTAAGCGGGCTCGCTGGGAATCTTCCCCGACTTCCTCACGCTGCTCGGGGTCCCAGCTTGAGGACTCTCTGGAGGACGAGGCGGACGTCGCGGCTCAGGGCTCTGACCCTGACGTTGCCCTCAATCTTGATACACCTGAGGGGGACGCCTTAGTAAATGATCTTATATCGTCCATCAACCAGGTGCTAGATCTTTCTCCCCCACCTCCACCTGTAGAGGAGTCGGCTTCGGAGCAGGAGAAACACCAGTTTAGGTTTCCCAAACGTACACGGAGTGCGTTTTTCGATCACTCTAACTTCAGAGATGCTGTCCAGAAGCACAGAGCATTTCCGGACAAGCGCTTTACTAAGCGCCTTAATGACACACGTTACCCCTTCCCCTCTGACGTAGTTAAGGGTTGGACTCAATGTCCCAAGGTGGATCCTCCAGTCTCTAGACTGGCGGCTAGATCTGTAGTATCAGTTGCAGATGGCTCATCGCTCAAGGATGCCACTGACAGGCAGATAGAGCTCCTGGTGAAATCCATCTATGAAGCCACAGGCGCGTCTTTTGCCCCGGCCTTTGCAGCCGTGTGGGCACTCCAAGCTATCTCAGCTTGTCTGTCTGAGATCAATGCGGTCACACGTACCTCTGCTCCGCAAGTTGCGTCTTTGACTTCTCAGGCGTCGGCTTTTTCGTCCTACGCCATGAACGCCGTCCTGGACTCTGCTAGCCGTACAGCGGTAGCATCCGCTAATTCGGTGGCAGTCCGCAGGGCCATGTGGCTACGCGAATGGAAGGCAGACTCTGCTTCCAAGAAGTTCTTAACCGGTTTGCCGTTTTCTGGCGACCGATTGTTTGGCGAACGATTGGATGAAATTATTAAGGAATCCAAGGGAAAGGACTCGTCCTTACCCCAGTCCAAACCGAAGAGACCTCAGCAACGGAAAATACAACCGAGGTTTCGGTCCTTTCGGCCCTCAGCCAAGTCCCAATCCTCCTCGTCCAACAGGCCAGAGAAAGGCCAGAGGAACTCCTATGCGTGGCGGTCTAAGTCACGCCCCCAAAAAAACGCCGGAGGCACTGCCTCCAAGGCGGCCTCCTCATGACTTTCGGCCTCCCCGAACCGCATCCTCGGTCGGTGGCAGGCTCTCCCGCTTTTGCGACGCCTGGTGGCCACATGTCCAAGACCGATGGGTGAGAGACATTCTGTCTCACGGTTACAGGATAGAGTTCAGCTCTCGTCCCCCGACTCGTTTCTTCAGAACATCTCCGCCCCCATCTCGGGCCGGCGCACTTTTTCAGGCTGTGGGCGTTCTGAAGACAGAAGGAGTGGTGATTCCCGCTCCCCCTCAGGAACATGGTCACGGCTTCTACTCCAACTTGTTCGTGGTGCCAAAGAAGGACGGATCATTCCGTCCCGTTCTGGACCTCAAACTGCTCAACAGGCATGTGAGCACAAGAAGGTTTCGGATGGAATCTCTCCGCTCGGTCATCGCTTCGATGTCACAAGGAGACTTCCTAGCATCAATCGACATCAAGGATGCTTATCTCCATGTGCCGATCGCACCCGAACATCAACGCTTTCTGCGTTTCGCCATCGGGGACGAACACCTTCAGTTCGTGGCACTGCCTTTCGGCCTGGCGACAGCCCCACGGGTCTTCACCAAGGTCATGGCATCCGTTGTGGCGGTCCTGCACTCTCAGGGCCACTCGGTGATCCCTTACTTAGACGATCTCCTAGTCAGGGCACCCTCCCGGGTGGCGTGTCAACACAGCCTGACCGTCGCTCTGGCGACTCTCCAGCAGTTTGGGTGGCTCATCAACTTCCCAAAGTCCAAGTTGACACCGACCCAATCACTGACTTACCTCGGGATGGAGTTTCATACTTACTCAGCGGTAGTCAAGCTACCGCTGGACAAACAGCTTTCGCTGCAGACAGGGGTGCAATCTCTTCTTCGGGGTCAGTCACACCCCTTGAGGCGCCTCATGCACTTCCTGGGGAAGATGGTGGCAGCAATGGAGGCAGTGCCCTTCGCGCAGTTCCATCTGCGCCCACTCCAATGGGACATTCTCCGCAAATGGACAGGAGGTCGACGTCCCTCGACAGGAACGTCTCTCTTTCCCTTGCAGCCAAAACCTCTCTTCAGTGGTGGCTTCTTCCCACTTCTCTATCGTAGGGAAAATCCTTCCTGCCCCCATCCTGGGCTGTGGTCACGAAGGACGCGAGCCTGTCAGGGTGGGGAGCGGTTTTTCTCCACCACAGGGCTCAGGGAACCTGGACTCCGACCGAGTCTTCTCTTCAGATCAATGTTCTGGAGATAAGGGCAGTGTATCTAGCCCTAAAAGCGTTCCACCGGTGGCTGGAGGGCAGGCAGATCCGCATACAGTCGGACAACGCCACGGCGGTCGCGTACATCAACCACCAGGGAGGCACGCGCAGCCGTCAAGCCTTCCAGGAAGTCCGGCGGATTCTGCTGTGGGCGGAAGCCACAGCCTCCACCATCTCCGCAGTTCACATCCCGGGCGTAGAAAACTGGGAAGCAGATTTTCTCAGTCGTCAGGGCATGGATGCGGGGGAGTGGTCTCTTCACCCAGACGTGTTTCGAGAGATCTGTCGCCGCTGGGGAACGCCGGACGTTGATCTCATGGCGTCACGGCACAACAACAAGGTCCCGGCCTTCATGGCACGGTCTCAAGATCACAGAGCTCTGGCGGCGGACGCGTTAGTTCAGGATTGGTCGCAGTTTCGACTCCCTTATGTGTTTCCTCCTCTGGCGACGTTGCCCAGAGTGTTACGCAAGATCAGATCCGACTGTCGTCGCGCCATTCTCGTCGCTCCAGATTGGCCGAGGCGGTCGTGGTACCCGGATCTGTGGCATCTCACGGTGGGTCAGCCGTGGGCGCTTTCAGACCGCACAGACCTGCTGTCACAAGGGCCGTTTTTCCATCTGAATTCTGCGGCCCTCAACCTGACTGTGTGGCCATTGAGTCCTGGCTCCTAGCGTCGTCGGGTTTATCTCAGGATGTCATTGCCACTATGAGACAGGCCAGGAAACCAACGTCCGCCAAGATCTATTACAGGTCGTGGCGGATCTTCTTGTCCTGGTGCTCTGATAAGGGTTTTACTCCCTGGCCTTTTGCCTTACCCATTTTTCTTTCATTCCTTCAATCCGGAATGGACAAGGGTTTGTCACTCGGCTCTCTCAAGGGACAAGTATCGGCGCTCTCAGTATTTTTTCAAAAGCGCCTGGCAAGGCTTCCGCAGGTCCGCACGTTCCTGCAGGGAGTTTGCCACATAGTTCCACCCTACAAGCGTCCGCTGGAACCCTGGGACCTTAACAGGGTGTTAATGGCTCTTCAAAAACCACCTTTCGAGCCGCTGAGGGATGTCTCTTTATCACGTCTTTCGCAGAAGGTGGTATTTCTTGTGGCAATTACCTCACTCCGAAGAGTGTCGGAGCTTGCAGCGCTGTTTACTTACCGTAAATTCCTTTTCTTCTAGCTCCTATTGGGAGACCCAGCACCCGCCCCTGTTCCCTTCGGGCTGTTTGTTCTTTTGTGTACACATGTTGTTCATGTTGAATTGTTCTTTTGGTTCATGGTTTTCAGTTCTCCGAACATCCTTCGGATTGAATTTACCTTAGACCAATTTATAGGTTTCCTCCTTCCTGCTTTTGCACCAAAACTGAGGAGCCCGTGATGCACGGGAGGGTGCATAGGCAGAGGGGAGGGGTTACACTTTTTAAAGTGTAATACTTTGTGTGGCCTCCGGAGGCAGAAGCTATACACCCAATTGTCTGGGTCTCCCAATAGGAGCTAGAAGAAAAGGAATTTACGGTAAGTAAACAAAATTCCCTTCTTTTCTCCCCTTCTTCCGAGAGCCGTAACTTTTTTATTTTTCTGTCAATCTTGCCATATGAGGGCTTGTTTTTGCGGGATGAGTTGTACTTTTAAATGAAACCATAAAGTTTTACCATATAGTGTACTGGAAAACGGCAAAAAAATTCCAAGTGTAGAAAAATTGCAAAAAAAGTGTGATTGTACAATAGTTTTTGGGATATTTTATTCACCGTGTTCACTATATGGTAACACTGATGAATCTATGTGATGCCTCAGGTCAGTGCGAGTTTGTAGACACCAAATATGAATAGGTTTACTTGTATTTAAGGGGTTAAAAAGAAATCACAAGCTTGTCCAAAAAAGTGGCGCACGTTTTGCGCCATTTTCCAAAACCTGTAGTGTTCTCATTTTTCGGGATCTATGGCTCAGTGACTGCTTATTTTTTGTGTCTCGAGCTGACGTTTCTAATGGTACCATTTTTGCGCAGATGCTACGTTTTGATCGCCTGTTATTGCATTTTGTGTAAAACTTGCGGCGATCAAAAAACGTAATTTTAGCGTTTGGAATTTTTTTGCCACTACCCCGTTTACTGATCAGATTAATTGATTTTATATTTTGATAGATCGGGCATTTCTGAACGCGGCGATACCAAATACGTGTATATTTATGGTTTTTTAACCCTTTAATTTTCAATGGGGTGAAAGGGGGGTGATTTGAACTTTTAGGTTTTTTTTTAATTTTTTAAAACTTTTTTTTTACTTTTTTTTTTTAATTTTACTGGTCCCCCTAGGGGGCTATAGCGATCAGCAATCCGATCGCTCTGATCTAATCTGCTGATCACAGCTATACAGCTGTAAACAGCAGATACGGTCACTTCCTGCTTCACTGGCCTCCCGGCCGAGTGAAAACGAAAGTGAAATGTCATAGCTGCAGGCGTCATCACATGACCCTGTGCTAACATGGCAACCACCGAAAGTCACATGATCACTCACGTGACTTCCGGTGGGGGCATCGGTAAGTGAAAATCTTCACTGCGCGTATATACATCTCGCTGCCAGACTTTGGCAGCGAGATGTAAGGGGTTAATGTTATGGGTGGAATGCGGCAGGGGGCGGGGCTTAACGCCACACGATCCATAACAGATAGATCTGTCAAAGGTTGTGAAGGGGTTAAATATGAGTGTCTGAGCAAAGGCTCTGAATACTTATGACCATGTGATAAATTTGCAAAAGTTTCTACATTTCTGGGGGGGGGGTTTTCTGTCAAGATAGGGTGCAGAGTACATTAATGACAAAAAAAAACAACTTTTTTGAATTCACTAAATGGCTGCAATGAAACAAAGAGTGAAAAATTTAAAGGGGTCTGAATACTTTCCGTACCCAATGTATATAGAAACTACTCCAGACTGGAGTACATTTTTGCCAAAATGAAGTAATTTTTTAAAAAAGTTCTGAAATGCTTGAAAAAGAAGGATTTTTGTGTACTCACCGTAAAATCTCTTTCTCGGAGTCTTCATTGGGGGACACAGGACCATGGGGTTATGCTGCTGTCACTAGGAGGCTGACACTAAATAGACAGAAAAAGTTAGCTCCTCCCCAGCAGTATACACCCCGAGCCGGAGGCGGACTCAATCAGTTTAGTGCACAAGCAGTAGGAGGAGAACCAAACAACCCTAGATAAGACAAGGTAAAAACTATAACCAATTAGTCATGCGACCAGTGGCCTGGGAATATGGCCACTGAGGCAACAGGCAGGTAATATGTAACCAAAAAACACAAGCAGGGTGGGTGCTGTGTCCCCCAATGAAGACTCAGAGAGATTTTACGGTGAGTACACAAAAATCCTTCTTTCTCCATCGTTTCATTGGGGGACACAGGACCATGGGACGTCCAAAAGCAGTCCGTGGGTGGGAAGAGAACCATCACCGGAGATCGGTAGGAAACCGCTTCCTCCTGTCGGGCTTGACCCAGACGTACAAACACCTACCTTGTTACAGGTGTGCTACTGCCACCCGCAAACATAACGGCAAGACTGGCCTCTGCCAAAGCTTGGGTGTAAACCTGGTAGGAACTAGTAAAGGTATGCCGACTAGACCAGGTGGTGGCCCGGCGGACATGGTCGGTCAACGTCTGAAGTCCAATCATCCAAGAGGCTCCCCTTGGACGGTAGAATGCGGCGGAGGTCCGTCCTCCATGCGATAGGCTTCACATATGACGGAATGGATCCATGTGGCAATCTTGACCCTGGGCGCCGGCATGCGCATCCTGGAACCGGGTGAAAGGATAAACTGACTGTCGGTGTAAACCGAAAAGTGCGGTCCTGAAGACATAAACGACTTAGGACTCGTACCAGCTCAGGAACGAACTAGGCCCTTTTCAGGCTGAGAGAAGAGACTAGGACCGAACCCGAAACCCAATCTCCTTATCTGGAAGGAGGATGAGCTGCCTTGGACCGAAAAGGAGGGTTGCAGCCGGAGCACCCCCCTTGTCCTGCTGGAGGACCCGGAAAAAGGGGGGAAAAAACGACAAGAGAGGGCTGTCCGCCCTGATGCCCCTTGTAAAAAAGAGACGGCCACGAGGAGCCCACCTATCCAAACAGGTGGGAGCAGGAAGCACTCGGAAAGGTCCAAACCGGGAGCCTTGAAGCGAACCCATCGCTAGATTAAGGTCCCACGTTTCTAGTGGACAGTGATGCCGCCGAGCCAGATGGACGCTTCTCTGCGTGAAAACCTTGATCGTGGGATGAGAAGTGATAAGTCTCTGAAACCGAAATGACAGCGTCGACACCTGGCCCCTAGAGGGATGCGCGAGAAAGCCGCATCCAGATCTGACTGCAAGCATGGCAGCAGTGCAGGAAGGGAGAGAGAGAGAAGAGAAGATGTGCTCCTCACACCCCGGAGGGGCTCTTCACGTGTGGTAATAAATCTTCGAGGGAACCGGTTTCCCGGCCTCCATCATTGTCTGCATCCTTCTTGCCAACCGGCCTGTGCGAGCTAGTACCCGGGATCCGCTAGTAAGGCCGTCAGACTTAGGACTTCTGAGTCCTGGTGGAAGAGAGGGCCCCGATACGGAAGAACTGGACGGTCTGGAAGGCGCCACGGGGCATCTGCGATGAGTTGAGTGAGTTTTGTGAACTATGCTCGCCTGGGCCACTCCAGAGCCACCTTCTGCCTTGGTCCATCTTGAGAATCCTCGAGATCATGGGAAGCCGTGGGAAGATGCCCGAGAGCTTGAACTGGCCTCACGGCCGGGCGAGGGCGTCGTCACCTAGTCCAGAGAAGGGGGCACCCTCGATGCGCCGTTGACTTGAAAGCTGGATCAGGAGGCCAATAGGTCCACGACTGGAGGTCTTCCTTCGTCGGAGATCTGGCTGGTGACTTCCCTGTTGAGAAGCCATTTGCCTAAGCGAGGCCCTTCCTGCCGAGAAAAAACGGCCGTCCAAACGTCCACGGTAGGGATGTGCACTGCCGAGATTAGAGAGCGACGAGATCCAGCCCAGAGCAAGATCTTCTTGACCTGTTCCCTTGTCATGACACTCCCTGCGCCTCCCTGGTGGATGATGCACGCCACCGCTGTGGCATGGTCCGACTGGAACCTGACCGGGCAACCTCGTCCCAGTGAAGAAATCGTAACCGGGCTAACCGGATGGCTCTGATTTCCGGAATGTTGAAGGGGAGACAACACTCTAGGGGTGTCCCTCGTTACCGTGCTGTGGGATGGTGGAATAGCATACCCTAGCATAGGAGACTGGTGACGGTTGATACTATCCTCCAGAGGAGAAGGAGAGGGGACCTTCCCAAGGGACGGTTGCGAAGACTGGTCCACTAGGAAGGGATTGGCGGGTCCCCAGGGCAGACGGAACCTACTTGTCTCCGTTCTTTAGTGGGGTCCGCTGGATGGCCAAGGATGAAAACTGGTAAGTGTACCGCCGCTATCACCGCCACCAACAGCCGAGGACTCGCATACCGAACCCGACTCGGTGCAGGGAAGAAAACTACTCCTGCGTGGAGTAACTTCCCTTGGACGGTCTCGAATACCGTGCCTAAAGGGATGATCTACCGGGCCGGGTTCTGATAGGACTCCATCCGGTAGCTCAGCTACCCTAGTAGCGAAAAAGTGACGATGACGGTCTAAACCTCAAGACGAGGGTCCTTGAAGGAAGAAGTCTGGACTACCAGGTCGTTTAGCGGAGTGAACCTAGCAGCCCTGTAGAGTAGGATGTGCAGGGACAGCCGCCCTGATCCCTGCAAGCGCTCTTAAAAAACTGGAAACAGAGAGGTAAAGGGATGAGAGCGACGAGCATCGTCGAGAAAAAATGAAAAAAATACGCAAAAAATCAAGTGGCTGAAGGGGGCCCAGCCGGCCCACATCAGCCTCCTACGACACTAAGCAAAAACTGATTGAGTCCGCCTCCGGCTCGGGGTGTATACTGCTAGGGAGGAGCTAACTTTTTCTGTCTACTTAGTGTCAGCCTCCTAGTGACAGCAGCATAACCCCATGGTCCTGTGTCCCCCAATGAAACGATGGAGAAAACTGGTTGTTACTTACACTATGTATGACCACAACCTAGGCACAATCCCACATTGCCATTACATGAACAATATATTTTCAGTAAATAGTGTAACATGTGAATTACCTGAAATAGAGTCTTTAGTAACAAGTGCTGGGCCCAATGGGCAGAAAGTGTCAAATGTTTTACCCAGCAACCACTGCTTTCCATTCTTCTCCATCTGCCAGTCACGAGAACTAACGTCATGAGCCACAGTATATCCAGCCACATGCTCCATTGCCTCCTGCTCCTGCGGACACAATGGAAATGTGTCTATATAAAGTGTCACATATACACTGGAGATCAAACTTAGAGAACAACACACAATTTCCTAAATGTAGCTGTCATTGTGTAGTCCTATGTGATTATATCCTAACATAAGGAAACTCGCAGTAGTTTAAATTTCATAAACTGAATTTATTCCAAAACACATAATAAAAATGTTAATGAGATAAATAAAAAAGAATACTGATCAAAATTAGAGAAGACTTAAGCTGGTGTCACACTAAACGACAGCGACAATGACGTCGCTGTTACGTCACCATTTTCGGTGACGTAACAGCGACCTTGTAAGTCGCTGTTATGATCGCTGCTTAGCTGTCAAACACAGCAGAAGCAGCGATCATAAGGTCGCTGTGCTACATGTTCAGAGAGCAGGGAGCCGCGCTTAGCGCTGGCTCCTTGCTCTCCTGCAGCACACATCGGGTTAATTAACCCGATGTGTGCTGCAGCTACATGTCACAGTTCAGAGAGCAGGGAGCCGCGCTTAGCGCTGGCTCCTTGCTCTCCTGCAGCACACATCGGGTTAATTAACCCGATGTGTGCTGCAGCTACATGTCACAGTTCAGAGAGCAGGGAGCCGCGCTTAGCGCTGGCTCCTTGCTCTCCTGCAGCACACATCGGGTTAATTAACCCGATGTGTGCTGCAGCTACATGTCACAGTGCAGAGAGCAGGGAGCCGCGCGCACTGCTTAGCGCTGGCTCCTTGCTCTCCTTGCTACAGTATACATCGGGTTAATTACCCGATGCGTACTGCAGCCACATGTCACAGTGCAGGAGCCGGCACTGGCAGCAAGAGCGGCGGAGGCTGGTAACCAGCGTAAACATCGGGTAACCAGGGAAAGGTCTTCTCTTGGTTACCCGATGTTTACGCTGGTTACAGCTTACCGCAGCTGCCAGTGCCGGCTCCTGATCGCTTCATTTCGTCGCTCTCTCGCTGTCACACACAGCGATGTGTGTGTCACAGCGGGAGAGTGACGACCAAAAAATGAAGCTGGACATTCAGCAACGACCGGCGACCTCACAGCAGGGGCCAGGTCGTTGCTGGATGTCACACACAGCGACAGCGACGGGACGTCGCTGCAACGTCACAGAAAATGGTGACGTAGCAGCGACGTCGTTGTCGTCGTCGTTATGTGTGACACCAGCTTTAGACCTGGTGCTAATTTCCTTAATTATCTGACAAACCCTATGTAACTGGCAGCCTAACTTTCCAAAAATGTTGTGCTGTTCCAAAGTGACTGAAACCCTCCGGCAGCAGGTTGTCCAGATGAAGGCCAAAGGGGTGACCCTATCAGCCATAGCAAGAGAAGTTGGTTGTTCCAAGTCTGTGATATCGAGAATGTTGCTTCTTTACAACATCACAAACTCTTCCAAGGAGGCTAGTCAGCTTCAAAAGACAAATGCAAGAGAGGACAGGATAAAACGGAGAATCTCCATGGGTAATTGTCTCAACATTGCAGCTAGAATTGCTCGCCAGTTCAGCACTGAGCAGGGTAAGGATCTGTCTTGTCATAACATGTCACGATGTTTAAAAGCATTTGGACTGAAAGCACACTCTGCAGTGACCAAACCTCTCATTAGCAGAAAGAATCAAAAGAAGCATGTTGTGTGGACAGAGGAGAAGTGGTCCACAGTTCATTTTAGTGATGAAAGCAAGTTTAATTTATTTAGGTCTAATGGGAAACATGTTCGTCAACAAACTGGGGGAAGACTAAACCCAAAGTGTTTGTCAATGAAAGGTGGTGGAGGAAGTGTCATGGTTTGGGGAATGTTTTCTGCCGCAGGAGTTGGACCTCTCATACAGCTACATGGAAGAGTGAATGCAAGTGTGTATTAGAACCTTCTTCATCACATGGTTCCTTACTTGCTTTCATCACTCAATCAGCCAGCAGTTTTCACGCAGGACAATGCTCCCTGTCACACAACAAAACGGGTAAAGCACGTACTACATGGATAGGGTCGAGGAAGCCTTCACCACATAAGGTTATAAAGGCCTCTCCTCACGGACATCACTGAGAAGCTGCAGCTGCATCCCCCTCCTCCTATTCACGGTTTATACTGGAGGACATTTTTTGGTTGATTTTGAGCATTATTTTATGTAACGCTGACGTTCACAAAAAAACAAAATGAATCGTGCGTCTATCTTTTCAGTTTTACCTTGATATTTTTCCCCTTTTTTCCTATGACAAAAGCAAGTTCAGCTTCCCAGTCCACTTCCTGCAAACAGAAAAGGATGAAAACATAACAAGTGGAACGACACAGAAAATTGATAAGCAATGTAATGCTGCCATCTAGTGGAGAAAACGAGAACAAATTTTGTTATATATGTCCGTTATCAAACTATTTAACATTATCACTGTATTGTGTATAATAAATGACAATGTATGTTACAACGATGGTACCACTAAACACTCGGACATATTCACACATGGCAAACATTTCTGCAATATGAGCATACCATTAAAGAGGACCTTTCCCCAAATATTTTCTGTTGAACTGGACCCACAATGCAATGGCTACAGAGCAGAATAAAACTATTTTTTTCTTTCAATTTGGCCTATCTGGTTTGGAGATATTAGCAGTTAAAGTATTTGGCACCTAATGCGTTAACTTTTTAAGTGGGTGTCAACAGTTTTCACTTGGGGGCATGTACTTCTCCCTGAATGATGCTGACCAATCATAAGAAGGCAGCAATATTGAAAGGAAAGGGGAGCAGGATCCACCGTAGCTTACAGCAGGTTTCTCGGTATGTGAGATGTAATGATGGAGCCCTGATCTCCTGGTCTCACCTCCTGTATGAGTCAATGTGGGGGAGGGGTAGAGCAGCTGAGCTTAGCTCTGTCTCATTACAAACCCTTCTCAACTCTCTTGATTATGGAGTGTGTCACACTTATGTCTGCTGTGCTCAAGTAATCACTCAGCAGTGAGAGCAGGGCTGACATGACATCTCACACACCAGAAAACCTGCCTGTTCTGGACGACTACTGTGTGAGATATAATGAGTCCCTGCTCTGATCTCACTGCAGAGCGTGTACAGGTTTAGGCCTTAAAACACACTTCCGCATAAAAAACGTCCGTGTGGCACGGTCCGTTTTTTGAGTCCGTGTTCCGTTTTTTTGGGGCGTTTCTCCGGTACGTATGGCATCCGTGTGATGGCGTATGCGAGCCGTGTGTACGTGTAAAATGTCCGTGTTTGTGTGTAAAATGCCCGTGTATGTGTACGTGGAATGTCCGTGTGGAATGTCAGTTTGTGTGTTGCACAATGTCGTTGATACATGTCGGCTGACAGCAGACAGAGTTGTGCGATGAGAATGAACTCGGGTGAACTTCACCCGACTTCATTGTCATGCCGCTGCTCTGTCTGTGTGCCGCGTACTTAATAGCGGTCACCTGTGAAGGATTCACCAGTGACCGCTAATCCCCCGAGTGACTGAAGTGAGCAGCCCTCATACTTACCGCTCCCCGATCACCAGCGCGGCGAGGAACAGCTGTGCAGAGAATACGCGGCAACAATTACTTTGAATATGCCGGCCGCTCATTAATCAATCTTGTATTCCCTGCTTTCCCCACCCATAGACGCCTGTGATTGGTTGCAGTCAGACACGCCCCCCACGCTGAGTGACAGCTGTCTCACTGCACCCAATCACAGCAGCCGGTGGGCGTGTCTATACTGTGCAGTAAAATAAATAAATAAATAATTAAAAAGAACGGCGTGCGGTCCCCCGCAATTTTAATACCAGCCAGATAAAGCCATACGGCTGAAGGCTGGTATTCTCAGGATGGGGAGCCCCACGTTATGGGGAGCCCCCCAGCCTAACAATATCAGTCAGCAGCCGCCCAGAATTGCCGCATACATTATATGCGACAGTTCAGGGACTGTACCCGTCTCTTCCCGATTTGCCCTGGTGCATTGGCATTCGGGGTAATAAGGAGTTTTTGGCAGCCCATAGCTGCCAATAAGTCCTAGATTAATGATGTCAGGAGTCTCCCCGAGATACCTTCCATGATTAATCTGTAAATTACAGTAAATAAACACACACACCCGAACAATCCTTTATTAGAAAAAAAACACTGACAAATTGCCTTGTTCACAAATTTTCTAAGCCCGAAAAAACCCTCCATGTCCGGCGTAATCCAGGATGGTCCAGCGTCGCTTCCAGCTCTGCTGCATGAAGGTGACCGGAGCTGCAGAAGACACCGTCGCTTCTGTCAGCTCCACGCAGCAAATAAAGGGAATAGCGCGATCAGCTGAGCTATCACTGAGGTTACTCGCGGCCAACGCTGAATACAGCTGATCGCGCTATTCCCTTCATTAGCTGCATGGAGCTGTCAGGAGCTGTCTTCTGCAGCTCCGGTCACCTTCATGCAGCAGAGCTGGAAGCGACGCTGGACCATCCTGGATTACGCCGGACATGGAGGGCTTTTTCGGGCTTATAAAATTTGTGAACAAGGCAATTTGTTAGTGTTTTTTTTTCTAATAAAGGATTGTTCGGGTGTGTCTGTTGATTTACTGTAATTTACAGATTAATCATGGAAGGTATCTCGGGGACACGCCTGACATGATTAATCTAGGACTTATTGGCAGCTATGGGCTGCCAAAAACTCCTTATTACCCCGAATGCCAATGCACCAGGGCAAATCGGGAAGAGACGGGTACAGTCCCAGAACTGTCGCATATAATGTATGTGGCAATTCTGGGTGGCTGCTGACTGATATTGTTAGGCTGGGGGGCTCCCCATAACGTGGGGCTCCCCATCCTGAGAATACCAGCCTTCAGCCGTATGGCTTTAACTGGCTGGTACTAAAATTGGGGGGGACCGCACGCCGTTTTTTTTTAATTATTTATTTATTTTACAGCACAGTATAGACACGCCCACCGGCTGCTGTGATTGGGTGCAGTGAGACAGCTGTCACTTAGCGTGGGGGGCGTGTCTGACTGCAACCAATCACAGGCGTCTGTGGGTGGGGAAAGCAGGGAATACGAGATTGATTAATGAGCGGCTGGCATATTCAAAGTGATTGTTGCCGCGTATTCTCTGCACAGCTGTTCCTCGCCGCGCTGGTGATCGGGGAGCGGTATGAGCCGGGGGAAGAAAAAAACCGAGCGCCAATGTAAGTATGACTGAGAACAGCAGAAAAAAAGTAAGTATACTGAATTTAATTTAAAAAAAAAAAATAAGATCGCTAGTGTAAAAACGCACACGCACGAAACGTGCTGAACACGGACATACTCGGACCCATAGACTTTAGCGGGTCCGTGCCTGCGTGCTGCCGGCCAAAAACAGACATGTCGTCCGTGCAGAAAAGCGCACACACGTACTTATCACACGGACACACGTTCCGTGTGATTTTGTGTGTGTGTGCCATCTACCAATGAATAACATGGGTCTCCGTGTGTACGTGTCTCCGGTACGTGCAAATATGTACCACACACGTACAAAAAAAAAAAACGGATGTGTGTTGCGGGTCTTAGTAAAACAGACCTAAGTGTGACACTCGCATATCTCCAGACAGGCAGGCAGTATAGTAGAGCTGACAGTGCTAGGAGACGAGGAGAGCTGATAGTAGGGTTTGTAATGTGACAGAGCTAAGCTCAGCTGCACTGCCCCATCCCCCACACTGACTCATGCAGGAGGTGAGACCAGGAGTTCAGGGCTACATCATGACATCTCACACTGAGAAACCTATTCTCATCTGTTGTGGGGGCTCATTCTTCTTTATGATTGGTCAGCATCATACAGGGAGAAAGACACAGTCTAGTGAAAACTGATAAGACCTATTTAACCTTAAAAAAAAAAAAGTTAGGTGCCAAAATACTTTGCTTGCTAATATCTCCACAACGGAGAAGCAAAATTAAAACAAACAACAAACTTTTTATTCTGTTCCATTGTGTGTCTAATTCAATATGAAAAATTTAGTGAAAGGTTCTCTTTTTCGTAAAGCTAGACCTTTCATGTCACTACAGGATATATTAGGCGATTCCCTATTATAGGATTACATTTTCGTACATTGTGGCCGAGGAGTAAGCAGAGTCTTAGCCATGAAAAGGTTATTGCCATCTTTTTAACTGAACTGAAAAATTGTTTGGCAGTTTAGGTAACTCTCTATCAATGGAGAGAAACGCTCAATTGCTGCCACCTCTGGCGGTCCCAGATTCTTCACATGGATGAAGCTCTGTGCGGTTGCATCTACAGCCGTGTTCCATGTGGACTGAAGAACCCAGCAAACTAATGTGCTTCAGCCCTGGAAAAATATACATAAGCCGGAAATTCAGCAGAGCCGGTCACTTTCCTAAAGGCAGTGGGCAGCAAAATTAAAACATTGACAACTGCATGTTGTGATGGCGCAACGGCCTTCTACAATGCATGCTCACAATCCTGAGCAGATGACCCAATCCCAAACTCGTGAATACGAACACAATGATGTTTCAGGCAAGTGGTGTGAACGATATACAGTGGAACCTCGTATTATGAATAACTTGGTGTACGAGTATGTCGCTATACGAGCAAAACTTGCTGCAAATTTTTAACTCAGTTTGCGAGTAATGCTTTGCTGTATTAGCAAATACCGCACACACTTCCGGTTCCGTACTTTCACCACGCTCTGACCCGCTCTGGCTGCTTCTTGTGGTCCGCAGGCACATGCATCTGGTAACAATCGCAGCCCGTGTAGGGGCTGCTGCTGTCTGTGCTTCATGTCTGCCGGCGCTGAGCTCTGCACACCTCCCAAAGGTAGCGCGCTGACCAATCAGAAGCAAGCGGCTCATGCGTATGACGTCAGTGCGCTGGCCAATCAGAGGCAAGCGGCTCATGCGTATGACATCAGTGCGCTGGCCAATCAGAGGCAAGAGCGGCTCATGGGTGACATCTGCTGCTGAAGCCCTGACAGCGGCAGCCCCTGCATCGGTTGCGATCGTTACTGGGACCACATGCCTGCAGACTGCAAAAACCAGAGAAGAAGCCACCGAGGGAACGGAGGATAGGTGAGAATAATGTGTGTATGTGTAATGGCACAGTAGGGAAGTTGTGGAACAAATTGTCTGAGTTTCAATTGTTTCGTATGGGAAAAGTTGCCTTGCTATACAAGTAACTTGGATTACGAGCACACTCATAGAACGAATTATGCTCATAATCCAAGGTTCCATTGTATATGGACAGTGCTGTAGTGCATAGTTCACACCATAGTTTACAATTCTGTTAAGCTGGACTGACAGAGGACGTCTAAACATATGTGACTGTCACCATATACAACTGCATGCTTCTGCCTGTATGCTGCAAATGTTCTTCATACCTGTGTGTTGGAAAGAGTGCTGGTCTGCATCTTTCTATACAGTTCACTGTGAAACCTGCAAGACATTATGCCAAATGTGTCCTCCCCTTTACCCCGACCATTTGTCTTTGAGCCTTGCAAAAAAAGTGGTTTTACAACTGTCGATCAAAAAAACAGGAGATGACCGGAAAACAAGTAGATGGGAAGGCACAGTGAACTGATCGGCCACGCCAGGGGTGCCACAAGTATATATACTGGGGTTGAACAGTCATTCTGTGCTGACAGACTCTCTATTTCTATGTGCGCACTTTAGTTAGCGCTGGTGGAAACATACTGTATATAGCGCCACTCCCCCTCTAAAAATCAGCATAGGCACCTGACTTTCTGCAGGAAGGACAATGGAGTCATATGGACCAACGATGGAGCTGGGGAACTTGTTGAAGATGATTGGTTCTTTTGGAACAGGAACATTTTGCTCCAGGCAGTGGTCAACGTAGTTCATCCCAATACAAATAACCTTCTCAGGGTTGGTGATGGGCGCCAAGATGGAGAGCTGGGAGCGACTCAGGATGTGCTGACCAGAATCCAGGGCCCTAAAAGGGAAATCATTATTACAATAATGCGATAAGCAAAATAGCTCTAAGGAAAAAGCAGGTATGTAGTTCCCAACTCTTGACAGCTTATTAAAAGATCAGACATTGACCGATAGGGTAGGCAGGAAATATCCAGCTTTCTTTGTCCTGGAGATCTTCTTTGCATATTAAATTCCCAGGGTACATCCCCTGGCATACAAGTCTCCCTACGACTGCCAAATGACAATGTTCCCAGTCAGTAAGAAAATAGTTTTGCACTTGTAGAGTGCTATGATTACAAGGGGACAGTGCACACGGTAGGGTTCCTGCTATTACTGTTGGAATCTGAGATGACGGAAGAAGCATTCTCCTTCTGTCACCTACATAGCTGCCTTGATCAGCACTAATAGCAGTGTCTAAAGGGTTAAATAATCTGTTAAGAGAGATGTATAATACAACAGGCAGCTGAAAATGATGACCAGAGTGTAACAGTATGTCATGGGCATTATGCGGTGAGCAGACAAGTACCCAACAGTAATTTTCACATTTATCCCTATGTTTATGCAGGTGATTTTGAGGTCTATATTAACACTAGAACTACTGAGGTAGTCATTTTGACTACTTTGCACCATGTATTTCTATATAGGTGTCACAAGTCCAGTAGTTCTAGTGTTAAAGGGAACCTGTCACCAGATTTTGGCCTTCTAAACTAAAACTAGCACCTTAAGCAGTACCTGTGCTGCATTCTATGAAGGTGCATGTTACCCCCTGACCCTCCTGTAGACCCCAAAAATACCTTTAGAAAATCTAATGCCATGTATGTAAATTGCCCGGTCCAGTACAATAGGTGTCCTAATCTGCACCTGTCCCTCCTTTCAGCGTCCTCTTGTGCTGATTCATGTGGATGATGTCTCGGCTGCCATCCACGTTCGCGCAGGCTCACATATGTTTTTGGCTCTACCCGTAATAGGGCAAAGTGAAGTGTGCCTGCGCAAGCCAGGAATATGTCTGCGCAGACGGGGGTAACGTGCACCCTTATAGAATGCAGCACAGGCGCTGTCTAAAGGGGGCTTTACACGCAACAACATATCTAATGAGATGTCGTCGGGGTCACGGAATTCGTGACGCACATTCGGCGTCGTTAGCAACATCATTGTGTGTAACAGCTCCGAGCGAGTGTCAACGATCAAACATACTCACCTAATCATTGATCGTTGACACATCGTTCATTTTCAAAATCTCGTTGGTCGTTGTGGACGCAGGTTGTTCGTCGTTCCTGAGGCAGCACACATCGCTACGCGTGACACCCCGGGAATGACGAACAACAGCTTACCTGCGTCCTCTGGCAACGAGGTGGGCATGTCGTTAATGCGGCTGGTCACCGCCCCCTCCGCTTCTATTGGTCGGCCGCTGTGTGACGTCGCACGAACCTCCCCCTTAATGAAGAGGTTGTTCGCCGCCCACAGCGATGTCACTAGGAAGGTAAGTACGTGTGACGGGTGTTAGCGATATTGTGCACCACGGGCAGCGTTTTGCCCGTGACGCACAAACGACGGGGGCGGGTGCTTTCACGAGCGACATCGCTAACGATGTCGCTGCGTGTAAAACAGCCTTAAAGGTATCCTGTCATCAGAAATTTTGCACTAAACCTAAAAGATTCCCCCTCTGCAGCTCCTGGGCTGCATTCTGGAGAGGTTCCTGTTGTTTATGTGCCCCCTTTCTGACCAAAATAAAGACTTTATAAAGTGGTACCTTTTTGTATTCAGATCTTGATAATGGTACACGGGGGCAGGCTCTCTGGTGTCCGTTAGTCTGCCTCCTGTCGATTTAGGCCATCCCCCATCGCGCAATTTCAAAGAGGTGACGTGAGGTAAGCGCTTGCGCAGAATGGTGGAGGCGGCGGTGGAGGCGGCGATGAAAGTGTGAGCACGAGATTATGGGCGGGTACTTGCTGATGAAAGTCACAGCGACGCCCATAATCTCGCGCATGCGCAACACGTCACCAGCGGTCACACTGTCCACATTGCACAGTCCCGTGAGAGTGGCACGGCGCATGCGTGAGATTATCGGCGGCGCTGTGACTTTCATCAGCAAGTACCCGCCCATAATCTCGTGGTCGCGCTTTCACCGTCGCCTCCACCGTTCTGCGCAAGCGCTGGCCAGCTTACCTCATGTCACCTCTTTGAAATTGCGCGATGGGGGATGGCCTAAATCGACAGGAGGCAGACTAACGGACACCAGAGAGCCCGCCCCTGTGTACCATTATCAAGATCTGAATACAAAAAGGTACCGCTTTATAAAGTCTTTATTTTGGTCAGAAAGGGGGCACATAAACAACAGGAACCTCTCCAGAATGCAGCCCAGGAGCTGCAGAGGGGGAATCTTTTAGGTTTAGAGCGAAATTTCTGATGACAGGTTCCCTTTAAGATGCTAGTTTTAGTTTAGAAGGCCAAAATCTAGTGACAGGTTCCCTTTAAAGGATGCTCGCCAACTATGATATAGATAAAGAGAGCTAAGAAATCGGGAAAAGATTATGGAATCTGGTGGTTCACGCACTTATCACTGCAGAGCGGGGGACAGAGACCATCACAACTAGGAGGAGTTTGAATGGGATGATTTCTACGAGTCTGTAAGGGTATAGCCCAGTAGATATCTGGAGTGTACCTCTTCGCTATCTGCAATGTTACATCTCCACCTTCTAGAAATTCTCTCATCCCACATGGAAGCGATGAATCAAAGGCGTTTAGGTCAATGACTCTCTCTCCATCCAGCTCTAATCCAATCCTCCGGCCTGTGGAAGTAGAGCTCTGAAACTGAATAAGCCTCATCCTCAGTGGAGGAAAGTAGGAAATGCCTCTCCGGGGCAAGAAGACGACAGCGTTACGCTGGATTTCTCGCAGGACACCGCGGACAGACGCCAGCATCAACCTTTCAAGAAAGAGAAGAAGGGAATTTTGTTTACTTACCGTAAATTCCTTTTCTTCTAGCTCCAATTGGGAGACCCAGACAATTGGGTGTATAGCTATTGCCTCTGGAGGCCACACAAAGTATTACACTTAAAAGTGTAAGGCCCCTCCCCTTCTGGCTATACACCCCCAGTGGGATCACTGGCTCACCAGTTTTAGTGCCAAAGCAAGAAGGAGGAAAGCCAATAACTGGTTTAAAGACCAATTCAATCCGAGGAAACATCGGAGAACTGAACCATACCACATGAACAACATGTGTACCCGAAAAAACAGAAAAACCCCGAGAAAACAGGGCGGGTGCTGGGTCTCCCAATTGGAGCTAGAAGAAAAGGAATTTACGGTAAGTAAACAAAATTCCCTTCTTCTTTGTCGCTCCATTGGGAGACCCAGACAATTGGGATGTCCAAAAGCAATCCCTGGGTGGGTAAAAGAATACCTCATGATAGGGCCGTCAAACGGCCCTCTCCTACAGGTGGCCAACCGCCGCCTGAATGACTTATCTACCTAGGCTGGCGTCTGCCGAAGCGTAGGTATGCATCTGATAATGCTTGGTAAAAGTAAGTAGACTCGACCAGGTGGGTGCCTGACACACCTGCTGAGCCGTAGCCTGGTGCCGTAATGCCCAGGATGCACCCACGGCTCTGGTAGAATGGGCCTTCGGCCTTGAGAGAACCAGAAGCCCAGTAGAACTGTAGGTTTCAAGAATTGGTTCCTCGAGCCCCCGAGCAAGGGTGGATCTGGAAGCTTGCGACTGTTTACGCCGACCAGCGACAAGGACAAAGAGTGCATCCGGGTGGCGCAGGAGCGCCATGCGGGAAGTAGAACCTGAGTGCTCTCACCAGAACCAACAGATGCAAATCTTTCTGAAATTGATGGACTGGACGAGGACACAAAGAAGGTGAGGTGATATCCTGATTGATATGAAAATGGGATACCACCTTAGGGAGAAATTCCGGAACCGGACGCAGAACTACCCTGTCCTGGTGAAGGACCAGGAAGGGAGTTTGTATGAGAGCGTTGCTAGCTCGGAAACTCTCCTAAGAGACGAGACCGTTACTAGAAGGCCACTTCCCGTGAAAAACGGGAAGGGAGACATCCTTCAAAGGCTCGAAAGGCGGCATCTGGAGAGCAATTAGAACCTTGTTCAGATCTCAGGGCTCTAACGGCCGCTTGTACGGAGTGCTGAGAAGACAAACTCCCCGTAGGAACGTGCGTACCTGAGGAAGTCGTCGTTTCTGAAAAAATACAGATAGCGCTGAGACTTGTCCCTAAAGGGAACTGAGCGACAACCCATTTTCCTACCTAGATTGCAGGAAGGAAGGAAACATAGACGATGCAACCGGCCAGGGAGAAACACCCTGCGCCGAGCACCGAGATAAGAACATCTTCCACGTCCTGTGGTCAATCTTGGCGGACGTTGGTATGCTAGCCTGTCTCATGGTGGCAACCACGTCCTGAGGTAATCCTGACGACACTAGGTTCCAGGACTCAATGCTACACCATCCGGTTGAGGGCCGTAGAATTCAAATGGAAGAATGGCCCTTGAGACAGCCAGTCTGATTGGTCTGGTAGTGCCCCCGGTTAGCCTACCGTGAGGCACCACAGAACCGAGTACCACAACATCCTCGGCCAATTTGTAGCGACGAGGATGGCGCGGCCGCAGTCGGTCTTGATCTAGCGCAGTACTCTGGGCAACAATGCCAGAGGTGGCACCTAAGGTAGCTGGAACTGCGACCAATGCTGAACTAAGGCGTTTGCCGCCAGAGCTCGATGATTGTGAAACCGTGCCATGAAGCTGGCACATTGTTGTTGTGCCGTGACGCCATTAGATCGACGTCCGGCCTCTGTCAGCGGCGCCAGATCTCCTGAAACCCGTCCGTGTGAGGAGACCATACTCTTTCGGCCACACCTCAGCGACTTAGGAAGTCAGCTTCCTAGTTTCCACACTTGGGATGTGAATTGTGGATATGGTGGATGCCGTGTCTTCCACCCACATCAGAACCTGCCGGACTTCCTGGAAGGCTTGCCGGTTGCGCGTTCTTCCTTGGTGGTTGATGTATGCCACCGCTGTGGAGCTGTCCGACTGAAGTCGGATATGCTTGCTTTCCAGCCGCTGTTGGAAGGATTGTAGGGCAAGATACACTGCTCTGTGTTCAAGAACATTGATCTGAAGAGTGGACTCTTGCTGAGTCCACGTACCCTGAGCGCTGTAGTGGAGAAAAACTGCTCCCCACCCTGATAGACTCGCGTCTGTCGTAACTATCGCCCAGGACGGGGATAGGAAGGACCTTCTTTTTGACCAAGAGGTGAGAAGAAGCCACCACCGTAGAGATTCCTTGGCCGCCTGAGAAAGAACGACGACTCTGTTGAGGGACGTCGACTCCTCGTCCCATTGGCGGAGAATGTCCCATTGTAGTGGACGCAGTAAAACTGCGCGAAAGGAACTGCCTCCATTGCTACCATCTTACGTAGGAAGTGCATGAGGCGTCTCAATGTGTGCGACTGGTTCTTAAAGAAGAGCTTGCAGCCCGTAGTGAATGCTGTTTGTCTAGCGGCAGCTTCACTATCGCTGAGAGAGTAAGAAACTCTATGCCTAGATATGTTATCGATAGGGTCGGGGTCGGATCTGACTTTAAAAAGTTGATGATCCACCCAAAACTCTAGAGAGTCTCCAGCGCAACGTTCGGGCAGTGTTGGCATGTTTCCTAAGAGAGTGCCTTGACAAGTAGATCGTCTAAATACGGGACCACAGAGTGACCCTGAGAGTGCAGGACTGTGACTACTGCTGCCCTGACCTTGGCGAAGACCAGTTGACTGTCGCTAGCCGGAAGGTAGAGCTACGAACAGAGGGTGTTCGTCTCCTATAACGAAGCGTAGAGACGCTAGTGCTCTGGATCAATCGGCACGTGTGGATAAGCATCCTTGATGCCTAATGATGCTAGGAAATATCCTTGGGACCTTGAGGCGATGACATGGCGGAGGGATTCCATCCGGAACCGCCTGGTGTCCACGAGCTTGCTGAGCATTTTTAGATCCAGAACGGGACGGAACGGCCCGTTGTTATAGGTACCGCAAAGAATTTGGGGTAAAAACCGTGACCTTGTTCCTGAAGAGGAACGGGGGTCATCACTCTTTCTGCCTATAGAGTGCACCCTGTTTGCAGAAGAGCAGCGGCCCGGCCGGGAGGTGGAGAAATTCTGAAGAATCGAGTTGGAGGACGAGAAGTGAGCTCTATCCTGTACCCGTGAGACAGAATGTCTCACACTCAATGGTCATTGACCTATGGCAGCTAAATATCGCCAAGGCGGGAGAGCCTGCTACCGACCGAGGCCGCAAGTCATGAGGAAGCCGCCTTGGAAGCGGGTTTTCAGACTGTCGCTTTTTTGGGCGAGACTGAGCCCGCTAAGAATCTTAGCTCCTCTGATCCTTTTGAGTCCACATTGGACGAGGAAAAATGGGACCTGCCCGAGCCTCGAAAAGGCCGAAAACCCCGACTGCCTCTTGCTCTGTTGGGGTTTGTTGTGTCCGGGCTGAGGAAAGGATGAATCCTTACCCCTGGACTGTTTGATGGTTACATCCAACGCTCACCAAACAGTCGGTCAGCAGAAAAAGGCAACTGGTTAGGCAACCTTTTTTGGAAGCAGAATCTGCCTTCCATTCACTTAACGAGCAGACCAGGCTCTGCTTAAAAAACACGGAGTAGCGGAGGCTACCGCCGCACGGTTCGCAGAGTCCAGGACAACCTGAATCGCGTAAGAAACAAATGCAGACATTTGAGAGGTTAAGGATGCCACCTGCGGCACAGATCTAGCTACAAGCCTGGAGATTGGAGGATGCCGCTCGGGACATTGGGTCCAGTCCTTGACCAAGTCAGGGGACAGGGATAACGTGTATCCTAAGCCGTTTGGAGAAGCGCATATCTGGATAAGTGTGGTGTTCCTGGACTGCCTCTCTGAAGGCAGAGTGGTCCAGAAAAATACGTGAAGCTGACTCCTCCACTGGAGGAGCTGTGAGAAATAACCCACATTCTATAGATGGACGCTATAAGATTATTTACTATGGCGTCACAATCAGGTGTATCCAGATTGAGAGCGGTCTCAGGATCAGAATCCTGAGCGCTACTTCCGCCTCATTACACAGCGAGTCCTTCTGTTAGGACCCTGATGAAACCGAGGCCGCTCATAGCGAGCCCACTTAGGCTGTCTGGGACTGACGTCCGTGCAGAGCCGTGACTCTGGGATGCGTGTGACATTCCCGGAGCTGTTAGTTATTCACACTGAGGGGGGCCATGGATCAATGATTCAACAGTGCCCATATTGTGAGAGACATGTCCGGACTGCTAGGCTTCTAGTATCATAGCCATAGTCTCAGAAAAAACTGTCAGTAAATACTGCAGACACCGTCCTCATCCCCTGGCCATTAGTGCATACAGTGGGAGTCTATGTACCTGCCGGCCGTATAGCCGTACATGCTGTACCAGCTGTATAGAAAAACATGTGGTTCTGCACCTTTGTTTTACACAGAGAATATGCTGATAACTCCTCCGCATAATCCAGGAGGGTATATACAACGTGCGACCAAACAGTGCAATGTATATAGTACAAGCATATCTATAAGTGCACTTCTGCACTAGTGGGGTTAGCACCACAGGTGCTGCTTAACGCCTGTTACAGCGATTGTGTGACTATCAGAATGCCAGGGTCTTCCACACTTGTCTCTGTATCGTACAGAAACTGACACTAATGGCTGCCGGTGTCCTTGTAGAGAAGGAAGCCGTGGGCGTGCCTGAGAAAGTGCGGGAATCCGGATTCACAGTGCACACAGTGAGAGGGGTGGAGTATGCAAAACATACTCCAGCTCTCAGCTCTGCTCTATGCAGCGTCACGCCCCTACCCTGACTGTCAGGGCTGTGGGCCGGTAACGAAGGGAGACTAGGCCCAGAAGCCGGGGACTCGAGTTAACAGCGCGGCCGCCGTAAAAGCGCGGGCCGCGCTGAAGTCCCCGGCGCACCACAAGTGCCAGCCGCGCCGCAGTTCCAGCGGCCGGCGCGACCGATTCATAGAAGTGGCCAGCGTCCCGCCCCTCTCCTGACTGGCAGGTCTGGGGGCGGGAACGAACGGAAGCAGGCCGCAAAAGCCGGGGACTCTAGTTATCAGCGCGGCCGCCGTAAAAGCGCGGGCCGCGCTGAAGTCCCCGGCGCACCACAAGTGCCAGCCGCGCCGCTGCCAGCGGCCGGCGCGACCGATTCCTGGCAGGTCTGGGGGCGGGAACGAACGGAAGCAGGCCGCAAAAGCCGGGGACTCTAGTTATCAGCGCGGCCGCCGTAAAAAGCGCAGGCCGCGCTGAAGTCCCCGGCGCACTACAAGTGCCAGCCGCGCCGCAGTCCCAGCGGCCGGCGCGACCAATTCCCATAAGTGAGCCTGCTTCAGCAAAGCTGAATGAGGCCATGGCACAGGCGCCGCAGCGCTGATGTCCCCCGGCGCACTACAACACCCAGCATGCTGCGGTGTGAGCGCCAAATGCACGGGGACACAGAGTACCTTGAGGAAGCAGGGCCATGTCCCTGATGTACTCCGCTCCATCCAGCATCTTCTCCAGGGGCTGTAGATGGAGCACGGTCTCAGTGCCTGGAGACCGGTAAATCCCACTTCACCCAGAGCCCTGTAAAAAGGGATGGGGAAGGAATCAGCATGTGGGCTCCTGCCGCCGTACCCGCAATGGGTACCTCAACCTTACAAACACCTCCGACATACAGTGGGGTGAGAAGGGAGCATGCTGGGGACACTATATGTGTCCTCTTTTCTTCCATCCGACATAGTCAGCAGCTGCTGCTGACTAAAAAGTGGAGCTATGCGTGGATGTGTTGCCTCCTTCGCACAAAGCACAAAACTGGTGAGCCAGTGATCCCACTGGGGGTGTATAGCCAGAAGGGGAGGGGCCTTACACTTTTAAGTGTAATACTTTGTGTGGCCTCCAGAGGCAATAGCTATACACCCAATTGTCTGGGTCTCCCAATGGAGCGACAAAGAAAGATGGTCACATTTTGGGTATTCTTATACAAACCCCGCTATCTGCCGCCCCCTGTGATAAAACCATTCACTTTTCCCTTTATTACGCAGGGAATTTTTCACTTTTGCTCTTTCGTTTTTTCTTCCCCTTGTTCCAAAAGCCATACCATTTTACCACACTTGTCCAGTTTGTCATGCAGGGCATTGCAGCTTAGGAAGCCATGGTTATAGCCACTCATATGGTGACAGTTAGTTGCTTGTGGTTGTAATCATGGATAGCTAAGCTGCAATGCCCTGCAAATGAGGTAAGAAACATGGATATATCAGGAGAACTATACTACAATTCTAATTGGAGACAAGAAAACAAATCTCCATAAAACCATTATGAAAATATTGGCAGAAGAGTACCACATCAAGGCCCCTTATATGCCTCCACAAAGTCCATATTAAACACTGAATAACCGGAGAAAAGAGGAGTTTTTGAATGCAAAAATAGTTTATTAGACACAAGGAGGGGGTTTTGGCGAGGATAATTAAAAACGAGATGGGCAGGAACAACAGCAAATAGATATAAATACCTTCACAATAGTACATACATGATGATGCGAAGCGTAAATTTAAGAAGAAAAACCTGCTAATCAAGCAGTGGTCCCTTATCACACTATATTAAATTATCAAAATATATAGAGTTAGGAGAGAGAGGAGAGCGACAGGAGAGAGAGGAGAGAGCGAGAGGAGAGAGAGAAAGAAGAGAGAGAGGAGAGCGACAGAGGAGAGAGAAAGAAGAGAGGAGAGAGAGAGAGGAGAGCGAGAGGAGAGAGCGAGAGGAGAGAGAGCGAGGAGGAGAGAGAGCGAGAGGAGAGAGAGCGAGAGGAGAGAGAGCGAGAGGAGAGAGAGCGAGAGGAGAGAGAGCGAGAGGAGAGAGAGCGAGAGGAGAGAGAGCGAGAGGAGAGAGAGCGAGAGGAGAGAGAGAGAGCGAGAGGAGAGAGAGAGAGCGAGAGGAGAGAGAGCGAGAGGAGAGAGAGCGAGAGGAGAGAGAGGAGCGAGAGTGAGGAGAGGAGAGAGAGAGAGGAGCGAGAGTGAGGAGAGGAGAGAGAGAGAGGAGCGAGAGTGAGGAGAGGAGAGAGAGAGGAGAGCGAGAGAGCGAGAGGAGAGAGAGCGAGAGGAGAGAGAGCGAGCGAGAGGATAGAGAGCGAGAGGATAGAGAGCGAGAGGATAGAGAGCGAGAGGATAGAGAGCGAGAGGAGAGAGCGAGAGGAGAGAGCGAGAGGAGAGAGCAAAAGAAGAGAGAGGAGAGCGAGAGGAGAGAGCGGAGAGAAGAGCGAGAGGAGATAGAGAGTGAGAGGAGAGCGAGAGAGGAGAGAGAAAGAAGAGAGAGCGAGAGGAGAGAGCGAGAGGAGAGCGAGAGAGGAGAGCGAGAGAGGACAGAGAAAGAAGAGAGGAGAGAGAGAGGAGAGAGAGGAGGAGAGAGAGAGGAGAGAGAGGGGAGAGAGAGGAGAGAGAGAGGAGAGAGCGAGAGGAGAGAGCGAGAGGAGAGAGCGAGAGGAGAGAGCGAGAGGAGAGAGAGCGAGAGGAAAGCGAGAGGAGAGCAAGAGAGGAGAGCGAGAGGAGAGAGAGAAAGAAGAGAGAGGAGAGAGGAGAGAGAGAGGAGAGAGCGAGAGGAGAGAGAGCGAGAGGAGAGCAAGAGAGGAGAGCGAGAAGAGAGAGCGAGAGGGAGAGAGAGAAAGAAGAGAGAGGAGAGAGAGAGGAGAGAGAGAGGAGGGAGAGAGGAGGGGAGAGAGAGAGGAGAGAGCGAGGAGAGAGGAGAGAGAGAGCGCGAGAGGAGAGGAGAGCGAGAGAGCGAGAGGAAGAGAGAGCGAGAGGAGAGAGAGCGAGAGGAGAGAGAGCGAGAGGAGAGCGAGAGGAGAGCGAGAGGAGAGCGAGAGGAGAGAGAGAGGAGAGAGAGGAGAGAGAGGAGAGAGCGAGAGGAGAGAGCGAGAGGAGAGAGCGAGAGGAGAGAGCGAGAGGAGAGAGCGAGAGGAGAGAGAGCGAGAGGAGAGCAAGAGAGGAGAGCGAGAAGAGAGCGAGAGGAGAGAGAGAAAGAAGAGAGAGGAGAGAGAGGAGAGAGAGAGGAGGGAGAGAGCGAGAGAGAGGAGAGAGAGCGCGAGAGGAGAGAGAGCGAGAGGAGAGAGAGCGAGAGGAGAGAGAGCGAGAGGAGAGAGAGCGAGAGGAGAGAGAGCGAGAGGAGAGAGAGAAAGAAGAGAGAGGAGAGAGAGAGGAAAGAGAGAGGAGAGAGAAAGAAGGGAGAGAGGAGAGAGAAAGAAGGGAGAGAGGAGAGAGAAAGAAGGGAGAGAGAGAGGAGAGAGAGAGAGGAGAGAGGAGAGAGAGGAGAGAGAGAGAGTGAGGAGAGAGAGTGAGGAGAGAGAGTGAGGAGAGAGAGTGAGGAGAGAGAGTGAGGAGAGAGAGAGGAGAGAGAGAGAGGAGAGAGAGAGAGGAGAGAGAGAGAGGAGAGAGAGGAGAGAGAGAAGAGGGAGAGAAGAGAGAGAAGAGAGAGAAGAGGGAGAGAAAGAGAGAGAGGAGAGAGCGCGAGGAGAGCGAGAGGAGAGCGAGAGGAGAGAGGAGAGAGAAAGAAGAGAGGAGAGAGAGGAGAGAGAGAGGAGAGAGAGAGGAGAGAGAGCGAGCAAGAAGAGAGAGAGATGAGAGAGAGGAGAGAGAGATGAGAGAGAGGAGAGAGAGGAGAGAGAGATGAGAGAGAGGAGAGAGAGGAGAGCGAGAGAGAGCGAGAGGAGAGAGCGAGAGAGGAGAGAGAGAGGAGAGAGAAAGAAGAGAGAGAGGAGAGAAGAGAGAGAAGAGAGAGAGGAGAGAGAGAAGAGAGGGAGAGAAGAGGGAGAGAAGAGAGAGAAGAGAGAAGAGAGAGAAGAGGGAGAGAAAGAGAGAGAGGAGAGAGCGCGAGGAGAGCGAGAGGAAGAGCGAGAGGAGAGAGGAGAGAGAAGAGAGAGAGGAGGAGAGAGGAGATGAGAGAAGAGAGAGGAGAGAGAGAGGAGAGAGAGGGGAGAGAGAGAGAGAGAGAGAGGAGGGAGGAGAGAGGAGGGAGGAGAGAGAGAGAGAGAGAGAGAGGAGGGAGGAGAGAGGAGGGAGGAGAGAGAGAGAGAGTCAAAGGCACACAAAATGATAAATTACCTAATGAGGCAGGAATAGGGCTGAAATCACCGGCACCGCGATCACGCCCAGAGTACAAAAAATATTTTGGTGGGCCGGGGGGTATTTTTTTGTGCTCTGGGCGTGATCGCGGTGCCGGTGATTTCAGCCTATTCCTGCCTCATTAGGTATTTTATCATTTTGTGGTGCCTTGACTTTTTTTCAGGACAAGCCTTCCATGTTATATGGGAATTATTTGTGCAGTTAACTATATGAAATGTTCATTAGTGGACTCTTCGGCATGTGATCCCTACTTGCTCTGCAGCACTTTATATTTTGATAATTTAATATAGTGTGATAAGAGACCCACTGCTTGATTAAGCAGTTTTTTTCTTCTTGTCATCATGTATGTCCTATTGTGAAGGTATTTATATCTATTTGTCGTTGTTTCCTGCCCATCTCGTTTTAATTATCCTAGCCAAAAAACCCCTCCTTGCGTCTAATAAACTATTTTTGCATTCAAAAACTCCTCTTTTCTCCGGTTATTCATTTCTATTTGGAGGTATTTGCTAATATTATTATTACACTTACTATATATTGGGATTGGATCTTGGAGATGGGAATAATCCTTTTAAATCTGGTTTTGTACTGGAGGGGTGCTGACTGGCACTGTATCTTCAGAGGATTCCAATAAAGGGGTAAGGGTTTCCCTACACCTGGCTAGTAATCTGCATATTGGGGCTTGTTGGAACGAACGGTCTAAGGCTATGTGCTCACGCTACATTGTTTTTTACTCTGCGTTTTTGGCCACAAAAAATGCACCCACGGCAAAAATGCAGTGGTAAAAAAGCAGCGTTTTTTATTGCGTTTTTTGATCACTGCGTTTGCTGCATTTTTCAAAGCATTGGATGGGTGGAAAAACGCAGCAAAAGAATTAACAGGTCCATTTTTTTGTCACAGCTCAAAAATGCAGCCAAAAAAAAAAAAAAGCTGTGTGCGGACAGGGAAAATGGAAAAGTCATCGACTTTGCTGGGGAAGCACAACACATGAAGTTTTGAGCCCAAAAACGCACTGCAAAAACGCAGTAAAAAATGCAGCGTGCGCACATAGCCTTTAATGTCTTTGTGCTGTCTGTATGCAAAAACTGATAACATACAGACTACACAGGGAGTGATTGCAAGTCAACGTGGGACGTTCACAGACATGTTTTTTACGCACAGACTGATAGTCTGCCTGCAGAAAATAAAATTGCAGCATTGATCCGTATTTTGGATCAGCCTCGTCCATTATAAGTCAATGGATACGTAAAAATCAGATTGCATATGCGATAACATCTGTATGTCGTGCAGTGGGTCATGGAACCATCAAGATTATAAAGATAGAAAACTATTATTTATACAATTTTTCATGTAAAATGGATGCCATACAGATGGAAAAAATTGGACAGTGTGCACCAGCCTGTTCTAAACAGAAGGTCATGGCAAAAATGTATACCGTGTGATTAGTGTTGGGCGAACTCGCAGATATCCAGGATCGCGAGACTAACCGAACTTTAAAAAAAAAAATCTGCTCTGGATTGGAATTGATTCCGGATATCTGGCCAGACACCGGTCCCCATTTAAGTCTATGGGGACCAGAATCCAGCACTTAAGAACGATGGTAGAAGGGATAGGGGGATTGGGCGCGCTATACTTACCGAGTCTCGACGCAGCTGTAACTACTCCTACAGTCACTCATTATTCTTCTGGGGCAGCTCATTTACCTTCATACATATTCGCCGTTTACCCCGCCCACCGGCAGTCCTGGCGTCTGTGATTGGTTGATGTCAGACACATCCCCAGCCTGTGTGACAGCAGATCTGACTGCAACCAATCACAAACCTTTTCTGCGGGTCTATATCATGGTATAAAAATTAATAAATTGGTGTAGGTTGTTCCCGTATTATGATACCCAGATAAATCACAGAGATAAAGCCCCCAGTTGTGCGCTTTTCAAATTATTATTTAAATAAATAATTTTTAAAAAAACATCATGTTGTCTGCCAAATTTTGGTACCCAGCCATAATAAAACCCGACAGCTGGGGGCTGGTATTCTCAGGTTGGTGAGACCCACGCTTATTGGGCCCCCCACCAGCCTAAAAATAACAGCCTGCAGGCGCCCAAAATTGTTGCATCCATTAGATGCAAGAATCCTGGCACTTTATTCAGGTCATCCCAATTACCGTGGTGCTGTGGAAATTGGGGAAATAAGCCACTAAGCCCTAGGTTAGTAATGGAAGGCATTTATGAGACCCCCCCCCCCATTACTAATCTGTAAGTGAAAAGAAAAGAAGAAAAAAAAAACAAACTAAAAAATCCTTTATTTGAAATAAAATATTTCAAAAACCCAGTTTATTTTTTGTGTCTTGAGCTGATGTTTATAATCATACAATTTTTGGGTAGATGCAATGTTTTGATCTCCTATTAATGAATTGTAATGCAATGCTGCGGTGATAAAAAAAAAACCAAAAAAACGTAATTATGGAGTTTTTATTTGTTTTTCTCACTACACACTTTACCAATCAGATTAATTGATTTTATATTTTGATAAATTGGGCATTTCTGAACCAGGTGATGCCAAATATGTGGGGGGGGTTTAATATTTTATTTTTCAATGTGGCAAAAGGGGCTGATCTGAACTTTTAGGGGGTTTCGTCATATTTTTAAAAACTTGTTTCCTTATGCCTACACGATCCGATCGCTTCTGCTGATCAGATCAATGCTTCAGTACTTCTCTAATTAGCAGAAATGCTGATCTCCTGTGAGTGTCGGCGCTCTAATGGCGTTCACAGAATCACGGAATGACAGCGACGGGTCATCAGCTGACTACACTATCATGGCAACCCCTTGGAGCCCAGTGATCTCATCATGGGAGTGCCAATGGCGGCGGTGAACATTCAATCTCTGTCGGAGCGCATTAGAACCTGTTCTCAGTGTTTGAGAACGTGATCTAAGGGGTTAACACGTGCGATCCACCCGAGTCTGTACACTGCACATGTCTGCTGATCAGATCACAAGACTTGTGCGAGGAATACTACAGGCTCGCTGCGAGAGCCCGCATTAAAGGATGTATATACACGTCCTTGGTCGTGAAGTGGTTAATTATTTGTTGTGGTGGCCCCATGGTCTGTTATTCTGAAGTTTTCTGACAATTTCACAAGATAATAACATTGTCTCTTTAAATCAAGTAAAAAAAAAACAATAAAACAATATTCCTGAATCGCCCTCTGCTGTCATGCTGACGACTAAGGGGTACTTTACACGTTGCGACATCGCTAGCATCGGCTAGCGATGTCCAGTGCGATAGCACCCGCCCCTGCATGCGATATGTGGCGATTGCTGCTGCAGCGAACATTATCGCTACGGCAGCGTCACACGCACATACCTGGTCGGCGACGTCGCTGTGACTGCCGAACAATCCCTCCTTCAAGAGGGAGGTGCGTTCGGCGTCACAGCGACGTCACTAATCGGCTGGCCAATAGAAGCAGAGGGGCGGAAATGAGTGGGACATAACATCCCGCCCACCTTCTCCCTTCCGCATTGCCGGTGGACGCAGGTAGGAGATGTTTGTCGTTCCTGCGGGTTTACACACAGCGATGTGTGCTGCCGCAGGAACGACAAACAACATCGTACCTGCGGTCGACCCGACATTATGGAAATGAACGACGCTACACAGAGCAACAATTTTTTACGCTTTTGTGATAGTTTATCGTCGCACCTAAGATTTACACGTTGCGATGTCGCTACCGGCGCCGGATGTGCGTCACTAACGACGTGACCCCGACGATATTACGGAAGCGATGTCGCTACGTGTAATGCCCCCCTAAGGCTACTTTCACACATCAGTTTTTTGCCATCAGACACAATCCGGCATGTGCCTGATGCAAAGGATCCACCGCAGAATATACAAAAACGGATGCGCCTGATCCTTTTTTTTTTTTTTTACGGATCCGGTATACCGGATCCGTCAAAAAATAGATCCGGTACATCCGTTTCGTCTGTTTTTTTTGCGGCCGCATCCGTTTTTTGACACATTACGCCGCATCTGGCGTCCATAGGCTTCTATCGTAAATCACGCCATATAGCCGGCGCGATGCGTTTTTTTGTCGGAGACAAAAAACGTTACAAGAGATGTTCCATCCGGCTGCTGCATTAGCCAATTACGATGGATCCGGCAAAAGCCGGATGCAACGCAAGGCCATCAGGCACAATCCGGCGCTAATACAAATCAATGGGGATAAAACGGATCCGGCGGCGGATCCGTTTTTTTCCGGATTGTGCCTGATGGAAAAAAACTGATGTGTGAAAGTAGCCTTAGGAATGGAGTGACTGATTTGGCTATTTTGGAATATAAGGGACACTATACTGTGACTATGGGAAAGACATGGAGGCACCAGTGTGATCAATGAGGGTGGTAAGAGCAATCTGGTGGACATGATTAGGCTGATACACCCCAGGACAGGACGCCTACTACTTTCCCTTTCCAGTACTCAGCTTAGGTGCAGCAGGTGGGGAAGAAAATAGATTCATTTATCCTGCTCTTACCTTTTCAATCCACTCTGAATATTGCGCTCACCGGCTCCTCTACCAGTTGTGTGAATGTGGCCCTATGTAATGTCCCCGCTGGCTCCTAGTCCGGCTACGATCCGTCCCGTCCTGCAGGGAGGTGGATTATCCCTCACCGCTCCGGATGACATCAGCAAATTCTTGTACAAAGCCTGTGGTAACTTATTAACAATGAGAAGCCACTTTTCTACTCAAAAATATTTTTTGCGGACTTCTCTATTGATGGTCTTTTTTATTAGATGAATGAGGACCACACATTTAGTAGTGGCTAGGCTATATATCACAAATAAATCCATTCACAAAGGATTTGTCCTGTATGGTCTTAAAGGGTTATTATTAGTGATGAGCGGGCACTACCATGCTCAAGTGCTCAGTACTCGTAACTAGTGATGAGCGGGCACTACCATGCTCAGGTGCTCAGTACTCGTAACTAGTGATGAGCGGGCACTACCATGCTCAGGTGCTCAGTACTCGTAACTAGTGATGAGCGGGCACTACCATGCTCAGGTGCTCAGTACTCGTAACTAGTGATGAGCGGGCACTACCATGCTCAGGTGCTCAGTACTCGTAACTAGTGATGAGCGGGCACTACCATGCTCGGGTGCTCAGTACTCGTAACTAGTGATAAGCAGGCACCACCATGCTCGGGTGCTCTGTACTCGTAACTAGTGATGAGCGGGCACTACCATGCTCGGGTGCTCAGTACTCGTAACTAGTGATGAGCGGGCACTACCATGCTCGGGTGCTCAGTACTCGTAACTAGTGATGAGCGGGCACTACCATGCTCGGGTGCTCAGTACTCGTAACTAGTGATGAGCGGGCACTACCATGCTCGGGTGCTCAGTACTCGTAACTAGTGATGAGCAGGCACTACCATGTTCGGGTGCTCAGTACTTTTAACTAGTCATGAGCGGGCACTACTACGCTTGGGTGTTCGGTACTCTTAACTAATGATGAGCAGGCACTTCCATGCTCGGTACTCGTAACTAGTGATGGGCGGGCACTACTATGCTCGGTCTCGTAATGAGCAGTTGATGCTCGGATGAGCACAACTCGTGTATCAATTACAATGGATGTCAATGGAAATCAAAAAAGGTCCATGGAGCCTCTGTTAGGAGTCTCGACACAGAAAATAGCCAGATATCCCTCTTGGAAGGACCCATCTCCACGGACCTTTTTTGATTTGCATACTTCCCAGGGGGCAATGCACCTAGGATTTCACTGTGTTGAGCGCCTTTGCTGGCTGCCGGCAGTGTTTTCTCTGGCTGTTCTCCCCGAGATCAGTGATTGTTTTGTCTTAATGGAAGTCAATGGGGGACTTGAGCATTTTTTCGGGAAATCTTTCAGAAAATGCTCGAGTCCCCATTGACTTCCATTATCCTTGATACATGAGTTGTGCTGATCCGAGCATCAACTGCTCATTATGAGACCCAAGCATGGTAGTGCCCGCTCATCACTAGTTATTACCAAAAAGTCAAGTTTTTCCCTATTGTCTGCACAGGGAATAGCTTGCTGATCGTATGGGAAGAGAGTACGACCACCGGTATACAGCAATCTAGGCTCTGGAACCTCACGAATGGTGCTGTGCATTCCCAACCCACATGGAGCTGAGGTGCACATACTCGCCCTCTACTCAAATCATTGTTTATTGGACTTCTAAGGAACAACAGAGCGCTGTGCTAGGATATTTCCAGCAGTCACAAAGACAATGTGCATTCAGGACGAGAATGCAGTGCACCCTTCTGGGGGTTCCAGACACCTGATGTCAGGGTGAACACTTAACCAGGGTTCACTCATGTTGCCTACTGCCTGACCTAATTGGTGTGGATCAAGTGCATGCTTAAGGGAAATCAACACCGGACAAAAGGGTCAGATGTGATCAGGAGACCTTTCATTAGACATGCGGCATCTTATATAGACTAAAGGCTGCTTTACACCAAACAATCTATCGTGCGATATATCGTCGGGGTCACGGTTTTAGTGACGCACATCCGGCATCGCTGACGATGCCGGCCTGTGTGACACCTCCTAGCGACGCAGTATCGCTCACAAATCGTGAGTCGTGTACTGCTCGCTAGGTTCCATAATATCGTTTAATTTAGTTGTTCATCGTTTCCGGGGTAGCACACGCCGCTCCGTGTGACACCCCGGGAACGATGAACAGCAGCTCACCTGTGTCACGCAGCCGCCGCCGGCTATGTGAAGGAAGGAGGTGGGCGGGATGTTTACGTCCCGCTCATCTCCGCCCCTCCGCTTCCATTGGCCGGCGGCCGCGTGACGTCGCTGTGACGCCGAACGTCCCTCCCACTCCAGGAAGTGGACGTTCGCCGCCCACAGCGTGGTCGCACGAGAGGTAAGTACGTGTGACGGGGGTTACCGACTTTGTGCGACATGGGCAGCGATTTGCCCGCGACGCAAAAAGAACGGGGGCGGGTACGATCGATTGTGAAATTGAAAATCGGTCGTACCGTGTAAAGCAGCCTTAAGGGCATAGGCATGTTCGGACATGCTCATTGGTCAGTGGGACAATCCGTGGGTTAATCAATGGGTGGATCTGTGCTGTTGATGGGCGGGTCTATGACATCATCTGGGTGGATCTGCGATTATGCTGATGGGAGAGTCTATGACGTCATCGGAGGCTATCTTGGGTTCTCTGATGACTGACTTATGTAAGGCAAATTAAATACACTTCCCACAATCCCCTATGTCAAGAGGTTAATCAAGTATTTGATGTAAAGGCCCTCCTCAACACTGATCTCAGGGTTATGGGGAGTCCCAAAGATCAGACCCCCAGTGATTAGAGTTATGGGCAACTTGTTTTTTTTAATAGCCCTTTAATGGGTTTGGGAGTTTACAAATATGAAAACCTCATCTCCAAGACTAGTGCTGCTCATACTTTCCCTGCCAGTCTCCTGGGATCAACATTCAGGATTGAAAAGGGTAGATGGGGGGGGACGAGGGCTGCAGCCAATCAGGCTGCAGATTATCTGTGACGATCACATCCCACCGGGCGGCCGGAGCTGTATTATCAGGAACAGCGGCTATAAAACGTACAATGCTCTGCCTGGGAAACAATGCAAAGGGCATGATGCTCATCGGTGTTTCCATAGCTCCTCTAGTTTTCCGATCAGTAGAGGGGCTGGAGTCAGACCCCAAACTAAGGATAGGCCATGAAAATGGCAGACACATAAAACCCTACTAACCAGAATCCCACAATGTCTGTCTGCTATTTCATCCTTTTTCTCTGCTCGATCCCTAAAACTGAACATGGACAAAACAGAATTCATTGTTTTTCCTCCTCCTCACTCAACCCCCCCACCTGACCTATCCATCAATGTCAATGGATGCCCACTCTCCCCGGTCCCACGTGCTCGCTGCCTGGGAGTAACTCTAGACTCTGCTGTCTCCTTCAAGTCACACATCCAAGCCCTCTTCACCTCCTGCCGCCTCCAACTCAAAAATATTTCCCGGATCCATACATTCCTTTCCCAAGAAGCTGCAAAAACCCTAGTGCACACCCTTATTATCTCCCGCCTGGATTATTGCAACCTCCTGCTCTGTGGCCTCCCTTCTAACAGTCTCACACCCCTACAATCTATTCTAAAGTATGCTGCCCGGCTCATCCACCTCTCCGCTCGCTACTCCCCGACCTCTCCTCTCTGCCAATCCCTTCACTGGCTTCCCGTTGCCCAACGACTCCAGTTCAAAACACTAACCATGACATACAAAGCCATCCACAACCTGTCTCCTCCCTACATCTCTGACCTAGTCTCCCGGTACTTACCTGCGCGTAACCTTCGATCCTCACAAGACCTCATTCTCTACTCCCCTCTCATCTCCTTTTCCCACCATCATATCCAAGATTTCTCCCATGCCTCCCCCATACTCTGGAATGCTCTGCCTCAACACATCAGACTCTCGCCTACCTTGCCAAGCTTCAAAAGGAACCTGAAGACCCACCTCTTCCGACAAGCCTACAACCTGCCGTAACCCTCAGTCTGATACAGCGCCGCACAATTAGCTCTACCCTCACCTACTGTGTCCTCACCTATCCCTTGTAGACTGTGAGCCCTCGCGGGCAGGGACCTCTCTCCTCCTGTACCTGTCTGTGTCTTGTACTGTTTATGAGTATTGTACTTGTCCCTATTATGTATACCCCTTTTACATGTAAAGCGACATGGAATTGATGGCGCTATAATAATAAATAATAATAATAATATTTTACAAAAGCCATGTGGATTTTCTCAGGATTTCTGATGTACGGCACAGCTTTGTGACACCCCATTGTCTCTCTATTTATTCCCTAACATTCCGGGGGGACAGGGTGCTGGAAACTGATGGTGCAGAAGTGAATTAACATCCTGTGCTGGTGAGGGGGGCTCAGGTCGGGGCGCAGAATGGGCTATTCATGTTTGTTAGAAAACCGCTTTCAGGATTTCTGTTTTATCACTGTAGATCTATCTCTCCTAACCTTGACTATTAGTGAGTGAAGATGACGTAAAAGAGGAAAAACACATGGAGCCCCTTCCTGGCAGAGACATCAAAAAGGAGCTGCTAAAAAATCATCATCCTGCCCATATATTACATGATAATCCATTTATTTATATGGTCACCATGCGACACTATATATTCCATATATTAACAGCTGCCGCCTTGTGGAGCTCATGTGTCTCTTCACCAACCCGGATGCCTCTAAAGCCTGCTTTACACGTTACGATTAAGCATACGATATCGTATGCGATCGTACCCGCCCTCATCGTATGTGCGGCACGTTCAATTTGTTGAATGTGCCGCACAAACGATTAACCCCCGTCACACGTACTTACCCGTCCATACGACCTCGATGTGGGCGGCAAACGTCCACTTTCTGGAGTGGGAGGGACGTTCGGCATCACAGCGACGTCACGTGGCAGCCGGCCAATAAAAGCGGAGGGGCGGAGCTGAGCGGGACGTAAACATCCCGCCCACCTCCTTCCTTCCGCATTGCTGGCCAGGAGACGCAGGACGCAGGTAAGATCTGTTCATCGTTCCCGGGGTGTCACACACTGCGATGTGCGCTACCCCGGGTACATTTAACAACCTCACGTTCAATTTTTAGCAATTGAACAACGTGCATGCGATGAACGTTTTACCGTTCAATCACAATCGCACATAGCTGTCACACACTACAATATAACTTATGATGCCGGATGTGCGTCACTTACGATGTGACCCCGCCGACACATCGTAAGATATATTGTAGCGTGTAAAGCCCACTTAACACGTCTTTCTGAGCTGGATACCGATTGGAGGATATATCGGCTTGAAGATGATGATATACCACAAACACCCGAGACATATGGCTGCAAATAGAGGCATCCAGGATCAAACCCTTAGGCTGCTTTCACACATCCGGTTTTAGCAGAGCCGGCCAATCCGGCTCTAAAACCTATGCAACGGATGCGGCGACAAAACCACATCCTTTGCATAAGTTTTTGACATGCGGCCCGTCCGGATTTTGCCGCTTGCGGCAGGCTACTGAGCATGCGCAGTGGGAAAAAACGCATGCGGCGGCCATAGGCATGCATTGCAAATTGCGCCGCATCGGCAGGATGCGGCGCGATGCGGGGTTTTTTTGCCGGACAAAAAAATGTGCCAGGCAACGTTCCATCCGGCCGCCGCATCGGCTAAATCTGCCGCATGTGGCAAAAAACGGACGGAACGCAAGCCCATGCGGCACAATACGGCACTAATGTAAGTCTATGCAAAAAAAACGCAACCGGCGGCAAAAAAAAACAGTTGCAGTTTTTCTGCAAAGTGCCGGATTGTGCCACACAAGAAAAACCAGAGGTGTGAAAGCAGCCTTACATGACTGTCAACATTCTGCCCCATATTGTACTGGAAAACAGGAATAAAAATCCAAGTGCGGTGAACTTGCAAAAATAAAAGCCTCCCATTAAGATCGTCCTGTTGCCTATACCGTTTTGGACAGTTGGAATGAAGGGAATTTTGTTACTTACCGTAAATTCCTTTTCTTCTAGCTCCTATTGGGAGACCCAGACGATTGGTGTATAGCACTGCCCTCCGGAGGCCACACAAAGCAATTACACTAAAAAGTGTAAGGCCCCTCCCCTTCTGGCTATACACCCCCAGTGGGATCACTGGCTCACCAGTTTTAGTGCAAAAGCAAGAAGGAGGAAAGCCAATAACTGGTTTAAACAAATTCACTCCGAAGATACGTCGGAGAACTGAAACCATTCAACATGAACAACATGTGTACCCGAAAAACAACCAAAAATCCCGAAGGACAACAGGGCGGGTGCTGGGTCTCCCAATAGGAGCTAGAAGAAAAGGAATTTACGGTAAGTAACAAAATTCCCTTCTTCTTCGGCGCTCCATTGGGAGACCCAGACGATTGGGACGTCCAAAAGCTGTCCCTGGGTGGGTAAAGAAATACCTCATGTTAGAGCTGCAAAGACAGCCCTCCCCTACGGGGAGGCAACTGCCGCCTGCAGGACTCTTCTACCTAGGCTGGCGTCCGCCGAAGCATAGGTATGCACCTGATAATGTTTGGTGAAAGTGTGCAGACTCGACCAGGTGGCTGCCTGGCACACCTGTTGAGCCGTAGCCTGGTGTCGTAATGCCCAGGACGCACCCACGGCTCTGGTAGAATGGGCCTTCAGCCCTGATGGAACCGGAAGCCCAGCAGAACGGTAGGCTTCAAGAATTGGTTCTTTGATCCATCGAGCCAGGGTGGCTTTGGAAGCCTGCGACCCTTTGCGCTTACCAGCGACAAGGACAAAGAGTGCATCCGAGCGGCGCAGGGGCGCCGTGCGGGAAATGTAGATTCTGAGTGCTCTCACCAGATCCAACAAATGTAAATCCTTTTCATACCGATGAACTGCATGCGGATAAAAGGAAGGCAAGGAGATATCCTGATTAAGATGAAAAGAGGATACCACCTTAGGGAGAAACTCCTGAATGGGGCGCAGCACTACCTTGTCCTGGTGGAACACCAGGAAAGGAGCCTTGGATGACAGCGCTGCTAGTTCGGACACTCTCCGAAGAGACGTGACCGCTACCAGAAAGGCCACTTTCTGTGAGAGTCGAGAAAGTGACACATCCCTCAGAGGCTCGAAGGGCGGCTTCTGGAGAGCAACAAGGACCTTGTTTAGATCCCACGGATCTAACGGCCGCCTGTACGGAGGTACGATATGACAAACCCCCTGCAGGAACGTGCGCACCTGAGAAAGTCGTGCTAGACGCTTCTGAAAAAACACGGATAGTGCCGAGACTTGCCCTTTAAGGGAGCCGAGCGACAAGCCCTTTTCCAACCCAGATTGCAGGAAGGAAAGAAAAACAGGTAACGCGAATGGCCAGGGAGATACTCCTTGTGCAGAGCACCAGGATAAGAAAATCTTCCACGTTCTGTGGTAGATCTTAGCAGAAGTGGACTTCCTAGCCTGTCTCATGGTGGCCACGACCCCTTGGGATAATCCTGAAGGCGCTAGGATCCAGGACTCAATGGCCACACAGTCAGGTTCAGGGCCGCAGAATTCCGATGGAAAAACGGCCCTTGGGACAGTAAGTCTGGACGGTCTGGTAGTGCCCACGGTTGGCCGACCGTGAGATGCCACAGATCCGGGTACCACGACCTCCTCGGCCAGTCTGGGGCGACGAGTATGACGCGGCCGCAATCGGATCTGATCTTGCGTAACACTCTGGGCAAGAGTGCCAGAGGTGGAAACACATAAGGGAGCCGGAACTGCGACCAATCTTGCACTAAGGCGTCTGCCGCCAGAGCTCTTTGATCGCGAGACCGCGCTATGAAGGTCGGGACCTTGTTGTTGTGCAGAGACGCCATTAGGTCGACGTCCGGCACACCCCAGCGGCGGCAGATTTCCTGAAACACGTCCGGGTGAAGGGACCATTCCCCTGCGTCCATGCCCTGGCGACTGAGGAAGTCTGCTTCCCAGTTTTCTACGCCCGGGATGTGAACTGCTGATATGGTGGATGCTCTTTCCTCTACCCACATCAGAATCCGCCTGACTTCCTGGAAGGCTTGCCGACTGCGTGTCCCTCCTTGGTGGTTGATGTATGCCACCGCTGTGGAGTTGTCCGACTGAATTCGGATCTGTTTTCCTTCCAGCCACTGCTGGAAGGCTAATAGGGCAAGATACACTGCCCTGATCTCCAGAACATTGATCTGAAGGGTGGATTCCTGCTGAGTCCACGTCCCTTGAGCCCTGTGGTGGAGAAAAACTGCTCCCCACCCTGACAGACTCGCGTCTGTCGTGACCACTGCCCAGGATGGGGGCAGGAATGATCTTCCCTGCGATAATGAGGTGGGAAGAAGCCACCATAGCAGAGAATCCTTGGCCGTCTGAGAAAGGGAGACTTTCCTGTCTAGGGAAGTTGTCTTCCCGTCCCATTGGCGGAGAATGTCCCATTGAAGTGGACGCAGATGAAACTGCGCGAACGGGACTGCCTCCATTGCTGCCACCATCTTCCCTAGGAAGTGCATGAGGCGCCTTAAGGGGTGCGACTGACCCTGAAGGAGAGACTGCACCCCTGTCTGTAGTGACCGCTGCTTGTCCAGCGGAAGCTTCACTATCGCTGAGAGAGTATGAAACTCCATGCCAAGATACGTTAGTGATTGAGCCGGTGCCAGGTTTGACTTTGAAAAGTTGATGATCCACCCGAAAGTCTGGAGAGTCTCCAGCGCAACATTCAGGCTGTGTTGGCATGCCTCTTGAGAGGGTGCTTTGACAAGTAGATCGTCCAAGTAAGGGATCACCGAGTGTCCCTGAGAATGCAAGACTGCTACCACTGCCGCCATGACCTTGGTGAAAACCCGTGGGGCTGTCGCCAGACCAAATGGCAGAGCTACGAACTGGAGATGGTCGTCTCCTATCACGAAACGTAGGAAACGTTGGTGCTCTGTAGCAATCGGCACGTGGAGATAAGCATCTTTGATGTCTATTGATGCAAGGAAATCTCCTTGAGACATTGAGGCAATGACAGAGCGGAGGGATTCCATCCGGAACCGCCTGGCGTTCACATGCTTGTTGAGCAGCTTTAGGTCCAGAACAGGACGGAACGAGCCGTCCTTTTTTGGAACCACGAAGAGATTGGAGTAAAAACCTTGCCCTTGTTCCTGCAGAGGAACAGGGATCACCACTCCTTCTGCTCTTAGTGAGCACACCGCCTGCAGAAGGGCATTTGCTCGGTCGGGATGTGGGGAGGTTCTGAAGAACCGAGGCGGAGGATGAGAACTGAATTCTATCCTGTACCCGTGAGACAAAATGTCTGCTACCCACCGGTCTTTGACCTGTGGCAGCCAAATGTCGCAAAAGCGGGAGAGCCTGCCACCGACCGAGGATGCGGAGGGATGAGGCCGAAAGTCATGAGGCAGCCGCCTTGGAAGCGGTTCCTCCGGTTGTTTTCTTGGGGCGTGAATGAGCCCGCCAGGAATCTGAGCTCCTTTGCTCCTTCTGAGTCCCTTTGGACGAGGAGAATTGGGTCTTGCTGGAGCCTCGAAAGGACCGAAACCTCGACTGCCACTTCCTCTGTTGAGGTTTGCTCGATCTGGGCTGGGGTAAGGAGGAGTCCTTACCCTTGGACTGTTTAATGATCTCAGCCAATTGCTCACCAAACAGTCTGTCTCCAGATAGTGGCAAGCTGGTTAAACATTTCTTGGAAGCAGAATCTGCTTTCCATTCCTTTAACCACAAGGCTCTGCGCAAAACCACAGAGTTGGCAGACGCCATTGAGGTACGGCTCGTAGAGTCCAGGACAGCGTTGATAGCGTAAGTCGCAAACGCAGACATTTGCGAAGTTAGGGACGCTACTCGCGGCACTGCTGGACGTATGATAGAGTCCACTTGTGCCAGGCCAGCTGAAATAGCTTGGAGTGCCCACACGGCCGCGAATGCTGGAGCAAACGACGCGCCGATAGCTTCATAGACAGACTTTAACCAAAGGTCCATCTGTCTGTCATTGGCATCTTTAAGTGAAGCCCCATCTTCCACTGCAACTAAGGACCTAGCCGCAAGCCTGGAGATTGGGGGGTCCACCTTTGGACACTGGGTCCAGCGTTTGACCACGTCAGGGGGAAAGGGATAACGTGTATCCTTAAGACGTTTGGAGAAACGCTTATCTGGATAAGCATGATGTTTCTGGACTGATTCTCTGAAGTCAGAGTGGTCCAGAAAAGTACTCAATTTACGCTTAGGATACCGGAACTGGAACTTCTCCTGCTGTGCAGCTGCCTCCTCTGCAGAAGGGGCTGGGGGAGAAATATCCAACAGTCTATTGATCGCCGCTATAAGGTCATTTACCATAGCGTCACCATCAGGGGTATCTAGATTGAGAGCGGTGTCAGGAGTAGATTCCTGATCACCCACCTCTGTCTCCTCATACAGAGCCTCGTCTCGCTGAGACCCTGACCAGTGTGATGACGGCGAGGGTCTTTCCCAGCGAGCCCGCTTAGGCTGCCTGGGACTGTCATCCGAGTCAGAGTCTTCAGCCTGTGATGCCTGGGACCCCCTTGAAGTACGGATTAGTTCCAACTGAGGGGGACCGGGGAGCATAGACACAGCAGTGTCCATGGTCTGAGAAACTGGCCTGGCCTGCAAGGTTTCCAGGATTTTTGTCATAGTCACAGACATCTTATCAGCAAAAACTGCAAATTCTGTCCCCGTCACCGGGGCAGGGTTCACAGGCGTCTCTGCCTGGGCCACTACTACCATAGACTCTGGCTGACGAAGTGGCACAGGGATTGAACATTGCACACAATGGGGGTCATTGGAACCTGCCGGTAGATTAGCCCCACATGCGGCACAAGCAGTGCGTACCGCCTGTGCCTTGGCACCCTTGCGTTTTGCGGATGACATGTTGTTGTCTCCTCAGAGCAATGAGGGTATAAGCCAAGAAGCGACTGTACAGTGCAATATAAATATATATGGTACAGAGAAAAAATGCACCAAATAACACTGTGGCACTAGTGGGGCCAGCACTTATGTGCAGCTTACCGCCCGCATAAACGCGGGTGTGTGGTCGCCAGAGTCCCTTGTCTGAGTCCCCCAGAGCCTGTGTCCGTTCTCCAGCCAGACTGCATGCAGGAATGGCTGCCGGCGTCCTGTGGAGAGGGGCGGGCCCTGGGCGTGTTGAGACCAAGAGCGGGAAACTTGCGTCCCCACTGTGCCCAGTGAGAGGGCTGGAGCATGTAAATAAGGCTCCAGCCCTCGGCGCTGCCTATTGCACAGCGTCTCTCCCTTTCCCTGATTGACAGGGTGGGGGCGGGAACGAACCGTAACTAGGCCGCAAAAGCCGGGGACTAGATTTATGAGCGCTGCCGCCGTAAAAGCGCGGGCAGCGCGAGTCCCCGGCGCACTACAAGTCACAGCGGCGCCGCCGCTCCCGGAGCGGCCGGCGCGGTAGTTCCCAAGACAAAAATCACTCAGCTAAGCTGCAGTGACTCTAACCCGAGCGCGCAGCGCTAGTGCCCCCGGCGCACTAGCACACCCAGCAAGCCTGGAGTGTGCGTGGCCTGTCTGTGCGGGGACACAGAGTACCTGAACGTTGCAGGGCCTTGTCCCTGACTGTACTCAGCTCCTCCAGCAGGGTCTCTGGGTCTGTGGATGGAGCTCGGCCTCAGGGTTCGGGGGCCGGTAAGATCCCACTTCCACAGAGCCCCTCAGGGGGATGGGGAAGGAAAGCAGCATGTGGGCTCCAGCCTCCGTACCCGCAATGGGTACCTCAACCTTACAAACCGCAAGTGGGGTGAGAAGGGAGCATGCTGGGGGCCCTATATGGGCTCTCTTTTCTTCCATCCGATAGAGTCAGCAGCTACTGCTGACTAAACAGTGGAGCTATGCGTGGATGTCTGACCTCCTTCGCACAAAGCAGAAAACTGGTGAGCCAGTGATCCCACTGGGGGTGTATAGCCAGAAGGGGAGGGGCCTTACACTTTTTAGTGTAATTGCTTTGTGTGGCCTCCGGAGGGCAGTGCTATACACCAATCGTCTGGGTCTCCCAATGGAGCGCCGAAGAAATAGATAAGTCCTTAATCATAAGCAGTGTTAAAGGGAACCTGTCATCAGAAATTTCGCCCAAAAGCTAAAAGATTCCCCCTCTGCAGCTCCTGGGCTGCATTCTAGGAAGGTCCCTGTTATTATTGTGCCCCATGTGAGACCAAAATAAAGCCTTTATAAAGTTCTACCTTTTTGTATGCAGCTTCTGTAAATCTGACACGGGGGCGGGCTCTCTGCCGTCCGTTATTCTGCCTCCTGGTCCTGTATGCCGCCCCCATCGCTCCTTTCCATATCTGATGCACCGCCCACTGCTCCAGCCATCCCCGCGCATGCCCAGTGCCAGTCTCACAGGACTGAGCAGTGTGACCGCTGGTGACATGTGCGCAGGCAAGTGATTATGGGCGGGACTGTGACTGTTATCAGCAAGTACCCGCCCATAATCTCGTGAGCGCGCAAACCTCTCCAGCATTCACACTGAGCTCAGTGTAGATGCTAGACTGTATGGGCTGCTTCCAGGGATGACGTCCCTTTGTCATGTGATAGTATTTTGAACACGCCCCTATCACATGACAAAGGGACGTCATCCCTGGAAGCAGCCCATACAGTCTAGCATCTACACTGAGCTCAGTGTGAATGCTGGAGAGGTTTGCGCGCTCACGAGATTATGGGCGGGTACTTGCTGATAACAGTCACAGTCCCGCCCATAATCACTTGCCTGCGCACACGTCACCAGCGGTCACACTGCTCAGTCCTGTGAGACTGGCACTGGGCATGCGCGGGGATGGCTGGAGCAGTGGGCGGTGCATCAGATATGGAAAGGAGCGATGGGGGCGGCATACAGGACCAGGGGGCAGAATAACGGACGGCAGAGAGCCCGCCCCCGTGACACATTTACAGAAGCTGCATACAAAAAGGTAGAACTTTATAAAGGCTTTATTTTGGTCTCACATGGGGCACAATAATAACAGGGACCTTCCTAGAATGCAGCCCAGGAGCTGCAGAGGGGGAATCTTTTAGCTTTTGGGCGAAATTTCTGATGACAGGTTCCCTTTAAAAGGCGTGCGTGGGTGCCTGATAGCCGCACATGTCTGCTGATCAGATGAGCAGACGTGTGGGGATGACCGCGGTCTCGCAGCGCAGTAACTGGGTAGCACGTGAAGGGGTTAAACACAGGACTGTGCAGCCTCTACCGAGACCCGTGCTGTGCAGTGCAGAAACCAAACCCCTGCACTCGGCGTGCACAGCCCATGCCCTGCACCATAGCGCGCCGGTCAGTAGTCTACGTACAGGCGCAGCCATCTTCAGGTCATGTGATGTCTGCACGCTGCTGACCTCCCTCACCATGACGTGTGTGGTGTGGGCGGGCGGTTCCTCGCCTCTCCCCTCCCTCACCATGGCGCCAGTGTGAGCGGATGGAGGTGACAGGCAGCACGTGCATAGTACTATGTTGACATGAACTTAGCACAGCGCACGCGCCAACTCAGCTTCAGTCAGAAGGACGCGTTCAGCATTATATAGTGAATAGATAAATGGTTACACTTGATAAGGGTCTAGTTGTGTGCCGCCCAGGGCTATGGGGTACTCAGTCCCGGGCAGTGTACTACTGGGATATGTCACTGGGTGGCTGTTGCCCGGTTCCGTGACCCTGGGGGCGCTTTTAAAAGGGGTTTATGTACAAGGGAATGTTCAATAAAGTTTATGTCATGACGCCACTTGCGGGTTGCGGTTTTGGTGATGGAACCGCTGCTGCACAGTCTCTCCGCTGGGGCTGATGTGATGGCAGCCTGGATGTTGGACCCTCCGCAAGTAGGGCCGGGGCCCTAGGGGGTTAGCTACAGGAGTTGGGCACAGAAAGAAGGGTAGTCCACACACAGGTTACTGTTTAACTGGTTCTGTTAACTCACTGTAAATGGTAACTGGTACCCGGAGGAAGGCTGGTGCTCATCGCTGGTTCCCTTAGTAACAGTGCCGTTTGGTGACCCGGTGGCTTCTTTCCCCTGCACTTTTCTTAAGTTGGTGGGTCCCCGTGGCTTGGAGCGTCTGGGGGTCCCCTCCTGGTTGTCTCTCAGTCTCTGGTCCGTACGGCGGCAGTGTGAAACCTGTAGGGACAGTGTTCGGTTCCGATCCCTAGCTCTCCCGTTACTGCTGGTGCCCCCGGACTTCTAAGGTCAGTGAGGTCCTGGATGGTCCCCTCACTGTGCAGATTTTATCACGTCTGCCTGGAGCGTTTGCCTGACTTAGGGCTCTGCACCCCATCAGTGCTCTGATTCCGGGAGTACTTCGTTGTACTCCTCCGGCAACCACACGCCTGGGCCCTCAGGTCACAGTCACACTCCTGTGTCAGAGCAGTTATGGCCGCCTCCTCTCACTTCCACTTACTAACTCTAAAGGCCCTGTCACACACAAAGATACATATTTTGGCAGATCTGTGGTTGCAGTGAAATTGTGGACAATCAGTGCCAGGTTTGTGGCTGTGTATAAATGGAACAATATGTCCATGATTTCACTGCAACCACAGATCTGCCAAAGATTTATGTGTGTATGTGTGACGGGGCCTTAAAGAAGTTGTCCAGTTACCAAAACTGATTTTTTTTTTTTCTGATAAATCTTGCTAATATGTGCCCCTCAACACATCTATTATGTTTTTTCAGCAAAATTACCTTTCATTGTGCACTAGCAGCACATGCTCATTGCTGGCTCCAGCTCTGATGGGGTTAATCTCTCCTCTGACTTCCTGTGTTCAGTTCCTACAAGTCCCAGAATTCTTTGTGGCTTTAGGGCGGTGTCTGGCTTATCTAACACACCCATTGTGTCTAATACACCCACTCTGCTCCCACCCAAACCCTCCTCCCTGCCTCTTCCCAGTGGATGTGCACTCAGAGAAATCACAGATACAGCAGCTCTGCACAGCCAGGGGAAGAAAGTGTGTGCGCGTGTATATACAGTGTGTGTGTGCGTATATACAGTGTGTGTGTGTATATACAGTGTGTGTGTGTGTATATACAGTGTGTGTGTGTATATACAGTGTGTGAGTGAGTGTGTATGTGAGTGTGTATGTCATACTCACCTGTCTGCAGGGTCCGGGTGCCATGCTTGCTTCCAGCCCCTGTCTCGGTCCCGCCGCTCCGGCTGTGTGCAGTGTCCCCGGTGCATGCACGAAGCTTGCAGGACCTGGCCGTGGATCACCTGATGCAGTCACCTGACGCATCAGCTGATCGTAGTCTCGCCGGCTTTTTCTTGCCCGGCCGGCTATCAGCTGATCCTGCCGTCAGGGGACTTCATCAGCTGATAGCCGGCCGCTCCTGCAGTGATGGGCCAGGATCAGACTCCGCTCCAGGAGCTGCCGGTCATCAGCACAGACGTGAGTATTTATTTATTTTTTTTTTTTTTTGCACTGATGCATCAGCTGATTGTATAATCGGCTTTTATACAATCAGCTGATGTATGATGTGATTCACATCCTTTATCCTGACACATCATCTGATCGCTTTGCCTTCCTTCCAGCAAACCGATCAGATGATATTGGATCCGGATTGGACGGCGCGGGACCCTGACCCAGGATTACTGCGGAGGGGGGTTTATTTCAATAAAGATGGAGTCACTAATTGTGTTGTGTTTTATTTCTAATAAAAATATTTTTCTGTGTGTTGTGTTTTTTTTTTTTTTCTTATCATTACTAGAAATTCATGGTGGCCATGTCTAATATTGGCGTGACACCATGAATTTCGGGCTTAGGGCTAGCTGATAATATACAGCTAGTCCTAACTCCATTATTACCCGGCTAGCCACCCGGCATCAGGGCAGCTGGAAGAGTTGGATACAGCGCCAGAAGATGGCGCTTCTATGAAAGCGCCATTTTCTGGGGTGGCTGCGGACTGCAATTCGCAGTGGGGGTGCCCAGAAAGCATGGGCACCCTTCACTGTGGATTCCAATCCCCAGCTGCCTAGTTGTACCCGGCTGGACACCAAAATTAGGCGAAGCTCACGTCATTTTTTTTTTTTAAATTATTCCATGAAATTCATGAAATAATTAAAAAAAAAAAAAGGGCTTCTCTATATTTTTGGTTCCCAGCCGAGTACAACTAGGCAGCTGGGGGTTGGGGGCAGCCCGTACCTGCCTGCTGTACCCGGCTAGCATACAAAAATATGGCGAAGCCCACGTCATTTTTTTTTTCTTTTTGGGTAAAAAACTGCATACAGTCCTGGATGGAGGATGCTGAGCCTTGTAGTTCTGCAGCTGCTGTCTGCTCTCCTGCATACAATGAACATTTTGAATAAGGAAATGACATCAGACCTTTTTTATTTTTTTCATCAACAATCTTTAATGGAATTGTGCACTGATTAAAAACGCAGTGAGCAAAAACGCAGCAAAAAAGGCACCAAATTGCGGCAAAAACGTGACATGCAGCATCCGGTCACCTGCACTACAAGTGCCAGAGTGGAGAAAGATAGTGACATGCAGCACACTATGTGTCAGAGCAGAGCATGTCACTGTCTCCACTCCGCTGACCTCACAGCCCGTACACGCTGCGATGGATGCAGGGGGACACAGAACAAGTAATCGGCCGACACTGGAGTCATCTGATTACTTGGGATGAATTGAGCAGTAAAATGCTCTGGTGCTCGATGGGCGAAGCCCATGCCGTTTTTTTAAAAAAAAAATTAATTAAAAATAAAAAAAAAAAAATCACATTGTTTGTGGGCTCCCGCTGCATTTTCTGTTGCTAAGGGTAACCAAAGCAGCTACTGGCTGCTAGCCCCCGCTGCTTGGTGTTACTTTCACTGGCAATAGAAATGCAGGGAAGCATTTTTTTTTTTTATAAAGGTTTTTCCCTGAAAACGTTTTTAAGAAAATGACGTGGGCTTCGCCATATTTTTGTATGCTAGCCAGGTACAGCAGGCAGCTACGGGCTGCCCCCAACCCCCAGCTGCCTAGTTGTACCCGGCTGGGAACCAAAAATATAGAGAAGCCCTTTTTTTTTTTTTTATTTCATGAATTTCATGAAATAATTAAAAAAAAAAAATGACATGGGCTTCGCCGAATTTTTGAGTCCAGCCAGGTACAACTAGGCAGCTGGGGATTGGAATCCGCAGTGAAGGGTGCCCAAACTTTCTGGGCCCCCCGCTGCGAATTGCAGTCCACAGCCGCCCCAGAAAATGGCGCTTTTATAGAAGCGCCATCTTCTGGCGCTGTATCCAACTCTTCCAGTGGCCCTGGTGGCAGGTGGCACGCTGGGTAATAAGGGGTTAATACCAGCTATGTTTTACCCGCTGGTATAAAGCCCGAGATTCTAAATGTCAGGCCAAGGTTGACCTGGCCATTAAGAATCTCCAATAAAGGGTTAAAAAAAAAAAAAGACCACACAGAGAAAAATACTTTATTAGAAATAAATACACAGACACAGTAGGGACTCCATGTTTATTACTCCCTCTCACCCCTCCACGATGGAGAGATTTCTGTACTGACCATGCCAGGAGAGAGCGAGGGAAAAGAGAGCGAGCGAGGGGGGGGGGAAAGAAAGCGAGCGGGGGGGAGAAGAGAGCGAGGGGGGAGGAAAAGAGAGCGAGGGGGGAGGAAAAGAGAGCGAGGGGGGAGGAAAAGAGAGCGAGGGGGGAGGAAAAGAGAGCGAGGGGGGAGGAAAAGAGAGCGAGGGGGGAGGAAAAGAGAGCGAGGGGGGAGGAAAAGAGAGCGAGGGGGGAGGAAAAGAGAGCGAGGGGGGAGGAAAAGAGAGCGAGGGGGGAGGAAAAGAGAGCGAGGGGGGAGGAAAAGAGAGCGAGGGGGGAGGAAAAGAGAGCGAGGGGGGAGGAAAAGAGAGCGAGGGGGGAGGAAAAGAGAGCGAGGGGGGAGGAAAAGAGAGCGAGGGGGGAGGAAAAGAGAGCGAGGGGGGAGGAAAAGAGAGCGAGGGGGGAGGAAAAGAGAGCGAGGGGGGAGGAAAAGAGAGCGAGGGGGGAGGAAAAGAGAGCGAGGGGGGAGGAAAAGAGAGCGAGGGGGGAGGAAAAGAGAGCGAGGGGGGAGGAAAAGAGAGCGAGGGGGGAGGAAAAGAGAGCGAGGGGGGAGGAAAAGAGAGCGAGGGGGGAGGAAAAGAGAGCGAGGGGGGAGGAAAAGAGAGCGAGGGGGGAGGAAAAGAGAGCGAGGGGGGAGGAAAAGAGAGCGAGGGGGGGAAAGAGAGCGAGGGGGGGAAAAGAGAGCGAGGGGGGGAAAAGAGAGCGAGGGGGGAGGAAAAAAAGAGAGCGCGGGAGGAAAAAAAGAGAGCGCGGGAGGAAAAAAAGAGAGCGCGGGAGGAAAAAAAGAGAGCGCGGGAGGAAAAAAAGAGAGCGCGGGAGGAAAAAAAGAGAGCGCGGGAGGAAAAAAAGAGAGCGCGGGAGGAAAAAAAGAGAGCGCGGGAGGAAAAAAAGAGAGCGCGGGAGGAAAAGAGAGCGCGGGAGGAAAAAAAGAGAGCGCAGGGGGGAGGAAAAGAGAGCGCAGGGGGGAGGAAAAGAGAGCGCAGGGGGGAGGAAAAGAGAGCGCAGGGGGGAGGAAAAGAGAGCGCAGGGGGGAGGAAAAGAGAGCGCAGGGGGGAGGAAAAGAGAGCGCAGGGGGGAGGAAAAGAGAGCGCAGGGGGGAGGAAAAGAGAGCGCAGGGGGGAGGAAAAGAGAGCGCAGGGGGGAGGAAAAGAGAGCGCAGGGGGGAGGAAAAGAGAGCGCAGGGGGGAGGAAAAGAGAGCGCAGGGGGGAGGAAAAGAGCGCAGGGGGGAGGAAAAGAGAGCGCAGGGGGGAGGAAAAGAGCGCAGGGGGGAGGAAAAGAGCGCAGGGGGGAGGAAAAGAGCGCAGGGGGGAGGAAAAGAGCGCAGGGGGGAGGAAAAGAGCGCAGGGGGGAGGAAAAGAGCGCAGGGGGGAGGAAAAGAGCGCAGGGGGGAGGAAAAGAGCGCAGGGGGGAGGAAAAGAGCGCAGGGGGGAGGAAAAGAGCGCAGGGGGGAGGAAAAGAGCGCAGGGGGGAGGAAAAGAGCGCAGGGGGGAGGAAAAGAGCGCAGGGTGGAGGAAAAGAGCGCAGGGGGAGGAAAAGAGCGCAGGGGGAGGAAAAGAGCGCAGGGGGAGGAAAAGAGCGCAGGGGGAGGAAAAGAGCGCAGGGGGGAGGAAAAGAGAGCGCAGGGGGGAGGAAAAGAGAGCGCAGGGGGGAGGAAAAGAGACCGCAGGGGGGAGGAAAAGAGAGCGAGCGGGGGGGGAGAAGAGAGCGAGCGGGGGGGGAGAAGAGAGCGAGGGGGGGAGAAGAGAGCGAGGGGGGGAGAAGAGAGCGAGGGGGGGGAGAAGAGAGCGAGGGGGGGGAGGAAAAGAGAGCGAGGGGGGGGAGGAAAAGAGAGCGAGGGGGGAGGAAAAGAGAGCGAGGGGGGGGAGGAAAAGAGAGCGAGGGGGGAGGAAAAGAGAGCGAGGGGGGAGGAAAAGAGAGCGAGGGGGGAGGAAAAGAGAGCGAGGGGGGAGGAAAAGAGAGCGAGGGGGGAGGAAAAGAGAGCGAGGGGGGAGGAAAAGAGAGCGAGGGGGGAGGAAAAGAGAGCGAGGGGGGAGGAAAAGAGAGCGAGGGGGGAGGAAAAGAGAGCGAGGGGGGAGGAAAAGAGAGCGAGGGGGGAGGAAAAGAGAGCGAGGGGGGAGGAAAAGAGAGCGAGGGGGGAGGAAAAGAGAGCGAGGGGGGAGGAAAAGAGAGCGAGGGGGGAGGAAAAGAGAGCGAGGGGGGAGGAAAAGAGAGCGAGGGGGGAGGAAAAGAGAGCGAGGGGGGAGGAAAAGAGAGCGAGGGGGGAGGAAAAGAGAGCGAGGGGGGAGGAAAAGAGAGCGAGGGGGGAGGAAAAGAGAGCGAGGGGGGAGGAAAAGAGAGCGAGGGGGGAGGAAAAGAGAGCGAGGGGGGAGGAAAAGAGAGCGAGGGGGGAGGAAAAGAGAGCGAGGGGGGAGGAAAAGAGAGCGAGGGGGGAGGAAAAGAGAGCGAGGGGGGAGGAAAAGAGAGCGAGGGGGAGGAAAAGAGAGCGAGGGGGGAGGAAAAGAGAGCGAGGGGGGAGGAAAAGAGAGCGAGGGGGGAGGAAAAGAGAGCGAGGGGGGAGGAAAAGAGAGCGAGGGGGGAGGAAAAGAGAGCGAGGGGGGAGGAAAAGAGAGCGCGGGGTGAGGAAAAGAGAGCGCGGGGGGAGGAAAAGAGAGCGCGGGGGGAGGAAAAGAGAGCGCAGGGGTGAGGAAAAGAGAGCGCAGGGGTGAGGAAAAGAGAGCGCAGGGGTGAGGAAAAGAGAGCGCAGGGGTGAGGAAAAGAGAGCGCAGGGGTGAGGAAAAGAGAGCGAGGGGGGAGGAAAAGAGAGCGAGGGGGGAGGAAAAGAGAGCGAGGGGGGAGGAAAAGAGAGCGAGGGGGGAGGAAAAGAGAGCGAGGGGGGAGGAAAAGAGAGCGAGGGGGGAGGAAAAGAGAGCGAGGGGGGAGGAAAAGAGAGCGAGGGGGGAGGAAAAGAGAGCGAGGGGGGAGGAAAAGAGAGCGAGGGGGGAGGAAAAGAGAGCGAGGGGGGAGGAAAAGAGAGCGAGGGGGGAGGAAAAGAGAGCGCAGGGGGGAGGAAAAGAGAGCGCAGGGGGGAGGAAAAGAGAGCGCAGGGGGGAGGAAAAGAGAGCGCAGGGGGGAGGAAAAGAGAGCGCAGGGGGGAGGAAAAGAGAGCGCAGGGGGGAGGAAAAGAGAGCGAGGAGGAGGAAAAGAGAGCGAGGGGGAGGAAAAGAGAGCGAGGGGGGAGGAAAAGAGAGCGAGGGGGAGGAAAAGAGAGCGAGGGGGGAGGAAAAGAGAGCGAGGGGGGAGGAAAAGAGAGCGCAGGGGGGAGGAAAAGAGAGCGAGGGGGGAAGAGAGCGAGGGAAAAGAGAGGGGAGGGGAGAGAGGGATAAGAGGGGAGAGAGGGATAAGAGGGGGGCAGAGAAGAGGGGGAAGAGGGGAGGGGGAGAAGAGTGGGGGGAGAGACGAGAGTGGGGAAAGAACAGGGGGGGGGGGGGCAGAGGTGCTCTGTCACCAACTGTCTCCACTCTGTGACTTGTGGTGCAGACAGTTGGTCCCATGCAGCAGGACAGATGGCAGAGCACAGCGGTGACATGCCTGCCAGTGTCTTGCTGCTGGGAGGAGCAGATGATCACACTGTCCGACACCGGCCGCTCTCCTGACATCGCAGCAGAGCGGGCGGGTGGACAGTGTGATCACATACTTACGTGCAGGAGGGGATTCAGCTAAAGACCCCCCCTGTACTGCACCCTGGCGCCCCGTGTCTCAGCCTCTCTGCAGGACGCGGCTCCACAGTGACGTCCTCCGGCTCCTCCCCTCGATGCTGGGCTGTGACGTGCGGTAGTCACCGCCCACAGCCCTGTCACTCAATCTGAGTGGCGCCGGCATCCTGTGACGTACCCGTCTTGTTTGAGAGCCCGGAAATGCCGGGACGTCAGAGGATGCCGGCGGCCACAGCTCCAGGGGGTCATGTGACTGGCACTGAGCGTGCAGGATAGCGCCGCTCAGTGCCAGAACTGGAAACAGAAGGCAATGGAGAAGACGCCTAGAAAGGTAAGTATAGCTCATACAGAAAATAAAAAAAATGGGTGAACCACCCCTTTAACTGTCTGTTTGTCCCCTACCACCTGGTCGTTGGCTAGTAGACTGGATCGGCTCCACCCCTGGGTGGCCATCCATTGGGTCCATGTCTAGTCTGTCACCAGTCTGTGGGAATGGGGGGGACTAGGATTATAATGTGTTTTTCTGTTACTGGCACTGGTCTCCAGGTCCCTGGGGGTAGGCCCTGCATCTTTGTCAGGATGCAGTACCTTGTAGTGCCCTAATGGGTTCAGGGGTGCTACAGTTGTCCATAGCAACCAATCAGAGCTCAGCTTTCACTTTACCGCAGTAGCTTCAATGCTGAAAGCTGCACTCTGGTTGCTATAGGCAACAGGACGACCTTAACACTAGAACTACTGAGGTAGTCATTTTGACTACTTTGCACCATGTATTTCTATATAGGTGTCAAGAGTCCAGTAGTTCTAGTGTTAATGGGAGGCATAAATGAGGTGTCAGTTATTTCTGCAGTGGCAAACTTTTTTTTTAAAAAAGGCTCTTTGGCCAAACAGTTCAATACCAGCTTCAGCCAATCAAATTTCTCAATGCCGACTTCGGCCAATCAAACTGTTCGATCTCGGCCTGATCAATCCTGGCTTTGGTCAATCAAACTGTTTGATCCCGGCTTCGGCCAATTAAACGGTTCCATCCCGGCTCGGGACAGAATATTATAGGTAGATTATACAAGAAATCCAAGTTCCTTAAAGAAAATAAATATCAGTGAAATGAATAATGTTATAAATACTTGGCGTCGGCGCGGAGCGGTCGGAGCCAATAGCATGTCCGTATATTTACTCCATATGGTAAACGCCAGGTAAAAAAAAAATCAAAATGGCAGAATCACCGGAGCCTTCACTAACAAAAAGAGAATACAGAGAGCAGGTCACGTGGACCCTAAAAACACTACAGCTCGTCCCGCAGTAACGAGAATATGGACAGCGAAGCCACAATCCCCGCCCCTATATACAGCCATGTACACACATGCGGCATATGGGACGCGGACTCCCCAGCACCTCACCCTCCCCGCACCACGCGTCACATGTAACTGCCAGAAACCTGTTTCCAGGGCGACAGAGCGAGACTGTCCAGCGTCTCCGGTGCACAGCAGCGCGCAATCTCGTGACACTTGTCGGAGAACTACATCTCCCGGCATGCACCGCGCGCCGCCTCGTCTTCAACGGAAAGCTTTATGTAAAATCAACAGAAGACACTGCAGCTTCATGCTTGTCAGAGTAGTGTGAGAAAGAGTATGAAGTGAACGTGTCCCTCCTGACAGCGGAGTAACCTCTGTATAGAGGAGCGACTCTGGCCAGTACAGCCATGATTATGTGCTGAAATGCTGCATTATGGGCACCGGGGCTGGGGAGGCCGCACAGTGGTAGGGGCTCTGTGCCTGTAGCGCCACCTGCAGGCGGCACTGAATGTCTCTGGAGGAGCTTTCTTAATGGGGAATACCCTGGTTAGCAACGTTACTTGTAGCACTGTGGCTGGCACTGGTATGAGGGGCTTTGTGGCTGGCTCTGGTATGAGGGGCTTTGTGGGTGGCACTGGTATGAGGGGCTTTGTGGGTGGACTGGTATGAGGGGCTTTGTGAGTGGCACTGGTATGAGGGGCTTTGTGGGTGGCACTGGTATGAGAGGCTTTGTGGGTGGCACTGGTATAGGGGGCTTTGTGGCTGGCACTGGTATGAGAGGCTTTGTGGCTGGCACTGGTATGAGGGGCTTTGTGGGTGGCACTGGTATGAGGGGCTTTGTGGGTGGCACTGGTATGAGGGGCTTTGTGGGTGGCACTGGTATGAGGGGCTTTGTGGGTGGCACTGGTATGAGGGGCTTTGTGGGTGGCACTGGTATGAGGGGCTTTGTGGGTGGACTGGTATGAGGAGGTTTATTGATGGCACTGTTATGAGGGGCTTTGTGGGTGGCACTGCTATGAGGGGCTTTGTGGGTGATACTGGTATAGGGGGCTTTGTGGGTGGACTGGTATGAGGGGCTTTATGGATGGCACTGGTATGAGGGGCTTTGTGGGTAGCACTGGTAAAGGGGGTTTGTGGCTAGCACTGTTATGAGGGGCTTTCTGGGTGGCACTGGTATGAGGAGCTTTATGGATGGCACTGTTATGAGGGGCTTTGTGGGTGGTACTGGTATGAGGGGCTTTGTGACTGGCTGCTATAGGGAGCTTTGTGGGTGGCACTGGTATGAGGGGCTTTGTGGGTGGACTGGTATGAGGGGCTTTGTGGGTGGAGTGGTACGAGGGGCTTTGTGACTGACTGCTGTAGGGAGCTTTATGGATGGCACTGGTATGAGGGGCTTTCTGGGTGGCACTGGTATGAGGGGCTTTGTGGGTGGACTGGTATGAGAGGCTTTTTGGGTGGCACTGGTATGAGGGGCTTTGTGGGTGGCACTGGTATGAGGGGCTTTGTGGGTGGACTGGTATGAGGGGCTTTGTGGATGGCACTGTTATGAGGGGCTTTGTGAGTGGCACTGGTATGAGGGGCTTTGTGGGTGGCACTGGTATAGGGGGCTTTGTGGGTGGCACTGGTATAGGGGGCTTTGTGGGTGGAACTGGTATGAGAGGCTTTGTGGCTGGCTCTGGTATGAGGGGCTTTGTGGGTGGCACTGTTATGAGGGGCTTTGTGGGTGGAACTGTTATGAGGGGCTTTGTGGGTGGCACTGGTATAGGGGGCTTTGTGGGTGGACTGGTATGAGGGGCTTTGTGGGTGGCACTGGTATGAGGAGGTTTATTGATGGCACTGTTATGAGGTGCTTTATGGGTGGCACTGGTATGAGGGGCTTTTTGGGTGGCACTGGTATGAGAGGCTTTTTGGGTGGCACTGGTACGAGGGGCTTTGTGGGTGGCACTGGTATGAGGGGCTTTTTGGGTGGACTGGTATGAGGGGCTTTGTCGGTGGCACTGGTATGACGGGCTTTGTGGGTGGCACTGGTATGAGGGGCTTTGTGACTGACTGCTGTAGGGAGCTTTATGGATGGCACTGTTATGAGGGGCTTTGTGGGTGGACTGGTATGAGGGGCTTTGTGGATGGCACTGTTATGAGGGGCTTTGTGAGTGGCACTGGTATGAGGGGCTTTGTGGGTGGCACTGGTATGAGAGGCTTTGTGGGTGGCACTGGTATAGGGGGCTTTGTGGGTGGCACTGGTATGAGAGGCTTTGTGGCTGGCACTGGTATGAGAGGCTTTGTGGCTGGCACTGGTATGAGGGGCTTTGTGGGTGGCACTGGTATGAGGGGCTTTGTGGGTGGCACTGGTATGAGGGGCTTTGTGGGTGGCACTGGTATGAGGGGTGTTGTGTATGGCACTGGTATAGGGTGCTTTGTGGGTGGACTGGTATGAGGGGCTTTGTGGGTGGCACTGGTATGAGGAGCTTTATGGATGGCACTGGTATGAGGGGCTTTGTGGGTAGCACTGGTAAAGGGGGTTTGTGGCTAGCACTGTTATGAGGGGCTTTCTGGGTGGCACTGGTATGAGGAGCTTTATGGATGGCACTGTTATGAGGGGCTTTGTGACTGGCTGCTATAGGGAGCTTTGTGGGTGGCACTGGTATGAGGGGCTTTGTGGGTGGACTGGTATGAGGGGCTTTGTGGGTGGACTGGTATGAGGGGCTTTGTCGGTGGCACTGGTATGAGGGTCTTTGTGGATGGACTGGTACGAGGGGCTTTGTGAGTGGCTGCTATAGGGAGCTTTATGGGTGGCACTGGTATGAGGGGCTTTCTGGGTGGCACTGGTATGAGGGGCTTTGTGGGTGGACTGGTATGAGAGGCTTTTTGGGTGGCACTGGTATGAGGGGCTTTGTGGGTGGCACTGGTATGAGGGGCTTTGTGGGTGGACTGGTATGAGGGGCTTTGTGGGTGGCACTGGTATGAGGGGCTTTGTGGGTGGACTGGTATGAGGGGCTTTGTGGATGGCACTGTTATGAGGGGCTTTGTGAGTGGCACTGGTATGAGGGGCTTTGTGGGTGGCACTGGTATAGGGGGCTTTGTGGGTGGCACTGGTATAGGGGGCTTTGTGGGTGGAACTGGTATGAGAGGCTTTGTGGCTGGCTCTGGTATGAGGGGCTTTGTGGGTGGCACTGGTATGAGGGGCTTTGTGGGTGGAACTGTTATGAGGGGCTTTGTGGGTGGCACTGGTATGAGGGGCTTTGTGGGTGGCACTGTTATGAGGGGCATTGTGGGTGGCACTGTTATGAGGGGCTTTGTTGGTGGCACTGGTATGACAGGCTTTATGGGTGGACTGGTATGAGGGGCTTTGTGGGTGGCACTGGTATAGGGGGCTTTGTGGGTGGCACTGGTGTGAGGGGCTTTGTGGGTGGCACTGGACTCTTCCTCTCGGGGCCCACAAAAACCTGGAGCTGGCTCTGTTATGACCCCTACATAATAGGTGGGGGTCTATTATAGAATTGTATCAGCGCTCAGGAACGTCAAGTGATACTGTTGAATGTTGTATACCTTTCTAGGGCAATCCAGAATATTTTATAACCCAAGACATCAGATTCTTTGATCCTTGTAGGTTAGTCTTCCTGTATGATGTCTGCACCATCGGGAGTGACATTGCCTAGGTCCATCACCTTCACTCTTGACGTGGAGCATTTTTCTGGGATGATGCTGATGTTAGTATAACACAAGTAGGATTTTATGGATTGCAGTCGCAGCACAACTTTTTCATCTGAGGGTGATTCCTCCCATATTGTTTCTTTCCATAATGCTAATCCATCAATGCTAACATGGCTCAAAACCACGAAGAAATAATTCCCTTATAACCCTAAATGTACACATTACATGAATATCATTTTTCCAGATGATCTGAATGTGAACATTTTGGAGTAAAATTTGGATTCATGCAAAAAGGATTTTTGAAAACATGGCCATCCCATTTCAATTATTTGACTGTGAAATGGTCAAATGAGTTTGATAGGATGATCCCTAATTAAAAAAATAAGGGAGTCCACACCAATCGACTTTGAGACAGTTATTCTGAGCTGGTCACCATGTCGACTCTTGACTAAATCAGTTGTCTGAGAATAGTAGTGCTCTATGGTCAAATACGGTTTGGCTGGTATACCATGAAAAATGGCACTTTATGCTGTCATTCTTGCAGTGGCAGATCATATACTAAAAAAGTGCAATATATGTGTGCAAAGTGGCAAAAAATTGGCTGAAATCAGGTGATGGTGCTATATGTATATAGTCACAATCAACCAACCTAACATCACCTTTTTCAACATACATTTGCTGTAGTTTGGGTAAAGTGTATAAATTATTTGGAGCTGGTTGAAGCCAAAATTGGCCATTTTAGAATACTTTTATCCCATGAGCATGGGTAGTATAAGAGACTCCTGCAAGATGATTTGGATTCAACATGTCTGATTCCAAGGTTGTGGTCCTCAGAATTGTCAGCAATTGGTGTCTATACTAATCAGCGATGAGGCACAGAAGAGTAGCCAGACATACTGTATGCCGTCGTTCAGGACCAGGTGGTCAGCGAGATGATCATCAAACCTAGGATTGTAACTGCAAACAGAACCAAGAGTCCAAACAGAAGTCAAATCAGGTGTACAAAACGGAATTGGAAAATTTGGAGAAAGACAGGCAGACACTACTAACAGAAGGGTCTGTAAGAGTATCTCTTCCCACAATATCTGCTTTAAAGAGACCACAAGCATCCAGTTACCATTGCAACAAGCAGATGTACAGGCTGTAATGCCCATACCGGTGGCCCCGCGCTGTCCTGCTCCCTCCACTGGCGGGGACGTTAGTTCTCTCACCTGCCCGGTCGTCCTGCGGTGGCTGCTCTGTCCCCGATCCATGCTGCTGTCACCAAGAGCCTGTGTACACCTCACAGGCATCCTAGTACTGCCCAAAGGGTGCGCATGTGGCCACACCCCTTTTCTAAAAGCACCAGCGCACCCTGACTCAGAAGTGCCTCTCAGGCCAGCTGAGAGATTTCAGGTATTTAAGGCACCTTTCCCTTAAGGGAGGTGCCTGGGCAACGAGTTTCTACCATTGCTAGTTCTCAGGTCCCATTGCTGCTGTATTTGTGCTGTCTTCTGCTGCTGATTCGTACCTGTCTTTCAGTGCATTACCAGTCTGCTGCTGCAATCATCCACGCCGGTCGGCTACCACGATAGCCGTTAACGCAAGTATCCACTTCAGCTGCTGCATCCATACACCCATCCATCCTAGCCGAATCCATGATTATGGCTGCTGCTGCTGTTCTTATCACCAGGGATTGTTTGGTGTTGTAGCACCAGCTGCCGCACATCACCTGGGGCTGCCGTCTGCCAGCACAAATATATACAGTGCCTTGCGAAAGTGTTCGGCCCCCTTGAATTTTTCAACCTTTTCTCACATTTCAGGCTTCAAACATAAAGATAAAAAATTTAAATTTTATGGTGAAGAATCAACATCGAGAGACTGAAATTCTTGCCCATTCTTCCTTTGCAAACAGCTGGAGCAGAGTGAGGTTGGATGGAGAGCGTTTGTGAACAACAGTTTTCAGCTCTTTCCACAGATTCTCGATTGGATTCAGGTCTGGACTGTGACTTGACCATTCTAACACCTGGATACGTTTATTTGGGAACCATTCCATTGTAGATCTTCCTTCATGTTTTGGATCATTGTCTTGTTGAAAGACAAATCTCCGTCCCAGTCTCAGGTCTTTTGCAGACTCCAACAGGTTTTCTTCAAGATTGGTCCTGTATTTGGCTCCATCCATCTTCCCATCAATTTTAACCATCTTCCATGTTCCTGCTGAAGAAAAGCAGGCCCAAACCATGATACTGCCACCACCATGTTTGACAGTGGGGATCATGTGTTCGGGGAGATGAGCTGTGTTGCTTTTATGCCAAACATATCGTTTGGCATTGTGCCCAAATAGTTCGATTTTGGTTTCATCTGACCAGAGCACCTTCTTCCACATGTTTGGTGTGTCTCCCAGGTGGCTTGTGGCAAACTTTAAATGACACGTTTTATGGATATCTTTGAGAAATGGCTTTCTTCTTGCCACTCTACCATAAAGGCCAGATTTGTGCAGTGTACGACTGATTGTTGTCCTATGGACAGACTCTCCCACCTCAGCTGTAGATCTCTGCAGTTCATCCAGAGTGATCATGGGCCTCTTGGCTGCATCTCTGATCAGTCTTCTCCTTGTTTGAGATGAAATTTTTGAGGGACGGCCGGGTCTTGGTAGATTTGCAGTGGTATGATACTCCTTCCATTTCAGTATGATCGCTTGCACAGTTCTGCTTGGGATGTTTAAAGTTGTGGAAATCTTTTTGTAACCAAATCCGGCTTTAAACTTTTCCAAAACAGTATCACGGACCTGCCTGTTGTTCCTTAAGTCCGCTTTATACGCTACGATTTATCTGACAATCTCATTAGCGATGTGACACGCCCAGATCGTAGTTACGATTTGCCGAAATCGCTCATAGGTCATTCATTAGCGGTCACACGTAACTATCTCACATCACAAGCGACGCCAAATCGTTTTGGCGATATATTGTTTGACCAAGGCGGTTGTGTGGATGTTGTTCGTCGTTTGCAGGGTGTCAAACGTACCAATATGTCTGCTGCGATCCAAACGACCAACAATATTTTGAAAATGAACGTGTTAACAATCAACGATTTTCAACCTATTTGCGATCGTTCGGAGTTGCACGTAGGTGTCACACGCAACGACGTCGCTAACGATGCCGTGACCCCGCCGACATATCGTCAGATAAATCGTAGCGTGTAACGGGGCCTTTAGTATTCATGATGCTCTTTGTGCTTTAAACAGAACACTGAGACTATCACAGAGCAGGTGCATTTATACGGAGACTTCATTACACACAGGTGGATTATATGTATTATATGTATCATCATCATCATCAGTCATTTAGGACAACATTGGATCACTCAGAGATCCTCAATGAACTTCTGGAGTGAGTTTGCTGCACTGAAAGTAAAGGGGATGAATAATATTGCACGCCCCAATTTTCAGTTTATTATTTTTTACAAAAGTTTAAAATAAGCAATGAATTTCGTTCACCTTCACAATTGTGTCCCACTTGTTGTTGATTCTTCACCATAACATAAAAATTTTTATCTTTATGTTTGAGGCCTGAAAAGTGGGAAAAGGTTGAAAAATTCAAGGGGGCTGAATACTTTCGCAAGGCACTGTAATTCCCCTCATTTAAATAAAGGATATCCTCTTTGACGCTATTCATCCCAATTCAATCTGTTTAACGCAAACACAACCTTAGTAATATCAAAAAGATCTCACCATAGAAACGGATGATAACCGGTAATAAGGCTGCTTTCACACATCCGTTTTTCGCCGTGTTAGCGCCGGATTGTGCCACATGACCTAGCGTTGCATCCGGCTTTTGCCGGGTCCAGCAAAATTTGATTGTGCGGGTTCCAGATGGAACGCTGAGTGGAACGTTTTTTGTCCCTGACGAAAAACCGCATCGCGCCGGATCTGACGCCGTACATCGTGTTTTATAATGGAAGTCTATGGACACCGGATCCGTCACAATGCGGCAAAAAAAACGGATACGGCTGCCGGATCCGTTTTTTTTTTTTTTTAACTGCGCATGCTCAGTAGTACAACGGATCCGTCAAAAACCGGAAGGAATGTATGGAAAAACTGATGCAACGAATCAGTTTTTTCGCCGGATCCATTGCATGAGTTTTTTTGACGGAATGTGCAGTATGGCGAAAAACGGATATGTGAAAGCAGCCTAACCAAAAGCTCATTTAAAGAGCATCTGTCAGCAGGTTTTTGCTATGTAAGCTTAAGCCAGCATGCTGCAAGGGTTAATACAGGAAATTCAGGGATGCCTGTCTAGTCACAGTCTGAGCTGTTGTTTGTTTGCCATGTTAGTTTAAGTACCAGGACCCTTATCATAGCTGGACTACATAGTAACATGCCAGTCCAACACATCCCCTACTGTGATTGACACCTCATTTTCAATGTACAATCTCTATTGTAAGCTTGGTGTGGACAGGGCAGCTCACTCAGCTCTGCTAAAACTAAAAATTCTGATTACGTGAGAACGGCTACAGCCAGTAATCGAAGTGAAAAATCATTGGATTCAGGATCTCTTTGCCTACATCATGTTGCTTTCAGATGATGTAGCAAAAACCTGCTGACAGATTCCCTTCAATAACACGGCACACTGACAGACATTTTATGTTATTTAAAAAAAAACAAAAACCCAGACATCTCAGTTGTTTGTGATCAGGCAGATCGTTTTGTGCAGAACACTGACTCAAACTGACGGTGTCACTGTGAGAGGTAACATCATCCTGTTGTTATTTAGATGACTAAAGTGTTTTATATTCCATATTTTACCTTCTATCTCATTAATGGGCTTGCAGGGGGTAAAGGAGGAGAAGGGACCCAGTGCTGCAAAAAGCAGTAGATGTAGAGGAATGCAGTGTGACATTCCTCTATATCCACTGTTTTTTTTTATCACTAGATCCCTTCTATGGGTAATAAGATTTTCCCCATTCTCTCTGGATCCTAGACAGCCCAGTGATCTTATCTTTTCATATAATGGTAGATTTTTGCATTTTTTTTTCGCCCAAGAAGGACATTTCACACATACCATACTTAGCCTGACAGAGTACAGTACCCAAATGTGGCTATTCATCATTACTTGACTCTGGAGCTCGATCCAGTGACTTCTGGTCGTTTGGTTGCTTTCCCTCTCTGTTGTATCACAGCGTGTTTTGTCTATGTCCTATTGCTGATGGTTCTCTTGTCTTTCCTTTTTATTTCTATTTAGATGTGTTCACTGTGTTTGGCCTATCACATCTTGGGAGGGTCTATTTATAATCACTATGCACATGCCTAAGTGCTGGCTAAATTCCTGGATAGACGGATGTTTGGAGTCTCATCTCATCAGTTATGGATAATCTTGCTGAATAATCACTATTGCTTGTCCCTGCAGTTAGTTTGTGTGTTTCTCTTTTCAGCATTCTTCTTTTTCTTTTACGTTTCGGATTTGGAAGGCTTCCACGTATTCAATAAATCTTTTGAGTTTCCTTCGTTTTCCCTGTATGACTGTGTTCACACATTTGTAACCTGTGTCTCACCCTTGACCTGTGTGCACTTCATTTATGGTTATTATTGTTAGATGTTACACTTTCTTTATAGAAGAGGGTGCAGTTCAGGTCATTCAGAGTAAGCCAACGTTGAGTGGGTGCACAATTTTGTAATCTTACGGTGCTAACGTCTGTGAACATGCAGGGAGAAATCGGGGTCAGATTTACGAATTCTAGTCTGACTAAGGATCTGTTGTTTACAGGTATTACATCTCTCCTGGTTTGTTCATCCCTGTGTTAGGTTAGGTTCACACTGCCGTTAAAATGTATCAGTCACAATCCGCGGCTATGGTAAACAACGCTATCCGTTTAGTGGATTCCGTTGTGTCCCATAAACTTGTATTAGTGGCGGATTGCGACTGATGACCTTGCGTTGCACCCGCTGCGTCGCGGTCAGTCGTTTTTTGACTGACCGCCGGGCGGGAGCAACGCAGAATGTAACGTTTTTCTGGCCGTCAAAATTGATGCACCGCGCAGGAATCCGCCACAGTCCGTCACGCTTGTAATGTATGTCTATGGTGCTGGATTGCGTCGTAATCCGTCTTACAACGGAATCCAGCGCTGGATTCCGTCATGCTCTACTGAGCATGCCCAGCATGTTTGGCACACCCACTGGGCTGTCCCAAACACAAACGGATCATGACTGATCCGTCAAAAAACGGACGCACAGCGGATGCAACGGACGCAACAGATCAGTTTTTTCACAGAATTCCTGTGAAAGGAATCCTGTGAAAAACACATCCGTTGCATCAGTTGACAACTAAAAAACGACTGATCCGTTCCTGTCGGACCTGACGGATTTAAAACAACGGAAGTAGCTCAGTCACTACACTATACTTTACATTGTGGTATAATATCCTTTTTTTTATGTGCTATTCCTATATACACTATTAATTTTCTGATGAAGTAGGGAGTCATGTGTTTTGCTCCAGTGGAATAAGCACCCAGTCTTTTCTTTCAATGTAAATTGGAGGTTGATCAACCCAGGTTTTTTTTTGCTGTTTTGCTTCTGCTTTTTAGAAAATTAAAGGAACTCTGTCAGGACGTTTTTTATATGTAATCTTAAACCAGCATAGAGTTAACACGCAGTTTACAGCCAGCTGTCTCTTATCTCAGCCTGTTTTTGTTTAGCTGCAATTTTAGCTTAAGCCTGTTAGCTTTATCATTAGTGGGTCTGAGCAGTACTTGAGCTGTAGTCCGGCTCCAACCCCCCCACCCTGTGAGTAGCAGCTTCTGTCTATGGAAATGTGCACTGAAAGCCTGGTGTGGGAAGCGGCAACTCTCCCAACACTCCTACATACAAAATCTAAAATCTTTCACTGTGTCAGAATGGCTGCAGCCAGTAATCTAAGTGATACATCATGATATTCAGAATCTCTTTGCCTACATCATGCTCCTCTCAGATGAGGTAACAAAAACTTGCTGACAGATTCCCTTTAAAGGGAACCTGTCACCATTTTTTTGGCCTATAATCTGCGGCCACCACCAGTGAGCTCTTATATACAGCATTCTAACATGCTGTATATAAGAGCCCAGACCGCTGTGTAGAACACAAAAAACACTTTATAATACTCACCTAAACCGGTCGCTGCGGTCGATGTGGCTCAAATGGGCGTCTCCGTCCTCCGATGCCGTCGCGTCCTCTTTCGGCCATCTTCGTCCTCCTTCTGAAGCCTGTGTGCATGCCACATCTACGTCATACACACTCGCCGGTCCCGCGCAGGCGCACTACAATACTTTGATCTACCCTGCTCAGGACCTGAATGCCGGCGAGTGTGTATGACGTTGGATGGGTCATGCACCCCGGCTTCAGATGGATGACAGAGGTGGCGACAAAGATGGCCGAAAGAGGCGGCGCTGGCACCGGAGGACGAAGACGCCAATTTGAGCCACATCCACTGCAGCAACCAGTTTAGGTGAGCATTATAAAGTGTTTTTTGTGTTCTACACAGCGGCCTGGGCTCTTATATACAGAATGTTAGAACGTTGTATATAAGAGCCCACTGGTGGTGGCCGCAGCTTATAGGGAAAAAAACTAGTGACAGGTTCCCTTTAAGAATGAAAAAAATGTATAATTGTAATTCAGAAGCAGCAGGACGTATGCCAGGTACACCAGATCACTGATCAATCCCACTGAGTCTCAGATCTGTAGAAGCGCAGTCGCGCAAACGATCCATCGTCTGACTGAATCTGCGCTTTGTCCTCCTCTTCCCTCACTCCTGCCTTGGCCTCCATTGAAAGGTGAATTATAATATGTCGCAATAAAACAAGATTTTATTCACTGGAAGTGAGCCCATGGATTTCCTTCTGTGCTGAAGTACCACTGAGTTCTGCACGGCTGCTGGCACCTCTCCTATCTCTCTCAATTAATTTAATCTTTGTATTTTTCACAGATTATCACTCTCACCTTCTGCACTGTTGCAGTTGAATAACCTATTACTGTCTGAAGTATTTGTCCAATGTTTTAGGGCTTTGTCTTCCTGACAAACTCGCACTATCCTAAAATCACCCTAGAATGTCTGCTACGTTCCTTACTTCGGATTATATACAGGCTATTATAGTCCCTCCTGATTAGCTGCACTAGATCATGTAATGGTAATGTTATAGCTGCAAGGCCTTAAGAGTAGAGATAATCGAATCCGAACACGGACCTTTCAACAAAAAAAAAAAAATATTCAGGTGCATGTGGGTAGAGACCCGAACTGCTCAATTAGTAACTTCCATTGGGGATTAAGTCAAGTCCGGGTCACAAACCGAACTTTATCTAAGGTCCAGCTGAACCCGCCAAACCGAGCTTCCACGGGTTCACTCATTTCTACTTTAGGCCCGTTTCACACATCAGTGAAAAACACAGACATTCTTCACTGACGTGTAAAACACGCACATGTCCCTCCGTGTGCCGTGATTCACGGAACACGTGGGTTGTCTATGTGCAATCCGGGCTCCGTTCTCCGTGGTCCGTGATTGCACATAGAGATTAACTCACCTGTGCCCACTCCCGCTCTCCATGGTGCTGAACGCTCCCGCGGTGCAGCATCCGGCCGGCGCTGATCCCCGCAGCAGCTGCTTACGGGTCGGCTGTGTCATGCATTCATGAATATGCACGACAGTAATGAGCCGGCTCAGAAGCAGCAGGCAGCACAGGCTGCAGAGAGCGCCGCTGGAGCCGGGTGAGTAAAAATGATTTTTATTTTATATGCACGTTTTTTTCTGGCACGTGTTTCATGGATCACACCACTGCGTGGTCCGTGGGACATATGTGATGCCAGAAAAAAATGGACATGTCTCCGTGCGGCAATCACGGACACGCGGGTACGCCGCACGGAGACAAGGTCAGTGAAAAATCACTGATGTGTGCGCAGACCCATTGATTATAATGGGTCTGCGTAAGTCAGTGATTCTGGTACGTAGAAAAAAAGCACAAACGTACCAGAATCACTGACGTGTGAAAGGGGCCTAAGAGGAAGCCCGCATGGTTGCACCTGAGGTATTGTCAGTCTTCTGTGACTGATGCAATCTTCTGCAATGTGTAAGATGTTGGTGGGTATTTTTTTTTTGTTGACTTTCACGAATAAAATCACAAATTGTACAAATTTGCTGGGATCTGTGAATTTCATAAGCATCAAACTGACACGGTAAACCTCAATAAAATTCTTCCTAAAGGAAGAGTCATATGGTTGTGGCGCCCCTGAGGCTTCCGTCGCCACAGGAACATTGCACCCCAGCCAGAGGTGTGATGTCCCATCCTGGGTAAGGAAAGGAGTGAGCGCCGGTCCACAGGCAAATTCACACTACACCCATTGTTAGGTACACACAGGGACCAGGGACAGTGGCAGCAACCCTCCCTAGAAACTGGAGGAGAAAAAGTAATCTCCAAAAGTAAAAACCGAGGCCCAGGGAAAGCTGCAAGCTCCCCGGGCCACAGCCCACAGCAGAACCTCTAGAAAGGGGGTAAACTACCGACAGGCAAGCCCCTGGCCCGAAGGCTGTAGTGGAGGCCGAGCCAGGTTTAGCCAACAAGGGCTAGGCTTAAGGAGACAGCTGAAGAAAGGAACACATAGAGGGGTGTACCGGCTTTTACCCCCAGATCTACCCAGGATCAGCGGAGGTCCCTGACAGTGGGTCTCAGCAGTCCAGAGGCACCAGTGTGCACCTACCAGGAACTGTGAGTAAACAACTTGAAACTACACCCTTGGTGTTGCCTCTGTTATTTCATCTGCATAGACTTCCATCACTGCATAGACACTTACAAGCATCAACTGTGCCCCGGGGTACCGCTCCACCTGTGGGGAGCAGGACCATCCAAGCTGCCATTCCACCAGCCCCGGAGGCCCCATACAGCAGCGGCGGCTTAATAGCCGCAAACCACAGGTGGCGTCACGAATAATACAAACTTTAATCACCCCCAAGTCACCAGCCATATTAATTGACCCCACCAGGGTACGGAGTCAGGCCCAGCCACCACTGACGTCCCCCGGACTAGTTCGGCCCGGCATCGGGTGTCCCATAGCCCTGGGGTGGGTGAGTCAACTTTGGCGTCACAAACAGGATTTCGTGCCCGGACCCACTGGGTACTGTGCGCCTGAAGAACTGTGTGACAAAACTGTGTTGAAAGAGTGTTTTACTGTGAGAACCGCCGCCATTACAGCTTGCAAAGAGCGGGAAGAAGGGGGGCATGCCTGAGGAGAGGGCGCGAAAGTGAGCCCCGCCCCCTTGGTCTTGCAAAAGAGCGCGAAGCGGTGCCCGCTATGGAGAGCGGAAGAAGAAGACATGGCGCCTAGAAAAGCTGGCTGGCTGGCAGAACGGAGTCTAAATGCCAGACCAGCAGATAAAGAAAATGTATCTGATCGTAAGCGGAGCGGTGCCGGCTGTGATGGGCTGGGCGCCAGTCTGGCGCCAGGCGCTGGTGCAGCCCCCGGCCCCGCCTTCAGGAAAAAGGGTGCAGTCGAGTGGTGTGGTTGAGCACCCGAGCAGAGCAGCAGAAAGTGGGAACCAGGCAGGAAGCATGGCCGAGCAGCTGCAGCTGAGCACCCCAGGGAGCCGACAGATGGATCCCCTGCTGGACCTGCTCCGCGAGGAAGTGGAGCTGCACACCCGGAGGCTGAGTGGAGTCAGAGCGGAGGAGGAGAAGCGGATCGAGCGTGAAGCTGGAGGGGCGCATGCCGAGGAGGAGCGGGCGGCACCCGAGGTGGTGGGCCATCGAGAGCAGGCCGTCGTAGTACACCAGGGTAAGCGATACGCCGCCCCTGTCCGTCCAGACCCAGGGCACTATGGAGCGCCACCGCCCAGCCCTCCTGCAGGCTTGCAGAAGGCGTCTGCAGACCGCACCGAGGCCAGTGCAGCCCCCGGCAGTGCAGACGGCTCCCTGATCCCCGAGGACCCCAATGACCTGGTAGGCCCCGTGCCGAGCCCTCCTATCGACCTGCTGGGCGCGTGCTCACCGGGGGTAAATTGGGATGCCGCCCCGGTCCGTGACCTGGGACTGGCCCGTCCCCTGCGCCCTGTCGAGACCCCACTTGCCACTGAGATCGCCTGTGCACGTCAGATAGAGCGGTTCCAGCAAGAGCGGGAGCTCCGGGAGGAGAAGCGGAGAGCCGTGGAGGCGTCCAACCTGGCCTCAAAAGCAAAAATCCGGCAGGCCCGCAAAGGATCCCAGGGCCCAGTCAGAAGGGGCCAGGTCATCGATTTTAGACAGGAAGGGCTTTATCCGGGAGCCCGGCCTGGGCAAGTATGTCTTCGTCTCCCGCCGCGACATCGAGGAGCACCTGACCAAGGGCCACCCAGGGCGCGACGTCCAGCCCAGCGACATGGTGGAATACACCAGGCTGATGGGGAGCCGTGGCTGGTATGCCCTGAGTGTCCATATCTTGCGGGAGGAGGCAGCCCCAGAAGAGCCAGAGTGGCGCTGCACCATGCCAGCGTGCAGTACCGCCTCAGCAAGCAGTCCCACTCCAACCCAGGCTGCAGCGCCCCGCAGCAGGCTGGCCACCAACACCCAGGAGACCCAAACCATGATCTCCTCGGCCTATCTGTTGCCTGGAGCAATGCCGGAGTGGGATCCCCGCATCTACCCCCGCAAATAGAAACGTAAAGAAGATGCTGAACTGTACATAGACCCTGTCTGTCCCCCGTCATTCTGAAGATTTTCCCTTTTTTGTACTGTCCCATGTTCTTTTTGAAGACGTCACCCATCCTAATGTCTGCCCTCATGTGCTTTTCAAAGATGTCACCCCCTCGTTATGTACCAGACCACTAGACTGGAAAGTGGTCCCCTGTTTATTATGTGTTATGTGTCCTGTTTTACCAGGCCACTGGACTTAGTGGCTGGTATTTTGCCCTGTCTAGTTTAAAAAGTTGAACAGACTGCCAGGCTACAGGACTTGTTGTAGCCAAAAATGTACATAGTTGCACCTGTTGTGCCCCCTACCAGAATTCTGGTGAGAAGGCACCAAAAACTCTAAAGTTTATTATTTTATGTTTAGGAACGTTCAAGAATCTGCACCTCCCATAAAGGGAAGAAAAGTTATAAAGTTTTACTGTTGCATATGCACATAAAAATGTATTTTTGCAGTTTCTTTCCACTGTTCTTGTTTTTCAGCCCGAGGACATGCTGGGATTCGCTGTGGGGGAGTGTGGCGCTCCTTAGGCTTCCGTCGCCACAGGAACATTGCACCCCAGCCAGAGGTGTGATGTCCCATCCTGGGTAAGGAAAGGAGTGAACGCCGGTCCACATGCAAATTTACACTACACCCATTGTTAGGTACACACAGGGACCAGGGACAGTGGCAGCAACCCTCCCATGCTGCATGCTGGGAGGGGCCGTAAGACCCATCCCTGCTCCCATAGGGTGGTAGCTTAGCAACTGGGTGGGTCGGAGGAGCCAGCCGAGTGTAGAGTAGAAAGGAAGGTTAAGTTTAGTAGTAAGTCTGCGGGAGGCAGAGGAGAAGGAGTCTGCCAGGAGGAGCAGAGGAGGAGGAGTAGTGAGAAGGAGTTGAAGCTAGAGAAAGGGACGAAGTGGAAGTGAAGGAGAAGGAATGAGTTCTGCGGGAGGCAGAAGAGAGAGAAGAGTAGTACTCTAGTCAGTCAGGAGTAAGAGAAGAAAGTGACGCTTCCTGGTGAAGACCCTGGGACTCAGAGGGTCCAGGTGACACCAAGTAGAGAAAAGAAGGGATTCCAGGGCCACAGATAGCTTTCAGGCTCGTGGCCTGTTCCACAATAAGAAGATTCGGTAGAGGGATCAAGCTGCACACAGGGGACGGTCCCTAGAAACTGGAGGAGAAAAAGTCATCTCCAAAAGTAAAAACCGAGGCCCAGGGAAAGCTGCAAGCTCCCCGGGCCACAGCCCACAGCAGAACCTCTAGAAAGGGGGTAAACTACCGACAGGCAAGCCCCTGGCCCGGAGGCTGTAGTGGAGGCCGAGCCAGGTTCAGCCAACAAGGGCTAGGCTTAATTAGACAGCTGAAGAAAGAAACACATAGAGGGGTGTACCGGCTTTTACCCCCAGATCTACCCAGGATCGGCGGAGGTCCCTGACAGTGGGTCTCAGCAGTCTAGAGGCACCAGTGTGCACCTACCAGGAACTGTGAGTAAACAACTTGAAACTACACCCTTGGTGTTGCCTCTGTTATTTCATCTGCATAGACTTCCATCACTGCATAGACACTTACAAGCACCAACTGTGCCCCGGGGTACCGCTCCACCTGTGGGGAGCAGGACCATCCAAGCTGCCATTCCACCAGCCCCGGAGGCCCCATACAGCAGCGGCGGCTTAATAGCCGCAAACCACAGGTGGCATCACGAATAATACAAACTTTAATCACCCCCAAGTCACCAGCCATATTAATTGACCCCACCAGGGTACGGAGTCGGGCCCAGCTACCACTGACGTCCCCCGGACTAGTCCGGCCCGGCATCGGGTGTCCCATAGCCCTGGGGTGGGCGAGTCATGGTCGTATAACATGGATGATCACATTGCAATGCTCAGACTCTCCTGACTCGAGCGTATAGCTTCACCTATTTCTCTGCAGCTCTCACACTCAGGTCAAGAGAGTTGTCGGCCAGTCCGAGCATTGCGATGTGTGCGTCATCCATGTTATACAGCTGTTTTGTCTTTATAAGTCTCCCTCTCACATGGTCTAATTACTAGTCGCATGTTTCTTATATAGGCTTGGTTCTGAATCTAGTACATGCCATCAGCCTACTGGACCTCCCACTGTTACTCATCAGGGAAGTCCAACTTCAGTCCTGCTGTCTACCCACTGGTGTATCTGCACTGCTCCGACTGGCAGTTACGTGTTTTACCCTTCAGCTCTCAGCCACAGTTTCTAGCTGACCGTTGTACTTTGCTGGAGTAAAGCAGCCATTGCTGACTGTTCTTATCTTCAATTAACAGCCCTGGTTGGATACAACTGGTTTTTCATAACATCTGACACAGAAACAAACATAAGCCAGAGGCATATTTTCCATTTATTTTATTAAAATAATCAGTGATTAGCCACTAGGTGCTGCCATACACAGACACATCGTGTAGTAGTGAGGTGAGTGCATATACAAGAGAAGACTCCCATTTTAACATGCATTCATTCTTATACATGCCTCTCTGGTCTAGTGCAAATTTTCAGTAATCCCAGGGGAAAGGAAGGTTCCTGGAGCCTGTCAGGAGAACATAAACCATGAGAAAAATGGTGTGAAACGTTAAGGTTCCTGCCCTATCTGGGATGATAGAGAAGATTCCTATACATTACACAGATTCCTAGGAAGAACGATAAAAAAGGAGTAATGGAAGAGGACGGATATAGAATAACCATGACGTCATTGTAACTAAACAACGCAGAGAAATAGTTATATACGGACTAATATTTGGTAGAACCAATTTTAGGGGTGGGAACTCAAAAAGGATCATGTTGCTGCCAAATTACTCTGGCAGAGGCTTATCTATTGGTGGATTTGGCTGACTGTATTCTAATGTGTGAAGCATAAGAAGCGTGAGGCTTATCTCTTATATATTGGGTCTTATTGGTGGCTAAACCATTGTTCCTAAATAACATGACTATATGAACAATGAACCTTTAGAGGTGGTCACTCGATGAGGGTGCCCATTCCAGATTGGAGTCTTTACCATATAAATGATTGGTGAGAACCTGCCCCAAATTGTGGCCCATGGGTGCTGCAATGCCAATGTTATCAAGCAAATGTAAAATATACTAAGGTCATGAATATGTAATGAGGCACTATGACTTCCTCTCCCAGAAAAAAGTGTTAGGGTCAACCAGCGCCTGAAAAGAGCCAACTAGTCCTCTGTGTACACTACATAGATGATGTACAGTCCATGCGAGTATTATGGAAGTATGAAAACCAAATCTGAGATTTTAAGTGTTATTTTCTGCAGTTATTCCTTAGTCATAGAATATAGAATAACTTACTAAATTCTGGGGTCCATGAAATCTCACAAATTGGAGCTCGGACTCTAGAGATTATACGATCCCGCAAATAAGGACCTGGTATCACCAGAACGGGCTCTAGAGAGCCCTATCAGAAAAGGAGAAGAGGTGTGCACGCTCAGCTTCTACTCCATTCATTGCCAATTGGGTTATTAGTCTTTCTCTGGCAAATCAATAGGCAAAGTATGGAGCGTAGGATGAGCATGATCCATTCTTTTTCATGTCTGGGTTCTCCAGACTTCCATTGTTAGGATCCAAAGCTCAAATGTCATACCACAGCAAATCAGCAATTGGTAGGGGTCAACTTGCAATTTTGGGAATAGCTCTTTATGGGGCAATTTTATTTAGGCGTAAATAATGAAGTAAAGCTTTTTTAGAAAGTAAAACGCAGGGTATTTGTTGAGGGACAAAAACAATATCATAAGAACAAACTTAAAAAAGGCTTTTAGTAATCTTCATGCTTGTGATATCTGAAGCAGGCTCCATTGTACCTTCCTCTCTCTCAGGATGTCCCATGCCTTTGTCAAGAATTGTGCTTTTGCTTGAGAGGAGGATGATGGTGACCCTCAGGTCATTATTCGTTGATGCTACATTTCATGTTGTGTATGCACCAAGAGGTACAAAAAAAACTATTCAAGAAAAATAAAGTTATTGAAAACAGTAGAATGAACGTGAGTGCATGTTCTTTACTAGACCACCGGATTTCAGATGCTTCAGGATGGCATTAGGCTGCTTACCCACGATCAGGGTTCACAGCGTTTTGGACGCAGTGTGTTATCGCTGAGTCCAAAACTCTGCGTTGTAAAGTACAAGCACAGTGGATGGGATTTCTAGAAATCGCATGACTATTGTGCTTGTTTTGCCCGCAGCGTAAACTGACATGTGGTTCGGCTTCCTGAGCAACAGCATGTCAATTTTATGGCTGTGGAGCCGCGAGTGTTCTCCGCAGGGAGAAGAGCGAGAAAGACCGCAACCGCCTAAACCATGATGGTGGGCACGGTGTGGAGAACACTTGCTGCCTAACACTACAGAACAAGTCCGGATTGTGGGCATGTAGCCTTAGAGATGTTGTCCACTACTTTTATATTGATGACCTATCCTGAGGGCAACCCCTTAAACATGGTTTGTACTACACAGATAATGGATGTCCTATTAGGATTTGCCATTGGAATCGGGTAGAGAACATGCACTCAAATCCATGTTTGTTTCCCCCCCCCCCAAAAATAAAAAAAAAATAAAAAAAAGAAATGGAAGGCAAAAGCATAAAAAACATGATATCTATACCTGGTCTAAACCCTTCTAGTGCCGGTAGGTTACAGTGCCTCCAACCGGCAGAGGAAGAGGCCATCATATTTCTGTCTGCAAACGTAGCAGTAAGGTGGTGGGGGAATTTGGCAGAATTTCAGGAAGCACATAACGCAGATATCTGCATACAATTCATTATTTTGTACTTAAAACCATCAAATATATAGCTTCTTTTAATTTTTGCGGGGGACGTTGGGCGGGGGGGAGGGTGGGGGTAGGTTGGTTCATATGTTCCCACATCTAATACAGGCAAGAGTGGCTTTCTGTAAAAATCCCTGATTTAAGAATCCTGGCTCTTGCAGAGATAAATGTGCTTTTTTTCTGTAATAATATAAAACAGTCCTTAGAAAGGTGAGTTTGTTATGGTGATGAGTAGGAAGGGGTCAGTGCAAACAGGCAGGCAGTAAGAAGGATTGTCTGTTCCCTGGGAGAGATTACACCATCCATGGATAGTTGGTGACACAAGGAAGAAAAGTGGTGGGTGTGATCCAGTCTTGGGCATACTCCGTCGGATTTGTCCTTTCTAGTGCTGGCATGGGTGGAATGCAATGTATTCTTCTAGATCACATTTTCAAACAGTTGCATGGATCTCATAATGTTTTCATCCTGAAGAAGGAAGAAGACATTTCATGATATTTCCCTTGAAATACGAGCAAGAAACAGAATTTGTGGAGGTCAAACCTACACTTAACCTACTACCCCTTCATTATCCTATATTTATTAACATAGGTTGGAATATAGCAGTCAAAATTGGTTATTCTGGTTTCAAGTCATCTAAGCAATAGTACTCAATGTCAAGCAGCAGCTGCTAAAGCAAATAAGATTTTAGGATATATAAAAAGATATGTTAACTGTGTTGGTGGGATTCAGTTTTGGTTTTCAAATACCGTAGTTAAAAGGGCATAGAGAAAGCTGGAGCAGGTAAAAATGTGTACAACAGGGGAACTGACAGTAGGCTGAGGCTGATACTCAAGCTCACTGTGGATTTGCAGTTATCAAATCTGCAGTGGAATAATCTGTGGTATGAATGGCATTGTGGGTTTCCATATAGAAGTAACTGAAGGCAGTTTGTAGACCATCTTCGCATAGATTATGGAATAAAATCATGCTGCGCTTACTATCGGCATCAACCAGAAACTGGCTCCATCCTTAAACATAACCATGTTTCATTCTAAAATTGAGGAAGGTTTTAAAAAATACTGTATTTTTCGGTTTATAAGACACCCCGGATTATAAGCACCCCAAATTTAGAGGAGGAAAACAGGAAAAAATAATTTTTAATGTTAAAAGGAGGGTCCGTTTTATAATCCTAGTGCATTTTAATCCTAATGCTTACTAAGAGGGAGCGTCGGTGAAGGTGCGGCTCAGTAAGGTCACAGGAAGCAGAGCGATGTTGCGGGCTCAGACGACGGGGTGTTGCGTCTCAGGAGGGTCAGTAGATGGAAGGTCGGTGATACTGCAGCCTCAGGAATATCGCAGCGGCGGGCGCCATTGATCTGCCAGCGTGCTGCGGGGGTGTCACTGCAGTGGAGCAACTCAGGAGGGTCACAGGATGGGATGTCGCTGCGGCGGCGGGCACCTGATCTGACTGCAGGCTCCATTGAATTGCCCACAGTTGATGCGATGGACTTCAAGAAAATGGCTGTGGAGGCGGCGCATGCACAGAAAGACCTCTGTGGCCATTTTCTTGAAGTCCATCTCGTCAATCTGCGCACACGCCATCTCCACAGCAATTTTCTTGAAGTTCATCGCATCAACTGCGGGCAATTCAATGGAGCCCGCAGTCAGATCAGACGCTTGCTGCCGTGACACTGCAGGGACACCCTCAGTATCGCCGACACTGCCTCTAATGACCCCGCTCCAACACCGCCGCCCCAATAAGCCATATTTGCATTGTAAGACGCACCCCATTTTACCCCCAGTTTTGGGGGAAAATTAATGCATATTACAATTCGTAAAATATGGTACTTTGAGCAGGAACCCGGGAATGAGGAGACTTGGAGAAATACTTATGTGGCTTCTTCCCACCTGGCTCTGTTTGACTGACATTTGAAGGTAGACATAAGTCCATCGAGTTCAACCCATAGGCTAACAAACCTCACTTCTTGATTCCCATGTTTTCTCTGAAATGTTGCTTCTTTTCAGAGTAAAACTTGGCTATTTCTGTGGGTCGGGCAGCATGAATCATCTGACAAGATTCCCTTTAATAAAGGAAAGGGAGGTTCTGACAACTAAGCTATGTTTACTCTGGTCAGATTTGCCTTAAACTAATCTGCAGCTTTTCTATGCTAAATCCTTATCAATAACGAGAACATATACATTCTAAAATATGCAATGTGTTCTTTATAATCAATTTACCTTTTGACAAGTCTCCAAAAATTCATCAATGGTTACTACTCCATCATGATTACGGTCCATCTTCTGTAAAACAGATGAAAATGAATGACCTGTAGCATAATGTGTCAAGTAGGAAGAGCATGTACTAATGTAATGATAATTTCAAGCAGTATTGTTGTGGTATTAAATTGGTTTAGTTAGACAGCATTCAAACCAACAAGTTTACAATTGACTTTCTTTTTCTATCTGTTGCCATTCTCCTGCTTTGAGAGCTTTTATCTTACATAGTGTATAGCTTGTTTTCAAGGAACTCAGCCACCAGAATCTGGCTGAGCATACACAGTAGTTTCATTTCAGGAGAGGAGTCAACTCCTAACATCCCAGTCAGCTTTCTCCAGCACTTTGATTTCTATAAAGCCTTTATCTACTCACCTCCCTCACCTTCCCCCTCAGGTTCTAAGCTGTTATCAGTCCTGTAAAATCATCCACCCCTGGCACCCTTCATAGGTATATTCCAAAGAATTCCTAATCCTGGCTAATCCTGGAATTTTCCTAATGATGGCTCTCACTGTACTGAGCTGTGTACTTGTTCAAATGCACTGTCATCTTTATATGTAAATATAGTGATAACAGTGTAGACTTAGAAAAACACTGGCACACTTTAATATGCACTGACAGGATGAAGCTCTTGGATCAGAACTGTTATTCAAAGGGGATTGTCCACCCCCAAAGCAACCAAGAAATAAGGAGACTACATTGCTCTGAGCCGTTCAATACACAATTTGAGAATACCCCTTTTCTATTACCTGGAAGAATCTCTCCACATGCTCAATGGGGGCATCATCTCGAAGCATGGGGTATGTGTAGCGTCCCATCATGTCATAAATGGATTTCATTATTGCCAGCATTTCCTAAACAAAAATTAAATAGTTTGCCTTAAAACATCCATACTCTTATTTATAGGGAATCAAACAAGAGGTTTTTGCTACCTTATCTGAGACCAGCATGATATAGGAAAAGAAGCCCTGATTCCAACAACGTGTCACTTAGATTACAGGGTGCAGCCGTTCTGACAGATTCCAGGATTTTAGTTTTTACTTTTAGCAGAGCCCATACAGCTGCTCATGCCCACACCAGGCTTTCAGTGCACATTTCTATAGACAGAAGCTGCTACTCACAGAGGGAGTTGTACATGAGCTCACGCGCTGCTGGGTCCGACTAATGATAAGGCTAGGAAGCTTAAGCTAACATTGCAGGTAAACAAAAACACACTTTGTAATAAGAGAGGCCTGGCTGTAATCTCTGTTTTAACTCTTACAACATGCTGCCTTCAGATAACATAGCAAAACCCTGCTGACAAAGTATTTTTAACCTTGTGTCATAATGTTTTTAATTTTTCATATCAATATCTAAAATTAAAACTGCTGTATATATAAAAAAATTTTTGCAGTTTTCACACTAGCCACTAGGCTTATAATAAACTCCTACTTCCTGTTGAGTATATGGATATTATAAGCAGCAGACTGACTCAAACCATACTGAAATGTACATTAGTATTTAAAGAAATCCATTCACCAAACATTTTATGTTGAACTGAACACATCATACAAATGTGGAACTATTTCTTTCTTTTCTTCTTTGCTTCTTTGTTGCAGAGATATTAGAATTTATCAGTCACAGTTTTGGGCACCTAATGAGTTCATTTCCATTTAGTCAAAGCAGGAGCTAACAGTTTTCACTGGGGACGTGTACGTCTTCCTACTTTATGATGTTGCCCAATCATACAAAGACAGCAAGGGAAAGAATAACACGCCCCCACCATTGCTCAGGAAAGGTTTCTTAGGCCTGCAACACACTTCCGCAAAAAACACGTGCGTGTCTCGCGTTCCGTTTTCCGTGTCCGTTTTTTATGTCCGTTTCGCCGGTATGTGTGACATCCATGTAATGGCGTATGCTCGCCGTGCATGCGTGTTGAATGTCTGTGTATGCATGAGATACGTACGTGTCATGTCCGTGTTCAGTCCGTTTGTCTTGATCCGTTTTTGATGGAAAATGACGTTAAAAATGCCTAATCATGAGATTCTGATGTGTCTAATTCGACTATCAGCTGCCATAATCACTAATTGGTAACCTTTGTTTAAACTCATTTAAAAGGGTTAGAATAGCTCGATAGACAGACACAAAGATGTCTCTTTCAAATGAGTGTACTATGTATCTACTCTGATTGATTTCAAGGAGATTTGGTTTATGGTGCCATATGCTAGATTTTAAACCAACAAGTGAGAAAAGGATGTGGATCCACCCCCTAGTCATGCTAAGCAATACACGTTATACGGACGGTATGGATAGCACACGTACATGCTACGTGTCACGAACATGCAGGCACGGACCCATTGACTTTAGCGGGTCCGTGTCTACGTGATGCTAGAGAAACGCGGACATGTCAGCCGTGTGAAAAAAACACACACGTACAATCCACACGGACACACGTTCCGTGTGGCTTTACGTGTGTGTGCCTGTTACCATGTGGTAACATTGGTGCACGTGTGCTCATGCCGCCAGTACGTGTAAAAACGTACCAAACACGTACCGGCAGCACGGAAGTGTGTTGCAGGCTTTAGTGTGTGAGACGTATAATAACTGCCTGATCTCCTGGTTTAACCTCCTGCATGAGTAGAAACTGCTGGGAGTAGGGCACAGATGAATAATACCTTTTAGATAAGGTCTTGGTAGTCAGCATGGGGGGAGGATCAACACAGCTGAGTTTCTGTGTCACATTATACCCTCTTGTCATAGCACTGTCACCTCTGCTGCACTGCCCCTTCCCCCACACTGCTTGTCTAGCGTTTTTATGGTGTATTTTTTGTGGTAAAAGTTACTCTGAATCATGATTCTACAGCGATACCAAAACTGTAAGCATTTTTATTTTAATGAAGTGGAGAAAAACATTTTTGCAATAATTTTTTTTTGTGTTTCGTGTCGCTATTTTCCATGACATTTTTGTTTTTCCATCTATGGAGATGAGATGAGGGCTTGACAAGCTAATATATTTAAAAGTGGCATCAATAAAACTATATAAGGTTTTGATATGTTTAAATTGCATTTTTTAGGGAGGAGTAATGATAAAAAAAAATTGTTTTTTAATTATTTTTTTTTTTATTTCCCTTAGGGGACTTGAATCTGTGACCATCCGATCACATGTGGTATATACTGCGATACAACACTGCAGTATATAGTTGAACAGACAGAGGAAATTACTCAAACGAAGGACAATATAAAATACACTTTTAATTAGATACATCATTAAAAAGGTTGTGTTTTTTGTTTTTTTTTAGAGATAAATACATATTCATGGCAGAAGAATAAATATGATATAATGCAAGATGTGGTGAGCAATATTAAAGTGCAAATAAAAAACATAAGCAGTACGGAGGGGGTGAGGATGTAATAATAGATAATGGTGTTGTAGCAATTACTAGTATATGGATTAGTCACTCTCGATATATATCATTCCCTGTATCTTAGACAATGCAGAAATCATATAGCAATTTTTTTTTGCAGCACATTATATGTCAGGCATGTGTTAAATGTTTAGTAAGAGGACATACAGATTAAAGGGACAACACGAGGATCCTGGACCGCCTGGATCTTTGATGTACGTTTCACTTAGTAGCTTTTTCAAGGAGTATTTTTTTTCTATATGATTTCTGCATTGTCTAAGATACAGGGAATGATATATACATAGCGTTACTAATCCATATTCTAGTAATTGCTATGACACGCCCACGGGGTCCGAGGGGTTACTCGTCACCAGGCCAGTGCTGGGGGTTGGAATGTCACAGCGGCTAGGCCCGGTTCCGTGACCCTGGCGGTGTCAATAAATGAAGAATAGTAGTTCTTCGTGATGCCACCTGTGGTGTGCGGCTATAATATGGGAGCCGCCGCTGCAAGGGGTTTCCTCTGAGGGCCGGTGGTAGTGCAGCTAGGTTTGTATAGCTCTCCACAGGCAGAGCTCGGGCCCACAGGGAGGTTGGGAGTAGTAGTAGTCCACTCAAAAAAAAGGAGTGAGGGGCACGGGAAGGATTGGATGACACAGCGCTTGCAGTTTAAGTTCTTTACTCACTGAGATATAACCGCCTTTGGACTGCCGAACTCCACTGTGATGGGCTCCAGCCAATCCCGGATAGTTCAGAGGTTGGAACCGATGTTTCTTCCTGTGAGTCCTTCCTCCCTGTGCTGGGTTGTGCGAGTCCCTGCGGCCTGAAGCCATGCAGGGACCCGAGTTCCTGAAAGGACCCCGTTCCTGTCCCGTATAGCAGGCAGCGCGAGTCCATTACTGGTGCCGCTCTGTTGTCATGACTCCTGGCTCTATGTGCTGCTGTGCCCCGGGAGCTTTGTGTGGGCCAGAAGACTTGGAACCCTCTGCCCACCAGCCTAGAGCTCCGCACCTTGTAATCTGCGCTTGGTCCTGAGGGAGCTATGGCATAGCTCTCCCCTCAGCAACTGTGTTCTCCCACGTCTCACTTGTTCCGTGTCTGTCACTGTCTGACTACTGACTGAATGGCTGTGCGTGTGTGTCGCCTTACTCCCCGTGTGTAGCTCCACCCCACAGGTAGCTAAACTAGTTGTAGGAGGTCCCCTACCTTGTGATGACCGTCCAAATGACCCTACCCTAGCCCAGTCCCGGTGAGAGGAGAACTAACTGTGTGTTTTCGTGGATTGTAGTGGGTTTTCCCGGTGATGACCTCCTCTGTATCCGAGATGAATACTGCACCCCGGATGAGGGCCGCAGGGGCGCCACAGCTACAACACCATTCCCTATTTTTACACCCATCAATTATCATTAGATGATCCACCTTTATACAGTATGATATAGTATTCATTAGTTGTGTATTTCATTGCAGGATATAGTGGAAAGCTTTGTCTTCTTTAAGGCTCAGCATTTGTTTACCAAGAAGGTTGCGATGGGGGCAAACAGCAAGCTCCTGCTACCATACTAACCCATACTAACCCATTGGCAGTAGCAATACAGGACGCCAACGGGAGCCAGAAAACACGGGTATTGGCACACGTTCCATTTAAATGCCATTATTAGTGATTGACAGCGGTATTTAAATGATTAAGAGCCACGACTGAAGCTCATCGCTGTTAAAAATATATGCGAGCTATTTTAATATGGCCGATTATCTAATGCATAAAGAGGTTTTGTAAGTCATTAAAAATCCTGTGTGTGATGATAATGATACTGCTGAAAAGTCATCTGTACAGAACAGGAAGTAGGAGTTTGTTATAGGCCTAGTGGCCAGTTAAAATATTGCAAGGTTTCTTTTTTTTTTTTTTTTTTGTACATATAGTAATATGTAAAATAAAAAAAATGTACAGTTAACAAAAAACCTGATATAAGCAATCAAAAGTAATTTTCTGATGACACATTCCCTTTAAAATACAGTAGTAGCATTGATACAAGTTTTCACACACTTTGGATACCTCCAAAAATCCTTTATCGTTTACTTTGTATTGTCATCAAACATCCTGTTTATAAATATGTCAATTGTCATTTCTTCAATTGAAATACATATGTAGGTGCCATGAGTCCACCCCAGTTACAGTGTTATGGACATGGTTATGAACTGTTATGAGTATTAAAGGGAACCAAACATCAGCATTTTCCTATATAAGGTGCAGCCAGTGCAGTACTGGCACTATCGGGCACCGTGTGTACATACCATTAGTGGGCAGCTCGGGTGTTTAGGCTGTGAAATTCAACTTTATAAAGTTTGAAAATTCATGCACTTTTTGATTGACGTGTGCACCTCACTGCTAATGTCCGGGCGGGTTATGCACGTGTATCCCCGCCCCCCCACCCCCCCGATGCCTGTTCCTCCCTCTCACTGGTCGTATGTAAATTTCTAATCTTCAGTTACACGGCGTCGGAGTTAGCGCCTGCGCATAGCGCTCATCTGCGGCGCCATGTTTCTGAAGCCCACAGTATTATGGTGCATGAGAGGGCGGTGCATGAGAGGGCGGCGCATGCGCCCTCGCTTCTTCAGATCTGTCGTGACTGCGGGAGCGCACGCGGTCACAACAGGACTGGAGAACAGCTGATCTTACCCTGATTAGCTGCTGCAGACGTCTGCTACGATATCGTCTGCTGCAGCTAATCCGTAAGATCAGCTGTTTTCCAGTCCTGTTGTGATTGTGACCGCGGGAGCGCGCACAACAGATCTGAAGAAGCGAGGGCGCATGCGCCGCCCTCTCATGCACCATAATACTGTGGGCTTCAGAATCAGAAACACGGCGCCGGAGATAAGCGCTATGCGCAGGCGCTAAATCCGACGCCGTGTAACTGAAGATTAGAAATTTACATACGGCCAGAGGGAGGGAGGAACAGGCGGGGGGAAGGGCGGGGATACACGTGCATAACCCGCCCGGGCATTAGCAGCGAGGTGCACACGTCAATCAAAAAGTGCATGAATTTTCAAACTTTATAAAGTTGAATTTCACAGCCTAAACACCCGAGCTGCCCACTAATGGTATGTACACACGGTGCCTGATAGTGCCAGTACTGCACTGGCTGCACCTTATACACGAAAATCCTGATGTTTGGTTCCCTTTAAGAATTATATGAAGATATCCAAAAACAAGATGTAAGATGGCGCTTGAAATATGTACTACACCTATATTCAGCAGACATCATAAGACTCACCAGACATTCTGGGACTTTCATGTGATAAGTGAATCATGCTGACTTAACTCCATATAAATGAGGAAACACGTATACAATATACATATATCGCAGAATAAACTCTTTTTGCAGTTTACCCAATAGAAGACCTGTTATGTATTCTTGGCTCCTAGCCAACTGACTTCTTTAAATGTATGTGAACTTCCGTAATTAAACCAGTCATATGTTCAACCTAGATCTGTGTACATCACCGGTCTCTGGATGAATGAGATAGCATGCTAATGACAAATGACTCAGATGATTTGGATGCAGACGGATTTAAGGTGTAGATGCATAACTTGGATTGCATCACAGTAAAATTATGCCCCCCTTAACAACAGAAAGAACAGATTCCTGATCCAGCTGTATGGTATATTCACATATAGTGGATGTGCTGCGAAAAAGCAAATCAGCATATAATCTGTGGCAGCAAAACTGCTCAAAATTTGCCATGTTTTGATGGAATTTTCTGGCAAAATGTAAATACATAAATAAAAAAACAAAAAAAAAACAGGTCTGTGCTTAAGGGTATGTGCGCACGTTGCTTTTTACCTGCTATTTACCTGCTTTTTTGCTGCTTTTTCTTCTGCGCTGTTTAATGCCAAAATGGATGTGTTCTTCTATTCAAGCAAAGTCTATGGGAATTTGGGTTTCTTGTTCACACTATGTTGTTCAAAATGCAGCCTTTTTGTGGCAGAACTTTGGTCAAAAACTCAGCTTTGCAGTGCAAAACCCAAATGGCAAAAACAATTGACATGTTGCTTCTTTGAAAAGCTGAGTTTTTGACCAAAGTTCTGCCACAAAAAGGCAGCATTTTGAACAACATAGTGTGAACAAGAAACCCAAATTCCCATAGACTTTGCTTGAATAGAAGAACACATCCATTTTGGCATTAAACAGCGCAGAAGAAAAAGCAGCAAAAAAGCAGGTAAAAAGCAGGTAAAAAGCAACGTGCGCACATACCCTTAATCCCTTGGTGCTTCTGTGGTTCTCCTGCCTGATCCTGTTGACCTTGACCTCCTGTGACAACACCACATCCCAAGTGACCCCTGCAGCCTGTTACTGGCTGCAGCAGTCATATGTGAGCAGTTGTCATCACAGGAAGGCAGGTTGGAAAGAATAAAACATGGGCTTAGGTAAGGAAGCCCCCAAATCACCAAGCGAGAAAGGAAATACTGTGGCTTTATTTACATTTTGGCTGCAAAACCCATATGTGTTTAGCAGCTTTATCTTATATTTTGGTGTTCCAATTGAAGTCAAAGGAAGAAAAGCCACATTAAATCCATTTCCAATTTACATCAGAAAGTTATATTTTAGTGTATGTACGCACACTGGTTTTTTGGTGCAGAAATTTTCTGCACCAAAATCTGCACCTTGTGGCTGAAAAACACACCAAAAAACGCATGCATTTTTTGGTATGCTTTTATGCCACGCGTTTTTTTTTAGTGAGATCAATGACTGGAAGGGTTACAAAACGCAAGAAAACAACTGACGTGCTGCTTTTTTTGTTTTCCTGCACCCAAAACTGCAAGGAAAAAAAAGCAACGTGTACACAGCACTTCAGAATTCTCATTAACTTTCCTTGCATAAGGATAGACATGCAGAAAACTGCAGCAAAAACTGCACTCAAAAAACGCATCAAAAACGCAGCATATGCACAAGGCCTTTTAGAGATCAAAAATTGTATTGTAGGTCAGAATACCTACAGTGTATATGGAATTTGCTGGCATTTCATTTACTTAGCTGCTATTGAATTTTGCTGCTCAATTTTCCCCAAAACATCCAGATGGAAAATCCACGGCAGCTCTCCTGTACGTGAGCCCTTAAAGTCAATCTTTTCTAGTAGATTGGCATCCCCGGTATATAGAGATTTCCGGCCTAGAACCCCATAAAATCATGATCAATTTGTAGAGAGTTGGTAGTGCTTTTCACTGCCCATTATCCATAAGTTCTCGGACTTACCTCCTTGGTAATGTATCCATCTTTATTTATATCGTACAGGTTAAAAGCCCACTTTAATTTTTCATGGACACTTCCCCGTAGTAGAATAGACAGTCCAACCACAAAATCCTGTGAAGCAGAAGAGGGAATATAGGATGTTACAAATTAACTGCTAGGAGACCGCTCCAAAATCATTTTGTACAGTGCCGTGCACAGGGTGGGGTGTAGCTTTTACTTATTGTATACGTCATATTATTGTTAAAGGGAACCTGTCAGCTGATAAATGCTGCCCAATCCATGAGCAAAATATATCATCCACTGGCTGTATTATCCCAGCCAGCTATGTTTGACTCTGAAACGCTGCAACGTTTCAGAGAAAAACATACTGGGCACCGAGCCACACTGTACACTAGTCCTATAGGTGGGCCCCCAGCGGCTTCTCCCTGCCCAGGTATAAGCAGAGACTTGTCAGTCACTGCCAACTGGAGTGGTAAAGCCACCGGAAACCCACATGTATGATTAGTGTATAGTGCGCTCGGACCCTGTGTGTTTTTCTCTGAAACGTTGCAGAGTTTCAGAGTCAAACATACCTGGCTGAGACTATACAGACAATGGCTGATACATGCTGCCCACAATTTGGTTCCCTTCAAGGATACCAATTAGTTAGAAAAACATTTGACATATAATTTTGTCAGAAGCATTGAGCGCCAGGGTTCGGAAATAAGGCCCATGTGACCAAGAAGGAGAGGAATGTAGTACTGCGTCAGATGACATGGACTCCATAATCACTTGAACCCAACCAAATTGAGATGAGTTGGACGCAGAGTGAAGGCAAAGCAGCCAACAAGCGATAAACATCTCTGAGAACTCCTTCAAGAGTGGTGGAAACCGTTCTTATGAAGCTGCTTGAGAGAATGTTATGGTTGTTTTAAGCTGTTAGAGTAAAAGTACATAGAAGAATCTAACATTTAGAACATACTCTTGTCTTTTTCACACCAGTTTCTTTACACCTTGTTTGCTTGTCTTCTTTTGTGATTTTGCTGCCTTCAGTCTGAATCTACAATGTCCAGATTCCAGTAAGACTAGGAAAACCATTGCATAAATAGGTGTGTCCAAGGTTTGGATCAGTAGTTATGTATATAAATCATTCACCACACTTTTCCGATACATAAATAATGAAAACAGAATTAGTATTGCCATATGCATAATTGTTAGAACTAATAAAATATGAAAGTATTTCTTCCATAAAATGAATGCTGAAACTGGAAAAAAAAATCAAAACAGCAAAATCTCAGTATTTTGGAGTCACATTAATGTGGCTCCCCTGAGGCTCTGGTCGCCACAGGGTACTGCAACTGAGTTATCTATCTGGGGTAAGTGACAGGTGGTTTGCCGGTGCTCACACTAGGAACGTTTCACATGCAGCTAGGTGCCTTCCCCACAGGGGGAGTGGACTGGGGTAGACAGGGAGAGTTAGCCATCCAGTAGTATGGGACTTCCCACTCACCAGGACAACTACTGGGGGGCGGGTGCCACATGGGGTATAAGAGGAGGTAGCCATGACACATAGTGAGCCTTCCTGGAGGGACGTCCCATGAAACCAGACTGGGTGCAGGAAGGCACCAATGCTGGTGGGACTTCACATATCTTATCTTTCTGTTGCGGGGCCTGGGGCTTGTGAGGAGGAGCTCAGCCCAGGTTCCTTCTGCGGATTGCTGGATAGCGAGGATAAACAGGACATTTAGGCTATGTGCGCACTTACCGGATTTTGCCGCGGATTTTCCGCGGATTTGCTGCATGTTTCGCTGCAGAAAATGTTCATAACATCTCTGCAGTGAATCACCAGCAAATCCTATGGAGAAAAAAAATCCTGTGCGCACTGGGCGGAATTTGACAGCTGCATGTTTTGCTGCGGGAATCCCGCAGCAAAAACAAGTGCATGTGTGAAGCCCCACAGGTGTTGTGTCGGTGCATTACCTTCAGGGACTCCACTCGGCTGGATCCTGTCACAGGTAGGAAATCTTCTATTTGTCGTGACGCCACTCTCAGAATTGCGGTCAGTGGGGACCGCCACTGCAGATCAAGGGATGCCTGGGGCTGATGGTGGGTGCAGTAGGGTGTAGTAGCCTCCTGAGAGTGAGGCAAGCCCCAGGGCCCTGTGTAGGTGTGTAGAACCACAAGGCGCAGAATAACTCCACACAAGCAGGATGTCTTTCAGGGGTTTTACTCATAGTTGATGGCAGGGTGAGTAACCCGGGCGTAGCTGGGATGAACCAGGCTGGAACCAGGTATCCTTCAGGCTGACTTATGATGGTGACTACCGACTCGCCTTCCTTAGCCCTTAGTGGTTTGGGGTAACCCCGACTTTTAGTCCCTATGGGGGTCACCCAGGGAAGTTGCTGAAGCCTCTCTCCCCTTCGTTTGCCGTTTGCTTGTCGCCTGGACCAGATCACTCCAGCTGCTTGCCTCCTGTGAACTATGGGCCCTAACTGTGGCTACGTGGCTGCGGCTTTTGTGGTGTTGTGGTGTGGGCTTTGAGGGCCCCACACCGGCAGGTTTAGCAAGGAAAGGTGGATCTATCCCCGCTCCGGGATCTGCCGCCCGTTTGGGCCTGGTACTCCCTAGCAGTCTCCTTACTTCCCACGCCGTGCTCTCTCTTTAGCTGGAGATGGGTTTCGGGTAGCACTCCTAGGTGACCGTTCTCCCCCGTCGGTAGCCACTGCGCGGGCGCTGTCAGACTGCAACAGCCCCAGGGGTAGGGGTCAGCTCCCCTCGGAGCTCCCTGGACTCTGCACTGAACCGGCTCACTGCTCCTCCTCTCCTGTTCTTGCCTACGCCACCTAGCAACCAGGCTCTCTTACCACACCCCTTGAGTGGAGATGGAGGCTTTTGGCCCCCTCCACTATTCCAGTGGAGGTGAAGGCTTTGCCCCCTCCTGGGATCCCCAGGGGTCCTCTCAAAGGTACATGTGTGAGACCTGATCACTATGCGCCTGTGTAGTCACACCTCGGTCAGCCTTCTGGATTACCTGTATAGTACTGTCCCCAGCATGGGTGCAGTACTCAGTGGTGCCTGACCAGGTCAGGGGCGCCACATTCCCCCTTAGTTATCACCAGCACGTCCTCGGGCTGCAAGACAACATTTTAAAATGCATAAAACATTAAAACATGTAAAACATTTTTAAAACCACCAGGTACCATACATCACCACCCTCCACCCACAAGTCCGTTAACCCACCCAAAACCCTCTCACGTTGGCCGCGCCTTCAGCCACTTCTGGCAGGATGTAGAGGCGGCTTTCATGGTCTGGTGGTCTTCAGGGCATACCTGGCCTGGTGGAGCCGCGCCTTCAGCCTCTTCTGGCAGGATGTAGAGGCGGCCTCCACAGTTGGTGCTGACCAGGTACCCTCTTTGTGGTGGAGAGCCAGGCCCCATAAACAGGCATGCTCTCTGGTTGCAGGTAAGCCAAGGCCCTATATACGGACGTGCTCCCTGGTTGCAGACGAGCCAAGCCCCTAAACAGGCTGACTCTGGTGGTGGTGGTGCCCTCTGGTGTAACTATTTACACTGCGAGAGTTTGTGGCTATAGCCAGTTCATAGCCTTAAGGTTCATTTCTCACATTAGTTTATGTGGGCACATTGCTTAAACTTGAAAACGTTGCAAAACTTCAAACTGGTCAAACAGTAACTTCTCTTCTTACTTTACTTTTCTCTACTCCTCCATACCAGGGCTTGGGCCTGTAGGGCTGCGGCACCTGTTGGTTTCTTGATCTCTTTCTTCGTCTGTAGTGGTCTCATCAGTGGGCTCTTTGTCTGTTCTTTCTCTATCTCTGTCTTTTCTTTCTTCCTCTGTGTCTGTTTCTCTTTCTTTAGGACATGGTGTTACATCTAGCGCATACCAGCCTCTTTCTCCTTGATGCATGGTAAACTGCACTGTGTCTCCCATTCTTAGGTTTCTTCCAGGATGTCCTCTGGGCAAATGAGCTCTCACGTCTCTTCTGTTGACAAAAATGCCTTCTTTCATACCAGGTGCTACGATGAAGCCGTATCCTGATTTTAGGCTAAAATCTTCCACTACTCCTCGACAAAGGGGTCCTCTGACCTGGGCTTTGGCTCTTCTCAGGAACCGTTTCTCCTCTAGGTCTCTGGCCGTTATTTCATCTCTTTGCTCTGGGGACTGCGGTGCAGGGAAAGACTGGGTTCTGTTACGGCGCCGTGTCTTGCGGGCTGGATTCTGCGAGGTACAGCTTACAAGCTCCCAGGTGAGGCTTTTGGGCAGATCTTCTTCAGCAGACGGTGTTAGGTCTTCCTCATCCCAGCGGGAGTATGGCAACATCTCCGGCTCTGGGTATGGATCCACTGCTGGTGGCTCCTGAGTCAGCTCCTCAGCTTCCTGGCCTCCCCTCCCCCTTAGTTCTTCTGAGCACTCCTTTGGTGGCAGTGCTGGGGATGGACTTTCATCAGCAGGCCCAGGCGGGGGACTCTTTGGCGTGGTTGCTGCAGGGGTTGCCGGAATCCTCTTGGGGGTATGCGGAGGTAGCATGTACCGGTCCACCATCTCCTGTGGGAACTTGGCCTCCAGGTCAGCCTTCAGCTGCCAGTATGCGGGGTCTTCACCTACCAGGGACTTCCTAGCAGAGACCTCCTTGGACTGGGGAGCGGTGTCTGCTCTGGCCTTGCAGGCCGGGGTAAATGGTGATACAATCTTATCTTGGCGGGCCGGGCAGGGCATCGCTGCGGCGGCCTGGATCGGCGTCGCTGTCGCGGCTTGGATCGGCGTCGCAGCTGCGATGGGGTCTTTGCAGGCTGGGCTGGGCGTCGCTGCAGCGATCTGGGCTTGGCGGGCCGCACCTGACGGGGCTGCGGCCTGGTTCAGCACCTCACTTGCGGCGCGGACGAGCGTTGCGGCTGCGGTAGGGTCTCGGCGGGCCGGGCCTAGCATGGCGGCGGCCTGGGTCAGCGTCACACCTGCGGCGCGGATGAGGGTCGCGGTGGCAGCCGGTTCTCTGCGGGCCGGACTGGGCGTTGCTGCAGGGACCGGGTCTTGGTGGGCCGAGCAGGGCATCGCTGCGGCAGCCTGAGCTTGGCGGGCTGCACCTGGCGTGGCTGCAGCCTGCTTCAGCGTCGCCGCGCCGGACGCCTCTTCAGGGACCGCGGACGTGGCAGCAGGGGTCGGGGCACTCGCGCTGGCAGGGGCATCACTGGACTCACCCATCGGTGGCAGCATCGGGGTCTGAGTCGTCACCGCCCGGTCTGGCACTCGGCGCGCGGCTCTCTCTTCATAGGCCTGAACCGCCGCGGTCATTCCCAGGAACTCCGCACGTCCCTCTCTGATCAGCCTTCCGACCCTGGCCTCCAGTTGATCGCAGAACTCGGCAAGCTCCCGACACCACCAGGCAGCGGAGCCTGGCTCTGGGTCTCTGCATTCAGACGCCATTTTCTCTAACAACAAGCTGCTGGCTTCTTTTCCGTTCCGCCGTCTCTGGACGCTTCCGCTCTCTTCACAAGCGAGGTCAGAACTCTGCAGGGGATCTCTGGGTAGCCACACCTCTTCGTGGGCGGTAACGTCTCCCAGCGCGGGCTGCTGTTGTTTTTCAGCGCGCTTTTCATGGTGGCAATATGGCGGCGCTTCCAATTTTCCAAGCGGACCGCCCAGGCACATGGTCACCTGTCTGGACAGGTCTAGTCCTTATCCTGTTCGTGACGCCAGATGTGAAGCCCCACAGGTGTTGTGTCGGTGCATTACCTTCAGGGACTCCACTCGGCTGGATCCTGTCACAGGTAGGAAATCTTCTATTTGTCGTGACGCCACTCTCAGAATTGCGGTCAGTGGGGACCGCCACTGCAGATCAAGGGATGCCTGGGGCTGATGGTGGGTGCAGTAGGGTGTAGTAGCCTCCTGAGAGTGAGGCAAGCCCCAGGGCCCTGTGTAGGTGTGTAGAACCACAAGGCGCAGAATAACTCCACACAAGCAGGATGTCTTTCAGGGGTTTTACTCACAGTTGATGGCAGGGTGAGTAACCCGGGCGTAGCTGGGATGAACCAGGCTGGAACCAGGTATCCTTCAGGCTGACTTATGATGGTGACTACCGACTCGCCTTCCTTAGCCCTTAGTGGTTTGGGGTAACCCCGACTTTTAGTCCCTATGGGGGTCACCCAGGGAAGTTGCTGAAGCCTCTCTCCCCTTCGTTTGCCGTTTGCTTGTCGCCTGGACCAGATCACTCCAGCTGCTTGCCTCCTGTGAACTATGGGCCCTAACTGTGGCTACGTGGCTGCGGCTTTTGTGGTGTTGTGGTGTGGGCTTTGAGGGCCCCACACCGGCAGGTTTAGCAAGGAAAGGTGGATCTATCCCCGCTCCGGGATCTGCCGCCCGTTTGGGCCTGGTACTCCCTAGCAGTCTCCTTACTTCCCACGCCGTGCTCTCTCTTTAGCTGGAGATGGGTTTCGGGTAGCACTCCTAGGTGACCGTTCTCCCCCGTCGGTAGCCACTGCGCGGGCGCTGTCAGACTGCAACAGCCCCAGGGGTAGGGGTCAGCTCCCCTCGGAGCTCCCTGGACTCTGCACTGAACCGGCTCACTGCTCCTCCTCTCCTGTTCTTGCCTACGCCACCTAGCAACCAGGCTCTCTTACCACACCCCTTGAGTGGAGATGGAGGCTTTTGGCCCCCTCCACTATTCCAGTGGAGGTGAAGGCTTTGCCCCCTCCTGGGATCCCCAGGGGTCCTCTCAAAGGTACATGTGTGAGACCTGATCACTATGCGCCTGTGTAGTCACACCTCGGTCAGCCTTCTGGATTACCTGTATAGTACTGTCCCCAGCATGGGTGCAGTACTCAGTGGTGCCTGACCAGGTCAGGGGCGCCACACATGTCACTTCTTTTCCGCACATCGCTGCGGGATTTCACTCCATTGACTCCAATGTTAATCATGAAATCCCGCAGGGAATAACGCAGGCAGTAAATTCTGTGCGGTTCACTGCGTTTTCCTGCGTTATTCCCTGCGGTATTTCGCGGTTTACCTCCGGTAATGTACATCACCTGTCTGCGGTTTGCAGGGAAGTGATGTCATTACAGGAAGAGGAAGCGGAGCAGAGAGTAAACACACAGAGATCACAGACATAGAACACAGACACAGACACATAGAACACACATAGAACACACATAGAACACACATAGAACACATCACAGACATAGAACACATAGACACAGACACATAGAACACACATAAAAAGAAAACGGAAATATAGAAAACAAAGAACGTGGGCTCCGCTGCATATTCACCGTCCAGCCGAGGTAAGCACACAGCGGCGGCCCGGTATTCTGAGGCTGGGGAGGGAGAGGGGCAGGGTTAATGTCCCCCGCCTCACTCCCCCTCCCGCAGCCGAGAATATCAGCCGCAGCTGCCCCGGCACTGTCGCATGCATTATGCGGCAGCACCGGCGTGTCCTCGGCTCTTCTTGCCACCGTGTAGCAGTGGCAGCAAGGTAATACAAGGGGTTAATGATGGTGGGGGACCACCGCCATTAATTCCAGGCTTGATCATGGCAGCGTCTATGTGACAGCTGACATGATCAACCCGTAAGTAAAGTGAAAAAAACACAGACACCGAAAAATCCTTTATTTTAAATAAAACAAACAAGCCTCGTTCACCATTTTATTAACCCCTCCCGCACCAAAGCTCCGGCGTAATCCACCACTCCGGCGTAATCCACAGGTCCTGCGCTGCTTACATCCAGCCGCGACTGTCACAGACACAGCGCTGAATGAAAGCAGCAGACAGCAGAGGTAATTACCGGTCATTTCCCACGGCCGGTAATGTGAACTCACTGCCGACCGTGGGAAATGCAGCGATCTGTCATCTATCTATCCCTCTATCTGTCTGTCTATCTATCTATCCCTCTATCTATTCTTCTGTCTATCTACTATCTCAGAATTAAATGACTTTTTTTTTTCTTTTTTTTTTTTTTCAATGTGCTTTATTGCATTGAATGCAATAAAGCACATCCCAACCCGCACACGGCAAAACCGCGGCAACACCGCGAATAATACCGCGGTAAAACCGCAGCAAACCGCGGCAAACCGCATGCGGTTTTCGGGTGCGGTTTCCCGCGGTTTTTTACCGCAGGTGCGGTAATCTTTGAGAGCATGCGGAATTTTCTCAAGAAAATTCCATTTCCCAGTGCGCACATAGCCTTACACTGACATCGGTAACCACCTGGATCTTGCACCGGATAACCTGAGATTTACCAGCAGTGAACCAGTATGCTCTCGGGCATTCTCCTAACAAGTGAGTCAAACACCTGAATTGGAGCTCTTGCCTCATCCCCATTATTTACCGGCAATGCCATCCCGCGCTCCGTCACCTACGGCCCACTACCAGCCAGCCGGCCATCCTCCCCGGGCACCCATTCCACCAGTGGGGAGTGACTCCATCTTGGCTGCAATCAACATCGACCCCCGGTGAGAAGAACCCTGCAGCGGCGGCCCCCTTACCTGGCTGCACACCACAGGTGGTGTCACGAAAATATTATTTTATTGTCTCCCTTGTACATATCCCCCATTTAAGCGACCCCCCCCCAGGGTCACGGAACCGGGCAACGGCCACCCAATGAACTATCCCAGTGATATACCGCCTGGGACCGAGTACCCCAAAGCCCTGAGGTGCATCATTAACTCCCCCCAGAATAGAAAGAGATCAAGAAGTTGTTTGACCCCAAAATGGTAGTAATAAAAAACTTCAGCACACTCCAGAAAAAACAAGCCCTTAAATAAAACTATTACTCTTAACATAAAGGTAACTGGAATATGGCAACAAAAACTATTATTTTTTATTTTTTTTTTAAATAGTACAACAAAACTATATAAATTTGGTATCACCATAACTTTACGAACTCATGAGACAAAGTTACCAGGTCAATTTTACCGCAAAGTGATCATTGCAAGAACAAATTTCAAAAAAACAATGGCAGTTACAGTATATCCCACTTGGAATTTTTTCAAATTTTTCCAATAAAATGTATGGTTTTGTTAAAAAAAAAAAACTTGTCCAGCAAAAAACAAGTCATCATATGGTGATATTTGATGAAAGAGTTGAAAAATTACTGGGACTCCAAAGAATTAAAGGGGTTTTCCCACAAACAAAGTTTATTTTAATCAATAGAGCTTGGAATAATAATAAGTTCCACTTTGGATGGGTTAAAAAACGATCTTGTGCTGAGATAATCTTATACAGTGCCTTGTGAAAGTATTCAGCCCCCTTGAATTTTTCAACCTTTTCCCACATTTCAGGCTTCAAACATAAAGATTACAATTTTAAATTTTATGGTGAAGAATCAACAACAAGTGGGACACATTTGTGAAGGTGAACGATATTTATTGCTTATTTTAAACTTTTGTAAAAAATAAATAACTGAAAATTGGGGCATGCAATATTATTCGGCCCCTTTAAGTTAATACTTTATAGCGCCACCTTTTGCTGTGATTACAGCTGCAGTCGCTTGGGGTATGTGTCTATCAGTTTTGCACATCGAGAGACTGAAATTCTAACCCATTCTTCCTTTGCAAACAGCTCGAGCTGAGTGAGGTTGGATGGAGAGCGTTTGTGAACAGCAGTTTTCAGCTCTTTCCACAGATTCTCAATTGGATTCAGGTCTGGGCTTTGTCTTGGCCATTCTAACACCTGGATACGTTTATTTGTGAACCATTCCATTGTAGATTTTGCTTTATGTTTCGGATCATTGTCTTGTTGAAAGACAAATCTCCGTTCCAATCTCAGGTCTTTTGCAGACTAAAACAGGTTTTCTTCAAGAACGGTCCTGTATTTGGCTCCATCCGTCTTCCCATCATTTTTAACCATCTTCCCTGTCCCTGCTGAAGCAAAGCAGGCGCAAACCATGATGCTGCCACCACCATGTTTGACAGTGGGGATGGTGTGTTTAGGGTGATGAGCTGTGTTGCTTTTACACCAAACATATCGTTTGGCATTGTGCCCAAAAAGTTCAATTTTGGTTTCATCTGACCAGAGCACCTTTTTCCACATGTTTGGTGTGTCTCCCAGGTGGCTTATGGCAAACTTTAAACAATACATTTTATGGATATCTTTGAGAAATGGCTTTCTTCTTGCCACTCTTCCATAAAGGCCAAATTTGTGCAGTGTACAACTGATTGTTGTCCTATGGACAGACTCTCCCACCTCAGCTGTAGATCTCTGCAGTTCATCTACAGTGCTCAAGCGTTTCTTGGCTGCATCTCTGATCCGTCTTCTCAAATTCTCAAATTTTTGAGGGATGGCCGGGTCTTGGTAGATTTGCATTAGTATGATGCTCCTTCCATTTCAATATGATCACTTGCACAGTGCTTCTTGGGATGTTTAAAGTTGTGGAAATCTTTTTGTAACCAAATCCGGCTTTAAACTTCTACACAACAGTATCACGGACCTGCCTGTTGTGTGCCTTGGTCTTCATGATGCTCTGTGTGCCTTATGCAGAACACTGAGACTATCACAGAGCAGGTGCATTTATACGGAGACTTGATTACACACAGGTGCATTATATTTATCATCAGTCATTTAGGACAACATTGGATCATTCAGAGATCCTCAATGAACTTCTGGAGTGAGTTTGCTGCACTGAAAGTAAAGGGCCGAATAATATTGCATGCCCCAATTTTCAGTTGTTTATTTTTTATTTATGATATTAATTAATATTGTTCACCTTCACAATTGTGTCCCACTTGTTGATTCTTCACCATAAAATTTAATTTTTTTTTATCTTTATGTTTGAAGCCTGAAATGTAGGAAAAGATTGAAAATAATTAAGGGAGCCAAATACTTTTGCAAGGCACTGCATATGTGTCCCTGATATGAACTGTGTAATAGCTGTGTCTGACCGTACAGGGACATGGTCTAATCATACCACATCTCCTTGGCAGGGGAGGAAGTAATAAAGTATACAGACATTACAACATGGGATCACAAATAAATCTTTCTTTGAAATAAAACATTTAAAAAAAAAAAAAAATAGGCAGGGAAATGTTTTACCTCGCAGAAAGAATCAGCTATGATTCTGTTTTATAATGTTTGTATTCTCTCTTTTGCGTTCTCCATGACCCAGGAGATATGGTATGATCAGATCATGTCCCTGTACGGTCAGACACAGCACATAAACAGTACATAGCAGGGGCACAGCAAAGCAGCCATAACCATGCTCCTTTCTAGAGCCATACCTCTCCCATCCCCCACCTCACCATGTCCTATTCTGCACCCCCCTAAATTAAGAAACTTCCCAGGATCACTTGATTCTAGGAGGTTTCAGGCAAATTACATCTGAGATTTGCTGAATAGGTAGACTATATACTAGACAAGGATAAATAATATATATTTATTTTTTTCAATAACTGTAATTGTCTTACCTCAAACCGGATGGCTCCAACTCTGTCCATATCAAAGGCATTGAAAAGAAAGTGCGCATACATTGTGGCATCTGAAAAGACAGGAGCTATAGTCATTGTTACAGAATTATTCATTCCTATTATTATGGGAAGAGATTCATGGTTAATCAGGATTAGTTTTGTGTTAAAAGGATGGTCCAAAAGCAAAGTTGAATTTCATTCTAAATGTTCATCTGTTTAATGCAACAATCTACCGTAATCACTTTTCTGATATACTTAAATGTAAAATGCCCTACAGTTCTGCCTCTATTCTATCTTCCCGCTTTTTAAAAATTGTTTTTTTTTATATTTTCAATCCAGTGACATTTAATTAGAGAATCCCCAGTGCTTGTTGAGATACTCTCAAACAGGACGTCATCATGGAGCAGGAGCTCCGGTCACTACAGCAGCTGCTTTCCCAACCTAAAACGGGCTTTACACGCTGCGACATCGCTACCGATATATCGTCGGGGTCACGTCGGTAGTGACGCACATCCGGCGCCGGCAGCGACATCGCAGCGTGTGACGCAAAGGAGCGACGATCAACGAGCGCAAATACGTGTGATATCGTAGCTCGTCACGTCGCTCATTTCCACAATATCGCTGCAGCGACGGTACGATGTTGTTTGTCGCTCCAGCGGCATCACACATCGCTGTGTGTGATGCCGTTGGAACGACAAACATCTCCTTACCTGCCTCCACCTGAAAAGGAGGAAGAAAGAGGTGGCCAGGAGGTTCCGGCTGCTCATCTCCTCCCCTCTTTTTCTATTGGGCGGCGGTTCAGTGACGCTGCTGTGACGTCTCTGTGACGCTGAACGAACCGCCCCCTTAGAAAGGAGGCGGATCGCCGGTCACAGCGACGTCGCAGGGCAGGTAAGTGCGTGTGACACTGCCATAGCGATAATGTTCGCTACGGCAGCGATCAACACATATCGGCTGTACGACGGGGGCGGGTGCTATCGCGCTCGGCATTGCTAGCATTGGCTAGCGCTGTCGCAGCGTGTAAAACCTGCTTAAAACAATACATCATCAGTGATGTCCATCTCAGGGGAGGGCTAGTCTCTGATCTACTGAGCAGGTATCGGTTGTCAATTCCGACACATGCTCAGTTTGTGCTCCCAGTGCTATATTCATTTGAATGCACAGTGACAGTGCGCGCCAACACCAGGTCTAATGAGAAGTAACAAGCTGGCAAGAGAGTGCACTGTCAGTGTACATTGAAAAGGAGAACGCAGGGAGAGCAGAGACAAATCCTGCCCTAAAAATGAACGTTACTGATTATGCTTCGTTTCAGGGTGGGGAAAGCAGCTGCAGTAGTAACCAATTTCCGCTCCCCTGATGATGACCCATTTGGGTATCCCAGCATGCACTGGGTTTTCTCAAACTAAATGTCATTGTAACAGAAGTAAAACAAAATAAACATTCAAAAAAGCAGAAAGAAAGAGTAGAAAGGGAACGGTATAGAGTTTTTAACTGAAGTATATTAGAAAGGTGATTAGTTTATTAAATATATTGACATTTAGAATAAAATTAAACTTTGATTTCGGACCACCCCTTTAAGATCACAGGAATTGTTTTCAATTTTTTTGTGGCTGCATTCTTAGAACAATAATGATTTTATATTGACCTCACTCTATGAGGGATTATTTTTTGTTCTATTTTTCAGGGACACCATTTTTGAGTACATATAACTTATTAATTAACTGTTAACTCTTTCTGAAGACAAATGAAAGAAAGCTATTAATGCTTTGTTTTTTAAAACATTTTAAATTATGCTTTGGAACAAGTTGTTTGTTTTTTTTTTGTTTTGGGTTTTTTTTGCACTATTTTAGGGACAATATGTTGTTTGGTCAATTTTTATTGTTTAATTTTTTTGGAAGCAGCATACTGAAGAAAAACAATTCTATTATTTGCTGATCTTTTTTTTCCCTCCACTGTTACTACACAGAATAAATAATAAGACAACAGTTTTATAGCATTTTTTTAATGTAAAAAATGTGAAATATTTTTGTGTGTTTTCTACTTACATTTTGATTTTGTTAACATTTTTGCATATTGTCGAAATCATGTTTTGAGGTTAGTGTGAAGAAAGACCATAGTGATCAATGTTTGTAAGGTTAAGTTCACACAAACGTATACAAAAATCCTCCGATTTTCTATTATATTGTCATCCGTATGGCATCTGTGGCACCCCTGCAGCTCCAGGCACCACCGGGTACTGCACCTCATCAGTATTCATCTCAGATACAGAGGAGATCATCACCGGTAAACCACCATAACTCATCCAACACATAACACGGGAGCTCCTTCACTGGGACTGTGCCAGGGTAGGTGCCGGGGTTTGCCATCACGAGGTATGGAACTTCCTGACCACTAGTTCAGCAACCTGGGAGGTGGTGCACCCTCAGGGGAAGTGAGGAGCCATCTCACACAGTATTCAGTTAGCTCCAGGCACAGCAAGCGCCAGGTCAGACTCCGGAAGAGACGTCGGAAGACACTACAAAGAAAGGAACCCGTGGTCAAGAGCTGGAGGCTCAACCCAAGTTGTTAGGAAGAAGGGGGATCCCAGGGTTCTCGGGGAGTGCAGCAGGCACCCATGACTCGTTCCACGGCCCAGGAGCTGGGGGTGGAGAGAAGACCAATGGAAAGGACACACAGAAGGAAACACCAGCCTTGACCTTTGAACTATCCGTGATCGACTGGAGACTAACACAGTGAAACCCCAGCATTCCAAAGGCGGTGACATCTCAGTGAGTAAAAAATCCTTGACTGCAACCTCTGTCTTGTCCCATCATTGCCGGCGCTCTCATCTTCGCGCCCCTGCACCATATGCGACTACTACTCCCAACATCCTCCTTGGGACCTAGCTCTACCTGTGAAGAGCTGTAACAACCAAGCTGCGTCCCCATCTGCCCTAGAAAAATATATTTTCCGTAGCGGCGGCTAATAATTGGCCGCACACCACAGGTGACATCACGAATAACTACTCCTATCATCCCCATCCCTATCTTTATTGACACCGCCGGGGTCACAAAACCGGGCCTGGTCGCTGTGACATCCCAAACCAACACCGGCCCGGCGACAAGTAACCCCCCCCAAGACCCCGTAGGCGCGTCACATCCATTTGTATACATTAGCAGCTATATTACATTTACAAGACAAAATACACTTTCTTGTGTTAAAAATTTGCAATGTTCTGTATCTGTAAAAGTTTTACGATCTATGGATGATCTGTTTGGGATCAAATTTATTTTTTGCACTCTCATAGACTTGCGTAAGCATTCAAAATATAGAAGAGAATTTTCACAGTGGTCTCTCTGCTGTTTTGAGACTAGTGACAGCCTTAGAACTGGAGCCTCCCATCTCCATCTAGACTCCTCATTTAAACAAAGTTTCCTTTCTTTTGGTGTCTCATACCTTAAGCGGGCTTTACACGCTGCGACATCGCTCAAGTGATCTCGTTGGGGTCACGGAATTTGTGACGCACATTCGGCCGCTTTAGCGATGTCGTTGCGTGTGACACCTATGAGCGATTTTGAATCGTCGCAAAAACGTTCAAAATCGCTCATCGGTGACATGCCCCCCTATTCTCAATTATCGCTGCTGCTCGGTGTACGAAGTAGTTCGTCGCTCCTGCGGCAGCACACAATCGCTATGTGTGACACCGCAGGAACGATGAACCTCATCTTACCTGCGGCCGCCCGCAATGAGGAAGGAAGGAGGTGGGCGGGATGTTCCAGCCGCTCATCTCCGCCCCTTTGCTTCTATGGGGCGGCGGTTCAGTGACGCTGCTGTGACATCGCTGTGACGCTGAACGAACCGCCCCCTTAGAAAGGCGGTTTGCCAGTCACAGCGACGTCACAGCGTGTAAAGCGGCCTTTAGTTTCAGTTTTTGTTGCCAGCAGCTCAGAGCAGTGCAGGTCAGCTGTAGTTGCTTTGAGCCAACTGCCATTTAGGTTTAAATACTGGAGCTTTCCCAGCAGTCCTTGCTGCTGTTAGAATTTATTCTACTTTGGCCAGCCTGGTGGAAGGAGCTGCTGAGGAATTGTCCTGTACCCATCCATCTGCTACTTTAGAGTCTGTCTGCTGCTGTCAAGTTTGGTGTTTGTATCCTTCTGTGTATTCCCCGTCTGTTTTTCCTTTCCCTCCGTATTTATTAGTGTAGTGGCGAGTCTAGTGAACTCGTCGGCCTACTCACTAGGCAGGGTGAGTTTAGGGCCAGCTGAGGGTCCAAAATATCCTGCTTGCCAACAGGTTGAAAGAACCTGTATAGGGACGCTAGGGAGCTCAGGAGCCAGCCTGAGGTGTGTTCAGGAGGTGCTCCCTTACCCCTCTCCCTAGCGATAGGGACCTCCATTGTATCGTGACCCCGGTGCTCCCCCCTTTTTGTTTGTGGTGTTTTTGTTGTGCGCCAGACGCCTGTTGGTCTGACTACGAGTGTCACGCGTTACATATGGACATCTCATACTCCATGCGTGACAAGAATAGTGCATACTGTGATTTTTTTCCATGAGGATATTAGGTCCATGTGAAGACTATGGCCATCTGAGCAGCTATATTGAATAACATTGGTCCGAGTGCTGTCAATTTTTTTCTTGGAGAGAATTTGGACCAAAAATACGGTGGCGCGAATGTAGCCAAAGTGTGCATTGGCGATTTCTGGGGTTGTACATATTCTAAGGGTGAGTAGAATACATAATAATGCCCAAAAAGTATCATCTATGTCAAGCGCATGGCCATGTTAGTGGTATCCATAGTGCCTTGATCTGTAGACATACGCAGACAAATGGGACATCAGCTGCAATGTGAACCCATTTTTGGTCCGCAGTCGTAGTAATTTCGTTCAGTCATGTGGCTGGTAAAACATAGATCCTTTTATAATCTTAGCACCAGTGCTTCAGAGAAGTCGACCAAAATTACACACATTATTTGGCTATTCACCATTTTTAGGTCAGTAGTCTACATGAAAGTGTTCTTCATCTTCCGAATCTCCAACAGGAAATCATTCAGATAACAACATGATTACTTTTCTTAGAGATCAGGAGCTAAATCCCACAAGTACATTAAATAAATCTTTTACTAAAATACAGTTCTTTGTGGATGCCTTGCTCCACAATGTCCAGCTTCATGCCTCTCACCTTATCGATCCGTTCTTGAAATTACAAAGTAAAGAGCTTTTCTTTCTTTCTTTCTTTGTTTCTTTTTTTTTTTCCAAAGTCAAATAATATTCCTCATTCTTTCTAATTTTCCGATGGTTAAAAGGTTGGAAGTTAATGTAAAAGGCTTCCTTTGTTATGCAGGGTGATGATGTACAAGACCTTTAGCATTTTAGCATCATTGGTTTTAACTATAGATTACAGCAGTTTGTCATCTTCAAGTAGAGTAAAAATAAATCAGAATCTGGCGTCCGAAGCTCAGTTAAGCACTGAGACTTGGAACAGGGACTTCATAAATAAAGGAACAGCAAAGAGCATAATCCCCTCAGGCCTTTAACTAGGCTTATGCTGGACCTTCTAAGGTCAATTGTGTGGGTTGCCCAATGCAGTGCAAATTAACCAAAGCCTTGTTACTGTTTCCTCCCAAAAGAAGATGGGATCGCGTAAACCATGCATCGAGGGAAACAACATTGTTGAGATGCTTGGAGCTGCAGAAGGCTGACAAAGAATTTCTAAACAAAAAGACACTCCCAAAATGCAGTCTGAACAGGTGCAAAACTGAACATGACATTTAATAACAAAAAAAAAGATAGTTGCACTTAGTAATGCTAAAGCATGCAAACATTGAATGCAAGAATATAGATATGCATTACTGCTTATAGAAATTTGGGAAAAATTGAGATATTTAGCATACAAAAATGGTCATTTCTATATCAGCCCAGTAGCCACATCAAGGCATATCTCGATACTTGATAACCTACACTATACTAAAGCCTCTCCCCCATTAGCTACAGGGGATTTTATTCTTCAGTAGCAGGTTCCTACATGCCCATACATATGGAGGTTTTTAACCCAGGGAGAGGCTAATGCATATCTATATTCTTGCATTCTTCAATTTTTGCATGCTTTAGCATTACAGAGTGCAACTGTCTTTTTTGTTATTATATGTCATGTTCAGTTTTGCACCTGTTCAGATTGCATTTTGGGAGTGCCATCAGTCATTGTGTCTAGATTATGGAGTTATGCCCTCTAACTGTGCACCCATCCCCCATTAGATACAGGTGATTTTATTCTTCAGTAGCAGGTTCCTACTTGCCCATACACATGGATGTTTCTAACCCAGGGAGAGGCTTTAGTTTAGGGTAGGTTTCCAGTATTATGAGATTACCTTGACGTGGATACTGGGCAGATATTGAAATGTCCATTTTTGTATGCTAAATATTTCAATTTTTCCTAGATTTCTATAAGCAGTAATGCATGTCTATATTATTGCATTCAATGTTTGCATGCTCTAGCTTTACAGAGTGCAACTGTCTTTTTTTTGTTAAAGAATTTCTAAAGGCCTGTGTGCAATAAACCACCGTTAGACAAATTGTCAAATAATTGAGAAAATTCAGGACTTCTGCTATTTTCCCTTAGAGTTGATGTCCCGCTAAAGAGGTTTTCTTTTTAAGAAAAATCCTTTTACCTGACTGCAATTTGTTTAACACCCCTCCCCCCAAAAAAAACCCCTAAAAAAACCCTATACATTTTTCACCCTTCAATGGGTGAAGACCCTTTGCTGGACCCGGAGTGGGTGAATAAAGCCATTTTTTTATTTTAAAACACAAATTGCAGCTAGATTACATGGGTTTTCCAAAATCGGGAAATTCCCAAAAGATTATACTAAGAGCACAATCCTGAAAAAGGTGAGAAAGAACCGAAGAGTAATAGCAAAAACTTACTGAAGACTCTGTAGAGATGAGCGGTGTTCGAATCAAACTGTTCGCAAATCTCAAATTCGACCTGTTTTAGGCGTTGTTCGAGTCGTTCGACGAACACGAACAATTAGCTTCAAGTTCGACAGTTCGAGGTTATGTTCGATAATGGTTCGATCACCAAAAGCGTAACTGGCTTTTCACAGTAATACTGTCATTCAATGTTAATACAGTGGAACCTTGGTTAACGAGAACAAACCGTTCTGGGAGTGTGCTTATTAACCAAGTTACTCGTTTAGCAAAGCAAGATTTCCCATAGGAAATCATTGCAATACAGACAATTCCTTCCACAACTTGTTAAATGTCCCATCCTGGTCCCCTATTGTGCCATTCCATACACGCACACACACATATTATGCTCACCTTACCTTCCGTTCCATCGCCGGCCTCCTGGGACTTGCAGTCCACCGGTACAAGATGTGTATCGGGTAACCATCGCGACCGATGCCGGAACTTCCGCTGCCAGAGCGCTGACGTCAAAGGCAGGAGCCGCTTGCCTCTGATTGGCCAGGGGAAGTTGCTTCCTCGCTGCGATGGTTACCCGATACACGTTGTTTGCCGGTAAAGGATGTGTATCGGGTAACCATCGCGACGAGGGAGGAACTTCCTCTGTCAGACACTACTCAAAGGCAGCGCGCTGGCAAATCAGAGGCAAGCAGCTCCTGCCTTTGACTTCAGTGCTCTGTCAGCAGAAGTTCCAGCATCGGTCGCGATGGTTACTCGATACCCATCTTGTACCGGCAAACTACAAGTCCCAGTAGGCTGACGATGGAACGGAAGGTAAGGTGAGCATAATATGTGTGTGTGCGTTCGTGTTTGTGCATGTTTGTATGTGTTTGTGTTTGCTTGACATTGTTTTCAATGGTGTTCGAAGATGTTCGAAAGTGTTCGACGAACAAACCCCAAGTTCGCCGAACCGAACTCGAACACTAGGGTGGTGGCTCATCTCTAGTCTACTATTAGAGTTGTCTTCATGGATGCACTTCACAGAGGAACCACTAGATTCCAAAAATCATTGCGGCCCATTTCAATGAGACTACCTGGACATTCCACAATGCTTCTGAGAAAAGGAGATGAAAGTGATTTTTTTTTACCACAAATGCTAAGCTTTGTGGTTCAAAAAAGAAGAACACTGTCCATCATCACCAGAACCTCATCCCATCTGTGAAGCATGGTGGAGGGCGCTGCAAGGTTTGGGGTTCCTTTATGATCATTGAGGAATAAGTTTAAAAGTGTATTAGAAGATTTTACTGAAGAAAGGTAGAATAGCCTCAAGATGGAGAGATGTTGGGTGATACATGAGGACAGTAAGCCAAAGTATAGAAATAAATCACCTATAAAGAATGGTTAAAAAACAAGATTTGTGATTTGTAATGGTCAAGTCAGAGTCACAACCTTAACCCTATCAAGATGCTGCCGCTGTGCCTACAATGATATTGCATATTGCAGATGTAACTGGCTCTGCGCTACTATTTGGACAGGAGCTGCCTGCTACGTGCACTAGTTGGGTCCATAAATCAGACCAGACTAGCGCATGCTGCAATTTTATTCACATGGACCTCATTTGGTAATTCATAGACTAACATTGGTCCAAATGCTGTCCAGTTGAGGACAGTTTTTTTACACTGACAGCACCTTGACCGAAAATACATTCATGTGAACATATCCTTAGAAACATAAAAACAGAAATCAAGCTGTGGTTGATGCATAACATAAAGGATATCAATTGATCCCAATGACTTTTGATGAAGTTAATGGTATTCTGTCACAGAGAACTCCATATTACTGGAAAAACTAGTGCCACATGTTGGTCTATTCTTCTGGGAAATATGATAGAATCTGCAACAAAGGCTTCAATTCAGATGTGTACAGAGCCTAAAACATGGATACAATGGTATCTGGTTCAGCCAATTATCTGTGAGCCAAATCTCATGGACTCCATTGCAGCAAATGATGGATTAATTTGTAGTCACTGCTGATACTGTAATTACAGTGGTTAGCTGTACCCCACACAACTTGTAGCATTAGGGTACCTTCACACTTTAGCGATGCAGCAGCGATCCGACCAGCGATCTGACCTGGTCAGGATCGCTGCTGCATCGCTACATGGTCGCTGGTGAGCTGTCAAACAGGCAGATCTCACCAGGGACCAGTGACCAGCCCCCAGCCAGCAGCGACGTGCAAGCGACGCTGCGCTTGCACGGAGCCGGCGTCTGGAAGCTGCGGACACTGGTAACTAAGGTAAACATCGGGTATGGTTACCCGATGTTTACCTTAGTTACCAGCTCACACCGCTTAACTTAGCGTGTGCAGAGAGCAGGAGCCGGCACTGGCAGCGTGAGAGCTGCGGAGGCTGGTAACGAAGGTAAATATCGGGTAACCACCTTGGTTACCCGATGTTCACCTTGGTTACAGCTTACCGCAGGCTGTCAGACGCCGGCTCCTGCTCCCTTCACATTCAGGATTGTTGCTCTCTCGCTGTCACACACAGCGATGTGTGCTTATCAGCGGGAGAGCAACAAAAAAAACGAACCAGGGCTGTGTGTAACGAGCAGCGATCTCACAGCAGGGGCCAGATCGCTGCTCAGTGTCACACACAGCGAGATCGCTAATGAGGTCACAAAAAACGTGACTCAGCAGCGATCTCAGTAGCGAGCTCGCTGTGTGTGAAGTACCCCTTAGTATTACATTGCTTTGTCTACGGGCCACAAGGAAGAGGCAGATATGATACTCACCTCCTTGAGGGAAGAACTGTGAGTAGATGAGCTTGAAGGTTTCCTCATCCACCAATCCACTAGGACACTCCTAAAAAGAAATAAAAATGGATGATGAACATTACCAGAATTGTACCTTGGTTGGGTAATTCCACCAGCAAATACTGCCCCACATTCTTAACTGGATGCCACAGCCAAAGAGTAGAACTGCCCAAAGCTTTGCTCTGCTTGAAAATAATATCAGCAATCATGGTTGAATCACCACCTCTCCGCTGTCCCAATCTTTGTTGACATGGTTGCAATGAAGAAGTCCCATCTATTGCACATGAGCACAGAAACGAGCCAGTGCTGGAACCACTAGGTAAATAGAGACGAACGAACCTGTGGTTTGGTGTTCGTACCAAATACAAACTTTACAAAAAACAACCAGAGTTTGGGTCCTGTGTTAAGCTACGCTCGGTGCTCAGCCCTGTGTGAGCCACTTGCAGTGTTTGAACGGCTCACACTGGGGGTAACAACAGCGTGATTGGATGTAGTGTGCACCAAGCCAAAAAAATGGACAAACTGCGCCCATCCATCCCGGAAGTGATCTGTTTATGGCTGGCTGCATGTGGCTGAAGACCCAAACTGCCAATCAGTGACTTCCATTGGGGCTCAGGTCCAGTCCGGGTCCCAAACCGAACTTTATCTAAAGTTCAGCTGAACCCGGCGAACTGAACTTGTACGGGTCCGCTTATCTCTTTTGGTAAAGTAATGATGTTGTTATCACAGCAGATCAAGTCTTTGAGCAATTTCACTATGAAATCCAACAACCCCTAAATTGATTTAATTAGACAACTATAGGATGAATTTCACAAAATATTACTACTGTGTTTTTCCAAAAATAAGACACTGCCCCCCCAAAAAAGCACTAGGGCTTATTTTTGGAGAAGGTCTTATTTTTGGAGAAACATGGCTGGGGGTAAGTTTATCCCCCCAAAATAGCAGACACCGAACTTTCCAGGAGACACATACCAGACCCGGATGTCTGCATGGCTCCCAGGTCCTCCCTGTGATCTCCGGTGGGTGCTGCATGCACGCCGTCCTCCCATGCTTCTGGCTGACTGACACTGACACACACACACACACACTCACTCATTACATCCAGTGTTACAGAATACTTCTGGCCACAGGGAATGATGGGAGGAAGTCACGTGTCCGTCCCGCAGGTCCTGTAAGTAAGCAATCTTGTGCTCCACTGCACAGCCTCCCAGGATTCTGCCAGCCAGAAGAAATCGGTGTCGCTGGATGTGGTGAGTATGTGTGTGACGCGATGTGTGTGTGATCAGATGTGTGTGTGTGAGATCTGATGTGTGTGGGTGTGTGATCACTGCAGGGCCTCCCGCTCGCCCGCTTTCTATAATGAAGTGTATTGCAGTATCTCTAACTTTTTTAGCTGCACGGACACTCCATTATTGAACCGTGGCTAGGGCTTATTTTCGGGGGAGGGCTTATATTTAAGTCTTACTCCGAAAATGCTGAAAATCCCTGCTAGGGCTTATTTTTGGGGGAGGGCTTATTTTTGGAAAAACACGGTAGTTAGATAACTCTGTTATTGGTTTGACCAATGAAAATACAATAACAACAGTCATATGAAAACTTCTGACGAATTATCTTTTAAAGAAACATGTGCTTACAGTTTACACCACTAAGTAAAGGTTATCAAATACATCCAACATGTCATTATGTAAAAAGGAAAAATCCTGTGGTCTGACTTTCATAGAAATTCTTGTCTTTCCGGGTCTTCTGAACTGAACTTTATCTAAAGTCCGGCTGGACCTGGCAAAACCGGGAATCATCTCTACACGGGAATCTATGGAAAACTGATCCATTACCTGATTGCTATTTATCTTCCATTTGAAACTTATCCAATAAGAAAAAATGGATCCTTTACACATGCTAAAAAAAATGGATGAGAAAATAGCAATCCATTAAGGGATCCGTTTTCCATAGACTCCCATGTTAAAAATATGGATTCTGCAAAAATCGTTTTTTTTTTCCAAAAAGGACAAAAAGGTTGAGTTTGCAGAACTTTTTTGCCACTTCATTGCCGTTGGATCCATTCTAATGGACGATTACTGGACATGTGAACTCAGCCTTACATAGGAAAGATATATATATATGTGATATGTCACTGGGATGACAGACCGTATGTAAAGACATCATTATGGACAACATGCTCACATTTTTAAATCCTCTGTATAAAGACTGGAGCTCCTTCTTTGTGAATTTGGTGACAGCTTGAAGCTGCTCCAGTCCCTCTGGCTGGTGTCGCACTGTCGATAGCTCCAACTCACTGTCACTGCTATCTGCAAAACAGGATCACAGCGTCACACCCTAAACAGAGTACCTGCCATATCAACCAGTTACAATAGTCATTCTATCTATCATAATTCATATATATATTTTTGTTAACCCTACCATTACCCATAACAAAACATTTTTCACTTTCGGTAATTTTTGCGAGTTTTAATTTGATAAATTATTGATCCTTCCGATATTAAAAAGTAAAAAATGAGGATTGATTAAAGCCAGTTTTTCAAAGGCACTTGGTGTCACCTACACAATAGAATGCAAAAGAATGTCAGATTTATTAACGACATGTACAATACTGGTGTACCACACGATGCACCATGTCCCATGATAAAGGTAGAGGCACCATAGGAGCAAAATACTGATGAAACAACATGTCGCACACCTACCATTCATGGAGGGGATGGCTGCTCAGTATTTGTCAGTCACACAGATTGTATGGCTTACAGCTTATTGGTCATGCTCATATTATTAGATCAGGTCGGTTGCATCATACACATATACTGACAAGCAAAAGGGTAACAATGTTTTGAACTTTTGACTTTCAAGGTCCATATCTCGCCATCCACCAAAGCTTCAAATATGAGACTACAATCATTTTATAAACAATCATCTTGGCTATCTCATATAGAAATCTGACTTGCAACTATTTAGCATATGATTAGTTATACAGATTCTTGTGACATCACTGCATTGTTACTGTTTTTCTCTTAAAAAAATCAAAAGTTTAATTTAGTATTTTGTAAATCCACCTCCTTTGACTGTCAATGCCTGAATCCTTCTGTGCATGCTCAGTCTCAATGGTATGCAATCTAAGGTAAAAACTGGAAGACAAAGGAGCGCAAATAGGGTCTTACTTTGCGAGAAAGCAGGGGTGAGGAATAGGTAGCAGGCTCACCTTACGTGGTTGTGAGAGTCACAACTACTTAGCTGGCTTAGATGTACGGCTGCAGCAGCCCTAATGGGAATAAACTGTAGACAGTGGTACAAAGGGTTAATGTCGCACTGCCGCGAAAAAATGACATGTGAAGGAATACTCGAATTAGGATGTTAATAGTCACATTTCAGAAATACAGTACTTCCTCAGAACAACAATCACTTAAGGTTATGTGATTTTTGTGGTGAGAAAGGAAAATTATTTCTGAAACGCATTGACTATTCAAATCACAATTCGAGTATTACTCCACATGCCATCTCAATCATATTCAAACATGTATTGACTAAAATCTGATCACAGGTATCTTCTACACATTCCTAGCATTGGTTAAATCAATGAGGCAGATGTGTAGTATCCAGCTGCGGTCGCTATCAGAAGATGGAGCAGCTCCGAAATAGAGCATTTCCGGTCATCTAGTGCCGCTGCAGGCACCGATAGCTGATTGGGGGGGGGGTATAGGGGGACTGGGTGTTGGACCCTGGTTGATCAGACATTAATGACCTATCCCAAGGATAGGCCATCAATGTTAAAGTTGTGGACTCTAAGAAAACAAATTTCAACATCAACTGATCTTCACTATACTATCGAAGGAATAAAAAAATCCACACTATCTACAGAGAGATGGTGAGAGAATTAGTATAAATCTTCTGGTCCAGATGAATTACATCTTGGAGTACTGAAAGAGATAGCAGAGGAGATTGCAGAATCACTAGCTAGAATCTTTGAAAATTCCTGGAGAACAGGATTAAAGAAAGGCAAATGTTGTCCCTAACTTCAAAAAAGATAAGAAGGTGGAGCCAGGAAAGTACAGGCCAGTGAGCCTTACTCTTATACCAGGAAAGATATTTGAGCAAAGAATTAAACGTCATGTATGTAAGTACTTGGATAAGAATACAATGATTAACCAGGGCCTGCATGGGTTTGGAGCAAACAAGTCATGCCAGACTAGTCTAATATCCTTCTATGATGGAATAATTGACTGGATGGATCAGGGAAATATGTTAGTTATAGTATATCTCAACTTCAGCAAAGCATTTGATAAAGTATGTCATACAATCCTTATTGAAAAAAATGACCAATTATGGGATTGACAAAGCTACGGTTAGGTGGATTCATTACTGGCTCAGTGATCGTACTCAAAGAGTCGTCATAAATGGTTGCACATCAAATTGTTTATGTGGTGTACCACAAGACTATCTTAGCCCCAGTGTTGCTCAACATTTTTTAAATGCTCTGGATTAGGGAACTGTAAGTAAACTAATCAAATTTACAGATGATGCAAAGCTAGGAAGGATAGCTAACACTAGAGAAGACAGAGAAAGGATTCAGAAGGATGTAGATAAGCTGGAATAATGGGCAGGGATTAAAGGGGGCTTTACACGCAGCGACATCGCTAGCGATGTCACTGGTGAAAGCACCTGCCCCCGTCGGTTGTGCGTCATGGGCAAATCACTGCCCGTAGTGCACAACATCGTTTGTCCCCGTCACACATACTTACCTGCTTAGCAATGTCGCTGTGGCTGGCGAACCACCTCCTTTCTAAGAGGGCGGTTCGTTCAGCGTCACAGCGACGTCACTAAGCGGCTGCCCAATAGAAGCGGAGATGAGCGGGTGTAACATCCCGCCCACCTCCTTCCTTCCTCATTGCGGGCGGCCGCAGGGACGGTGATGTTCCTCGTTTCTGTGGTGTCACACATAGCGATGTGTGCTGCCGCAGGAACGACGAACAACCTGCATCCTGCAACAACAACGATAATCGGTAAAGGAACGACGCATCAACGATCTACGATTAGGTAAGTCATTTTGATTGCTAGCGGTCGTTCATGCATATCACACGCAATGATGTCGCTAACGAGGCCGGATGTGCGTTACGAATTCCGTGACCCGAACAATATCTCGTTAGCGATGTCATTGCGTGAAAAGCGGCCTTAACCCCTTCACCCCCGGCCACTAAAACACCCTAATGACCGGGCCATTTTTTGCAATTCTGACCAGTGTCACTTTGACAGGTTATAACTCTGGAACGCTTCAACGGATCCTGGCGATTCTGAGATTGTTTTTTCGTGACATATTGTACTTCATGTCAGTGGTAAATTTAGGCCGATATTTTTTGCGTTTATTTGTGAAAATTTAGGAAATTTGGCGAAAATTTTGAAAATTTCGCAAATTTCAAACTTTGAAAATTTATGCCCATAAATCTGAGAGATATGTCACACAAAATAGTTACTAAATAACATTTCCCACTTGTCTACTTTACATCAGCGCAATTTTCGAAACAAATTTTTTTTCCGTTAGGAAGTTAGAAGGGGTCAAAGGTCATCAGCAAATTCTCATTTTTCCAACAAAATTTACAAAATAATTTTTTTAGGGACCACATCACATTTGAAGTGACTTTGAGAGGCCGAGGTGACAGAAAATACCCAAAAGTGACCCCATTCTAAAAACTACACCCCTCACACTGCTCAAAACCACATCCAATAAGATTATTAACCCTTTAGGTGCTTCACAGGAACCAAAGCAATGTGGAAGGAAAAAATGAAAATTTTACTTTTTAACACAAAAATGTTACTTTAGCCATAAAATTTTCATTTTTACAAGGGAGAAAAGAGAAAGTACACAATACAATTTATTGTGCATGTTCTCCTGAGTACGCTGATACCCCATATGTGGTAAAAATCAATTGTTTGGGCGCACGGCAGAGCTCGGAAGGGAAGGAGCGCCATTTGAATTTTTGAACGCAAAATTAGCTGCACTCATTAGCGGACGCCATGTCGGGTTTGAAGACCCCCTGAGGTGCCTAAACAATGGAGCTCCCCCATAAGTGACCCCATTTTGGAAACTAGAGGCCTCAAATAATTTTTCTAGATGTTTGGTGAGCACTTTGAACCCCTGGGGGCTTCACAAAAGTTTATAGCGTTGAGCCGTGAAAAGAAAAAAATTTTTTTTTACCACAAAACGGTTGCTTCAACTAGGTAGCTTTTTTTTCACAAGGGTAACAGGAAAAAATGCACCATAAAATGTATTGTGCATTTTCTCCTGAGTACGCAGATACCTCATATGTGGTGGAAATCAAATGTTTGGACACACAGCAGTGCTCGGAAGGCAAGGAGCGCCATTTGAAATTTTGAGTGCAAAATTAGCTGCACCTGTTAGCGGACGCCATGTCGGGTTTGAAGACCCCCTGAGGTGCCTAAACAATGGAGCTCCCCCACAAGTGACCCCATTTTGGAAACTAGAGGCCTCAAATAATTTTTCTAGATGTTTGGTGAGCACTTTGAACACCTGGGGGCTTCACAAAAGTTTATAGCGTTGAGCCGTGAAAAGAAAAAAATTTTTTTTTACCACAAAACGGTTGCTTCAACTAGGTAGCTTTTTTTTTCACAAGGGTAACAGGAAAAAATGCACCATAAAATGTATTGTGCATTTTCTCCTGAGTACGCAGATACCTCATATGTGGTGGAAATCAAATGTTTGGACACACAGCAGTGCTCGGAAGGCAAGGAGCGCCATTTGAAATTTTGAGTGCAAAATTAGCTGCACCTGTTAGCGGACGCCATGTCGGGTTTGAAGACCCCCTGAGGTGCCTAAACAATGGAGCTCCCCCACAAGTGACCCCATTTTGGAAACTAGAGGCCTCAAATAATTTTTCTAGATGTTTGGTGAGCACTTTGAACCCCTGGGGGCTTCACAAAAGTTTATAGCGTTGAGCCGTGAAAAGAAAAAAAATTTTTTTTACCACAAAACGGTTGCTTCAACTAGGTAGCTTTTTTTTTCACAAGGGTAACAGGAAAAAATGCACCATAAAATGTATTGTGCATTTTCTCCTGAGTACGCAGATACCTCATATGTGGTGGAAATCAAATGTTTGGACACACAGCAGTGCTCGGAAGGCAAGGAGCGCCATTTGAAATTTTGAGTGCAAAATTAGCTGCACCTGTTAGCGGACGCCATGTCGGGTTTGAAGACCCCCTGAGGTGCCTAAACAATGGAGCTCCCCCACAAGTGACCCCATTTTGGAAACTAGAGGCCTCAAATAATTTTTCTAGATGTTTGGTGAGCACTTTGAACACCTGGGGGCTTCACAAAAGTTTATAGCGTTGAGCCGTGAAAAGAAAAAAAATTTTTTTTACCACAAAACGGTTGCTTCAACTAGGTAGCTTTTTTTTCACAAGGGTAACAGGAAAAAATGCACCATAAAATGTATTGTGCATTTTCTCCTGAGTACGCAGATACCTCATATGTGGTGGAAATCAAATGTTTGGACACACAGCAGTGCTCGGAAGGCAAGGAGCGCCATTTGAAATTTTGAGTGCAAAATTAGCTGCACCTGTTAGCGGACGCCATGTCGGGTTTGAAGACCCCCTGAGGTGCCTAAACAATGGAGCTCCCCCACAAGTGACCCCATTTTGGAAACTAGAGGCCTCAAATAATTTTTCTAGATGTTTGGTGAGCACTTTGAACCCCTGGGGGCTTCACAAAAGTTTATAGCGTTGAGCCGTGAAAAGAAAAAAAAATTTTTTTACCACAAAACGGTTGCTTCAACTAGGTAGCTTTTTTTTTCACAAGGGTAACAGGAAAAAATGCACCATAAAATGTATTGTGCATTTTCTCCTGAGTACGCAGATACCTCATATGTGGTGGAAAGTAATTGTTTGGGCGCATGGCGGGGCTCAGAAGAGAAGGAGCGCCATTTGACAGCAAAATTGGTTGGAATCATTAGCGGACACCATGTCACGTTTGGAGACCCCCTATGGTGCCTAAACAGTGGAGCTCCCCCACAAGTGACACCATTTTGGAAACTAGAGCCCTCAAATAATTTTTCTAGATGTTTGGTGAGCACTTTGAACACCTGGGGGCTTCACAGAAGTTTATAGCGTTGAGCCGTGAAAAGAAAAAAATTTTTTTTTTCCTCAAAACGGTTGCTTCAACAAGGTAGCTTTTTTTTTCACAAGGCTATCAGGAAAAAATGCACCATAAAATGTATTGTGCATTTTCTCCTGAGTACGCAGATACCTCATATGTGGTGGAAAGTAATTGTTTGGGCGCATGGCGGGGCTCAGAAGAGAAGGAGCGCCATTTGACAGCAAAATTGGTTGGAATCATTAGCGGACGCCATGTCACGTTTGGAGACCCCCTATGGTGCCTAAACAGTGGAGCTCCCCCACAAGTGACACCATTTTGGAAACTAGAGCCCTCAAATAATTTTTCTAGATGTTTGGTGAGCACTTTGAACACCTGGGGGCTTCACAGAAGTTTATAGCGTTGAGCCGTGAAAAGAAAAAAATTTTTTTTTACCACAAAACGGTTGCTTCAACTAGGTAGCTTTTTTTTCACAAGGCTATCAGGAAAAAATGCACCATAAAATGTATTGTGCATTTTCTCCTGAGTACGCAGATACCTCATATGTGGTGGAAAGTAATTGTTTGGGCGCATGGCGGGGCTCAGAAGAGAAGGAGCGCCATTTGACAGCAAAATTGGTTGGAATCATTAGCGGACGCCATGTCACGTTTGGAGACCCCCTATGGTGCCTAAACAGTGGAGCTCCCCCACAAGTGACACCATTTTGGAAACTAGAGCCCTCAAATAATTTTTCTAGATGTTTGGTGAGCACTTTGAACACCTGGGGGCTTCACAGAAGTTTATAGCGTTGAGCCGTGAAAAGAAAAATTTTTTTTTTTACCACAAAACGGTTGCTTCAACTAGGTAGCTTTTTTTTTCACAAGGCTATCAGGAAAAAATGCACCATAAAACGTATTGTGCATTTTCTCCTGAGTACGCAGATACCTCATATGTGGTGGAAAGTAATTGTTTGAGCGCATGGCGGGGCTCAGAAGAGAAGGAGCGCCATTTGACTTTTCAAACGCACAGACGCAGTGCACTGATCGGCCGCTGCAGGACGCACGGTCGGATGCGATAAAAAAAAGCGTCGGGGATACGTAAAAAAAAAAGTCACGCCAAAAATTGACCATGGATGCAGATACGTTATGTGCATCCCTGATCAGCGCTTGGCGGGACGCACGGACGGAGGCGATACAAAAAGCGTCGCAAATACGGAAAAAAGTCACGCCAAAAATTGAGCAGGGATGCCGATCCGTTATGTGCATCCCTGATCAGCGCTTGGCGGGATGCACGGACGGATGCGATACAAAAAGCGTCGTGAATACGGAAAAAAGTCACGCCAAAAATTGACCATGAATGCCGATCCGTTATGTGCATCCCTGATCAGCGCTTGGCGGGACGCACGGACGGATGCGATACAAAAAGCGTCGGGGATACGGAAAAAAAAGTCACGCCAAAAATTGACCATGGATGCCGATCCGTTATCTGCATCCCTGATCAGCGTTCGGCGGGACGCACGGACCGATGCGATACAAAAAGCGTCGTGAATACGGAAAAAAAAGTCACGCCAAAAATTGACCATGGATGCCGATCCGTTATCTGCATCCCTGATCAGCGCTCGGCGGGACGCACGGACGGATGCGATACAAAAAGCGTCGTGAATACGGAAAAAAAAGTCACGCCAAAAATTGACCATGGATGCCGATCCGTTATCTGCATCCCTGATCAGCGCTTGGCGGGACGCACGGACGGATGCGATACAAAAAGCGTCGGGGATACGGAAAAAAAAGTCACGCCAAAAATTGAGCAGGGATGCCGATCCGTTATCTGCATCCCTGATCAGCGCTTGGCGGGACGCACGGACGGATGAGGTGTAAAAATGGACAGGGGATACGGAAAAATAAAAAAAGTTATACTCACAGTACCCAGAGGACTAGCAGGAGGATCACTGACCAGAAGAGCTGCAGAGGAACAGATGGCAGAGAGATGGACAGCTTTACAGGAGCAGCAGGCAGATCAGCAGAATGCCCAGGAAGGACCCAGCGATGGACGCAGATGTGATCAGGCCGGTGAAGACAGGTAAGAGGACGTCGGGGGAGAGCAGAGGGGGAGAGGGGGGGGTGAGAGCAGAGGGGGGGGTGAGAGCAGAGGGGGAGGGGGGGAGAGCAGAGGGGGAGGGGGGGAGAGCAGAGGGGGAGACCGGAGAGGGAGCTGCAGAAGCAGAATAGAAATAATGGGGGAGGCAGTCAGATCGCGGGGGGAGCGGATCGGGATGTCGGGGGGGGGGGTGGTGGTTGGGGGGAGCAGATCGCGGGGGGGGCACGGCAGGGGCTATCACGGCAGCGCGCAGGGGCACCACGGGAGCGCGCACGGGCTGCAAAGTGAGCACAGTACTCACTTTGCAGCAGCAGCGGTGACCTCAGCAGCAGCGGTGGTAGCAGATCGGGATGCCGGGGGGGCAGATCGGGGCGTAGGGGGGCAGATCGGGGCGTAGGGGGGCAGATCGGGGGGGGGCACGGGCAGGGGCCTTCACGGGAGCGCGCAGGGGCCTTCACGGGAGCGCGCAGGGAGCGGAATACTTACCATTAGAGCTGCAGCGGCGGAGACATCAGAGGCGGCGGCGGCGGCAGCAGCGGTGGCGTGGTACCAAAAGTACCAGCCACTCCACGCTGCAGACATGTTGGGGGAGGGCTCACAGGCCAGCACAGGCCTGGGGAGGGCGGCCACCGGCAGATCAGACCGCCCCACTGCACACTGATTGGAGCGATTGCGCGTCATAGCACGATCGCTCCAATCAGTGCTGCAGGGGCTGGGGGCGGCATGTTTGAGGTCCACCTATGATATGCTGCTGCAGCTGCGGCATCTCATAGCTGGATCTCACAGGATCGCACTAATTCGGGCATTATTTTTGCCGAAATTAGTGCGATCGATGTGGTTGGCGGTTCAGATTTGAACAGCCAATCACATCGATCGTCGATAGGGGGTGGCGATGCCGCCCCCCCTGGGGTCAAGCAAAGGTCCCCTGCTGTAAGAAACAGCAGGGGACATCATTTGAAAGCCGTTGCTATGGCCACGGCAATCAAATGAAGTTTAGGCCGTAAAATTACGTCCCTGGTCGTTAAGTCACGTTAAAATAGGACGTAATTTTACGGCCCGCGGTCGTGAAGGGGTTAATGGACGGGTATTTAACAGAGAGAAATGCAAAATTCTACATCTGGGCAAGAAAAATGAAAGTAGCATCTACAGAATGGGAGGACTAGAACTGAGTAACAGCACGTATGAAAAAGACTTGGGTATATTAATAGATCACAGACCGCACATGAGTCAACAGTATGATGCAGAAGCAAAAAAGGCAAACAGTTCTGGGATGTATTAAGAAAAGCATAGAGTCTAGATTACATGAAGTAAATATCCCTCTACTCCCCTTTGGTCAGACCTCACCTGGATTACTGTCTAGTTCTGGGCACCACATTTTAAAAAAGATATTGAAAAACTGGAGCAAGTTTAGACTAGAGCGACCACAATGGTGAGCGGACTGCAATGTCCTATGAGGAACGGTTAAGGGATCATCATCTGGGAATGATTAGGTTGCAAAAAAAAAAAGGCTAAGAGGAGACTTAATAGCTGTCTACAAATATCTGAAAGGTAGTCACAGTGTAGAGGGATCATCCTTATTCTCATTTGCACATAGAAACATGAGACTCAATGGGATGAAACTGAAAGGGAGAAGATACAGATTAGATATTAGACAAAACACTTTGACAGTGAGGGTGATCAATGAGTGGAACAGGCGGCCACAAGAGGTGGTGAGATCTCCTTCACTGGATGTCTTCCAATAGAGGCTGGACAAACATCTGTGAGATGGTTTAGTGAATTTTGCATTGAGCAGAGGGTTGGGTATGAGTGGAACATGCTACCACGAGAGGTGGTGAGATCCCCTTCAATGGAAGTCTTCAAACACAGGCTGGACAGACATCTGTCTGAGAGGGTTTAGTGAATTCTGCACTGAGCAGAGGGTTAGACATGATGATCCTGGAGGTCTCTTTCAACTCTAACATTTTATAATTCTTTGAGGTTCTTCCCAGAAAACGTTTCACATAGCCAATGAAACGACTTTTATACCAGACTCTAATGTGGCATTTTATTAATTAGTGGAACAATTGTGAAATAGTTTACAATATGAATAATCCTGTTAGATTGTCCGCACCTCGTCAAGACACTAATAGCAGGACACCTCACTATGAGATTGCACAATAAGGCCTCATTGACACGACTGTACATTTAGCTTATAAAAACAAATGAGCATTTTTCATCCCTTTTTGGACTAGGGCCCTAATGTCACCATCAGAATAGCATTTAAGTTTTTGGTATGCACAAAAGAAAAAAATTCAAAGCTTCTCCTACTCTTTAAACAGTAAAAAACTGTTAGAAGACATGGAAGGCATTTGTGTGTTGTTTTTTTTATTATTATTCCATTGGTTTCAGTGAGTGATTTTGATCCCCAAATTGAATCAAAAACTGACATGTCTTCTATTTTCTTTGGAGGGACATTCTGGACGTTTGCATAAATGTGAACATACGCTTAGTGGTACTTTGCACACTACGACATCGCAGCTGCGATGTCGGTGGGGTAAAATCGAAAGTGACGCACATCCGACGTCGCTGTTGATGTTGTAGTGTGTAAATCCTTTTACATACAATTAACAAGCGCAAAAGCGTCGTTATTGTATGATCGGTGGAGGGTCCAACATTTCCATAATTTAGCAGCAGCGACGGTACAATGTTGTTCCTCGTTCCAGCAGGCAGCACACATCACTGTGTGTGAAGCCGTAGGAGCGAGGAACATCTCCTTACTTGCGTCCCGGCTGCAATGCAGAAGGAAGGAGGTGGGCGGGATGTTGACGTCCCGCTCATCTTCGTCCCTCCGCTCCTATTGGCCGCCTGCCGTGTGATGTCGCTGTGACACCGCACGACCCGCCCCCTTAGGAAGGAGGTGATTCGCCGGCCAGAGCGACGTCGCAGGGCAGGTGAGTGCATGTGAAGCTGGCGTAGCGATAATGTTCACTACAGCAGCAATCACAAGATATCGCTGCTGCGACGGGTACTATCGCACTCGGCATCGCAAGCATCGGCTTGCGGTGTCGTAGTGTGCAAAGTACCCCTTAGCGTATAATCGGTACGCATTCACTCTAGGAAACACTGAGGAGAGAGCTGATTTTATTTAGTAAACAGAGTTCAAATGTAGTAATCCATCCATCACCAATCTCGGAACATAAGGTTCCTGGTCCTGAGAAAATTGGAGGTGCTCGGAGAGGGTCAGGTATGCTGGCAATTTAGGCAATCAATAAAGGAAGGCGAGTAACACACTCAATTCATTATCGCTCAGCTTAAACCATATACAGAACAAAACTAAAAAAAGGAAACACTTGGCCAGTGCATTTCCAACCCACTACGGGTTCTTACTAAATAAGATTTTTATCCATCTTTGATCTGTTTTTGCCATGAGCGTGAGATTCATTTTTTTGAGTAACTGGCTGATTTATGGGTTGGAAATGCATTGGCCAAATATTTCCTCTTTTTATTTTGGTTTTGTATATGGTTCTAATAAAGCTATAATAAATTGGATGTTTTGCGTGTTTCTGGAATACCCTTTTTATCTTTTAATTAGTAAACTGCAGTGTAAGGGTTCATTTTTAAGGCTACGCAGGAAGGGTTGCACTTCTATCATTGGTATCCATTACATCTATCGTAGTTAGTAGGCACTCAAAATCCTCCAAAAAGAAGCTAATATATCTCACGGGGTGTGACAATCACTAGGAACAGAGAGCCTAAACTAGACCCCAGACTAGGGGAACCCTAGCTGACTCTGATCTCAAAGGTACGTCTTAAGGTGATGATGTTTGAGCCGCCTTCCTTGCCCTAGCTCCTGAACAAGTGCCCCCCTCCCACCACTCATAAGAGGGCCAGGATAGGAGTGATTAATCCCTCACAAATAAACAGACGGGGGAAAGAAAATCAAAACTCAAACTCACAGCAATCACTCACAGAGGTATAGACAATACGTGCTAAGGACGAAACTAAAGGAATGGAGGAAATATTCAGACAACAACAGTATTTCCACATTGCACCAAACAGCACACAGAAGTTCACCAGCAAGTGGATAACAAAGCACAAATGACCGGATCGCATAAAGCTATGATTGGCAAAGGTGAACAGGCTCTACCATCTTAAAAAAGGTTGAGGCGACTGTGATAGGTCTCTTGCAACATGTGACTCAAGCAGCATTCCTCCGGCTATCAGAAATTAACTCCTGCAAGCCTGATTATTAACAAGAGCACAGCTGGTTTACGTCTGAGCTTGTCTATGTGTGATGCCCTGGACTAGCCAGGTAGTCACAGATAGCGCCCCACACAACACCTGTCCCCTAATAAGGTGTCACCAGCCAACCAGTAAAACCCTAGTCACCCCTCTCAGGGCTTGATGTTCACACCAGGAGGTGGAGCCAGGCATCTGGCCACAGCCACTGAGGAGTTCAGAGAGCCTGAGGCGGGAAAAACGCAGATGAAGTTTGGAGGAGTTAGTTAGTGGAGGTGAAGGAGAGGAGAAGCAGGCCTGTGCTCAGGTCTGCAGAAATCTGACAGGTGCCAGGGTTGGAGCCCGGGCACCTTTTGCTAGAAGGCAAGCGGTGGCCTCAGCCTGTAGGAGCCGGGAAGACGGCTAGGTGGAACCGTGGTGGACCAGAACAGGGTAGTGGCCCGCCGGTACTGAGCCGGGGAACTGACTCAAACAGGAGCACAAAAGGGGGTACTCAGACCCTGAAACGAGGTCCAGAAGCCACTGGACCGAGTTAATTAACTGATTGCGGTCTGGACTATAGGTCCTTTCCCACCCAAAGTCCCGACTGAAGACAACAGCCCAACGAGGGGGATAGAAAGCCACCGCACAGGCAGAGAGATGCCACAGGCCAGCATCTGTGGGCAAAAGGGCTCTCCTGACATTCACAAAGCTGGGGAGCAGACTCCCGTTGCTGAAGCGCAGGCAGTCCACAGATACACAACACGGTGCAGGAAAAAGGCAGAGACCACCAACCGGGCGGGGGACCCGACGCAGCCAGCTGCGAGCACCAACCACCATCAACTTGGTTTACCAGAGACTTGTGTGTGTTACTAATCGTGAGTACAACAGTGCCCTCCGGCCGCGCACCTCCCTGCACCGCCCAACCAAACAACTCCCAACGGGTCCCGGGGCCATCATCCCTGCCCACGGAGGGGTTGACATCTTGCTGCGCAACATCTCCCCCGGGTGCCCAGTAAACGCAGCGGTGGTGTCCACCTTCACCACAACCCGTGGGTGGCGTCAAGAACTCAAACACGGCTCCGGCCGTACACCTACGTCCCCCTAAAGCGCCAGCCCCCCTTCAGATCGAAGTGGACCACGGGGCCCCCCGGGTCCGGAGACACTCGAGCCATCACCCGGCGAGTCCGGATCTGAGCGGCTCGGTTGCCGCCGAGCACGGGGCGGTACATATGCAACTCAAAAGCAGCATCATGTGGAGTGTCCACCTCTGCTGTATGAACAGTGTCAGAAGTAGTCCTGACACTCGGCGAGTTTTGAGCCAGACACCGTGTGACAATATACAGGTTCCAGTGTGGCTCCAATCTAAAACTACAACATAGAATTTGTAAAAGTGTTCAGCAAAACAAGGATTGGGACTGATCAGTTTTTTATGTCTTCACCTCCGAATGTTCTATTTTTGCTGATTATTGACTAATATAACCCGTCTGTATAGTGCGCCCTACGACGCATCAAATTACGAACACGCCAACACTGACTCATCCTGCCGGCCCTATAATCTTTCCATTTCAGGGTATTCAATTTATTATCAGCAAAACACTATGTTTATCTCAGCTTCATTAAGTTTCTTTGTTTCCATCACATCTGTGTGTAGTCTGGTCCTCGGACACTCGTCTATAGACTGATGTTATGTTATATATGTACAGGATTTAAAGGAAACCTCAACTTCAAGGCAGCTTTTAGCCAAAATATGACAAGGCCTATCGTCATGTATAATTAGTAAAAGAACGCAAACAGGGCAGGCTAAGAGCTGAATTTAGCACCGTGAACTAACCAATGGTGATAAGAGCAGTTTAACGCCTTAGCGCAAAAGAACGTATCTGTACATCAACCCTGGGGTGTCCATTTGTCAGGCACTAGATATATTAGATGTCAGCTATGTTACATACCCTGCTACTTTTTGGCTGGAGCTGTGCTCCAATTGCTGCTATTATCCAGTTATCTGCCTCTGACAATCTCTGACGTTTCAATGAAATTGTTGCCACTGCACATGCACCAACAGCCATCGGCCCCTCATAGCGCGATTCCTAGTCATTTATTATATACCATGGTGGCTAAAGGCCACCCTAGCTGCCATCTTGGTACTTCTATGAAGTTCAGCCAGTATGTGACTGCGATTTACATTACATACCACCGCACCATTGTATTACAGTTTATTGTATTGTAAGGAGATGAACATACTGCCCACGTTCCCACCTGGAGACACAAGTATGGTTATGATGTGTAATGTGTATTGTGACATGCGCTATTGGTGTTAGATGGTAATGTGCCGACTGTAGGGAGAGGATTCATTAACATTTGAGACTAACCCAGAGTGGGAAGGGCTAAAGTGAAGGGACAGAGACAGTTTCCTGTCTGGAGATTAGACAGGACCCAGTGTGCAGTAAGAACAGACCTAAGGTCTGCCTAGTGTGCAATGCCATATGGGTGTTCCTGACATGAGAGGAGACTGTGACAGTGTATATCATGATCCTAAGTAAAGTGAGAGTGGATTGACAAAAGGACCGAGTGACGGATCCTGAAACAGCATCCCTAGTGGTAGGGCCCCAAGTTTAGAATTCAGGGACGTAATGGGCCAGGAAAGAACAGAGACCATGAGACTAAGAAAGTGCTCCAGACGGAAGTTCCCAAAGCATCAGAAATAGAGAAGTTAAGTCCGGCCTACTAGTCAACTCTACCCTTTAACCACTTCACGACCTTTGATGTACTGGTACGTCAAAGGTTATGTCCCTACCTTTAATGCAGCCAAGCACGCAGAGCTTGTATCTTTCCCTGCACATGATGGTTGATTTAATCCACCCGCGCCTGTTAACCAGTTAAATCCCGCATTCATAAGAGATTGTGATTTTTGCTATACAGAGCAGTGCTAATGCACTACCCCGTATAGCACTAGCGATCAGACCATCACAGCTTCAAGTCCCCTATATGCACTAGTAAATACAATCAAAAGTGGGAAAAAAGTTTTAAGTATTTCACCCCCTGGAGATTTTCTGTTTTTCGTTTTTGTTTTTTCCTCCAATTCTTCCAAAAGCCATACCTTTTTTTATTTTTTCCAGCAACATAGTCATATGAAGGCTTGTTTTATTGCAGGGCAAGTTGTACATTTGAACAATTCCATTCATTTTGCCCTATATTGTAATGAAAAAAAGTAAAAAAAAGTTCCAAGTGCGGTGAAATTGCAAAAAAAAGTGCAATTGCACAATTGATGTTTGGGGTTTTGAATGAAGGTCTCTCTCATTGAACTGTCCAACATCTGGTCCTTGCCAGCCAAAGGCACCTGCACAGACATAACACCCCGATAGCACAAGTCCACACACCCAGCCAGGACTCCACCTACATGTAACGTGCCTTGGTGTCCAAGATGAGTAATTCACCCACAGCGGCCGCCCCATACCACGTTACAGTATAAGTAATCAGACTATTGCAGGCTCAAGTTACCTAATAGGACTATATTAAGTAAAAATATAGGAAAAGTTTTAAAAAATGTAAAATAAATAAGAAAGAAAGAAAGAGAAAACCATAAATAACTTGGATATCCTTGTATCCATAAAAGTCTGGAGAACCAGTTATTGCTCCACACATGTCTGGTTTAGCAAATGCGCTGTGGTAGAGCTACTCTCTCAGCAGTAGGGGATGGATGCAGGAACACCTCACGTGTCGATTTTCAGCCTGGTTTATTAGCATCAGTCACAATCCATTGACAAAAAGACAGCACCACTTCCTCCAGCACTGGAGAATACAGAGCCAAACAGAAGACCTTGAGTGTGTCCAGAGGCCTGGCTTTTACCTCTGGGACCACACCCCGAGGTGGAGATATGGTGAACAGTCATCCCACCCATCTCTCTAGCTGTCCACAACAAACCCGGCCCAGGTAATACAAATTAACCCTCTCAGCACCTAATGTGCTGGAGTACTACATCCGGGTTCACATCACTGATTGTAGTGTGTCGCCCTGGACAAGCCAGGGGACACAGGTCACAACACCAACACACCCCACACTCCAGGTAGGCACATCCATGCTAACCAAAAATCCTTGTTGCCTTCCTCCAGGAGTCTGTTGATGCACACCAGGGGGTGGGCCAGGCGGTTGGCTCCGCCCACCAAGGAGGTCACAGCTCTGGAGGCGGGAAAACCAGGCAGACAGCTCAGGGAGGAGCAGGAGTAAGGAGCTAAGTGAGAGAGAAAACAACAGCTAAGTGAAAGTGAAGGAAGTAAAGTGGAAGAGGAGGAAAGCAAGTGAAGTGGCAGTAGAGAAAGAAAGCCTGAAGGGTCCAGCTTTGTGGAGGGCCAGATCAGCAAGGTCAGCGACGGCGGTGACTGTCTGGAGGGGGACCGTTTAGAAGTTCCTGGAAGGACCCCGTTGGCTGTGTGCCCGGTGGTCTGGAGCAGTGTTCCGAAGGACAGTCAGCACCAGGGCAGGGGCCTCTCGGACCCCGGCAAGGCTAGGAGTCGCCAAATTTGCCGAATCCGTCAGTGAAGGGGACGTAGATCCCCCAACAACCAAGTCCCGATTGAAGGCAACAGCTCAACCATTACAGGGGAGACACCGCCACCGCCAGGGCACCAGTTTCCCCAGGGCCAGCGCCTGCGGGCAAAGTGTAGAGCTCCTCCGGCCCAGATTGCAGTCGGGGAGCGGGTAACCGGAGGGAATCCACCGCTACCATCAGTCAAACATAGGTGCAAGGAAGAGGGACATCACCGTCACCTACCGGGAGTGCAGGTGCAGCCGTCTGTGGGACCGTCCTACCAGCCGTTGGTTTACCGTACAAACTGTGTCCACGTCTCAGGCTGAGTGAGTACCACAGTGCCGCAAGGCACAGCGCTGCCCCCGCGTCCCTGCGCCCACCAGGCCCCGCACCGCCTTTTCCACCACCGGGCCCCGGGATCACCAACCCCTACCCACGGAGGGGCAACACAACACCTGGCTGCTCCGCATCACCATCCCCGGGATCCCCAAATTGAGCAGCGGTGGTGAAATCACCACAACCGTGGGTGGCGTCACGAACTATAACAAATCCCCCACACCCAACCACAAACAACCCCCCTTTCACTCACGGGCGAGGAGTGTCGCTCGAGAAACCCCGGGATCCGGCCCACCGCTCGAGCCACCACTGAGCAGCTGCCGGACCCGAGCAGAAGGGGTGAGCGTAGTGTCCCGACACCCTCCTCCCCACCCGCGACAACTTGGCGTCACGAACAGGATCTTACCGCTCTGCCGTCTGGTAGAGGTGCACCTTGTTACCGCCGGAGGTATCCGGCAGAAAAATTTCAAAAGCCGCCATCTTTGGCGCGAAAAGTTCCCGCTCGAGCGTCTTCTCGAGCAGTAGAGGCGCGAAGGCCAAAACCCCGCCCCGAGAGAGGAGGGGCCGAAAAGAGCTAAGGGGGACGCGATGGCGGCTGGCGGCATGTAGTCGCGAATATAAAAGCAGGGACGCCAGGACCTTGCAAGCAGACCGTTCCTGGAAGCAAACAGAAAAGCCATCATGTGGATGCCGTCCCGCGACACCGTAGCCCCCGCGCCTGGAACCGCGGCGTGGGTGGAGATCCGAACCGCGCAGCTCTATCAAAGGCTGCAGGTCAGGATGCAGCTCCTCATGGAGGAGTGGGAGGCCGACATGGCGGACGTTGTAGCCACCGTGCTGAGACGCGAGGAGGAGGCGGAGAAAGGGAGGGTGAGTGACCCACGTCCCGATGCCCTTGAAGGGCCGGTCATCGCGGCTGTGGGGCCCGGTCCAAGCCCTCTCCCCCCGTTGCCTCCCTCGCCACCCGTCCCGGAGGCCGTGACCCCGCCACTAGGCCTGCTACCACCGCAACCGGTAGCAGTACCCAGCGTCCCCGCCCAGGCGGGCCGACCTGTAACCGGAGCCCGCGGCACACCGGAGGTGTTACCGTGGAAGACGCCGAAAGTAGAACCGGAGGCATCCCTTGAAAAACTCCCCGAGCCGGAGCCGATGACCCGTTCCGAGCGGAAGGCCCGGCAGCGGAAAGCCCCTATGCCCATCCCCCACACCTCGGCTGAGGTGGCGCCGGGTTGTTGCTGCAAGGCAGCGCCCAAGGCCATGACACCGCGGGATACGCCGCCCACCTTCCTGACAGTGGGTAACGTTCTGGATGTCCCGCGGGGCCCGACCCGTGCGCCGGCGCTGGCAGCAGCGCCGTACTGGGATAGGGAGCCGGTACCGCTGGGCCTGGAGATCGATGAGAGGGAGCGGAAGAAGGCCGAACTGGTGGTCAGAGCGATCCGGGAGAAAGAGCACCTCCGGCGGGCAACCTCCCGTGCCCGAGGACCGTTGTACATGGGGCAGGTGAGGCGGCTGATGTCCGCCGGGGCTACGGGTTCATCTACGAGCCGGGCCTGGAGTCTGAAGTTTTTGTAGCCCGGCGGGATGTGAATGCCCACCTGCCCGAGGAGCATCCTGGCCGTAATCTGATGCCGGGTGATATCATCCAGTACACTCGGTTCTTTGGGGAGCGAGGGTGGTTTGCGCTGGACGCTAGATTGAAGGGCAGCCCAGAGGCCCTAGCAAGCGCCGCGCCCCCTCCCTTGGAAGGAGCACTGGAGCCTGGAAGTCCGGAGTAGGGCAGCGGATGCCCGCAGCACCGTCCCCGTTGGGACAACCACTGAGTTTACAGTTTGTTTGTTTAAAAGTTGAAATGATAAGGAAAATGATACCGAACAGTTACCTGATTTGCTTGTGATTTGCAACCGGCTGGAGCCGGCACCGTTGTCCCTGTGGGGACCGTTTAGAGTTTTGCATGGGAACTATCCATGGACAAGCCCGTGAACTTGCAGGGCACCACAAACGTTAAGTGGCTTGTAAATATGTTGGTTGCCGTTACCGTTTCCGCAATACCGTCTCCGGAGAGGCAGGTTGGAGGGAGGGCCCTGAGCAGAGCAGGCTAGGGCCCAGCCACCAAAGGAACCGGTGGCTACCCTCTGGAGGGGAAGGACAGATCCCGCTCGGGTAACTTGTGCTGGACTGTGGGTCAAGGGGTGCTGCCTGTGCTTTAGGGGCAGCATCAGGGCCAGGTTGCTTGGGTGGGAGAGAGCGGAAACCGTAACCGTAAACCGTTGCAACGTTTAAGAAATGTGCCTCCCGTCTTGGGAAGAGTTTTGATTAAAAATGTATTCATGTTTTGCTTAACCCTGTTATCCCCTTTTTACAGAAAAATAAAACCGGTGTAGGACGGCAGCCCGCGGACGGTCTGCATTTTGCTAAGGGGGAATGTGTCGCCCTGGACAAGCCAGGGGACACAGGTCACAACACCACCACACTCCACACTCCAGGTAGGCACATCCATGCTAACCAAAAATCCTTGTTGCCTTCCTCCAGGAGTCTGTTGATGCACACCAGGGGGTGGGCCAGGCGGTTGGCTCCGCCCACCAAGGAGGTCACAGCTCTGGAGGCGGGAAAACCAGGCAGACAGCTCAGGGAGGAGCAGGAGTAAGGAGCTAAGTGAGAGAGAAAACAAAAGCTAAGTGAAAGTGAAGGAAGTAAAGTGGAAGAGGAGGAAAGCAAGTGAAGTGGCAGTAGAGAAAGAAAGCCTGAAGGGTCCAGCTTTGTGGAGGGCCAGATCAGCAAGGTCAGCGACGGCGGTGACTGTCTGGAGGGGGACCGTTTGGAAGTTCCTGGAAGGACCCCGTTGGCTGTGTGCCCGGTGGTCTGGAGCAGTGTTCCGAAGGACAGTCAGCACCAGGGCAGGGGCCTCTCGGACCCCGGCAAGGCTAGGAGTCAACAAATTTGCCGAATCCGTCAGTGAAGGGGACGTAGATCCCCCAACAACCAAGTCCCGATTGAAGGCAACAGCTCAACCATTACAGGGGAGACACCGCCACCGCCAGGGCACCAGTTTCCCCAGGGCCAGCGCCTGTGGGCAAAGTGTAGAGCTCCTCTGGCCCAGATTACAGTCGGGGAGCGGGTAACCGGAGGGAATCCACCGCTACCATCAGTCAAACATAGGTGCAAGGAAGAGGGACATCACCGTCACCTACCGGGAGTGCAGGTGCAGCCGTCTGTGGGACCGTCCTACCAGCCGTTGGTTTACCGTACAAACTGTGTCCACGTCTCTGGCTGAGTGAGTACCACAGTGCCGCAAGGCACAGCGCTGCCCCCGCGTCCCTGCGCCCACCAGGCCCCGCACCGCCTTCTCCACCACCGGGCCCCGGGATCACCAACCCCTACCCACGGAGGGGCAACACAACACCTGGCTGCTCCGCATCACCATCCCCGGGATCCCCAAATTGAGCAGCGGTGGTGAAATCACCACAACCGTGGGTGGCGTCACGAACTATAACAAATCCCCCACACCCAACCACAAACAACCCCCCTTTCACTCACGGGCGAGGAGTGTCGCTCGAGAAACCCCGGGATCCGGCCCACCGCTCGAGCCACCACTGAGCAGCTGCCGGACCCGAGCAGAAGGGGTGAGCGTAGTGTCCCGACACCCTCCTCCCCGCCCGCGACAGTAGCAGTCGCAGCGACACATATCGCCCCTCGTGCACATCACCAGTGATCACATCACATATCCCCCCCTCTGCCCAAAGCCAGAGGCATGGGCACCATCAACCACTAAACAGGGGAGCCGCGACAGGGCATCTGCATTCCCATGTAGTTTCCCCGGCCGGTGCTCTACATGGAAGGCAAAGTCTTGAAGGGCTAGAAACCACCTGGTCACCCTAGCATTCTTTCCCTGCCTACTTCTCAACCATGTCAGTGGCACATGATCAGACACTAGCCTGAATTTACGGCCTAGCAGGTAGTATTTTAGAGAGTCCACTGCCCACCTAATGGCCAGGCATTCCTTTTCCACAATGGCATAGTTTTTCTCACAAGAAGAGAGTTTCCTACTCAGGTAAAGCACTGGATGTTCCTCGCCATTTATTTCCTGCGACAGCACAGCTCCCAACCCGACCTCCGAAGCATCAGTCTGAAGCTCAAACTCCTTTGTAAAATCAGGTGCCACCAGGACTGGCTGCCGACACAGAACAGACTTCAAGTTCTGGAACGCCACCGCCGCCTCAGAGGTCTACTTGGCCACCGATGGCTTCACAGCCACAGCCCTGAGGAGATCAGTCAGCGGAGCGGCCCTCCCAGCAAACTTTGGTACAAACCGCCGGTAGTATCCGACGATTCCCAGAAATGCCCTAACCTGCTTTTTAGAGAGTGGTCATGGCCATTTCCGGATCGCCTCCACTTTTTTCACTTGTGGATTGATTAGGCCCCTACCGACGACATAGCCCAGGTACCTGGCCTCCTCCTTCCCTATGGCACACTTCTTCGGGTTTATGGTAAACCCCGCCTTCCTCAATGCATCCAGCACCGCCTGGACCCTCTGTAAATGACTTCTCCAATTCAGGGGGTAAGATCACAATATCATCCTGATAAGCTGCGGCGTACTTCTGATGAGAAACTAGGATCCAGTCTCCATGGCCCTCTGGAAGGTGGCTGGGGCTCCCTGCAACCCAAACGGCATCCTGGTGTACTGGAAACATCCGTCAGGTGTAGAGAAAACCGTCTTCTCCTTTGTCGCTTGAGACAGGGGTATTTGCCAGTACCCTTTTGTCAGGTCAAGGGTGGTAATATACCTGGCTGGCCCAAGACTTTCAATGAGCTCATCGACTCGAGGCATCCGATAAGCGTCAAATTTTGAGACTTCATTTAACTTGCGGTAGTCATTGCAAAATCGCCATTCTCCATCCCGCTTTGGCACAAGGACGATAGGACTAGACCAGCCACTTCTTGATTCCTCAATCATGCTGAGGCTCAGCATCCTCTTCACCTCTTTTGAGATCACTTCTCGGCGGGCTTCGGGGTTCTGGTACGGCTTCAGATGTACTCTCACGTGTGGTTCCGTCAGAACTTCATGTTCCACAACCTGTGTACACCCCGGCAATTCTGTAAAGAGATCTCGATTTTGATAAAGCAACTCCCGACACTGCTGCTTTTGGGCCCTTGACAGCGTCTGTGCCACTGTGACGTCCTTGATATCAGCGTCCACCTTGGCAGCTAGACACGGAGCTTCCCCCGCTTCCCTATCTCGCCATGGCTTAATAAGATTAATATGGTACACCTAGTAGGGCTTCCTTTTACCCGGTTGGTGGATCTTATAATTCACCTCTCCCAGTTTCTCCTCGACCACTTTATAGGGTCCCTGCCACTTGGCCAGAAATTTATTTTCCACAGTAGGGCTCACCACCAACACACGGTCGCCAAGGTTGCACTGTCTCACCCTGGCAGAGCGATTATTTACTCTCGCCTGTGCCTCTTGAGCCCGGAGAAGACTCTCTTTCACGATGGGTATCACCTCAGCCATCCTCTCTTGCATCTGGGCCACATGCTCAATGACACTCCTATGGGGGGTAACCTCTGCTTCCCAGGTTTCTTTGGCTATGTCAAGCAACCCTCGGGGATGTCGACCATATAAAAGTTCAAAGGGAGAGAACCCGGTAGAGGTTTTTGGAACTTCCCTAATAGAAAAGAGCAAGTATGGAAGCAGGCAATCCCAATCTCAGCCATCCTTCTCCACGACCTTCTTAAGCATGGACTTTAAGGTCTTATTGAATCTCTCCAGAAGGCCGTCTGTCTGTGGGTGATAGACTGAAGTCTTCAGTTGTGTAACCGCAGCACCTTACACAGTTCCCTCATGACTTTCGACATAAAGGGGGTCCCTTGGTCTGTCAGGATCTCCTTTGGCAGTCCGGTCCGAGAGAAGATATGGACCAACTCCCTGGCTATATTCTTAGAGGAACAATTTCTCAATGGTACCGCCTCAGGGTATCGAGACGCATAGTCCAGAACAACTAAGATATACTGGTGCCCTCTAGCGGATTTTACCAGGGGGCCCACAAGATCCATGGCAATACGGTCAAACGGGACCTCTATTATAGGTAATGACAGAAGGGGACTTTGAAAGTGTGAAACTGCTGCAGTTAGCTGGCAGGTGGGACAGGACCTACAATAATTGAGAATCTCTCGATGACACCCTGGCCAGTAGAACCTCTGAAGAATCCGCTCCTGTGTTTTATCTACCCCCAGGTGACCACCCAGGACATGAGAATGGGCCATGTCTAACACCCGGCGTCTAGAAGGCCCTGGTACCAATAGTTGCTCAATTATCTCATCTCTCAACTGGGTAACCCGATATAATAATTCCCCATTTACTGCAAAGTGAGGGAATCTGGTGTCAGCCCCCGCTCTTGACCAACCATGTTTATGACAGTCACATTTTCAAATGCCCTCTTTAGTGTCAGGTCCCTCATTTGCACAGTCCCAAAGTTCCCTTCGGAAATGGCCAACTCCGGCATGTCAACCTCCTGGCACTCGGCCTCGTCCTCATCCATCGCCTACCAACACACATAGGGGTAATTCATCCACCTCCGACTGAAATGAAGTCTTTTCATTGAGGATTAACTATCCTTTATCTGAGACACAGGGTTCCACCCCTTTAATCCACAACTCCCAGAACAAAGCAATGTCTCGCCCTATTGGGTGCAACAGATCTTTTACCACTCCAAGCTCATGAGACTCCGACCCACAAGTTGTTTTTATTGTCACAGCGGCCACAGGGTAGTCCTTGGCATCCCCATGAATACAGAGGATGCCCACCCTCTTCCCAGGAATCATCTGGTGTGGAAGTATGTCCCTCACAAGGGTCACCAAACTCCCGGAGTCTAACAGTCCCACTATTCTGGTACCATTTATTTCTACAAGACGTGCCTGTGGCCCCTCACTGGGTTGACTGTCCACACTGCAGACTGGGTACGCATAATAGGAAGAGTGCCGACCCATGCTGCAGTCGATCGGCTCAGTGGTCAAGGGCAAATGGGCAGCAATGTGACCCAGTCCCTGGCACCTCCAACAGATAATATTACTGACTGGGGGTTTTTGCATGCCTCCACTTGCCACTTGGGACCTTGGATTCCCCCCTCTTGTGGCTCTTGTACCCTTCTTTTGGGTGTCGCTCCCTGAATAAACCCCCCAATAGGGAAATGGTAAGTCCCGTGGCTTCCCCAGGGAACTCTCTGCCACCTGGTACCTCTCCACCAGTCCAACCAGGGTGTCAGCATTCAAGGGGTTTCCCTGGGCAACCCAAGTCTGCACTGGCTTTGGAAGGGAGTGAATAAACCTGTCCATTACAACCCGCTCCACCATCTGCGCTGGGGTGGAGGACTCTGGCTGCAACCATTTTTGTACCAGATGCAATAAATCAAACATTTGCGAGCGAGGGGATTTGTCGCCATGATATGCCCACTGGTGGACCCGTTGGGCCCTAACAGTCATAGTTACACACAGGCATGCCACAATTTCAGCCTTTAGTTTGTCATACTCCTTAGCGTCCTGTAAAGCAAGATCATAAAAGGCCTTTTGTGGCTCTCCACTTAAATATGGCGCCAATAACTCCGCCCACTGCTCCGGCGGGAGTTTTTCTCGTTCAGTAACTATCTCAAACAGTCAAGAAGGCCTCAACATCATCCCCCGGAGTCATCTTTTGCATAGCTCGCCTTACCGCCTTACGGACATTAGCGTCATCACCTGGACTGGTCGCTCTGCCACGGATTACCTCTGCTAGGACGTCTATCTGCTACTGCTGTTGCTCCCGTTGCTGCTGCAGCTGCTGTATCAACAGCTTGTTCGTCTCTTGCTGGGCTAGCTGCTGCTGCTGTATAAACAACCTGTTCAACTCCAGCTGGGCCTGCTGCTGTTGTTGTTGGGCCTGCACCAGGTGTTTAATCAGGTCCTCCATGGTGTCTGACCGTGTTCCCTGGCTCATGGCTGCCTTCGCCCAGGACATCCAGCTCCTCTGTAGCAGGTATAAATGGCCCCGGGATGCCTGCCTGCAGTCTGCACCACTTGTGGTAGAGCCACTCTCTCAGCAGTAGGGGATGGATGCAGGAACACCTCATGTGTCGATTTTAAGCCAAGCCTGGTTTATTAGCATCAGTCACAATCCATTGACAAAAAGACAGCACTACTTCCTCCAGCACATGAAATTACACAGCCAAAGAGAAGACCCTGAGTGTGTCCAGAGGCCTGGCTTTTACCTCTGGGACCACACCCCGAGGTGGAGATATGGTGAACTGTCATCCCACCCATCTCTTTTGCTGTCCACAACAAACCCAGCCCAGGTAATACAAATGAACCCTCTCAGCACCTAATATGCCGGAGTACTACATCCGGGTTCACATCACTGATTGCAGCAGTCGCAGCGACACATCTCCCCTCGTGCACATCACCAGTGATCACATCACAGCGCCTATTCCTCCTTCTGGAAAATCTTTTGTAACTAGGGTTTGTTTATGTTTATGTGCATTTCTGCTACACCCCAGTGCCCACTTTGACTGTGCTTTTGGCCCCATCAGAGTTCCTCCTGAATCTAATATTTTAGGGTTTCTGATGCAAGTCTCAATGAAACCATTGATGTATGGCCCAAACGCAGTGTGAACCCAGCCTTACTCTGCATTGTCTTGTTACTCCGTTATCCTTCTGGTGTTGTCCAGTGGTATCAATATCAGACATTGGACATTTAAATATACATTACCAGGAGGAATAACAAAGAAACACCAGCATGCAAAGTTTTGCTTCAGCATTTTGAATGTACAAAGTATCAGTCTCACATCCAGTTCCTATAATACTTTTGTGGTAGTTCAATACAAAAATGATTTTGGCTTCATCAAACCATTATGCTGGATAGAACATCTTACTGGAATAATGGAGCAGGATTTCTGCGTTTAATATCTAGCGTCCAATATCCTCTGTTATGTGACTGCAGCCGGTGACATAAATTATGTAACTAATACATCTCTAATAGCTGCGCTTGTTCTCCAACATTCCCCTCTATAGAAACGTGAACCGTTCAGGGCAGATACAAAAATGATTACACGTCCCACGACAACTTTTTCAGGCGGATACTACCTGAAAAAGGGCTTAGAAAATTCTAAAAAGAATGAACATATTCACTGAAATGTCGAAACAACTTGTTCATTTGTTCAGCCTTTTTAGACTTCTTGTAGCGCTTCAGATAGAGATGAGCAGACCTGTGGAAGTTCAGGTTCACCGGGTTTGACTAGACTTTAGTTAAATTTTCGATTCGGGACCTGGACTTGACCCCAGACCCCGAATCCCATATAAGTCAAGGGGGACCCGAACCTCTGTACTGCAAAATGCCTGTAAAATGATCAAAGTAAGGGCTAGGGGTTTTCAAAAGAAAGCAAAATGGACCCAATTACCCTGCAAATTTGAGGATATGGAATGAAAATAAAAAAATATGTGTGGGCTCCCCCCTATTGTTAATAACCAGCAATAGCCAGGGCCAGGAACTTCTCATCTCACTTTACAGTTTGGGTTCACTCATCCCTAGCTTTAGGATTGAAATTGGGTAAAAGAAGTGACTTGACCAGTGTATATACACACACACACACACACACACACACACACACACACAATGGGACTATATACACACTGAGTATATACAGTACAGATTGGACACACCTTCTCATCTCTAGAACAACTGTTAAGAAGAGACTTTGTGCAGCAAGCCTTCATGGTAAAATAGCTGCTAGGAAACCACTGCTAAGGACAGGCAACAAGCAGAAGAGCCTTGTTTGGGCTAAAGAACACAAGGAATGGACAATAGACCAGTGGAAATCTGTGCTTTGGTCTGATGAGTCCAAATTTGAGATCTTTGGATCCAACCTCTGTGTCTTTGTAGAAAAGGTGAACGGGTGGACTCTACATGGCTGGTTCCCACCGTTGCTGGTGACACTGTTGGGGATTTATTCAAAATTGAAGGCATACAGAAATAAGTATTTGATACAATAGAAACCTTTGTATAGTCATGGCCAAAAGTTTTGAGAATGACACCAAAATTATATTTTCACATGATCTGTTGCCCTCTGGTTTTTGTTTGTGTTTGTCTGATGTTTACATCACATACAGAAATATAATTGCAATCATATTATGAGTACCAAAAGGTTATATTGACAGAATGAGTAAATGCAGCAAGTCAATATTTGCAGTGTTGACCCTTCTTCTTCAGGACCTCTGCAATTCTCCCTGGCATGCTCTCAATCAACTTCTGGACCAAATCCTGACTGATAGCTTTCCATTCTTGCATAAGCAATGCTTGCATTTTACCAGAATTTGTTGATTTTTGTTTGTCCACCCGTCTCTTGATGATTGCCCACAAGTTCTCAATGGGATTAAGATCTGGGGAGTTTCCAGGCCATGGACCCAAAATCTCAATGTTTTGTTCCATGAGCCATTTAGTGATCACCTTTGCTTTATGGCAAGGTGCTCCATCATGCTGGAAAAGGCATTGTTGGGTGCCAAACTGCTCTTGGACGGTTGGGAGAAGTTGCTCTTGGAGGATATTCTGGTACCATTCTTTATTCATGGCTGTGTTTTTAGGCAAGACTGTGAGTGAGCCGATTCCCTTGGCTGAGAAGCAACCCAACACATGAATCGTTTCAGGATGCTTAACAGTTGGCATGAGACAAGACTGGTGGTAGCGCTCACCTCTTCTTCTCCTAATAAGCTGTTTTCCAGATGTCCCAAACAATCGAAAAGGGGATTCATCTGAGAAAATGACTTTACCCCAGTCCTCGGCAGTCCACTCCCTGTACCTTTTGCAGAATATCAGTCGGTCCCTGATGTTTTTTCTGGAGAGAAGTGGCTTCTTTGCTGCCCTCCTTGAAAACAGGCCTTGCTCAAAGAGTCTCCGCCTCACAGTGCGTGCAGAAGCACTCACACCAGCCTGCTGCCATTGCTGAGCTAGCTCGGCACTGCTGGTAGTCCGATCTCGCAACTGAAACAGTTTTAAGATGCGGTCCTGGCGTTTGTTGGTCCTTCTTGGGCGCCCTGGAGCCTTTTTGGCAATAATGGAAGCTCTGTCCTTGAAGTTCTTGATGATGCGATAGATTGTTGACTGAGGTGCAATCTTTGTAGCTGCGATACTCTTCCCTGTTAGGCCATTTTTGTGCAGAGCAATGATGGCTGCACATGTTTCTTTAGAGATAACCATGGTTAACTGAAGAGAAACAAAGATACCAAGCACCAGCCTCCTTTTAAAGTGTCCAGTGGTGTCATTCTTACTTAATCATGATTGATTGATCGCCAGCCCTGTCGTCATCAACACCCACACCTGTGGTAATGGAACAATCACTAAAACAATGTTAGCTGCTCTTTTTAAGGCTGGAATGCAATGATGTTGAAATGTGTTTTGGGGGTTAAAGTTAATTTTCTTAGCCAATATTGACTTTGCAAGTAATTGCTATTAAGCTGATCACTCTTTATGACATTCTGCAGTATATGCAAATTGCCATTAGAAAAACTGAAGCAGTAGACTTTGTAAAAATTAATATTTGTAGCATTCTCAAAACTTTTGGCCATGACTGTAAGCTATTACAGAGGTCAGACGTTCCCTGTAGTTCTTGATCAGGTTTGCACACACTGCAGGAGGGATTTTGGCAACTCCTTCATACAGATCTTCTCCAGATTTGTCACTGGGCAACATTGAGTTTCAGCTCCCTCCAAAGATTTTCTATTGTGTTCAGGTCTGGAGACTGGCTAGGCCACTCCAGGACCTTGAAATGCTTCTTACGGAGCCACTATTTAGTTGCCCTGGCTGTGTTTCTTGTCATTGTCATTCTGGAAGACCCAGCCATGACCCATCTTCAATGCTCTTATGAGAAAAGGAGGTTGTTGGTCAAAATCCACAAAAATACAGACCTCTCCATTCTCTGTAGGTGGGAAAACATGGACAATCGGCAGTGTATCAAATATTTATTTCCCCCACTGTATATATACATAGACAGTACAGACCAAAAGTTTGGACACACGTTCTCATTCAAAGAGTTTTCTTTATTTTCATGACTTTGAAAATTGTAGATTCACATTGAAGGCATCAAAACTATGAATTAACACATGTGGAATGAAATACTTAACAAAAAATTGTGAAACAACTGAAAATATGTCTTATATTTTAGGTTCTTCAAAGTAGCCACCTTTTGCTTCATTACTGCTTTGCACACTCTTGGCATTCTCTTGATGAGCTTCAAGAGCTAGTCACCGGAAATGGTTTTCACTTCACAGGTGTGCCCTGTCAGGTTTAATAAGTTGGATTTCTTGCCTTATAAATGGGGTTGGGACCATCAGTTGTGTTGTGCAGAAGTCTGGTGGATACACAGCTGATAGTCCTACTGAATAGACTGTTAGAATTTGTATTATGGCAAGAAAAAAGCAGCTAAGTAAAAAAAAAACGAGTGGCCATCATTACTTTAAGAAATGAAGGTCAGTCAGTCCGAAAAATTAGGAAAACTTTGAAAATGTCCCCAAGTGCAGTGGAAAAAACGCTACAAAGAAACTGGCTCACATGAGGACCACCTCAGGAAAGGAAGACCAAAAGTCCCCTCTGCTGCGGAGGATAAGTTTATCCAAATTACCAGCCGCAGAAATCGCAGGTTAACAGCAGCTCAGATTAGAGACCATATCAATGCCACACAAAATTCTAACAACAGACACATCCCTAGAACAACTGTTAAGAGGAGACTTTGTGCAGCAGGCCTTCATGGTAAAATAGCTGCTAGGAAGCCACTGCTAAGGGCAGGCAACAAGCAGAAGAGACTTGTTTGGGCTAAAGAACACAAGGAATGGACATTATTAGACCAGTGGAAATCTGTGCTTTGGTCTGAGGAGTCCAAATTTGAGATCTTTGGATCCAACCACCGTGTCTTTGTAGAAAAGGTGAACGGATGGACTCTACATGCCTGGTTCCCACCGTGAAGCATGGAGGAGGAGGTGTGATGGTGTAGGGGTGCTTTGCTGGTGACACTGTTAGGGATTTATTCAAAATTGAAGGCATACTGAACCAGCATGCCTACCACAGCATCTTGCAGCGGCATGCTATTCCGGTTTGCGTTTAGTTGGACCACCATTTATTTTTCAACAGGACAATGACCCCAAACACACCTCCAGGCTGTGTAAGGGCTATTTAACTAAGAAGGAGAGTGATGGGGTTCTGCACCAGATGACCTGCCCTCCACAGTTAGCAGACCTGAACCCAATCGAGATGATATGGGGTGAGCTGGACTGCAGAGTGAAGGCAAAAGGGCCAACAAGTACTAAGCATCTCTGGGAACTCCTTCAAGACTGTTGGAAGACCATTTCCGGCGACTACCTCTTGAAGCTCATCAAGAGAATGTCAAGAGTATGCAAAGTAGTAATCAAAGCAAAAGGTGGCTACTTTGAAGAACCTAGAATATAAGACATATTTTCAGTTGTTTCACACTTTTTTGTTAAGTATTTCATTCCACATGTGTTAATTCATAGTTTTGATGCCTTCAATATGAATCTACTATTTTCAGAGTCATGAAAATAAAGAAAACTCTTTAAATGAGAAGGTGTGTCCAAACTTTTGGTCTGTATTGTATATGTATATACACTACTCACAAAAAGTTAAGGATATTTGGCTTTTGGGTGAAATTTATGTAAAACTTAAAAAGTTCACGTTACAGTGATATTTTAACATGAAAGTCAGGCATTTAAGTAGAAGCAGCAATGGTGAATTCCTCATCTCAAACAATTTCTTGGAACAAAAGCCAACAGGGGTGGCTTTACACGCAGCGACATCACTAAAGCGATGTCGTTAGTGTCACGGAATTCATAACGCACATCCTGCCGCATTAGCGATGTCGTTGCGTGTGACATCTACGTGTGATCAAAAAAGGTCGCAAAATCGTTTATCGTTGACATGCTCCCCTTACCTGCGTCCGCCGACAATGAGGAAGAAAGGAGGTGGGCGGGATGTTCGTCCCGCTCATCTCCGCCCCTCCGCTTCGATTGGGTAGCTGCTTAGTGACGTCGCTGTGACGCTGAATTGAACTGCCCCCTTAGAAAGGAGGCGGTTCGCCGGTCACAGCGACGTAAGGCAGGTAAGTAGTGTGATGGGTCTGTGCGATTTTGTGCGCCACGAGCAGCGTTTTGCCTGTGACGCACACCCAATGGGGGCGGGTACGCACGCTAGCGATCTCGCTAGCGAGATCGCAGCGTATAAAGCGGCCTTAAGCTGATCCCATGGGTTTTCTATGGGATTCAAGTCTGGAAAAAGTGTAGGCCACTCCATTTCAGATTCCTCAGTCTCTAGCAGCCGTTCCGTATTGTTGCGACCTCAATGAGCTGGAGCATTGTCATCCATGAAAATGAAATTTACACTCAGTTGTTCATGCAAAGACACAATGATTAATTAATTACTCCCCAGCCTCGCCACTCTGCCAATCCCTTCACTGGCTTCCCATCGCCCAACGACTCCAGTTCAAAACATTAACCATGACATACAAAGCCATGCACAACCTGTCTCCTCCCTACATCTGTGACCTAGTCTCCCGGTACCTACCTGCACGCAACCTTAGATCCTCACAAGATCTCCTTCTCTACTCCTCTCTTATCTCCTCTTCCCACAATCGTGTACAAGATTTCTCCCGTGCATCCCCAATACTCTGGAACGCTCTACCTCAGCACATCAGACTCTCCACTACCGTGGAAAGCTTCAAGAGGAACCTCAAGACCCACCTCTTCCAACAAGCCTACAACCTACAATAGCCTTCAGCCCAGTAGACCACTGCGCAACCAGCTCTGTCCTCACCTATTGTACCATCACCCATTCCCTGTAGACTGTGAGCCCTCGCGGGCAGGGTCCTCTCTCCTCATATACCAGTCTGTCTTGTACTGTTAATGATTGTTGTACGTATACCCTCTTTCACTTGTAAAGCGCCTTGGAATAAATGGCGCTATAATAATAAATAATAATAAATAATAATAATGATTGGATTAATGATGTTATTCCAGTAGTAAGGGCTTGTCACTGAACCATTCACACAGTGTAGGGGCGTTCTGTACTGACTAGACACACATGCTCACACTGTAACCCCACCACCACCAAAGACTCGTCTGGTGACAACACTGGCTGATGTTTAGCACTCTCCTTGATTTCTCTAACATCATTGGTGGCCATCATTTCTGTTCAGCGTGAATCAACTTTCATCAATGAGCAGCACTGAGGCCCATTGGTCCCTCGTCCAGCAAAACGATGACACCTGTCCCTGGTGGTGTGGTCAGGTACCCTCGCAGGTCATCCAGCACACAGTCCACGCTGATATAAATGGTTTTGCATGTCTGACGTGACACTTGCTTGCCTTTCACCTCCCTTAAATGTGCCTGGAGTTGTGTAGCATTCATTATTCGGTTCCAAAGGGCATTGTTGACAATAAAGCTGTCATCACTGTAGGATATGGCCAAAGGATTTCCACTTCTATGCCTGTGACTCTTCCAGTCTCTCAGTATCTCTGCTGATGACACTCTGCGACACTCCAAGCTCAGTGTGTCGTCTTGGTCTCATGATGTCAAAATGTGAACAGCATAATGAGGATGTTTATATACCACTTCTAACTGAACCCTGAAATGTATTGGTTGATTAATGAATTAGTTGTATAAATTATATACATTTATTTGCATTTTTCAGAGAGAAATAAGTATTTAATCTCCTACAAACCATTAAGAGTTCTTGCTCCTACAGACACTTAGATGCTCCTAATCAACTTGTTACCTGCATTAAAGACAGCTGTCTTACATTGTCACCTGTATAAAAGACTCCTGTCCACAGACTCAATTAATCAGTCAGACTCTATCCTCTACTACAACATGGGCAAGACCAAAGAGCTTTCTAAGGATGTCAGGGACAAGATCATAGACCTGCACAAGGCTGGAATGGGCTACAAAACCGTAAGTAAGACTCTGGGTGAGAAGGAGACAACTGTTGATGCAATTGTAAGAAAATGGAAGAAATACACAATTAGCATCAATCAACATCGATCTGGGGCTCCATTCAAAATCTCACCTCATGGGGTATCCAGGATCATGAGGAAGGTGAGAGATCAGCCTAAAACCGCACAGGGGGAACTTCTTAATGATCTCAAGGCAGATGGGACCACTGTCACCAAGAAAACGATTGGTAACACATTACGTCGTAATGGCTTAAAATCCTGCAGTGCCCGCAAAGTCCCACTGCCCAAGAAAGCCCATGTACAGCCGGCCAGTCTGAAATTTGCCAATAAACCTGGATGATTCTGAGAGTGATTGGAAGAAGGTGCAGTAGTCAGATGAGACAAAACTTGAACTATTTGGTTTTAACTCAACTCACCATGTTTGGAGGAAGAGACATTCTGCCTATAACCCAAAGAACACCGTTCCCACTGTCAAGCATTCAGGTGGAAACATTATGTTTTGGGGGTGTTTCTCTGCTTAGGGCACAAGACTATTTCACTGCATCAATAGGACAATAGAGAGAGCCATGTACCATCAATTTCTGAGTGACAACCTCCTTCCCTCGGCCAGGACATTAACAATGGGTCATGGCTCGATCTTCCAGCATGACAATGACCTAAAACATACAGCCAAGGCAACAAATGAGTGGCTCAAAAATAATTACATTAAGGTCATGGAGTGGCCTAGCCAGTCTCCAGACCTTAATCCCATAGAAAACTTGTGGAGGAGATGAAACTCTGAGTTGCCAAGTGACAGCCTCATAATCTTAAGGATTTAGAGATGATCTCCAAAGAGGAGTTGACCAAAATTCCTCCTGAGATGTGCGCAAACCTTATCATCAACTATAAAAACATCTCACTGCTGTGTTTGCTAACAAGGGTTTTGCCACCAAGCATTAAGGGGTACTTCACACACAGCGAGATCGCTACTGAGATCGCTGCAGAGTCACGTTTTTTGTGACGCAGCAGTGACCTCATTAGCGATCTCGCTGTGTGTGACACTGAGCAGCGATCTGGCCCCTGCTGTGAGATCGCTGCTCGTTACACACAGCCCTGGTTCGTTTTTTTATTGTTGCTCTCCCGCTGATAAGCACACATCGCTGTGTGTGACAGCGAGAGAGCAACAATCCTGAATGTGCAGGGAGCAGGAGCCGGCGTCTGACAGCCTGCGGTAAGCTGTAACCAAGGTAAACATCGGGTAACCAAGGTGGTTACCCGATATTTACCTTCGTTACCAGCCTCCGCAGCTCTCACGCTGCCAGTGCCGGCTCCTACTCCCTGCACACGCTAAGCTAAGCGGTGTGCGCTGGTAACTAAGGTAAACATCGGGTAACCATACCTGATGTTTACCTTAGTTACCAGTGGCCGCACCTTCCAGACGCCGGCTTCGTGCAAGCGCAGCGTCGCTTGCACGTCACTGCTGGCTGGGGGCTGGTCACTGGTCGCTGGTGAGATCTGCCTGATTGACAGCTCACCAGCGACCATGTAGCGACGCAGCAGCGATCCTGACCAGGTCAGATCGCTGGTGGGATCGCTGCTGCATCGCTAAAGTGTGACGGTACCCTAAGTCTTGTTTGGCAGAGGGATCAAATACTTATATCTCTCTGCAAAATGCAAATAAATTTATATAATTTATACAATGTGATTTTCTGGATTTTATTTTTGATATTCTACCTCTCATTGTTAAAATTAACATACCCTTAAAATTATAGACTGTTCATGTCTTTGTCAGTGGGCAAACTTACAAAATTAGTAAGGGATCAAATACTTATTTCCCCCACTGTATGTGTAATAATTAGAAATGACTCCAGGAACAGTATTGAACATATGCAGAAAGAGAGGTTCAAAAAGCCATTGAAAGCCTGCTGAAATCTATCAGTATTCAGAAAGCAATCCTTCCACAAAAATAATACATTGAACACTTTGTATGCCCTAATAGAAAATGCATAGAAGGGACTAAAGCTCAGCGTTCATAGAAGGGGCCCACAGAAGCTTCAGGATTGAAAAGTGTTTGTGTGAAAGAATGACCCAAAATCACACCAGAGCAATGCATGCCGCTTTGTCAATACAGCAGACTATTGTATGAAGTATTAATTCAATTTGAGAAAGCATGTTCAATACTTTTTTCCTGTGTCATTTTTCATTATTAAACAGTATTTAATTTATGGAATCTATGGTTTGATCTCCTTACCTGTGTGGATTGGATGGGTTGTTGCAAACATTTGGTGATAAATTCATTTTTTTTACTTAAAAAATTAAGGACATGTTCAGTACTCATATCTGTACATATATGTACAAAAATGAATACAACCCTCTTGAAAATAATGATGGTCGCACAAAATATTGACACTTTGGATAAAATTTGGCCATTTTCACTTAGGGGTGTACTCACTTTTGTTGCCAGCGGTTTAGATATTAATGGCTGTGTGATGAGTTATTTAGCACACATCAAATTTATCCTGTTATACAAGCTGTACACTGAGTACTTTACATCATATCAAAATGTTATATCCAGTGTTGTCCCATGAAAAGTTACAATAAAATATTTACAAAAATGTGAGGGGTGTACTCACTTTTGTGATATACTGTATATACACTTCTCACAAATAGGAATATTTGGCTTTCGGGTGATATTTCTGGAAGATCCTAAAATGCTCTCTAACCTTTTCAGATGAATTTATTGTGACCTTTTGTAAACTTGTGGATGCACGTGTCCAACTGTTCAATGTTTCAGTACTTTTTGTACGACTTGCTGTTCTCTAACAAGGAGCTTAATAGCAAAATTCACAACAGGCGTCTTATCTATGAATCATCCAATAAATTTTGAAGTTCAATTAGAAGTTGGATTTAAACAGTCCTCCTCCTCATGCTGTTCACAGGTTGACATCATGAGACCAAAACGACACCTAACAATTGGTCAGCAGTAACTCGCCATTACGAGGCTTCAAGCAGGATGTTTTCAGACAGAAGTGGCCACTGAGCTTACAGTGTCACAGAGTGTCATCAGCAGGTTGCAACAGAGATACAGAAAGACTGGAAGAGTCTCAGAAAGGCATAGAAGTGGACGTCCTTTGGACACATCCCACACTGATGACCACTTCACTGTGAACAATGTCCTTCAAAATCGGATGATGAATGCCATAAAACTTCAGACACATTTAAGGGAGGTGAGAGGTGCCCAAGTGTCATTTTAGAGCATTCCAAACCATTTACATAAGCGTGGTCTATGTCCTAGACAACCTGTAAGAGTACCTGACCACACCACCAGGCACAGGCGTCATCACTTTGCATGGGCCAGGGAATACCTACACTGGACAAGGGACCACTGGACCTCAATGCTGTTCACTGATGAAAGTCGGTTCACGTTGAGCAGAAAATGATGGCCACCAACGATTTGGAGACCACAAGGAGAGCGCTATGCATCAGCCACTGTTGTCACCAGATGAGCCTTTGGTGGTGGTGGTGTTACAGCGTGGGCTGGTGTGTCTAGTTAATACAGAACTGCCCTACACTTTGTGACTGGTCCAGTGACAAGTCCCTACTACTGGAATAACATCATTAATCCAGAAGCACAATCTTCCATAAAAATAATGAATGTGAAGCGACCGGTGGTAGGGCCGCGGTTGTGTATGTATGCTCTATTCCAACAAAATCCCCATACTCAGATTTTACCGGTAGTAACATTTCTTTACTATGAAACATATTTATAACACAGTCAACCGAACTATCTGCGCACATGTGTATGGTGGAGTCCCCGGATTTTCACTCCTTCCGGGTACGCAGCAAAGAAAAAAAGAAAAGAGAAAAAAACAAAGAAATGGTGGCAACTTTCCCTAACTTTCCCTGCAATCACATACCAGTCTATCCCAGAAGAAGATGCCGCTCCCACGTCGCAGGCCTGGAGTCTCACGATGATGGGTCCCGGTGCAGCGCTGAAGGGATGCAGCTCCTCGGTCTTCTCCTTTGATCTTCTCCCGCTGGTAACAGATTCTAGTCAGTCTCTTAGTCCCGGGGCACACCGAGCAGAAGAAGGGAGGTCACGGTTGCACGGATGGCTCCCTTGTGTCGGTAACGGCCCCTGCACTTGCACTCAGGGTGCGATGCTCTGCAGTCAAGTTGTCACAGCCCCTGGATATGCACTCCGGGTGCGATGCTCTGCAGTCCGGTTAGATCCTCGGTGAAAACAAAGTCCTGCAGAACGGGGATGGCAGAACCCACTTCCACAGGGTGATTCTTCCAAGAATCTGGTTGCAAAAGAACCCTCTGTTCTGGGAGACCACACGTAGCTCTGTCCTGGCCGAGCTCTGGGTCTGTACTACTTTGCCGCTCTTTTTCTTCCTGGTTCAAACACACAAGCTGTAGGGGATTTCCCACCTCTGTGTCTGTGATTGTACAGTCTGACACTGCCCCCTTGTGGGCAAGTGCTGAAGCAATGTTCAAATCCATTTCTACACTGATGATGCAGTCTGAATGGTTGATCCCATTACATACCCCCCACTTAAAGGTTGGCAGTCCCTGTCAACTACCGTCGGTTCCCAGGCAGTGATGACTGCAGATGTCACAGGGGTTGGTTGAGAAGTGGGCCATATATACTGATCCCTGTAAGACCGCCCGGGCGGGATCCCAGCAGTGGTGCGGTCAGTGCGCCTCAAGGGTCGGTTGTTCCCCTCCCCGGCACTGTCTTTACGCCCCACTTCAGTCAGCACTCCGGGGGAAGAACTGGGTTGTGTAGGTGGGTCACCGGTCCCGGAGTCGACATGATCACTATGCTGGGAAACGTCCGTGACGTCAGTCGTGTCGGCAGCGTCACCCCCTCCGGGTACTGTGGTAGGGGAGTCAGGCTGGGATCGGCAGGGACGCAACATATTTTGGTGCACAGTGCGGATGCTGCGACTGTCTTCACCCCACACTCGGTATACATGCACATTGGGGTAGGGGCGTTCGATTACCCGGTAGACCTCAGTCTCCCACTTGGCTCGAAGTTTCCCTTGTGGCTTCTTGATACGGAGCAGGACTAGCTGTCCCAACTTCAAGGGTTGCTCTTGCACGGGGAGTGGGTCAGCATGTATCTGGCCCCGGATTTGTTGGCTCACCAGCCGGTGTACAGTCTCCATCTTCTGTCGGTGAGCATTTAGCCAGGAGGGGTAGTTATGGCAGACATCATCTCCGGGGCGGAATAGGTTCAGGTCATGGACCCCTTTTCCGGGGCGGCCAAAGAGAAGGGTGTGTGGGGTGTAACCAGTTACGGAGTGGACCTGGTTGTTGTAGGCCCATACTAGATCGGGAAGGAATTGGGGCCATTGGTCTTTCTTATCATCGGCCAAGGTGCGGATCAGCTGGAGTAGAGTCCGGTTGAAGCGTTCACATGCACCGTTCCCTTGTGGGTGGTAAGGAGTGGTCCTCGACTTCTGGATCCCATACATCCGATGCAGCTCTTCGATGACTCGGCCTTCGAAGCAAGCCCCCTGGTCGGAGTGCAACCTCTCCGGACACCCATAGACATGGATGAACTGTCGACAGATGGCCCGTGCAGCCGATTCAGCCGTCTGGTCTTTGGTAGCAACAGCGACAGCGAATTTTGTGACGTGATCCACCATGACTAGGCAGTACTGATAGCCACTGCTCGCCGTCCCAATCAGCAGATAGTCCACCATCAACAGCTCAAGGGGCCTGGATGTTTTAATTGTCTGGACAGGTGCACGCTGTTCAGGGGACTTGTGTAGTTCACAGGTGCGACAGGTTTGGCAGACGTCTTCAACCAGCTTGCGGAGCCCCGGACAATAGATGGACTGTTGAATCCACCAAAAGGTCTTGTCTATCCCGAAGTGTCCATTCCTTTTGTGGGCATGGGCCAGCATCTCACGGGCCAATTGATCAGGCACCACAACTTGTGTGCATTCCTCCAGCATATGCGACAAGAGAACCTTCCGGTATAGCACTCCTTCTCTCAGAATCAGCCGGTCCCACTGACTGAGCAGGGTCAAGGTCCCGGTCGACAGTCGTGCCCGTATATCAGCGGGAGGCTTCTGCTGCCGCTTCACCCATTGTTTGAGTAGAGCCCATTCAGGGTTCTGGTCCTGAAGCCTGCACCACTCCTGGGGTGGCAAGGCGACCCCCACTGGAGTTCCAGCTTCGCCCACAACGAACTGGTGGTAATCCATCATCTGTTGGGCGAGCTTTGCAAAGTCAGGCGTCTCATCCCCTTCTAATTCTTCATCCCGGTCTCGGTTGAGTAAGGGGTATGACACTCTAGACAGGCTGTCCGCATTTTGATTCTCAGCTCCAGCCCTATATTTGATCTTGTAATTGAACTTGGAGAGTCGAGCCATCCAACGCTGCTCCATGACTCCGAGCTTCGCATTTTCTAAGTGGGCCAACGGGTTGTTATCGGTCAGGACTAGTACTTCGGTCCCCGTGAGGTACCCTGCAAATTTCTCCGCCATAGCCCACGTTAGGGCCAACAGCTCCAGCTGGAACGAGCTATAATTGGTGGGGTTCTTCTCGCCCTCATGTAGGGACCGACTGGCATAAGCTATGACCCGTTCCTTGCCTTCTTGTACCTGTGAAAGTACTGCCCCTAGACCCTGTAGACTGGCATCGGTGTGTAGTTGGAAGGGCAGGTTGTTGTCCGCATATGCCAGGATGGGGGGAGACGTTAAGGCACCCTTTAGGGCTTGGAAGGACTCTTCCTGGCTGGGTCCCCAGCTGATGGGTCGTCCTCTGGGGCTGTTGGTGGTCCCTCGAAGCAGGTCATGCAAGGGTGCAGCAAGCCGGGCGAAGTTTTTGACGAACCGGTGGTAGTAGCCGGCCAACCCCAGGAAATCCCTGACCTCCTTGACGTTTGTGGGCTGCGGCCAATCCCGTACGGCGGCTATCTTTTCTGAAGACGGCTGAACACCTTCGGCTGAGATCCGGTGGCCCAGGTAATTGATCTCGGGCTGCAGAAGACGGCACTTGCTGAGTTTCAACTTCAAGCCATGTTCTCTCAACCTACTGAACACACGGCCCAGCTGCTGCAGGTGTTCTTCAAATGTGGCCGAATAGACTACAATGTCGTCCAGGTAGATGAGGGTGAAGTCGAAGTTGAAGTCTTCCAAGCAGCGCTCCATCAGCCGCTGGAAAGTCCCCGGCGCATTGTTCAGACCAAAGGGCATCCGGTCGAACTCGTACAGGCCCATGGGTAGGATGAAAGCAGTCTTCTCTCTATCTTTCTCGTGCATGGGTACCTGCCAATATCCGCTGGCCAGATCCAATGAAGAGAAGTATTTGGCTTTCTTCAAGGCTGTCAGGGATTCTTCGATCCTTGGCAAAGGGTATGAGTCCCGGGTGGTGCAAGCATTCAAACGGCGGTAGTCCACACAGAACCTCAGGGACCCGTCCTTCTTCTTGACTATCACCACCGGTGCAGCCCAGGGGCTCTGGCTTTCTCGTACCACTCCAGCGTGTAGCATGGAATTCAGGAGATTTTTCACTTCTTGGTATTGCTGGGGAGGTATTTGGCGGTACCTTTCACGGATAGGAGCAGTGTCACCGGTGGGGATTTCGTGCTTGATACTGGTGGTGCACCCAAAGTCGGTGTCATGCCGGGCAAAGGACGCCTGATGCTCTTGAAGTAGCTCTTCCACCTGGGACACCTCCCGTTTGGAGTATTGGGATACGTCCAACTGACACTTCTCTCGTAGTTCTCGCCCCGCGTTGGTGTCACCCGCGACAGCGGCCATGGCAGAGACCGTCACTGTCCATTCTCCCTCTGTAGACGGTACAATCTGGAGGGGGCTCATAGGGTTCACCTCCTCAGTTAGAGCGTAGACTCGGGCGAGCTGTGTCCCGGCTTCTAGGTCAACGCTCACGTTAGCCGTGTTTCCCAGCCTGACAGGAATTCTTCCCTTTCTCACTACTGCTAGAGTTCGAGCGACTAGTGGATTCAGCTTCCCTTCCTTCGGGGTGCGCGGCTCAATCAGCACCTCCACGCCTTCAAGCTGTCTCGTGGTGCTAAGGGGTAGTGAGATAACTGTCTCTTTCCCAGCCGGTAAGGTGATCCTAGTATGGCGGGGTACGGTGATCGTGGCCAGCGGCAGCTGTTCTTCGGTCATTCGCTGGAGGTTGCAGGTCCGGACCACTTGCTGAAAGGCACGGCGGGTGGCCCTATGTGCGGTCACTTCTTGCCAGTATTTGGGCCCCCTCTTGGTAAACAACACCAGATTCAGGTCTTTCAAGATGTTCATCCCAATAATCATGGGCGTTTCTGATCCAAAGCCTTCCCTGACCACGATTATCCCTCTCTTCCCAAGATCTTGGCCACAGATTTCAGTGTTCATCCAGGCAACTCCCGTCACCGGAATGGGTAGATTATTGGCTGCTTTGATCTTGATGGCGGTATCAGGGTCATAGGCAACCCGCGGCTTTAGACATTCTTCGTAGAACTGCTCGGAGATGGTGGATACCTGAGACCCAGTATCCATTAACCCTTGTACGGCGATCCCTTCCAGTAATACTTCCAGGGTGGGGCTATTTGATGCAAGTTTGCTCCGTGGCTGGCTCTGTTTTCCTACACCCCTCTCTTTGGCCTCCCCTGCCGAGTGAGCCTCTTTGGCAGGGGCGTCTAGTTTAAAGGCGGCCGCTGTTGTGGGACACGACTTGCTGGTTATGGTAGATCGGACCGTGGATGAACTTGAAAGTTCTGGGGGCAACGGTTTGCTCTATGGCGGGGGTCGCCGCATGTCCAGCATCTTCCCATCGGCCGGCTAGGTTGTTGTCTCGCTTGCCGGCCCGCCTGTTGGTCTAGGGTGAGCTGTAACACCTGTTTCTGCAACTCTGCCACCATCTGCTTCAGTTCTTCCGTGTCGCTGTTCGAAGTCCCGATACCAGATATGGACCTGCAAGCCGCGGTATATGTCTGTGTCTCCACGACAGGTCCCCTTGAACGTTCTATAGCTTCTTGTTTGACCTCAGCGAACGTAAAGGCCGGATTTATCCGGAGTAGATCTTGCAATGAGCGGTTAAGGTACGGGTCTCTCAATCCGGTCACGAACTGATCTCTCAACACCAGGTCACGGGCACCCGTACTAGCTATCTGTTCTTCTTTTCTACAGGCTTGTTCTAGCAGCACTTGAAGGGCATTGGCATATTGAGGAATATCCTCCGACTCGAGCTGAGTACGCCGGAAGAACATATAGTGCAATGTTCCCGCATATGTGGTCGGCCCATAGGTGTTCTCCAGCACCCGCACCAAGTCATCCAACGTACGCTGGCCCCTAACCGTCTCCAGCCTGACTGTCGTCCACGCTTCCCCCTCTAATGTTAGCATGGCTATTTCTGCTAAGGTCTTAGGATCAGTGTTATACATTTCCACCACTATCTTAAGTTGTTCAGTCCATTCAGTTACAGGATAGTTCCGTCCGTTAAACTTTCTCACCTGATTGACAATAGACGTCGGGGGAGCTGTCCGGTTATAAGTTACTACCGGGGGATGATTTTGTTGGTCACACATCCTGCCGACTACGCCACATGAAGCGACCGGTGGTAGGGCCGCGGGTGTGTGTGTATGCTCTATTCCAACAAAATCCCCATACTCAGATTTTACTGGTAGTAACATTTCTTTACTATGAAACATATTTATAACACAGTCAACCGAACTATCTGCGCACATGTGTATGGTGGAGTCCCCGGATTTTCACTCCTTCCGGGTACGCAGCAAAGAAAAAAAGAAAAGAGAAAAAAACAAAGAAATGGCGGCAACTTTCCCTAACTTTCCCTGCAATCACGTACCAGTCTATCCCAGAAGAAGATGCCGCTCCCACGTCGCAGGCCTGGAGTCTCACGATGATGGGTCCCGGTGCAGCGCTGAAGGGATGCAGCTCCTCGGTCTTCTCCTTTGATCTTCTCCCGCTGGTAACGGATTCTAGTCAGTCTCTTAGTCCTGGGGCACACCGAGCAGAAGAAGGGAGGTCACGGTTGCACGGATGGCTCCCTTGTGTCGGTAACGGCCCCTGCACTTGCACTCAGGGTGCGATGCTCTGCAGTCAAGTTGTCACAGCCCCTGGATATGCACTCCGGGCGCGATGCTCTGCAGTCCGGTTAGATCCTCGGTGAAAACAAAGTCCTGCAGACCGGGGATGGCAGAACCCACTTCCACAGGGTGATTCTTCCAAGAATCCGGTTGCAAAAGAACCCTCTGTTCAGGGAGACCACACGTAGCTCTGTCCTGGCCGAGCTCTGGGTCTGTACTACTTTGCCGCTCTTTTTCTTCCTGGTTCAAACACACAAGCTGTAGGGGATTTCCCACCTCTGTGTCTGTGATTACACAGTCTGACACTGCCCCCTTGTGGGCAAGTGCTGAAGCAATGTTCAAATCCATTTCTACATTGATGATGCAGTCTGAATGGTTGATCCCATTACAAATGCCCAAGACTGTTCTGTCTAATCCAATCTACCACAGCACTGCACACATAGTACGTCTATATAGCATCACTACACTTGATTTAAAAAATCTACACACCCTTGTTAAAATAGCAGGTTTTTGTTATGTAATATAATTGGACTAAAGGCCGCTTTACACGCTGCGATATCTGTACCGATATCGCTAGCGTGGGTACCCGCCCCCATCTGTTGTGCGACACGGGCAAATCGCTGCCCGTGCCGCACAACATCGCCCAGACCCGTCACACTACTTACCTGCCCGACGACGTCGCTGTGACCGGCGAACCGCCTCCTTTCTAAGGGGGCGGTTCGTTCAGCATCACAGAGATGTCACAGCTGCGTCACTGAACCGCCGCCCAATAGAAGCGGAGGGGCGGAGATGAGCGGGACGAACATCCCGCCCACCTCCTTCCTTCCGCATAGCGGCCGGGAGGCAGGTAAGTAGAGCTTCCTCGTTCCTGTGGTGTCACACGGAGCGATGTGTGCTGCCGCAGGAACGAGGAACAACTTCGTTACTGTTGCAGTAACGATATTTAAGAATGGACCCCCATGTCACCGAAGAGCGATTTTGCACGTTTTTGCAACGATGCAAAATCGCTCATAGGTGCACACGCAACGGCATTGCTAATGCGGCCGGATGTGCGTCACCAACGAGTTCGCATTAACGATGTCGTAGCGTGTAAAGCCCCCTTTAGAAGAAGCCTGTAGAACCTTTTCCACCTTAAATTAGGTCACCAATAATATATACAAATCCATTGACAAACAAAGTGAAATAATTTTGAGGGGGAAAATATAAAGAACAAAACTAAAACACCTCCGTATACATTTTGCGCAGACGTATTAGGCAATTTGTTTGTTTGATGATTAATTTTATTAAACAAGCCTATAATATTGATCACCACTCAAAAAGAGCCTATACAATCATAATGACTAAGTAGTTCACAGTGACTACTTACTAAGTTACTATACCTACAAAGAACTACAGTAATGCAATTTTAGAAACATTTTTATTGAAGCATAAAAATATAATAAAATTATTTTTTTTTTAAAAAAAAAAGTTTATGCACAGCAAGACAATGACATATGGAGGAACAACAATACACAAAAAAATGCAATTGTAATAATTCAACAACAATAAGCAGTGGAGTCTATCAGGATGTGAACAATAGTAGATACTATTATAATAAGTGTTAATATTGACAAAAATGGAAAATGAACTAACAAATGGCATACCCATCCTGATGAACAACACTAAGCTTTGGTTGGAAAGCATTATCCCCCTCAGTGCGCTAGTGCCCTCGATCTCTGAGCTTCATGGGGACAGTCCATAAAGACCCTGTCCTCCGCAGGTTAATTGCCGGGTTGCTTGAAGCCGACCCGACCTAGGGTCCAGTACCCCGACGTGCTTTCAGCCACAGACCGGCTATTGTACTTGAGCTATCGACCGTCCTCCAAGACTAAGTCCAGGTACCCAGTCCCAATATCCCGCGACTGGGTCTCCGACTCCTCCGGGTCCAGACCACCGTCTGCAACCCAATCTTTTCCTCCCCGGGAGCCACACGCTCCCTCCTAGCTCCCCACTGCTCGAGGGCTACCACTAAACTCTCTCTTCTCTCCCCTGGAGCCAACTGACTTGTCACCTCCCACCTCCCTGCCTGACCCCTAGCTTGGCGGCCCTATTACAGCTTAGCAGCCCACTGGTGTGCCTGACAGGGTGTGGTGCGAGGTGTAATTGGGATTTTTGGATGCTGATGGAGGCAATGCTGCAGGTTGGGAATCCGGAACCAAGAGGGGTTGAGTCTTGCACTAAGAATAAAGAGTGTGCAGTACCCTGTGACGACCTGACTAGTCCAGGGGCGTCTCAGATCCATACCAAAAGAACACCCTGCATAGCAAGTGAATAATGAATGGAAATGGAACAGCATGAAAATAATAATAGTAATGGGTGCAATACAACATTGGCCTATAACACAATAATGAGGAGTGTCAGGATATAACAAAACAATCATATGTAAATGCAAGTAAGTAATGCCATAATTAAATCCAAGTGGAAAATATGGGCAAAAGACTATAATAAGAATCCAGACACGCCTCACCACATTAAATGACCTGCCATATGCAAATATACAAAATAACCCCAATGATCACATGCTGTATCTTACCACAGGACACCCTGACGCGTTTTGCCGTGGCTTTATCCAAGCGTGTTTATGTAGAATATGAAACAAGGTGGATTTTTATATCAGACGTTCATTAAACTATCACTCAATGAAAATGTGCGCATTAAAAACTGAGCCAATACCATTGTTAGGCTATGTGCGCACTAGAGCTTTTCACCCGCGGATTTACCCGCGGATTTGCGGCGGAAATTTCTTGAGAAATGTCTGCAATCTTTGTGCAGACATTTCCCATGAAATTCTATGGAAAAAAAAAAAAGCTGTGCGCACTGGTGCGGATTTTTCTCAAGAAATTTCCGCGAGAAGAATTTCTCGAGAAACTTTCTTGAGAAAATGAACATGTCCATTATTTCCGCAGGTACCCTGCGGATTTCGGCAGTATAGCCTGCAGAAATCCGCAGGGAACCACCCGCGGGAAAATCGCGGCAATTCCGCGGCAATTCCGCGGCAAATCCGCGTCAAATCCGCATGCGGATTTGGTGCGGATTTTTTCCGCAGGTCCGGAAATCTTTCACTGGCAGACGTTTCTCAAGAAATTTTCTTGAGAAACTTCACATCTCTAGTGCGCACATAGCCTTAGGGTGGAAACACATCTATGCGAGTAAAATCGGTCCGACTGGGCTGAAAAATACTCGGCTGATTTTAGTTCACGTTAGGTGCGAGTGCAACGCAAGTGCAATGCTTTTTGCTCGCGTGTGTGTCGCGATTGCGATGCTAGTTTCATGCAACATCTTAATTAGATAAAAGCTATTACACATGTGTCATTTAATTAACCTATGGGAATGTGCTGTCACATTCATCTAATGTGCGAAGTTACTGCCACACTCGCAAATGTGAACGGTGGTGCGCGTGTGTGATGCTACTTTTAATCCCCTTCCATAGGAAATCATTGGGACAAATGGTGCGAGAAACTCGCAAAAAAGCAGCATGCTGCGATTTTTTTCTCGGTCCGATTTGGACTGAGAAAAAAATCGCAGATGAGAGCTGAATCATTGACTAACATGTGTCCGATTTCAATGCGAGTTTTTCTCGCATTGCTCTACTGCGAGAAACTCGCAAGTGAGAAGCAGCCCTTAGAAACAGTGCAGCATTCACCGCATTGGTGGCTTCAAAAAATGCCAGGCAAATTAGCATAAATAATAATAAACTTAATTAGTGATATACTGATCCCACAGTCGCAGGATTTTTTGATATGAAGTAAAGGCAGTATCATAATGGCAGTAATATGCTGATTGCAGGCATACCTGTTATAGAAAGATCGGATGCTTGGTTGCGGAAATTTCAAAGTTGCAGATATGCACTGCACTTTGATTGATGTGTTCAGCGGGACGGGTCTTTGTGGGTCGGGTCCTCGGAGTTTATTCCTCCTCGGGCGTCCTCCTGGCTGGCCCCCTTTACGTTGTTTGAATATAACGCCGTGACACCATTGCTGTTGTTGGCAGCGCGTGCGCATTGCCACAGTAATTCTGTCTTCATTAAAATGGCGCCGGAGTCCATGCATGCGCGTACCACAATCTCTGGTGAAATTTTCTTGAAGGATCTGCAGTGAAGACTATGGGGTACTTTGCACGTTGCGACATCGCTACTGCGATATCGTCGGGGTCAAATCGAAAGTGACGCACATCCGGCGCCGGTAACGATGTCACAACGTGTAAAGCCTAGATGCGCCGATAAACGATCGCAAAAGCGTCGTAAATCGGTGATCTGTGTAGTGTCGGACAGTTCCATAATGTCGCACCAATAGGAGATACGATGTTGTTCCTCGTTCCTGCGGCAGCACACATCGCTGTGTGTGTGAAGCCGCAGGAGCGAGGAACATCTCCTTACCTGCCTCCACCGGCAATGTGGAAGGAAGGAGGTGGGCGGGATGTTTACGTCCCGCTCATCTCCGCCCCTCCGCTTCTATTGGCCGCATGCCGCGTGACATCGCTGTGACGTCGCACGACCCGCCCCCTTAGGAAGAAGGCGGGTCGCTGTCCAGAGCGACGTCGCAGGGCAGGTAAGTGCGTGTGAAGTTGCCGTAGAGATAATGTTCGCTACGGCAGATATCACAAGATATCGCATGTGCGACGGGGGCGAGGACTATCGCTCTCGGCATCGCTATCATTGGCTAGCGATGTCACAGCATGCAAAGTACCCCTTTGAGTCGCCGGGTCGCAGATGTAAAAAACAAAATCTACGCGCTCACCGATGCCTCTCATATTCTTCACAGCAGTGTCTTCAATAAAATGGCACCAGAGATCGCGGTACACACATACAGACTCTGGCGCCTTTTCAATGAAGACAGAATTGTATTTCTGCAACTTTGAATAAAGATATTTCATTAATCAAGCATCTGATCTTCCTATAACAGGTATGTCTGCAATCAGCATCTTAGTGCCTGTATGGCACTGGCTCTAGTTCATATCTAGCAAAATCCTGGTGGTTGGTTCCCTTTAAGAAAGTAAAAGTGAGGTTTTGTCTTTCTTAGGAGAATATCTGTGGGCAGAATTATTGGGCAATTATAGTATGCAGAGTTATTATGCAACTAAATGAAAAATTGCCGTTGTTTATTTTCACCTGTTAACGTGAGAATAAAATCAAACAGCTCAAAATGTATAAGATACATTTTTAAAAAAAAATCAGTGTCCAATATAACCCCCCTTCTTTTCTATAACAGTCATAAGTCTTCCATCCATGGAGTCTGTCAGTTTCTTAATCTGCTGATGATCAACTTTTTGGGCAGCACCAACCCCAGCCTCCAGACACTGCTCAGAGACGTGACCGTTTTCATTCATTGTAAATCTCCCGTCTCAGGAGGGCCCTCAAGTTCTCAATAGGGTTAGGTCAAGTGAGGAAGGCACCGGTCATTATTCTTTATTGTTTAAGGACTTTACTGGCAGCCGAGTAGTGGAGATTTTGATTCATGCGATGGAACATTGTCCTACATAAAAATCAGGGTTTTCTTGAAATATGCAGACTTTTCCCTGTACCACTGCATGACATGAAGACAATGCCTTCTAAAATCTAGCAGTAGATTTGGGAGTTGATTTTGAGTTCATCTTCAACCCTAAAAAGTCTAGCTATGTCATCTTTAATAACGCCAGGCCATAATAGTATCCCACCTCTACCTTGATAGTTGAGTTGAAGATGAGGTCTGTGATGTTACTGATCCAGTCGAAATCCCATCCATCTGGTCTGTCCAAAGTCACTCATCTCATCAGTCCATAAAACCTTTGAAAACCCTGTCTTCAGATATTTTTTTGTCTCAGCCTTGACATTTCTCTTTGGTGTCTTGCTCAGTGGTGCCTCCCTCACATTGGCCGTGTCTCTCAGCACTGAACACCTCGTACTTATGGGCCCTCCATGTAGGTTTAATTTCTTGGCCTTGACAGCACTGGAGAATAATGGGTTCCTAGTCACTTCATGTTTTATTCTTTTCAAATCTTTAGAAGTTAATATGCAACGCTTTTTTCCCTCAATACAACTTTTGGGACCTTGTTGACTATTTGCAGGAAATCTTTTGATGGTTCTGCGATCACCTTAGCAAATTCTTCTTCTCATTCAGATAAATCCTTGTTTGGCCTATTTTGCCAGTGGAAAAAAAAATATCATTATGCACACCTTGATAAAGGTGTTGAGGTCTTTAGGCCATGTACACCATCATTAAACAAATACATATCACTTAATCAGCTTTATCCAATGACCATTCAAGTTTGCACAGCTTGGAAAATGTGTATCAAAATGATAATATGGTCAAAATACTCACTTGCCTAATAATTGTGCACACAGTGTTATTGGGGATGTGGTTGTGTTCTATGTACGCTAGCGAGCGTATCCGCCCCCGTCGTTTGTGCGTCACAAGCAAATCGTTGCCCGTGGTGCACAAAATCGTTTTGAGCCATCACACGCAATTACCTGCCTAGCGACGTCGCTGTGGCCGGCGAACCGCCTCCTTTCTAATGGGGCAGTTCGTGCGGCGTCACAGCGGCGTCACTAAGCGGCCGCCCAATAGAAGCAGAGGGGCGGAGATGAGCGGCCTTAACAGCCCGCCCACCTCATTCCTTCCTCATTTCCGGCGGCCGCAGGTAAGCTGTAGTTCTTCGTTCTCGAGGTGTCACACGTAGCGATGTGTGCTGCCTCGGGAACGACGAACAACCTGGGACCTCAACAATCAATGGTTTTTTTAAAGATGAACGACGTGTCAACGATCAACGATAAGGTGAGTATTTTTGATCGTTAACAGCCGTTCGTTGGTGTCACACGCAACGACATCGCTAATGATGCCGGATGTGCGTCACGGAATCCGTGACCCCGGCGATATATTGTTAGTCGTTGCGTGTAACAATCATATTTAAACTCATGTTACATAGTAGTCAGTACACTGCTGACATCTTTTACAGTGATTCTCATAATCCATAGTCAAGTCCATATAAAACTTAGTTTATATCGTAGGAATTTCCTGACATTTTCTTGGTTGCATTTTAGAGCAAATGCTATGGTACAAAAACAGCTTTCAACACAGCAAAGGGATCTTATTGCTAAAACTTATCAGTCAGAAGAAGGGTACAGAAACTTTCCAAGGCAATATATATACCATGAAACACTCTGAGGGCGGTCATCAAGAAGTGGGTTTAATTTGGTAGAAAATTGCCACTACCTACAACTAGACATCCCTCGAAATTAATGAAAATAAGAAAATTGGTTCAAAAGGCTGCCAAGAAGCCTACAGTAACACTAAAGAAGCTTTATGAATTTATGGCAAGTACTGGTTGTGGATTGCATGTGACAACAATCTCCCATATTCTTCAATTTTCTGTCCTGAGGGGTGGATTGGCAACAGGAAATTTTTTTCTTAAAAAGCAAACATCCAAGCCAAAACCTAGACCAAGTCTGCCAAAATCATTTGGAAAAACCAGTTATGGGCTGATGAGACCAAGAACTTTTTGTCCATGGTTCTAAAAGGTATGTTTGGCACAAAGCCAACAATGCACATCAACAAAAGAGCACCATACCCTCAGTGTAGCATGGTGCAGCCTGTTTTTCAGCAGCTGGCACTGGGGCTTTAATCATGCTGGAGATCATTATGAACAGTTCCAAATATCAGTGAATTTTGCATCAACACTTTCAAATATCTGTTATTAAGCGGATGACAAATTTCACCTTTCAGGCCGGGGCCACACAGGGATCTACTACGATCTTTGCATAATACTCGGCTCACGCTGGCAGCACAGCAGGAGCCGAGTGTCATGCGAGTGTCACTGCAACTGAGGTTCGATCATGCGATCGGACCTCAGCTGCGGGGGGGCGGGCCGACTCTGAGGAGGGGTGGGCCGGCTCTGCGGAGGGGCGGGCCAGTGCTGCGGAGGGGAGGGAGGGATTTATCTCCCTCTATCCTCCGTTGCCGGCTATTGCCATTCTCGCCCTGCACTCGTGGTACACCGGTGTACCGCGAGTGCAGTGCGATTTGTCTCTTGCCCCATAGACTTGAATGGGTGCGAGAGAAACAAGATTAGCATTACAGTTGCAGCATGCTGCGATTGTTTTCTCTGTCCGATTAGGGCTGAGAAAATAATCGCTCATGGGTGTTGACACATAGGCTAATATTGGTCCGAGTGGAATACGCACTGAACATGATCTGGATTCCCCGGGTCTTCCAATCGTGCGCACTAAACTGATGCTAGGTGTAAGCTTCCCGGCTTCAGTGAGCTATAGTGTGCATGACTGGAAGTCCAGGGGACTCCAGATCATGCGCAGTGCGCATCCATCCTCTGCCGGCTGGCATCAAGAATGAGGTATGTGCAGCGAAGCTGCGCATTCATTAGTACGTTAGTACGTCCACAGGGGTGTGCTAACATGCTATGTGGGTAGGCTAGCCAAGGGAACTCACGCCCTTGTGACTAGTCTCTGGCCTCATTAACATATAAGAAACGATCTTTAGAAATACCTTTTATAAAGATCTGTTTATTTATGTTGGTGTATACAGGGACTGCAAGGCAGGCATTACTAATATGCACCCAGACCTGCTCGTGGTCCTGTGTGCATATTGCACTTGACAGGTTCTCTTTAAAGATGTGATTATTCTTGTGGAATATTTATTATGTTGAAGATAATTTCCCCATAAAATAATGAGACCATGACCATGTAAATTTAATCATGGCTATGGGCATACAAAACAACTGAGATTGTCTCTTGTGGTGGTATCTAGCACTACTACACCCTAACCACTTGTGTGATTGCTCCAAGTCCCAGCCAATGGGGCACTATTCCTGGTGGAGACAGCATTATGCTTTGGGGCTGTTTATTGGCAGCTAGAACTAGGGCTTTAGTCAAAGAAGAAGTAATTATGCTCTTTCAAATATCAGTTAATTTTACAACAAAACCATCAACAAATGTATCACCAATCTCTAGGATAGGTGTTGTGGTAATCAATGTGTGTCCCAGCAGTTGGTGTCACACACGGAGTAGCATAAGTCCGTGTACACAGTGTGACAGTGCCCTCAGACCTATGATTGTTTGGCGCACTACAAAAACACCACAAACAAAAGGGGGAACACTAGGGATACTATAACAATGGTGGGCCCTGGCGCTAAGGAGGCAGAAGATGGGACACCTCCTGCACTCACCTGCAGCTGTACCCTGCACTCCTAAAGAGCTCTATATAGGGTTCCGCATCTGTCACCGAGCAGGATACCTGAAACCCTAGGAAAACCCTGCAGTATCCCTGGCTAGTGAACTGGTAGGTGAGTGTTGCTAGACCCACAACTGCACTAATACAACGCAAGGGAAAGATAGACACACAAGGGGGAAAAGATACAACAACAAACTCTGCGGCTGTGGCCAGACTCCAATGCAGCAGACGGATGGACTCAGGTCAGAACCCCAGCAGCTCCTTTCACTTAGGTGGCCAGGATAGAATGAATTCTATTAACAACAATGGGTGCTGGATAAAGCCACTACTTAAAGGTGAGGGGCATGGTAAATAAGCAGTTGCACCTGACATGGACTGCTGGGAAGCTGCTGGCAACAAAAACTGACAGAAAAAAGAAATTCAGCTCACCGTGTTCAATCAATCACAAAGGCTCTCTGGAGCATCAGACAAGGTGCTGCCATGCCTAAAGCAATTCCATGAATGAAGAAAAGTCCAGCTTCCACAGAGAGTTCCTTATTTTTTGATCGTGATCATCATGATTAAGAGTGCTGCGTCACTCGAAACGCGTCGCTGACGTCAGTCATGACTCTGTCCTGACCGTTATATGCCTATTTATTTGTGCCAAAGAAAAATAAAAAATAGCAAAAAATAAGGAACTCTCTGTGGAAGCTGGACATTTTTGCCATTCCTGAACAAAAACTGACATTAACCCTTTCAGCTCCAAAAGTAACACATTTAATATGAAGAGACTCCCAACAGAATAAGATTCAGGCCGTGGATCTGTCACAGGTCTCTATATGCGAAGAGACCACCGTGACAGCTGGATCCTGAATAATCCTGTTATTAACTGAAAGTAGGTACTTAATAAGAAAAACACTTTAAATATAGCTCCTGACGATGACTATAAAGTAATTGTGGTTTACAAAAATACATAGAAAGCGGCACTACACTGCACTGCCTGAGCATGTACCGTCCTCAGGTGAATTTAAGCCATTTAACATAAATAATGAATGACAAAGGAATTCAGCTCACCCACTCCAAGTCTCCAGGCCCTCTATGGGCAGCACGGACAATCGGCCGGGCAGCTGCAAGCATGTGAGATGAAATCCAGCGCAGGAAAGAAGGCACTCTTCAATATAAATTTCCATATGGTTTATTCCATGTGCACACGTATGAAGGTAGGTACAGACAGCCCCTGAGCAGGGGAAAAATGACTAGCAACGCGTTTCGACCATATTACAAGGTCTTAGTCATGACCGTGTAATACGGTCGAAACGCGTCGCTAGTCATTTTTCCCCTGCTCAGGGGCTGTCTGTACCTACCTTCATACGTGTGCACATGGAATAAACCATATGGAAATTTATATTGAAGAGTGCCTTCTTTCCTGCGCTGGATTTCATCTCACATTTAACATAAATGGCCCCATATAATACTTCAGTTTCCTTGCAGTAGGCATTGCGGATAAAATGTATTGCCATTCCGATAGCAATATCAGTTGCTTGCCATGGGAGAGGGATGGCAGACCTACTTTTAGCAGCTTTAAGTTGAGTCTGTCAGCACAAGATGACTGTCCAAACCAAGCACAGGCTCAATGTGCACCCTGTGCGTGGCTGAGCTGTTCAGTGCACCTTTTCCTGTACTTGTTTAGTAACTCCCCCTTCCCCCCTTATTTATTGACTGAGGACTGTGGCTTTTCAAAACCGGTATAGAGTAGAAACTGGTGGAAACAATAGCAAATAGGTGGAAAGAAGCTGTTTGGCCACGCCAAGAGCACATTGAGCTTGGTTTGAATAGTCATTTTGAGTTGATATACTCCATTTCATCTAAAAAACGGGTTGCCTCCATGAAGATGTTCATGGCTAGGTGGTAATTTTGTCATCGATGTATTGGGTACTAAAACACTTGTTCTCAGATGTTGTGGAGTCTCCATTGACGTGTCTTTTAGAACAAAGTATTTACCGACAGCACAAAATCACGATAAAGACCAGTATATGTTAATTTGAGGTCAGATGCTTCATGTGTCGTATGACCATTTAAGGTGGTAGTTGTATTATGGTGTCTTTGTCTTGTAGGGTCATCCCTCGTCAGTAGATAATGTCTGACGAACAGTGCAGCATGTAATAGATTCTTATATTTATCCCTTAACTTAGATCTTACTTTAGAAATTTGTGAAATCCCCGCACTCTTACTCTAAGATGAACATTTTTACGCATCAGTTATCCCCAACCAACAGAGGAGAACATTTCCGTCAAGTATTGGGATAGCCTGTGAAATAAATAACAATCTGACAGGCATAACGTGACTGCAGTGTCATCTTTCAATGCTCTGTCCTTCTGAAATCTCTTCCATCTACCCCCCCTCCTAAATATAGACCCAGCTGCAGACAGGGAATTGAAATATGCAGCACACGTGAACCATGGATAGAGTTTCCTGAGTGGAATGACGCATTGTTAGGGGAGGTGTTTATGAAGAGGGATACCCTATAGAGATTAACTGCATCCTTGCCGTATGGTTCATCACTTTTTCTGGTGGCTTACTAGGTAACTTAGTGAGAATATGGCCCTGTCTATGGTGGTCCCAGGAGAAAACAGAATGGCAGCACAGAGGGTCATGGTGACATCTAAAAAGACCACTTGTTCTTCTTTGCCATGATCTTTCTTTTATGGTTTTCTCTACGGTCAAAGTGTAGAAGGAAACACAACGGCAAAATTTCACCTTTAACGCAGAGGTGTCAAGGACACTAAAGATGTAAGAAAGTGGATAATCCTTCATAACCTGGAAGACGTACATAATTGGTCATGATGAGATAATATTTTGTACAGGACAACTTCCCCACCTTGGTTAAAGGTGTTTTATTTAGCGGATTTGTATTGATGCCGAGAATGCTTTTTTGCGTAGCCCCCGTTGAATGGAGTTGGAGCCAAGCATGTGCACCACCAGTCCATTCATTGCTTTCAGGACTATTGGAGTAGAGCAGTTGGCTATCTCCCGCATATCCATAGACAGTTAGGCAGTAGCGCACATACTTTGACTGCAGCCTATTTTAGATGGGGCTGTACAAAGCCATATTCTTGGGATCGGTGTTGTTCCAGCAGTCAGACACCCAGTGAATATATGGTAACTTGGTATTTTGGTACAACACTTAAAAGGGTTGTCCACTACAAGGACAACCACTTCTGATTCCACATTTTTCCAAGGTAAATTAATAAAGCCTATACTCACATCCTGTACCTGGTTGTTCCAGCAGTGCTGTGACTTGCGGTGCCGGGGCTCACGTACGGTTGTGACATCACATGAGCCCCATGTCCAATTAGAGCCAGCTTCTGTCTCCCCGCCTTCGGACCAAACAAAGAATGAATAGGAAGCGAATTTCACTTCTTGTTGATGAACTCATTTGGTCCGAAGGCGGGGAGACAGAAGCTGGCTCTAATTGGACATGGTGCACGCGTGGCGCCCCTGAGGGGTATAAAAGGGGTTTCCAACAGTGTGTGGCATTTACAGGATGCCATCACAACAGGGGCCCCAGTCCACTAGCTTAGGACCTGGGCAGGGGGAGGAGCAGCCACCAGGGGGAGTTAGGAATCACACACACAGTTTACAGAAAACTAGAGAGTTCTCCAGCAGGAGTGACAGTGAGCAGACGTCTTTCTTGGTAGCTCCTATGTGACATAGGAGTTTAACGGTCACTGAGGAGGATACCGTGTCAGTTCCCCCGGGACCAGCACTGTTCAGGGTGCAGCACCCTAGGGTGGTGTAATTTCACGTTGCATCACCAGATTCTGCCAGACGGAGAAGATCCATGCTTCTTCAACCACCCAATTTTCCAGAATCAAGTGGCATATAGGACTCCCGGGCCTCGATCACGGTCAGACTCAAGGGATCCCTGCTACTGACATACGGAACAGTACTCTACCTAGTACGGAAGGGACTCTAAGTGCTTCAAGCCACAGGGACCGGCACTATAATGCGCAATGAGGAAGGGCCCACAGACTACTGTACCGGTTCTAACCTTTTGCGGATCCGGGATCGACCTGAGTCCATCACGGCAGTGACCAGTGTGACCGGCCTGCAGCTAAAGTTGTGAGTAAACTAAATCCTGAACCTGCAGAGACTGTGTTGGCTCGTCCTTACCGGCGCCGCCGCCCAGCGCTTAGGCACCAATGGCCATTATAACCCTAATCATCCACCCGGAGCCCGCTCCTCCTCTGGAGAGCGACACCATCCCGGCTGCCATAATACCTGCCCCGGCGAGGAACTCCCTGGCCGCATACCACAGGTGGCGTCACAACAAACTTTTCCCAATACCCCGCTTCCCCCACCATTTACTGTATGCCTCGGGGCAACGGAACCAGGCAAGGGCACCCGTGACATCGCCTGACCCGACCCGAAACACACCGGCAATGAGTAGGTTAACTACCTGCCCTGTGGGGCGCTACACTTGCGTAACATCAAAATCCCACATGAGTCCTGTCACCGTAATCTGAAACGGCGCAGGTACAGGAGGCGATTACAGTCTTTACTATTTTACCTGGGGCAAACCGGCAATCAGAAGGGGTTGTCCTTGTAGAGGAAAATGCCTTTAAATACACTGTCCTCTGGAATTCAGACTTGCACATTTTACCTACACTGATATAAGAAAGAAAATTATTGGACTGATGGGCACAAAATTTGTTGGTCTTTAAGATGAAATTCCAAGGACCTTCATATCTGTTGCTGCATCCTCCCCCCCCCCGGGTAATTAGTATTTCATTAACATGCAAATAAGGAATAAAGTGCTCTGGGTGTGACAGAGCACTTAGTAAGCCACTGGCTTCAAGCATGTTTCCCTGCTCAGCATCAGAGTATTTAAGCTTGATTGAAAGCTCACTGTCAGTGTGACCTCAGGTCCCGGGAAAGGAAATCAGATAGCGAGCTATCCATTAAGCTAAAGAGTCTAGTGCAGGACAACCTGAGGAGGCAGTGGCTCTTTAAGTGCTCTGTCACTCCCAGAACACTTAATGTTTAATTTGAATATGATTGAAAATGCTAATTGCTCGGAAATGCAGCAACAGATAGAAGATTTAAAGGTCTCAGTGTATTTATGTTTCAAAGACCTAGATGTCTATATACACTGTCTTTAGAATTATGAGGCAAATTAATATTTTGACCATATCATTTTTATGTATATTTTAACTTAAAAGCTTTTTTCGTTGAAGCATATCAGGTGATGTGAATTTGTGTAATGATGGAGGCTGTGGTTCATGCTGCCCAAAAAGTTGATTGCCAACACATTATGAAACTGATAGACTACATGGATAGAAGACGTATAGCTTTTATTGAAAAGAAGGGCATCTATATTGGTCAATTATTTTAATTTGAAATGTCAGAAATGCATTTTTGGACATTTTGAGGGGTTATTTTTATTAATATTCTGATTTTAGCAGATGAAAATAAACAATTTAGATGGGAAAATGTACATTGTTTTCATTTAGTTGCCTAATAATTATGCACACCAATTGCTGTCCATTAATTATGCACACATACTGTACATATTGTCCCTTTTATTTATTTATTTCACTTTTTTTATATAGCACCATCATATCCCACAGATATCATCATCACTGTCCCCTTTGGTGCTTACAATCTACCTACCCTATCCTTATGCCGGCGTCACACGGTACGATATATCGTGCGATATGTCTGCGGGGTCACGGAATTCATGACACACATCCGGCATCGTTAGAGATGTCGTAGCGTGTGACACCTCCGAACGACTGTGAATGAGCAAAAATACTCACCTTATCATTGCTCGTTGACACGTCGTTCATTTTCAAAATGTTGGTCCTCCTTCTGTGCTCTGGTTGTTCATCGTTCCAGAGGCAGCACACATCGCTCCGTGTGACACCCTGGGAATGACGAACACAGCTTACCTGCGTCCCGCCGGCAATGCGGAAGGAAGGAGGTGGGCGGGATGTTACGTCCCGCTCATCTCCGCCCCTCCGCTTCTATTGGCCGGCGGCTGTGTGACATCGCTGTGACGCCGAACGTCCCTCCCCCTTCAGGAAGTGGATGTTCGTCGCCCACAGCGACGTCGTCCGGGAGGTAAGTGCGTGTGACGGGGGTTAACGACTTTGTGAGCCACGGGCAATAAATTGCCTGTGACGCACAAACGACGGGGGCTGGTGCAATCGCTCATGCGATCGCACGATATAACGTCCCGTGTGACGCCGGCATAAGGATAGGTCAACAATACCAGATCAATGGGGGTGGTACACCATACATCCCCGATAATAAGTTGTTTGTGGCCCTGGCTGGGCATGATCAGTTGCAGAGCTGCATAGTACAGATCATCAGCTACATAGTGGCAGCCGCCAGATACTGCACATCTGCCATTATTTAAAGGGAACCTGTCACCAGTTTTTCAAGCTATAACCTGTGGCCACCACCATTGGGCTTTCATATACAGCATTCCAGAATACTGTATATAAGAGCCCAGGGCACTGTGTAGAATGTAAAAAACACTTTATAATACTCACCTAATGGTCGCGCTGCAGTGGATTTTAGTCAGATGGGTGTCTCCGCTGTCAAGTGCCGGTGACTCCTCTTTTGGCCATCTTCATCCTCCTTCTGAAGCCTGTGTGCATGACGCCGATCCCGCGCAGGCGCACTACAATACTTTAATCTGCCAAAGTGTGCCTGCGCAGAACCTCAATGCCAGTGAGTGTGGATGATGTAGGAAGCGTCATGCACCCTGGCTACACAATTAGGACAACAAAGATGGCTGAAAGAGGCGGCACCGGCACCGGACAATGGAGACGCCCATCTGACTCAAATCCACAGCAGCGCGATCGTTAGGTAAGTATTATAAAGTGTTTTTTATGTTCTACACAGCGGCCTGGGCTCTTATATACAGAATGTTAGAATGCTGTATATAAGAGCCCGGTGGTGGTGGCCGCAGCTTATAGGCCGAAAAACTGGTGACAGGTTCCCTTTCAATAAAAAGGGGTGAATCCGCTGTATCCGCTGCAGCTACCATGCAGTTTACAGAACCGTGCTTCTCCGCTCCACAACCAAGCACATCGGGCTGCCACTGAGAAGGAGTGGAGGGGGGGGGGAGTTGCTGTATGTTTGATCTGGTATTGATTAAGTATCCTAAAGATGGGCCATTAAAGTAGTGGACAACCCTTTTATATTTTAGAAGGCTTCCTTGCGTATGTGCACACGTCATCTTTAAGCCGTTCTCTATTTCAACAGCAAAAATCCCAGACTGACTCTCAGATTTCTGCTTTGGGTTTGCTGCTGTATGTATTTGGGTTACAGTAGATCCGCATAACTTTTTTCCATGGCAGAGTAAAAAAATACCCTTGGATATTTTCTGCTGCATTGCAGATGCCGCCTTAACATCTGTGCCAAATATGACAAGTGTGAACAGGGCCCTAGACTTGTCAATTGTAAACCATAGGTCAGTATGGGTTCTCAGAGCATGCTCTTATTTAGTAATGGTAAAGAATTAAAATGTAAAGTATATTGTATATCATAGAAATTTGAATCATACAACAATTATTAAACAATTATACAAAAAAAAGCCTGTTTAACATTAGCAGTTGAAAATTAGTCACTTTTCTTGATATCTTCCTACGAATGCAGAATGACTTCAAAGTGGAGGGGAAGGAGGGGTTAAACCCGCGCAATCTGTCAAAGAATGCAGAAGAGATGTTGATAAGTTAATCAATCTTTTATTCCATCGGTCTATGCGTTTCAAGGTATAGAACCTCTTCTTCAGGATTGAAGATATTCTGGTCCTGAAGAAGAGGTTCTATACCTTGAAACGCGTAGACCGATGGAATAAAAGATTGATTAACTTATCAACATCTCTTCTGCATTCTTTGACGGATTGCGCGGGTTTAACCCCTCCTTCCCCTCCACTTTGAAGTCTGAACCACGTGGGGCCGCGGCAGCCGCCATTATCTCATGCTATCTGTGGTGGTTGTGACCTCTCACAACCACAACTGGTGAGTGTATTCTACTACATATTAACCGTATGCTTATCTGGTAAAACCCTATTAGCGCTTCTTTTTTCTAGCTTTATATAAGAATGCAGAATACAATACCAAGACTTTTCATACAGCCAAGTACAGTGGAACCAATGATCGGAACCATACATGACCGATATATGATGTTGGGCATATACATAATGTTAAAACGTAAAGGGCCTGAATCTCCCGCCCCCAGTAACTGGAGCGCCAGAGTCATGGCAGGGAAGTCTGGATCTATGTGGGTAACAGAAGTCAACACACAGGTCATGATTGAGTGTAATATGTAAAAATTGTTGGTTAAAATGTATTGTGGAGCGTGTTTATAATGGATTTATTCTAGACATTATATTATAGATTATATTAGATTTATATAGAGCATGTCTAATAGACTTATTGCCGTATGTCTTGAGCATTAGGGTTTAATAACTCTCTCAGTTTATAATGACCCAGGGTCTTAGTAATACTAGTACGGTATTATACTGCTGACTATCATGACGTAATTCTCTGGTGGATCATGCTGGCGGAGAATCAGCGGCTGCCCGGCTCTGCACAGTTCTAGGCTTCTAAGTGTTGTGGCTTCACATTCTCTCGTAGGTGGTGCTGAACATCTCAGATACAGTAACAAACAATTACATGACTCGGCATCCCATTCACTAGGCCAGTAATGTGTACTTGAAGTCTTATGAATGGATTGTATATGGTTCTGCTCACATCTGCATTGTGGCTTCTGTTGGTAATGGAAGCCACAACGTTTTACAGGATCCAGCACATGATGTGCATGAGTAATGTCCAATGGACCCCTCTGATTTAATATGGATGATACAAATAGCACTTCATGCAGAACTACTTCTACATAAGGGGAATCTGCAATGGAGACCTCTGATGCAGATAGTATCATAGTATTATTCATAATCTAACTTGTAGTGGACTCATGTTAATCAGGGGCGTAGCTATTACACTATACAGTTAAGTTCTGGTACCAGAGAAGGCCCAAAAGCCACATATAAGAACACCAATATTATATATGTGCCGCCCCTGCAGCAGTCGAACTGCTCAGATCCGGGGTTGCTGTGGCTCGAGGGTCTCCAGACCCAGGAACTTGCGGCCACTCAAATGTAAAGGGAGTATTTACAGGGGATGAATGTTCGTGACGCCACCTGCGGGTTGCGGTAAACGGGAGTACCGCCACTGCCGAAGGGAGTACCGGGGCAGATGGTATGGGGGCAGCCAGGTGTCAGTCCTTCCGCAGGTAGGGAAGGCCCCGGACAGTGGGGATTTGGTGAACGGGTGGCTTGGCTTAGAAAAGCAGGGTGCAGGGATCAGATTACTCACTGCGGTAGTCGTGGCGCTGGATTAGATGGAATAAGCAGACACTCACACAGATGGTAAACCAAAGTCTCTAGGCACCGCAGTCTCTATGGGTGGGGGGGGGAGGCTCGTCCAGATCCCGCTCCCACCGGTGTCACTTGGTAACTCCGAAGCCCTGCCTCCATGCACAAATTGATTGACTGTTGTGGCCCCTCGGCTTGAAGCTTTCGGAGCCCAGCTACCTGTGTGCATGGTAGTGGTTCTCTTGATGGCTGGCACTTGGGATTTTAGTGGGTTGTGTAGTTTGGGGAACCCTATCCCCCGCGTTGTGCTGATGCCTTCAGTCTCTGAGCTCTTGGGGAAAGTTCATAAAGAGACTATCCTCCCCAGGTTAATTATCAAGGTGCTTGAAGCTCTTCCCTGATCTAGGGTCCTGTACCCCGCCGTGCTCGGTATTGGTAAGTTCTTTTGGGCTTGCTGATGTCGACGTCCTACACGACAACGTCCGTTGCACCCCTCTCAAGCGTCACTACTACCAGTCCCTGACTTCTGTGGTCCCGGACCACCGTCTGCGACCCAACCTGTCGCCTCTCTGGGAGCTCAAACACCCTAGCTCCTCACTCTTTGAGGGCTAACTGTTAACAACCCTGTCTCCCGTCCCACCAGTCTGTCTGACCCCTAGGTGGGCGGCCCTGCTCCAACCTGACCAAGCCACTGGTGTGTCTGTACAGGTCTGGTGGGAGGTGTGGTTGGGATTTGAAAGCGGGTGTTAGAGACACTGTTGATGGGAACCTGGAACCATGGGGGGTAGGCCCTGCACCCTGGGGGACAGGATGCAGTTCCCTGTAGCACCCTGATGTACACTACATATACACTACTCACAAAAAATTAGGGATATTTGTCTTATACTTGAAATTTCAGGATGATCCTAAAATGCCCTCTAACCTTTTCAGGTGAACTAATGTGACCTTCTCTAAACTATTCAATGCACATGTCCAACTATTCAATGTTTCAGTAATTTTTGCACAACTTGCTGTTCTCTAACAAGGAGCTTAATGGCAAATTCACAACAGGTGTTTGATCCATGAATCGACCACTAAATTTCGGGGTTCAATTAGAATTGCATATAAACAGTCCTCCTCATCATGCTGTTCACATTTTGTTATCATGAGACCAAGATGACACCTAATAATTCATCAGCAGTACCTTGCCATTGCGAAGCTTTAAGCAGGATGTGTCCACTGAGTTTAGAATGTCAGAGAGTGTCATCAGCAGGTTGCGACAGAGAGACAGAGAGACTGAAGAGTCACAGAAAGGCAGAGAAGTGGACATCTTTTGGACACATCCTACACTGCTGACAGCTTCATTGTGAATAATAGCCTTTGGAACCAGATGATAAATGGCACACAATTCCAGGCACATTTAAGGGAGGTGAGAAATACCCAAGTGTTTTGTGAGATAATTTGAAACTATTTAGATCAGCGTGGTATGCGTGCTATGCTACCTGCAAGGGGATCTAACCACGCCGTCAGGCACAGACAATATCTATACTGGATGAGGGATGAACTGATGATAGTCGATCCACGGTGAGAAGAAATAATGGCTGCCAAGAATGTTGGAAACATCAAGGAGAGCGCTATGCATCATCCACTGTTGTCACCAGACGAGCCTTTGGTGGTGGTGTTACAGTGGGGGTAGGTGTGTCTAGTCAATACAGAACTGCCCTACACTTTGTGAATGGTCCAGTGACAAGCTCCTACTACTGGAATAACATTATTAATTCAGTCATCGTGTGTCTGCATGAACAACACAGGCTTAATTTTACCTTCATGGCTGACAATGCCCAAGTTCATCGAGGTTGCACCATTAGGGAATGGCTGCTGGAGTCTGGAGTACCTCATATGGAGCGGTCTGCACTATCTCCAAACCTGAATCCCATAGAAAACCCATGGGATCAGCAGAGTCGCCATGTAGAGGCTTGAAGCTCTGTACCCCAGAACCTCAATGACCTGAGGACCGCCCTTCAAGAAGAGTAGGATGCCATGCCTCAGCAGACAATAACTCCACTTGTGACATGCAGGAGGCGTTGTTGTCAGCTGTAATTGATACTCAAGGCCAAATAACAAGTTATTGAGACATTGACATTTTGGGGTATACCCACCACTGGTGTTGGCTTGTGTTTCAATAAATTGTTAGGGATGAGGAAATCACCATTGCTGCTTCTACATAAATGTCCTACTCTCATGAAAAAATATCACTGTAGAGTGAACTTTTTACGTTTTCCATAGGTTTCACCAGAAAGCCAGATATCTGTAACTTTTTGTGAGTAGTGGATAACACATGGTATTTAGGCTCTAATGCCAACTGTGCTTTGGTGCCCAGGATCTTAAAGTCACACTTCTGACGTTAGTCCTGTGACCACAAAGACCTGGCCATACAGCGATGTAAATAATTTGTGCTACCCTGCGTCAGTGTAACCTAAGATTAATGGAAGACTGCTGTCTCTGCATCTGACCACAGTATCTCAGCCCACCTATCTCTGCTAGTAGACTTTTAGCAGCAGCATTGCGTGAAATGTTAAGGAGAGCAATGGTATAATGGAATATAATAAAGGAATAACCAGGCCTCATTTATTTATTTATTTATTTTATATAGAAAAGGCCTTGTTGCTCATAGCAACCAATCACAGTGCAACTTTCATTTTTGTAAAGCAGTGTAAGGCATGAAAGCTGGGCTCTGATTGGTTGCTATGGGCAATGGTGACAGTAATTTTGTTAACACCGGGACAAATTTTTTAAATCTAGCGTGTCACTTTATGTGCCAATAACTCTGCAATATTTCAACATATCCCAGTTCAGAGCGGTGACTGAACCCGCGACTGAAACCAGAAGGCTGCTGGGAGGAATAAAGTTAATTTCTTTCTGGCAGCAGGGTTCAATATGCAGGTGTCGGGCAGGTTTCAAACGCTATTAACTTGCAGATTAAGGCAATATCTGCAGGCTAATAGCTTTCAACGCAAGTGTAAAATGTGGCTTTGAAATTCATATAAGGCCAGAGTCACACTTGCTAGTGCCTCGCGTGTAACTCGCACGAGTCTCTCATTGAATCACCCGGCATGGCCGCACACTATGCATACAGGAGCGTCTGAGCTGCATAGAGATAAATGCAACCGACCCGCTCCTGTTAGGGGAGTGTGCGGCCATGCCGGGTTCTACCATGAGAGACTCGCGCGAGTTACACGCGAGGCACTAGCAAGTGTGATTCTGGCCTAATAAGTTTAGCTGGGTGGAGTGAAAATAACTAATACCACACATACCAGAAACACGTACCCATTATGACCGATAGGGCGGCTCACATGTCCATGTTTTTACACAGGGTGTGTATATGTGTGAGGCCTGATTAGATCTGCTTTAAATTTGGGCCTAAATCCTTCAATTTGAAGCACATATTATAACGCTGCCTAAGGCCCCCTTCACACGCACGTGTCTCCGGTACGTGTTAGGTCCGTTCCTGCACGTACCGGAGACATGGGCACACGTAGACCCATTAAAATCAATGGGTCTGCGCACACTTGCGTGTTTTGCCATGGAACGTGTGTACGTGTGGAGCATACGTGTGTCCGTGTGCGCTACACGTAGACATGTCCACGTTTTCTCCGGCAGCACGGGTGTCACACGGCCCACATACGGACCACACGGATGTAGTGTGGATGCGGTCCCGTGTGACAAGCACCGGAGAAAACTCACGTGTCAGAGAAAAAAAACAACAAACCTTTACTCAACTTCTCCAGTCCTCTTGTCTCTGCCGCTGCTGTCACTTGCTGCCGACCAACGCTCATTATGCTCATTTAATATTCACTTCACTGCGGCCAGAAGCAGCAGCAGCGGGGAGACGGCAGGACCGGAGAACGAAGATCAGCACCACGGACAGCGAAGCCAGGGACAGGTGAGTAGAAAGTTCCTGTTCTCCGTGTGTTATCACGGATAACAAAGGGAGAACACACGTGTGCCATAAACACGGCTCACGAAGGGGAAACCGCACCTTTGACACGTCTGTCAAACACGTGCGTGATTTTCACGGGCGTGTGAAGGAGCCCAAAGTGGCAGCTAGTAAAGCCTGCATGCCTATAGAGTTTTCTTTGGCTTTTAAAGTTCAAGCTGACCCATGGCATAACAACTGGTTAATATACAATTATTAGTAACATTTTTCAGACCCCCATTCTGCATCCATATCATGCCTGTGTAAACCCCTCTAAGTCGTTGCTCACGTTAGCGTGTAAAGCGAACAAGTGCAATGTGAGAAAATCTCACATTGCACCCGGACCAATGTTAGTCCATGATGCAGAGTAGAGCTGAGGGTTGTTTCTCCTGCCGATTAGGCATGAGCAAAAAATTCACAGCATGCTGTAAAGTGCCTCCGTAAATCAGGTCACAAGCTCCCATACAAGTCTATGGGAGCGTGGGAAACATCAGAATGCACTCAGATGACAGGCAATGGAAAAGATGGAAAGATTAATCTCTCCATCTTCTCCTCACATCTTCTCCTCTCCTCGGATCACAGTGAATGACGCTTGGATCATGCTCGCAGCAGAGTTTGAGCCGAGTGTCAGCTAATCGCACCCGATTCTCTATGCTCGTATGTCCCCGGCCTAATACAAGCATAGGTATATGGGGAAAACCTTTTTCCAAAAGTTTTCACTTTACGATTCTCTTTTTTTTTTCTTCCAAAAACTGATATTTATGTAAAGTTGTTTTTTTTTGTTTTGTTTTTTTAAACTTTTCTTTTTGTGTTTTTCATTTCATATGGATAATACTGACAACTTAAGGCTGCTTTACATGGTACGACCGATTGTGCGATTTGACAATCGATCGTACCCACCCCCGTCCTTTTTGCATCACGGGCAAATCGCTGCCCGTGTCGCACAAAGTCAGTAACCCCCGTCACACATACTTACCTCTCGTGCGACCACACTATGGGCGGCGAACGTCCACTTCCTGGAGTGGGAGGGACGTTCGGCGTCACAGCGACGTCACACGGCCGCCGGCCAATAGAAGCGGAGGGGCGGAGATTAGCAGGATGTAAACATCCCGCCCACCTCCTTCCTTCCACATAGAGCCGGCGGCGGCCGCGGGAGACAGGTGAGCTGCTCATCGTTCCCGTGGTGTCACACGGAGCGGCGTGTGCTACCACGGAAACGATGATCAACTAAATTAAACGATATTATGGAACCTAGCGAGCAGTACCCGACTCACGATTTGTGAGCGATACTGCGTCGCTAGGAGGTGTCACACAGGCCGGCATCGCCAGCGATGCCGGATGTGCGTCACAAAAACCGTGACCCCGACGATCTATCGCACGATAGATTGTCTGGTGTAAAGCAGCCTTTAGTTTAAAGGTCCAGTGTCTGTGGGAAATGTAAATCACCCCACAGTGGCTATGCCCAAATATTTTACCTTTTCTTCCTGGAATTGGTTTTTTGAAAGGGAATCTGTCACCAGGTTTTTGCTCCCCCATCTGAGAGCAGCATAAAGTAAACATAGAGATCCTGATTCCAGCGATGTGTCACTTACTGAGCTGTTTGCTGTCATTTTGATCAAATCAATGTTTTCTCTGCTGCAGATCTAGCAGTTATACAGAGATCATGAATATGCTGGACTACCTGCAGCACGGCAGGTAGTTCTGTAATGATAATCTACTGCTGATTAAACAGTGATCTTATCACAACTACACTAAGCGGCTCAGTAAGTGACACATCGCTGGAATCAGGATCTCTGCCCCTACGTTATGCTGCTCTCAGATTGAGTGGTAAAAACCTGGTGACAGACTCCCTTTAAAAGGAAACTTGTTTCAAGATGATATTTATTCTAATTTAACTAGTCATTGATTAGCCTACTTTGATTAATCATTAATTGACGCCTCCTAAAGGGTGTTCACCTGGGCTCCCAAGTCTACCGAGAAACTCAGTCCTACATTCTCCACAACCATATTGCTGCGTAACCAAGATTTACCATTGAGGATTCTAGAAAAGCTGGATGACTACACTTGTGGTATCTATAATAGAGGCCATTGTGGTTATTATCCAGTTTCCTAATGTTAGATAAACCCCGAAGCACCAGATTATCATTTTTAGTGAAGGTATTTTGTGATTTTAGGTGGACATGGTCAGTTTAGTTTTTCTAAAGAACATATAGTAAGGGGTGCCTTGTTGTTTAGGGTTCTCTAATAGCGTATCACGTGCCACTTTGGAGCAGACCTTCTGGCAGTAGAAGATCCATTTGCTGGTGTACCACACTCTCAGTAGAGGATTGCAGCCTTGTAACCTTTCTCTCCATCAGCTGCTGATTCACATCGCTCATCTCTACAGATTGATTTCCATAAATCTGTATCGCAGATGCCAGTTCTCAGTGTTTCCTGCCTTTGCCACACAGGATTTGTTATTATTATCTAAGTGCATTGGAGAATCTGAGTTCACGTCCTAGTCTTCCTCTTGTAACCGGCAAGACCCTACAAATCTTTACCCCTACAACCTACCCCTGTGCCGAAAACTTCTTGAATCCATCTTGCCTTGTTTGCACTTACATTAATTATTTTGGAGCTTAGTAATACAAATGTTGCAGAGCTGAATTTTGCATATAATCTTTGTTTTTACATAGGACTGCATGTATATATTCTATATTACCTTAAAGGATATATAGTTGAGCCTATGGAGTTAAACAACAAATGCAGCTCTGCTATACCCATTAAATGGACTACAACTCATCTGCAATGACCCAACGTATTTATACAAGGAGACAGAATTGGTGATTAATTACCTTCCATAGACATAGGTTCCAATATTCCAAATTGCTTGAGGACCGCTATGAACAGTACAATAACCACCGCAATTGCACACAGTTCCATTCCATGGATCTCCATGATTGGCCAGTTTTACCCAACTCGGGGTCTGTAGGACCAAGCATAAAAATCAACCTGGTCTCCAGGTCTTCTCGGTCCTGATTTAGAATCCCTTAGGAGACATCTGAAATCATATTTCCAGATATGCCCAACGAAAAATATCCCAGCAAAAAATAAAGGCTCCAGGATGCGTAACAAGACCCCTAAAACATCTACATGGTCATCAAAACAAGCCAGAATACAAGCCTAGAACTTGATAAAGTGCGGAGATGGCTTCACGTCAGCATTTTGTTAGGTGGAACAACTTGCAGCATCTAGAGAAGCTTCTCAAGTGACCTAAAGTGGTCTCTTATGTTGGACCCCAAAGAAGCAGTGGGTCATCTCTACCTATTATGTTGTTGTGCAGTGGGTGTTAGCCCAATAACGTCCCATTAGAAGCTGAGAAACTAGCCGGCTCTTATCAACTCCCCCCCTCCCTTCCTCAACCATCCTCTCTCCAGTATGGGATGGGGAGGAGCGTGAGAGGAGTACCACTCTCTCCTTACATACATTGATTGAGATAAAGGTTTCCATAGAGACAACAGAGTGATGGTCTTCAGAAAGAAAAAGACTTACCTCAGCAAGCCCGCGGTTTTGAAAAGTGAGCTGCAGGATTTCTCAGCCATGCATGTGAAGTAATGTGTATGAGTAGAGGTGACACCGGAGAGAGAAGGAGGGTGGGAAGGAGGGTGGGAAGGAAGGATAAAGCAGAGCTGCTTCTGAGGCTTCTGTAAGGTCAGTGGCAGACAGTAACGCAACCTACACATTCGTTTTATTGCTCATTTTATAAAATCCGACATACCCCTCGCTTTAACTTCATTCTTATACCCTTTGCTATTGGTGTATTAGGAGTTAATAAATCATTCGCTCAGGAGTCTCATCTATCCAGAGTGCAGAATGGCTAGAAAGAGTTTTTCTTTCTTTGCAGGACCTGTAATGCCCTGCATTACACAGACAATGCTTTGACGTCAATGGGCACTGTCGTGGCGTTGTATGAAATCAATTTATTACTATATTTTACCCACAAATAACAGTTGATGAGGGATTCCTTGCGAACAGCTTAAAGGGTTATTCCCATCTCCAAGATCCTATCCCAATATGTAGTAGGTGGAATAATAATAATATTCCCAATACATCCAATTAGAAATGTAGTATAATTCTCCTGATATAGCCATGTCTCTTACCTCATGTGCAGGGCATTGCAGCTTAAGTATCCATGGTTACATCCACTGATAGAGTGACAATTAATCCACGGTGACATTAGCGGTATTTTGCCGCAAGGCTGGATCTGGTACATATGCGTTTCAGCTCAATACACCTCCAAAGGAGTTGAAGCGGGATGTGGTCACATGCACCACATGTGACCGCATGTGACCGATGTTGGCACGATTTCATAGGAAATGAATGGAGCTGAAACGCATGTGTACCGGATCCAGCCCTGCGGCAAAATACCACTGATGTGAGCACAGCCTTAGTTAGCAGCTCATGGTCATAATGATGGATGTCTATGGATGTCTAAGCTACTGTAATGCCCTGCACACATGGTAAAGGCCGCTTTACATACTGCGATATCGGTACCGATATCGCCATTGTGCATACCCGCCCTCATCGCTTGTGCGACACGGGCAAATCTCTGCCCGTGTCGCACAATCTTCGCCCGGACACATCACACTACTTACCTTCCCTGCGACGTCGCTGTGACCGGCAAACCGCCTCCTTTCTAAGGGGGCGGTTTGTTCAGCGTCACAGCGACGTCACAGCAGCGTCACTGAACCGCCGCCCAATAAAAGCGGAGGGGCGGAGATGAGCGGGACGAACATCCCGCCCACCTCCTTCCTTCCGCATTGGGGGCGGGAGGCAGGTAGGAGAGCTTCCTCGTTCCTGCGGTGTCACACGGAGCGATGTGTGCTGCCGCAGGAACGAGGAACAACTTCGTTAGTGCTGCAGTAATGATATTTGAGAATGGACCCCCATGTCACCGATGAACGATTTTGCACGTTTTTGCGACTATGCAAAATCGCTCATAGGTGTCACACGCAATGGCATCGCTAAAGCGACCGGATGTGCGTCACAAATTCCGTCCGTGACCCCAACGAGATCACTTGAGCGATGTCGTAGCGTGTAAAGCCCGCTTTAGACACATAGCTATATCAAGAGAACTATACTATATTTCTGATTGGAGGTATTTTCTATTATTATTACTACATATTCGGATAGGATCTTGGAGATGGGAATACCCCTAAAAGGGAATCTGTCACCAGGATTTTGCAATGGCAGCTGAGGACAGAATGCTGTGAGGGTTAAAAAAGTAAAAACATCTGTGCTTCTCTTATCTGTGTCCAGCTATTGTTTACCTATACTAAAGGGTTTATTGCTTGCTCTGTGATTAACATTGGTGTGACTCATTATGGGTACCTTCACACTTGCAGCGATCCGACCAGCGATCCGATGCAGCAGCGATCCGACCAGCGATCTGACCTGGTCAGGATCGCTGCTGCATCGCTACATGGTCGCTGGTGAGCTGTCAAACAGGCAGATCTCACCAGCGACCAGTGAACAGCCCCCAGCCAGCAGCGACGTGCAAGCGACGCTGCGCTTGCACGGAGCCGCCGTCTGGAAGCTGCGGAGACTGGTAACTAAGGTAAACATCGGGTATGGTTACCCGATGTTTACATTAGTTACCAACGCACACCGCTTAGCTGTGTGTGCAGGGAGCAGGGAGCCGCGCACACTGAGCGCTGGCTCCTTGCTCTCCTAGCTACAGTACACATCGGGTTAATTAACCCGATGTGTACAGCAGCTACATGTGCAGAGAGCCGGAGCCGGCAGCACAGGCAGCGTGAGAGCTGCAGAGGCTGGTAACTAAGGTAAATATCGGGTAACCACCTTGGTTACCCGATGTTTATCTTGGTTACAAGCTTACCTCAGCTGTCAGACGCCGGCTCCTGCTCCCTGCTCGCTTCATTTGTCGCTCTCTCGCTGTCACACACAGCGATCTGTGTGTCACAGTGGGAGAGCGCCTTTGAAGAAAACGAACCAGGGCTGTGTGTAACGAGCAGCGATCTCGCAGCAGGGGCCAGATCGCTGCTCAGTGTCACACACAGCGAGATCGCTAATGAGGTCACTGCTGCGTCACAAAAAGCGTGACTCAGCAGCGATCTCGGCAGTGAGCTCGCTGTGTGTGAAGCACCCCTATGACCAGTCCCCCTGCTGGGATTTACACCTCACAGTCAATGCATGATCTCTATTGAGAGCCTGGTATGTGCTGTGAAGCTCAATCAGCACTCTACACTCAATTCTGAGATAAAGTCAGAACAACTGCACACAGTGATCTAAGATAACCATGGTTAGTTTCAGAATCTCTTTGCCTAGAACATGTTGCTCTCAGATGAAATAACAAAAACCTGGTGACAGATTCCTTTTAAAAGGGAATCTGTTTCCAGGTTTTGCCACCTAGACAGAGATCCTGATTCCAACAATGTATCACTTCCTGTAGTTTTGATAAAATCCCAATTTTATCAGTAAAAATGTATTACTTGAGGACTAGTAAACCTACTGCCATGTAGTCCTCCAGATTCATAAACTCTGGTTAACCCCACCTTCACCACTGCCTATTCACAGTATCCACAGAACGCTGCCTCATTGGTGTGGGCAGGGTAATACACAGTTCAGCATTCAGAGAACCGGAAAGCCTGCAGGAGATAAAATAGTGATTTTATCAAACCTACAGCAAGTAGCCCAATTAGTGATATACTGAATTGTTGAAATTGGGCCCTGTGTCCCTACATTATGCTGTTCTTAGATTGGATAGCAGAAAACCTGGTGACAGAGTCTTTTTAAGGCTACCATAAACCTTTTTTTGGCAGCTATTATACATATGCGCACTTGGCTTGTCCAAGGGACTGAGCCTATCACACACACCTTTAGAGCAAAAGACTGGATTTGTGGAATTCTATCTCACTAAACCATTAAATTCCCTGGAAGAAACATGTAAAGACAGCTGGGTTTAGGGATTTTCAGGGTGGTACAGAGTGAGGCATGGTCCTTCGTTTTAGGCCGAAAACACACATCCGTTAAAACCACGTCCGTGTAAAACGGGCCGTTTTTCGGGGCCGTTTTCCGTATTTTAGGTCCGTTTTTATGGTATGTGTGGCCTGCGTATGTATCCCGTATGCTAGCCGTATGTGCGTGTGAAATGTCCGTGTGTGCGTGGGAAACTTAACTGACATGTGTTTGTTTTGTCCGTGTGGAATGTCCGTGTGTGATGCAAAATGTCGTTTACTACATGTTGGCAGACAGCAGACAGAGTAGTGCGATGAGAATGAACTCGGGTGAACTTCACCCGACTTCATTGTCATGCCGCGGCTCTGTCTGTGTGCCGTGTACTGATTAGCGGTCACCTGTGAAGGATTCACCGGTGACCGCTAATCCCCCGAGTGACTGAAGTGTCCCCCCCCTCTCATACTCACCGATCCCCGATCACCGGCGCTGCACGGCGTTCACACTGCTCCGGCGGCTTTTCCTCTTTTGAAAAAGCCGGCCGCTCATTAATCAATCTCGTATTCCCTGCTTTCCCCGCCCACCGGCGCCTATGATTTGTTGCAGTGAGACACGCCCCCACGCTGAGTGACAGGTGTCTCACTGCACCCAATCACAGCAGCCGGTGGGCGTGTCACTATGGAGTATAGAAATAAATAAATAAATAATTAAAAAAAACGGCGTGCGGTCCCCCCCAAATTTAATACCAGCCAGATAAAGCCATACGGCTGAAGGCTGGTATTCTCAGGATGGGGAGCTCCACGTTATGGGGAGCCCCCCAGCCTAACAATATCAGTCAGCAGCTGCCCAGAATTGCCGCATACATTATATGCGACTGTTCTGGGACAGTACCCGGCTCTTCCCGATTTGCCCTGGTGCGTTGGCAAATCGGGGTAATAAGGAGTTCTTGGCAGCCCATAGCTGCCACTGAATCCTAGATTAATCATGTCAGGCGTCTCCCCGAGAAACCTTCCATGATTGATCTTTAAATTACAGTAAATAAACACACACACCCGAAAAATCCTTTATTAGAAATAATAAACACAAACACATTCCCTGGTTCACCAATTTAATCAGCCTCAAAAAGCCCTCCATGTCCGGCGTACTCCAGGATGGTCCAGCGTCGCTTCCAGCTCTGCTACATGAAGGTGACCGGAGCAGCAGAAGAAACCACCGCTCCGGTCAGCTCCACGCAGCAACTGAGGTGAGTAGCGCGATCAGCTGAGCTGTCACTGAGGTTACCCGCGGCCACCGCTGCATCCACCGCTGGATCCAGGTAACCTCAGTGACAGCACAGCTGATCACGCGACTCTCTTCATTTGCTGCGTGGAGGTGACAGGAGCGGCGGTTTCTTCTGCTGCTCTGGTCACCTTCATGCAGTAGAGCTGGAAGCGACGCTGGACCATCCTGGAGTACACCGGACATGGAGGGCTTTTTGGGGCTGATTAAATTGGTGAACCAGGGAATGTGTTTGTGTTTGTTATTTCTAATTAAGGATTTTTCAGTTGTGTGTGTTTATTTACTGTAATTTACAGATCAATCATGAAAGGTATCTCGGGGAGACGCCTGACATGATTAATCTAGGATTTAGTGGCAGCTATGGGTTGCCAAGAACTCCTTTTTACCCCGATTTGCCAACGCACCAGGGCAAATCGGGAAGAGCCGGGTACTGTCCCAGAACAGTCGCATATAATGTATGCGGCAATTCTGGGTGGCTGCTGACTGATATTGTTAGGCTGGGGGGCTCCCCATAACGTGGAGCTCCCCATCCTGAGAATACCAGCCTTCAGCCGTATGGCTTTATCTGGCTGGTATTAAATTTGGGGGGGACCGCACGCCGTTTTTTTTTAATTATTTATTTATTTCTATACTCCATAGTGACACGCCCACCGGCTGCTGTGATTGGGTGCAGTGAGACACCTGTCACTCAGCGTGGGGGAGTGTCTCACTGCAACCAATCATAGGCGCCGGTGGGCGGGGAAAGCAGGGAATACGAGATTGATTAATGACGGCCGGCTTTTTCAAAAAATGAAAAGCCGCCGGAGTTTAGAGAACAGCCATGCAGCGCCGCGCCGGAGATCGGGAAACGGTAAGTATGAGAGAGGGGGGAACTGACCGATAGACAGCGAGAGGGACAGATAAGACAGAGAGACCGACCGACAGACATAGAGAGACCGACTGACCTACGGACTGAGGGAGAGAACGAAACAGAAAAAGAAAAAAGACCGACATCACATGAAAAAAGCACAAAAAGTACAGGGAGCAAACAGAGATGCGTCCGTGTCACTCGGACGTGCGCACAGACCCATTGACTTTCATTGGGTCCGTGCTGCGTGTTGCGTGCTGAAAACAGACATGCTTCCGTGCAAAACAGAGACACAAACGTAGCACGCACATGGACCCACGGACCTTAATGAAAAACGCACATGTATCCTCAAACATTAAATAACATTGGTGCACGTTTGGCCGTGTCTCCGGTATATACAGAAACGGACAAAACACGCACGTGTTTCACGGATGTGTGTTTCAGGCCATAGAAGCGGCAATGTAGTATTGCACGCAGGCTACTCAACTAAATGGGTCACCATGATACATGAATTGGATAGGTGTGCCAAACCTGATTTTCGTGGTTACTGTATTTTCCGGCGTATAAGACGGCTGGGCATATATGACGACCCCCAACTTTTCCAGTTAAAATATAGAATTGTTTAGTAATGTCCCCTGCAGTAATGTCCCCATTGTTTAGTAATGTCCCCTGCAGTAATGTCCCCATTGTTTAGTAATGTCCCCTGCAGTAATGTCCCCTGCAGTAATGTCCCCATTGTTTAGTAATGTCCCATGAAGTAATGTCCCCATTTAGTAATGTCCCCTGCAGTTGTGACGCCCTGGACAAGCCAGGGGTCACAGGTAATGACATCACCACACCCTACACCCCGGTCAGGCACATCAAAGCTAGACCAGAAATCCTTGTTGCCTTCCCCAGGGGCTGATGTCTACACCAGGGGGTGGAGCCAGGCGGTTGGTCTCCACCCACCAAGGAGTTCACAGTCCTGGGAGGAGGGAAAAGCAGCAGTTCAGTTTTGACAGTGAAAGTGGAAAGAGGGAAAGTGAGGAGTAGTGAAGTGGCAAGAGAGCATACTGAAGTGAGTCCGGGTGTGTGCCCCGGACAGAGACAGCAAGGTTAGCAGACGGCGGTGACCGTCTGCAGGAGTGGCCTATCGGAGGTGCCATGAGGACCGTGGACGGGTGGTGACCCGGCGGTACCGGACCGGTACACAAGGAGAAGCCAGCACCATTGGCAGGGGCCTTTCGGATCCCGGCAAGGCTAGGAGTCGCCGTAAATTTGCCAAATCCGTCAGTGAAGGGGACCTCCGGGTTTCCAAACAACTAAGTCCCGATTGAAGGCAACCGTCCAACCGTATGACAGAGACACCGCCACCGCCAAGGCACCAGTTTCTCAGGGCCAGCGCCTGCAAGCAAAGAGGGGCTCCTCCGGCCCATATCCAAGTCGGGGAGCGGGTAACCGGTGGGAACCCATCGCTACCAACATTACACAAGGTGCAGGGAAAGAGACAGTCACCGTTAACTACCGGGGAAAAGCAACAGCAGCCGTCCGTGGGAACCGTCTCTCCAGCCGTGTGTTTTACCGAGAACTGTGTCACCGTCTCAGGCTGAGTGAGTACCACCGTGCCGTAAGGCACAGCGCTGCCCCCGCGACCCTGCACCTCACCAGGCCCCGCACCTGGCCTGCCATCCCTCATCCTCCACCCCATCACTGGGCCCCGGGACAACCAATCCCTACCCACGGAGGGGAGAACTAACAACTTTGCTGCTCCCTGTCACCGCTCCCGGGATCCCCATACAGAGCAGCGGTGGTGTCCACACAATCACCACAACCGTGGGTGGCGTCACGGACAATAAATCCCCAAAACCAATCCCCTTTTCACTCACGGGTGAGGAGCGCCGCTCGAGTCCCCGGGATCCGGCCCATCGCTCGAGCCACCGAGCAGCAGAGGCCGCAGCAGCAGCAGCAGCCGGACCCGAGCAGTGGGAGAGCGCAGCGTCCCCTCCTCCGCCCGCGACACAGTAATGTCCCCATTTTTTGGTAATGTCCCCATTGTTTAGTAATGTCCCCTGCAGTAATGTCCCCATTGTTTAGTAATGTCCCCTGCTGTAATACGCCCATTGTTTAATAATGCCATCCTGCTGGTTTCCCTCTTGTCTCCTATTATGCCATGGTTTACACACAATAAAAGATGTTCTCACCTATCATTCATTCCCGCGGTGCCTCCATGCACAGAGCCGCCACTGCAGGATGTCATCATGCCTTAACTGCAGTGGAATGCTTTACGGTGCCACAAAGCATTCAGCTGCAGTAAAGCGCTGACAGCAGCGGTGGCCCTGTGTATTGGACACGATCATGGTGGAGTGCATTTTGTGGACCGCAGACACATAGACCGCTCCATGATTGCGTCCAATACACAGGGCTGCCGTCGCTGCTGTCAGCGCTTTACTTCAGCTGAATGCTTTGTGGTGCCGTAAAGCATTCAACTGCAGTAAAGCCATGACGACATCCTGCAGCGGCCGCTCTGTGCATCGGACTCTATCACGGAGGGGTATGTGTGCCTGCGGCCTGCAAAAAGCAGCTGGAGGCACCACAAGAACTGAGGACAGGTGAGAACATCTTTTATTGTGTGTAAAGCCATGACGGCACCGTGTGTACCACCCCGGTGTTGGTCGGGTTGCTCGGATCCGGGATCATGGTGGCTCGAGGGGCCTGGACCCAGCTCGGCGGACACTTGGATCCATGAAAGTGGGGTATTTACAGGCGATAAGTTTGTGACGCCACCTGTGGGTTGTGGTAATAGGACTACCGCCGCTGCTGTGGGGAGTACCGGGGCAGATGGAGTGAAGCAGCCTGATGTTTGTCCCTCCACAGGTAAGGATGGCCCCGGACTCAGGGGTGTTGGTGATTAGTTGGGAGCGCAGGGTGCAGGGGGGAGCGAGGTACTCACTGTGGGTAGTCATGGTGCAGGATTAGGATTATAAAGTAGACACATACACTGCAGATAAACAAGTTCTCCGTATGTCACAGTTGCTACAGGAGAGCCTGTCCAGGTGTCCGCTCCCACCGGTGTCACTTGATGGCCCCAGAGCCCACCTCCGTGCACAATTTTAGTGTCTGTCTGTGGCCCCTCGGCTTGAAGCAGTTAGGGCCCCACTACCCTTCTAAAGTGTAGCTGTGCTCTTGGGAGCTGGCGCTTGGGACTTCAGTGGGCTGCTTTTGGCTGGAAAACCCTGTCCCCCACGTTGTGCTGATGCCCCCAATCTCTGAGCTCTGTGGAAAGGTTAATTGCCAGGACGTAGAATCAGGTCCTGACCTAGAGTCCTGTACCCCGTTGTGCTTGGTACCGGTCAGTTTCTTTGGGTTAGCTGGTGCCAACAGTACTCCTAGACTGTGTCTGTCGCACCCTTTCCAATGTCACTGCCACCGGTCCCCGACTCCTCTGGTCCCGGACCACCGTCTGCGACCCAACCACCGCCTAGCTCCCCAGGAGCTCAGTCTCCCCAGCTTCTCTCTCCTTGAGGGCTCTTACTTGACCCCTCACCTCAACTCAAACTCAATTGACTCCTTCCCTCTCACCAGTCTGCCTGACCCCCAGGAGGGTGGCCCTATTCCAGCTAGACCAACCCACTGGTGTGTCTGACAGGTCATGATGCGAGGTGTTGATTGGGATTTGTGGTGCTGTTGGTAGTGACACTGGTTTCTTAAGAACCTGGAACCATGGGGGGGTAGGTCCTGCACCCTGGGTAAGGATGCAGTACCCTGTGGCACCCTGATTTACTCAGGGGCGCCACACGTGCACCGCTGCATAAGACGTATAAGACGACCTCCGACTTTTGAGAAGATTTTTAGAGGTTAAAAAGTCGTCTTATATCCTAGAAAATACGGTACTCTATGTTACGGCTCTTCGACAGAGGTGCGGTAGTATATTAATCCTCTCTATGGTGGGAAAATGTGGAGCCAATAGCTTAATTTGGCAATAACAGTTAGAAGTGTCGCGGGCGGAGGAGAGGACGCCGCGCTCTCCCACTGCTGCTCGGGTCCGGCTGCCGCGGCTGCTGCGGCCTGCTGCTGCTCGGTGGCTCGAGCGATGGGCCGGATCCCGGGGACTCTAGTGGCGCTCCTCGCCCGTGAGTGAAAGGGGGTTTTTGGATGTGGGGATTGTTTATTGTCCGTGACGCCACCCACGGCTGTGGTGATTTGTTGACACCACCGCTGCTCTGTATAGGGATCCCGGGAAGGATGGTGTGGAGCAGCCAGTTGTTGTGTTGCCCCTCCGTGGGTAGGGGTTGGTGATCCCGGGGCCCAGTGATGAGGTGGGAGATGCAGGACTTGGTGGGGTGCAGGGACGCGGGGGCAGCGCTGTGCCTTGCGGCACTGTGGTACTCACTCAGCCTGAAACGTTGACACAGTTCTCAGTAAAACACACGGCTGGAAAGACGGTTCCCACGGACGGCTGCACTTGCTTTCCCCAGTAGGTGACGGTGATGTCCGTTTTCCTGCACCTAATATTTCTGTGTTGGTAGCGATGGGTTCCCACCGGTAACCTGCTCCCCTGCTTGGATATGGGCCGGAGGAGCCCTACTTTGTCCGCAGGCGCTGGCCCTGAGAAACTGGTGCCCTGGCGGTGGCGGTGTCTCTCCTCAATGGTTGGACTGTTGCCTTCAATCGGGACTTGATTGTTTGGAGACAGACGTCCCCTTCACTGACGGATTTGGCAAATTTACAGCGACTCCTAGCCTTGCCGGGGTCCGAGAGGCCCCTGCCCTGGTGCTGACTGTTCTTCGTATACTGCTCCAGACCGCCGGGCCACTACCCATCCGCGGTCCTTCCAGCAACCTCCGAGCAGTCACCCCTGCGGACTGTCACCGTCGTCTGCTGACCTTGCTGACACTGTCCTGGCACACAGCCGGACCAACTTCAGGCTTTACTACTCTCACTTCTACTCCTTTTCTGTTACTTCAGCTTTCTCTTTAGCTCCACTGTTTAATCCTTCATTTAGCTCCTCACTCAAGCTCCCCCTGAGCTAATCTCTAACACTCATCTCTTTGGTTCTTCCCGCCTCCAGGGCTGTGTACTCCTCGGTGGGCGGAGCCAACCGCCTGGCCCACCCCCTGGTGTGAACATCAGCCCCTGGAGGAAGGCAACAAGGATTTTGGTAGCCTTGATGTTCCTAACTGGGGTGTAGGGTGTGGTGGTGTAATGACCTGTGACCCCTGGCTTGCCCAGGGCGTCACATTCCCCCTTAGCAAAATGCAGACCGTCCGCGGGCTGCCCGTCCAACACCGGTTTTATTTTCTGTAAAGTATAAAAAGGTAAACGGTAACATTTAATGCATAATATCATCCCACAATGGGAGGCACATTTCTTAAACGTTGCAAAACGGTTTACGGCTACGGTTTCCGCTCTCTCCCACCCAAGCAACCTGGCCCTGATGCTGCCCCTAAAACCCAGGCAGCACCCCTTGACCCAAGTCCAGCACAAGTCACCCGAGCGGGATCTGTCCTTCCCCTCCAGAGGGTAGCCACCGGTTCCTGTGGTGGCTGGGCCCCAGCCTGCTCTGCTGAGGGCCCTCCCTCCAACCTGCCTCTCCGGAGGCGGCAACTGCGGAAACGGTAACGGTAAAACAACTTATTTACAAGCCACTAATGTTTGTGGTTGCCCTGCAAGTTCACGGGCTTGTCCATGAGCAGTTCCTCATGCAAACTTTTTAAACGGTCCCCACGGGGACAACGGTGCCGGCAACGGCCGGTTTCCTTTCAATCACGGTTGTAGACAATCTGGTTACTCCATCAGTTGATTACTTAATTTTTGCAAACTTTTCAAACTTTTCAAACATACACACAGGTGGTCCCAACGGGGACTGCTGCAGCGGGCATCCGCTGCCCTACTCCGGACTTTCAGCGGAGGTGGGCCCATCCTCTTCTGACATGGGCTCGGTGTCAGGCCCGGAATCACTATCGTCGGCCTCTGTACCAGGCGGGTGGCTACCAGCTGCCGTAGCCTCCAGGCTGGCTACTCTCATGGCCACAGTCACGGAGGGGGGTACGCCCGACGGGCCAGGCGCAGCACGGTGTACGGGTAAAGAGGACGGAGGTGGCGTGGGAGCCAGGGGCAGACCGGGTCCCTCAGCCGCAGCGGCCGGTCCCTCGGGGACACAGGGGCGTGGGTCACTCACCAGCTCCTCCATCATGGCCTCCATTCCATATACTCGTGCAACAGCAGCTATCGCCTCCACCTCTGCGGTCCACTGCTCCATCAGTCTGCAGATCTGGCTCCGGTAGTGGCGGCAGATCCCCGCCGTCCGGGCCCTCAGCCATGCCGCTGTTCCGGGCACCAACTCGGTAGCCTCCGCATAACTAGGTGGGGTGGACATTCCTTGCCAGGGTCGGCGGACTGTGGGGGTCTCAGTGTTTCTGCTTGTACCGCCACCTTCACATGCATCCAGCCGCCATCGCGTCCCCCTTAGCTTCTTTCCGGCCCCTCCTCTATTGGAGCGGGGTTTTGGCCTTCGCGCCTCTGCTACTCGAGAAGACGATCGAGCGGGAACCTTTTCGCGCCAAAGATGGCGACTTCTGAAATTTTTCAGCCGGATACCTCCGGCGGTTACAAGGCGCACCTCTACCCAAAGGCAGAGCGGTAAGATCCTGTTCGTGACGCCAAGTTGTCGCGGGCGGAGGAGGGGACGCCGCGCTCTCCCACTGCTGCTCGGGTCCGGCTGCCGCGGCTGCTGCGGCCTGCTGCTGCTCGGTGGCTCGAGCGATGGGCCGGATCCCGGGGACTCTAGCGGCGCTCCTCGCCCGTGAGTGAAAGGGGGTTTTTGGGTGTGGGGATTGTTTATTGTCCGTGACGCCACCCACGGCTGTGGTGATTTGTTGACACCACCGCTGCTCTGTATGGGGATCCCGGGAAGGATGGTATGGAGCAGCCAGTTGTTGTGTTGCCCCTCCGTGGGTAGGGGTTGGTGATCCCGGGGCCCAGTGATGAGGTGGGAGATGCAGGACTTGGTGGGGTGCAGGGACGCGGGGGCAGCGCTGTGCCTTGCGGCACTGTGGTACTCACTCAGCCTGAAACGTTGACACAGTTCTCGGTAAAACACACGGCTGGAAAGACAGTTCCCACGGACGGCTGCACTTGCTTTCCCCAGTAGGTGACGGTGATGTCCCTTTTCCTGCACCTAATATTTCTGTGTTGGTATCGATGGGTTCCCTCTGGTAACCCGCTCCCCGGCTTGGATATGGGCCGGAGGAGCCCTACTTTGCCCGCAGGCGCTGGCCCTGAGAAACTGGTGCCCTGGCGGTGGCGGTGTCTCTCCTCAATGGTTGGACTGTTGCCTTCAATCGGGAATTGGTTGTTTGGAGACAGACGTCCCCTTCACTGACGGATTTGGCAAATTTACGGCGACTCCTAGCCTTGCCGGGGTCCGAGAGGCCCCTGCCCTGGTGCTGACTGTTCTTCGTATACTGCTCCAGACCGCCGGGCCACTACCCGTCCGCGGTCCTTCCAGCAACCTCCGATCAGTCACCCCTGCGGACTGTCACCGTCGTCTGCTGACCTTGCTGACACTGTCCTGGCACACAGCCGGACCAACTTCAGGCTTTACTACTCTCACTTCTACTCCTTTTCTGTTACTTCAGCTTTCTCTTTAGCTCCACTGTTTACTCCTTCACTTAGCTCCTCACTCAAGCTCCCCCTGAGCTAATCTCTAACACTCATCTCCCTGGTTCTTCCCGCCTCCAGGGCTGTGTACTCCTCGGTGGGCGGAGCCAACCGTCTGGCCCACCCCCTGGTGTGAACATCAGCCCCTGGAGGAAGGCAACAAGGATTTTGGTAGCCTTGATGTTCCTAACTGGGGTGTAGGGTGTGGTGGTGTAATGACCTGTGACCCCTGGCTTGCCCAGGGCGTCACAGAAGGATTTGAGACATTTGAAAGGGGGTTAGACAACGCTACGGACAAGGGATCCACCATAATAAAGGATTGCTTGATCAGAAAAGAAGAATATAAGCTGTATAGTACAATTGCAATGTATTTTTTTCCAACTGCATGTCTGGGGTTAACTGGACTATGTTCCCTGGGTCCTAGGTGCCAACAAATCAACTTGATTTAACCAAGATGTCTAGATAAAGATAGAGGAAGACTAGCTATGGCTCTGGTTTTTCACCTATGCATTAAAGATCAGGGCTGTATAACCTAAAGAAAGCAAGAATTTGATACAATGGTGGCGGTGAATCTTGGAATGTATTTTACAAACCAAGAAGATGTCCATATCTCCTCTAAAGCTAGGCCAGGAGAGACTTATCTTTAAATTTCCTAACTCTTTCACTTTTGAGATTTTGCCCAGACCAGGCCCTATTATATTCTGGCGAAAAATATTAAAAACAGGGAACTTTTCCTTTATTGATTCATATCACCAACTATCCCCCAAATGAATGGTAGAGAAGGTTAATCGGCCCTTTGAAGACAATTAAAGAGGTTGGCTACTACTTTAACATTGATGGCCTATCCTTAGGGTGGCTCAACAATGTTATATTGGCCGGGGTCTTACACCCGATACACCCGCCAATCACATGCTTATGGTGCCGGTGGTTGCAGCAGGTGGCTGGAAATGCTCAGCTCCGGAGCTGCCCCATCTTCTGATAGCAGCCTCCATCGGGTACTGCAAGTCCGCCTCCTATTGATTTGAATGGGAGGTTGAAGTGCAGTACCCAGCCGCTATCAGCTGGTGGGACAGCTCCACAACTGAGCATTTCTGGCTGCCTGCTGTCTGTGGTGGCACCGAAAGCTGGTGATTGGCGGGACCTTGCCAATCAGACATTAATGACCCATCCTAAGGCTAGGCTGTCAATGTAAAAATAGTTGATAACCTCTTTAACCTTTAATTGTTGGTGTTTTTTTAAGAGGAGGAGTTCTTAAAGGGCTTACACCACCCATGAAGAAGGGGTATGAGGCTTAGTTGGGTTGGGCTGCCCACCATGGCCTAGAACTCCTTCTATGATTACAGTTAAAGAGCTTGTATAGGATTAGGAGTCGTGACTGCTTTCTTACAGAGACAGCGCCACCTCTGTCCACTGGTTGTTTCTGGCATTGCATCTTTTCCTAACAGAATAGTGCTGAGCTGCTAATCCTACCATAACTAATAGTCAAGTATCTTGCGGTCTCTGATAGAAAACCATCATGTTTTCTAATCTTGAAACCTTTTATTCTAAATCTTAAATTATTCTAAAATATAATTAGCGTGGAAATTCCCTTCTTGCGTATTTTCTAACTGTTCATTCTGGTTTGTGTTTTCCCATCGTCTCTTTATTTTCCCAGTATTGGAAGGTCTCAGGCTGGCCCCGATGTCCCCCCTCCCCATCAGGCCTATCATATACAGTATTCGCCTCCTCTGATTCTCCCTCTCAGCATTTCTGCCAGTGCTGTTATTTGAGCCCCAGAATGAGAGCTAAGATACAGCGGAGATTGATTCCTCTTTCTTTCAATGTAAAATATTAAAGATGTTTAAATGGATAAAAGCTCTAGACAGTGGAATCTATTCTGCATTATACAAATAGGATCCCTGCTCCATTAAAAGCAAGACCTTTAAATCTCTAAATGCTGAGAAAGGGAAATAGTTTGTAGGGGACACTCCTATTTACACATTACGCAGCATGATAACTCTCTTGATTTATCTGAGAAAGCAGAAAGGAAATGGAAGTGCGGTAGCAACTTAGGACAGCAAAAATACAGAGAAGTATGGGTAAGATACCAAGCTGAGATATATGGCAGAAGTGATGGCTCTAGAAACTAGGGAGAACATTTAAGAGGATGATATCTCTATATAGGTATTGCTCATTGAGTAGCCACATATTATTTGCACAATGGAGTGGCCATCAAAAGTTGCAACAACCTCCTATAGACATTCTGTATACAGCACCTAAGTTGTATTGATCTTGCTCCAGAATACAACAAGTTGCCATATAGTTGTCACGATTGTGTCACAGCCTGATGCGATCTTGGGGGGATCTGGGATCAGAAGGTAACAGCGTATTGTGGATAGCAGATCCGCTTTAGCGCCCACTCGTCATTTACTGAGTTAGAACATATTTCATTCCACATGATTTTGAAGGGGTTAAGTTTCATATCCTGCAGTGATCTAACAGGTAGGGGTAACTTCAGCTACAGCCACTCCCTTCTGGTATAAATGTCCACACTTCACTCCGCTCTGTGCTGGCTATAGCTTATATATAAGCTGACCATGTTGAAGGAGCTTGTCGCTGCATAGCTGTGGTGTTGTTTCTTTTGCAGCTGCAAAGTTTCCTACTGAAGAAAACAAGGAGTGATTTTTCCCACCCGTCTGTCTTACCATCCTCCAGTTGTCTTATTGTCCTGGCCTTCACAAGCCAGGGTGAGTTTATGGGTTTAGGGCCAGCAAGTACCTATGCACGTGATGGTGTACGGAGGGAAAGACCCGTCTAGGGATGCTAGGGAGTGCAGGGTTGAGCCTCAGGTGAGTGTTAGCAAGTGACCTTGCTCCCCTCTCCCTAGTGCAAGGGTCCACCTTTGTATTGTTTTCCTTGTGTACCCTCTGTGTTGTGCTGCTCCCATCTTTGGTGGCATGACACTTGCAGTCACATCATGACAATAGTCCTACTCTAGCTCCCAAGCATTACCAATTCTGTCTCCTTCTCCTACAGTATAATAGCAGGTCTGCCAAGCAGAAATGTAATGCCCAATAGTCCAAAAAGCATAAGCAGAAATACAGCAGGGACTAAAACTTAACTTTTACTCTATAGCTAGATAAAATCAATAATAATAATAAAGTGCTTGTGCATAAATTGTGCAAACAACAAAATGCCACATGGCAACGCATAGGCTTGATCTCACCCAAGCTTCATCCATGGGCTGGACTGCACATCGGTCCCAAGGTGAGAGGTCACAGGCTGGAAGAAAAGGATGGACAGCTATGGTGCAAAAAACCCTGTCGTGCCCAGTGGATAGACTTCCGCCCTGACAAGGGCAGCACCCAAATAAGATGTCTGCCCCACAACCACAAAGAGAAAAACAAATAATTCCACCATTTGCCTAGCACACATAGGTTAATCACCTTTTTGGCCTGTGTTGATCCCTGCCACTGCAGGTCGATCTCTCCCAATTTTTTCCTCCGTCTCCCCTGAGGAACTCTTATTATTGAGAGGGAAATGCGTCGGGAGGAATTATTTGTTTTTCTCTTTGTGGTTGCGGGGCAGACATCTTATTTGGGTGCTGCCCTTGTCAGGGCGGAAGTCTATCCACGGGGCACGACAGGGTTTTTTGCACCATACCTGTCCACTTAATTCTTCCGGCCTGTGACCTCTCACCTTGGGACCGATGTGCAGTCCAGCCCATGGATGAAGCTTGGGTGAGATCAAGCCTATGCGTTGCCATGTGGCATTTTGTTGTTTGCACAATTTATGCACAAGCACTTTATTATTAATATTGATTTTATCTAGCTATAGAGTAAAAGTTAAGTTTTAGTCCCTGCTGTATTTCTCCTTCTCCTACAGACCTACAACAAAAATTGTGACCTTTCCATAAATCTTCCCTGCCAAGCTCATATACTAATGTATTAGGGATGCGTAATTAATTTCACGCTGCCCTATTGCGGTGTCTAGTCTACTAAATATTACACAGCAGCCGATCTTCACTTCTGTGCCTGACATCCTCAGGATCGCATCCATGGGACCTCTGGCACTTTCCAGGTCCCACTACATCATGATTTTACTTCACAGTGCCTACTGTAGAAGTCTAGTGTCGCGGGCAGAGGAGGGGACGCTGCGCTCTCCCACTGCTCGGGTCCGGCTGCCGCTGCTCTGCGGCCGCTGCTGCTCGGTGGCTCGAGCGATGGGCCGGATCCCGGGAACTCGAGCGGCGCTCCTTGTGCGTGAGTGAAAAGGGGTGGTTTGGTTTTGGGGATATTGTCCGTGACGCCACCCACGGTTGTGGTGATTTTGGGGACACCACCGCTGCTCTAGACGGGGATCCCGGGAGCGGTGACAGGGAGCAGCTGAGTTGTTATTTCCCCTCCGTGGGTAGGGGGTTTGTTGTCCCGGGGCCCGGTGATGGGGTAGGAGTGGATGGCAGGCGGGTTGCGGGGCCTGGTGAGGTGCAGGGTCGCAGGGGCAGCGCTGTGCTGTACGGCACGGGGGTACTCACTCAGCCTGAGACGATGACACAGTTCTCGGTAAAACACACGGCCGGATGGACGGGTCCCTCGGACGGCTACGGTGTTGTTGTTCCCTGCAGGTTGGTGGTGACTGTCTCTCCCTGCACCTAAGTTCAATGTTGTTAGCGATGGGTTCCCACCGGTAACCCGCTTCCCGACCTGGATGTGGGCCGGAGGAGCCCCTTTTGCTCGCAGGCACTGGCCCTGGGAGACGGTTGCCCTTGGCGGTTGCGGTGTCTCCCCTTCTCGGTTGGACGATTGCCTTCTGTCGGGACTTGACTGTTTGGAAACCCGGAGGTCCCCTTCACTAACGGATTTGGCAAATTCACGGCGACTCCAAGCCTTGCCGGGATCCGAAAGGCCCCTGCCAATGGTGCTGGCTTCTCTTTGTATACCGGTCCGGTACCGCCGGGTCACCACCCGTCCATGGTCCTTACGGCAGACTCCAATCAGCCTCCACTGCAGACGGTCACCACCGCCTGCCAACCTTGCTGTCCTGTCCGGGCCACACACCCGGACCAACTTCAGGCTCTTTCTGTGTCACTTTTCTCCTCTCTACTACTTTCCTCCTTCCAGTTCCTCCTCCAAACTCTATCTCCTCACTCCTTCACTTCCCTAGCTTTACTGCCTGTTTTTCCCTCCTCCAGGACTGTGAACTCCTTGGTGGGTGGAGACCAACCACCTGGCTCCACCCCCTGGTGTGGACAACAGCCCCTGGGGAAGGCAACAAGGATTTTGTGTTTTGACTTCGATGTGCCTACAGGGAGTGTGGGGTGTGGTGGTGTTGTTACCTGTGGCCCCTGGCTTGTCCAGGGCGACACATTCCCCCTTAGCAAAATGCAGACCGTCCTCGGGCTGCCCGTCCATCACCGGTTTTATTTTTCTGCAAAAACATAAGAAAACACAATACAAGTAAAATAACATCATCCCACAACGGGAGGCACTTTCTTAAACGTTGCAAACGGTTAACGGTTGCGGCTTCCGCTCTCACCCACCCAAGCAACCTGGCCCTGATGCTGCCCCTAAGCAAATAGGCAGCACCCCTTGACCCCAGTCCTGCACCAAGTTACCCGAGCGGGATCTGTCCTTTCCAGGGGACCCACGTCCATGGGGAGCCCCTGGTACCCCCAGAGGGTAGCCACCGGTTCCGGTGGTGGCTGGGCCCCAGCCTGCTCCACCGCGGGCCCTCCCTCCAATCTGCCTCTCTGGAGGCGGTAACGGTGGAAGCTGCAACAACAAAATTATTATTTACAAGCCACAAGTTTGTGGTTGCCTTGCAAGTTCTCAGGCATGTTCATAGAAGTTTCTATGCAAGGTGAAGGGGGTCCTAACGGGGACCAGTTGCCGGCTACGACCGGTTCCAAATCAAGGCTTGTCAATCAGGTAAACAACAGTGCTCCGTAGCCAACGGGCTACCACAAACAAAACTGTAGGATCCCAACGGAGACTTGCCGTAGGGTCCCGACGGGGACCGTTAGCTGGGTCCCAGGGGCCATCCACGACACTTGGCTCCAGTACAACTTCTCCTGGAGCTTTCCCACAGTCCACCACCGAACAGCAAGAGCCCCCAACGCCACCCACACACAGGGGTGACACTGTCCCACAGGACTCCATTTTCAGCTGCTGATGATGTGGGTACGACTGCTCCTCAAACCGGACTCCTTAGCCTTGAGGGCCGTCTGGAACGTCAGCAGAGTCCCAATGGGGACCGACAGCAAGGTAACCGGGAACCGCTGACCTTGAAGCAGCTACCACCGCAGGGGGTCTGCCCACTCAGGGACCGAGCGGTACATTGGGTTCTCTTTCCATTGACAATTCAGCCCAGAACCACTGACGGCCGCTAGGAACGGTGGCGGGGGCAGTGTACTCGGGACCCCCTCCTCCATCAACGGCATTCTTTCTGGGCCTCCAACCGCGATGCCGGTCCCCGGCTCCCACTCAATCAGGGGTGGTTCTGGAGTTTGGGTAGCCTGGTCGCGGTGCTGCACGGTTGCGGTGGCCCCTTGCTCACGGGCCCCTACTACAGCAACCATTCTGCGCATCTCTGCCTTCCAGTCCAGCAACTGCTGCAGGCTCTGTGCCCTCACCGTCAAGCAGAACCGGCCCAGTTCCCGTTCCAGCCACGCCGCGGTCCCGGCGGGGAGCTCACCCGGGCCGCAGTCTTCAAAAGCTACTCCTCCTCGGTTCCCCCAGAGCTTAGACGCCCCAGTGGCGGGTACTCCCGCGCTCCAGTTCGAGGACGCCGCCATTCCGCCATCCGCGTCCCCCTTAGCCTCTTTCCGGCTCCTCCTCTCTCGGGGCGGGATTTTGGCCTTCGCGCCTCCACTACTCGAGGAGACGCTCGAGCGGGAACTTTTCGCGCCAAAGATGGCGGCTTCTGAAATTTTCTGGCCGGACATCTCCGGCGGTAACAAGGCGCACCTCTACCAGACGGCAGAGCGGTAAGATCCTGTTCGTGACGCCAAGTTGTCGCGGGCGGAGGAGGGGACGCTGCGCTCTCCCACTGCTCGGGTCCGGCTGCCGCTGCTCTGCGGCCGCTGCTGCTCGGTGGCTCGAGCGATGGGCCGGATCCTGGGGACTCGAGCGGCACTCCTCGCCCGTGAGTGATAAGGGGTGGTTTGGTTTTGGGGATATTGTCCGTGATGCCACCCACGGTTGTGGTGATTTTGGGGACACCACCGCTGCTCTAGACGGGGATCTCGGGAGCGGTGACAGGGAGCAGCTGAGTTGTTATTTCCCCTCCGTGGGTAGGGGGTTTGTTGTCCCGGGGCCCGGTGATGGGGTAGGAGTGGATGGCAGGCGGGTTGCGGGGCCTGGTGAGGTGCAGGGTTGCAGGGGCAGCGCTGTGCCGTACGGCACAGGGGTACTCACTCAGCCTGAGACGATGACACAGTTCTCGGTAAAACACACAGCCGGATGGACGGGTCCCTCGGACAGCTGCGGTGTTGTTGTTCCCTGCAGGTTGGTGGTGACTGTCTCTCCCTGCACCTAAGTTCAATGTTGGTATCGATGGGTTCCCACCGGTAACCCGCTCCCCGATCTGGATGTGGGCCGGAGGAGCCCCTTTTGCTCGCAGGCGCTGGCCCTGGGAGACGGTTGCCCTTGGCGGTGGCGGTGTCTCCCCTTCTCGGTTGGACGGTTGCCTTCTGTCGGGACTTGACTGTTTGGAAACCCGGAGGTCCCCTTCACTAACGGATTTGGCAAATTCACGGTGACTCCGAGCCTTGCCGGGATCCGAAAGGCCCCTGCCAATGGTGCTGGCTTCTCTTTGTATACCGGTCCGGTACCGCCGGGTCACCACCCGTCCACGGTCCTTACGGCAGACTCCAATCGGCCTCCACTGCAGACGGTCACCACCGCCTGCCAACTTTGCTGTCCTGTCCGGGCCACACACTAGGCTCTTTCTCTGTCACTTTTCTCCTCTCTACTACTTTCCTCCTTCCACTTCCTCCTCCAAACGCTATCTCCTCACTCCTTCACTTCCCTAGCTTAACTGCCTGTTTTTCCCTCCTCCAGGACTGTGAACTCCTTGGTGGGTGGAGACCAACCGCCTGGCTCCACCCCCTGGTGTGGACAACAGCCCCTGGGGAAGGCAACAAGGATTTTGTGTTTTGACTTCGATGTGCCTACAGGGAGTGTGGGGTGAGGTGGTGTTGTTACCTGTGGCCCCTGGCTTGTCCAGGGCGACACATTCCCCCTTAGCAAAATGCAGACCATCCTCGGGCTGCCCGTCCATCACCGGTTTTATTTTTCTGCAAAAAGATAAGAAAACACAATACAAGTAAAATAACATCATCCCACAACGGGAGGCACTTTCTTAAACGTTGCAAACGGTTAACGGTTACGGCTTCCGCTCTCACCTACTCAAGCAACCTGGCCCTGATGCTGCCCCTAAGCAAATAGGCAGCACCCCTTGACCCCAGTCCTGCACCAAGTTACCCGAGCGGGATCTGTCCTTTCCAGGGGACCCACGTCCATGGGGAGCCCCTGGTACCCCCAGAGGGTAGCCACCGGTTCCGGTGGTGGCTGGGCCCCAGCCTGCTCCACTGCGGGCCCTCCCTCCAATCTGCCTCTCCGGAGGCGGTAACGGTGGAAGCTGCAACAACAACATTATTATTTACAAGCCACAAGTTTGATTTTTTTTTTTTTTTTTTTTTTATAAAGGGGTTTTCCACTACTACAGTATTATATGCATATCCTATCCCTAGATATCATCAGGATGGGTCGTCAATATCAGATCAATGGAGATCCAACACCAGTACCCCCACAAAACAGCTGTTACTGTGAAGCCCCGCAGGTGTTGTGTCGGTGTCGGTGCATTACCTTCAGGGACTCCACGTAGCTGGTGCTGGTCACAGGTAGGGAATCTTCGGTTTTTGATCGTGACGCCACTCTCAGTATTTGCGGTCAGAGGGGACCGCCACTGCAGGTTAGAGGACGCCTGGGGCTGATGGTGGGTGCAGTCGGGTGTAGTAGCCTCCTGAGAGTGAGGCAAGCCCCAGGGCCCTTTGTAAAGCTGTAGTACCACAAGTCGCAGAATGACCACACACAGGCCGAGTGTCTTTCAGGGTTTTTACTCACTTCAGGTGGCAGGGTGAGTAACCCGGGCGTAGCTGGGATGAACCAGGTGGGAACCAGGTATCCTTCCGGCTGACTGTATGAGGGTGACTACAAACTCGCCTTCCTTAGCCCTTGGTGGTTTGGGGTGACCCCGACTTTGAGTCCCTATGGGGGTCACCCAGGGAAGATGCTCCAAGCCTCTCTCCCCTTCTTGTTTTGCCGTGTGCTTGTTCCCCGGGCCAGGCCACTCCAGCCTCTTGCCTCCTGTGACCTATGGGCCCTACTTGCGGTTACGTGGCTGCGGCTTTTGGTTGTTGTGGTGTGGGCTGTAAGAGCCCCACACCGGCAGGTTTAGCAGGGAAAGGTGAATCTATCCTCGCTTCGGGATCTGCCGCCCGGTTGGGCCTGGTGCTCTCTAGAAGTCTCCGTACTTCCCACTCCGTGCACTCTCTAGCTGAAGCTGGCTTTCAGGCAGCACTCCTAGTTGACCGTTCTCCCCCGTCTGTAGCCACTGCGCGGGCGCTGTTAGACAGCATCAGCCCCACAGGTCTGCTCCTCACTGAGCCCTCTGGAGTTCTGCTCTAACTGACTCACTGCTCCTCCTCTCCTGTTCTTGCCTACGCCACCTAGCAACCAGACTCTCCACCACACCCCTTGAGAGGAGATGGAGGCTTTTTAACCCCCTGCCACTATTCCAGTGGAGGTATAGGCTTTGCCCCCTCCTGGGATCCCCAGGGGTCCTCTCATGGGTACATGTGTGAGACCTGATCACTATGCGCCTGTGTTCCACACCCCTGTCAGCCATCTGGATTACCTGTATTGTACTGTCCCCAGCATGGGTGCAGTACTCAGTGGTGCCTGACCAGGTCAGGGGCGCCACATTCCCCCTTAGTTATCACCAGCACGTCCTCGGGCTGCAAGACAACATTTTAAAATGCATAAAACATTAAAACATGTAAAACATTTAAAAGCACCAGGTATCAGACATCACCACCCTCCACCCACAAGTCCGTTAACCCACCCAAAACCCTTTCACGTTGGCCGCGACTTCAGCCACTTCTGGCAGGATGTAGAGGCGGCTTTCATGGGCTGGTGGTTTTCAGGGTATACCTGGCCTGGTGGATCCGCGCCGTCAACCTCTTCTGGCAGGATGCAGAGGCGGCCTCCACAGTTGGTGCTGACCAGGTACCCTCTTTGTGGTGGTGAGCCAAGGCCCCATAAACAGGCGTGCTCTCTGGTCGCAGGTGAGCCAAGGCCCTTTTCTACGGACGGGCCCCCCTGGTTGCAGACGAGCCAAGCCCCTAAACAGGCTGGCCCTGGTGGTGGTGCCACTGGTGTAACTATTTACACTGCGAGAGTTTGTGGCTATAGCAAGTTCATAGCCTTAAAGTTTATTTCTCACAATAGTTTTTGTGGGCACATGCTTAAACGTTGCAAAACAAAACTTTTCAAAACTTTAACTGGTCAAAACTTCTTACTTTACTTTACTTTACTCCTCTTTTTCACTAGGGCGAGGGCACGTTGGGCACTGGCACCTGTGACTTTCTTGCTCTTTGTCTCTTTCTTCATCTGTAGGATCTTTATCTTTCCGTTCTTGGTCTTCATCTGTTTCTACATCTGGTTCTTTATCTCTATCTTGTCTTTCTTGTCTTTCTTGTCTTTCTTGTCTTTCTTGTCTTTCTTGTCTTTCTTGTCTTTCTTGTTGCATGGGATGGCTGTAGGGTTTGTTGGGACATAGCGTTACGTCAAGTGCGTACAATCCCCTTTCACCTTGGTGCATGGTAAACTGTACCGAATCTCCCATTTTCAGATTTCTGCAAGGGTGTCCTCTTGGCAGATGAGCGTTCACATCTCTGCGGTTTACAAATATCCCTTCTTTTATTCCTGGTGCCACAATGAAGCCATAACCACTTCTCAGATTAAAGTCTTCCACTATGCCATAACACAGGGGTCCTCTAGCCTGGGCTTTGGACTCTCTCAACATACGCTTCTCCTTTAGGTCTCTGGCGGTGACTGCTCTCTGTTCAGGAGACTGTGGTGCTGGAGCAAACTGTGTTCTTCTGCGCCGTGTCTTGCGGGCTGGATCCATGCCTGTGGGCTCCCAGGTGAAGCTCTTAGGCAGCTCTTCCTCTGCAGAGGGGGTCAGGTCCTCCTCGTCCCAGCGGGAGTATGGCAGCATTTCCGGCTCTGAGTAGGAGTCTGCTGCGGCTGGCGTCGGAGTTAGCCCTTCTGCCTCCTGGCCTCCTCTCCCCCTTAGTTCTTCCTGGCACTCCTCTGATGGCAGGACTGGGGATGGACTTTCTCTTGCTGGCCCAGGCGGGGGACTCTCTGGTGTAGCTGCAGGGGTTACCTGAATCTCCTCAGGGGTGCATGGGGGGCGCAGGTACAGATCCACCAACCACTGGGGAAACTTGGCCTCCATGTCAGCCCTCATCTGCCAGTATTCTTCCTCCAGCGTGGGCTTCCTATCAGAGACCTCCGGGGACTGGGGAGCAGTGTCAGCTCTGGCCTTACAGGCCGGGGTAAATGCTGAGGTAGTCTTTCCTTGGCGGGCCGCGCCTGGCATGGCGGCGGCCTGGTCTTGGCGGGCCGCGCCCTGTATGGCGGCGGCCTGGTCTTGGCGGGCCGCGCCTATCATGGCGGCGGCCTGGTCTGTGCGGGCCGGGCAGGGCATCGCTGCGGCGGCCGGGGCTTGGCGGGCCGAGCAGGGCATCGCTGCGGCGGCCTGGTCTTGGCGGGCCGCGCCTATCATGGCGGCGGCCTGGTCTGTGCGGGCCGGGCAGGGCATCGCTGCGGCGGCCTGGTCTTGGCGGGCCGCGCCTATCATGGCGGCGGCCTGGTCTGTGCGGGCCGGGCAGGGCATCGCTGCGGCGGCCTGGTCTTGGCGGGCCGAGCAGGGCATCGCTGCGGCGGCCGGGGCTTGGCGGGCCGCACCTGGCGTGGCTGCGGCCTGCTTCAGCGTCGCCGCACCGGACGCCTCTTCAGGGGCCGCGGACGTGGCAGCAGGGGTCGGGGCACTTGCGCGGGCCGGGGCATCATTCGACTCACCCGTTGTTGGTAGCACTGGGGTCTGCGTCGTCGCCGTCCCGCCTGACACTCGGCATGCAGCTCTCCCTTCATAGGCCCGAACCGCCGCGGTCAGCTCCTGCAGTTCCATCCGTTCCTCCCGAATCTGCTCCACGACCCGGGTCTCCAGCCGGTTGCAAAACTGGGCCAGCTCTCGGTACCACCAGGCAGCGGAGCCTGGTTCTGGGTTCCTGCGGTCAGACGCCATTTCTTCTGCGCCGTCTTCTGCACGGTCTCCCAGCAGTGGACTCTTCGCTGCCTCCTGTAACAAGCTGTCCAGTTTCTGCTCTGCCTCTTTCAGCAGCTCCTCTCCCAGCAGCAGGCTTGTGGCTTCCTTTCCTTCCCGCCGTCTCTCGACGCTTCCACTCTCATAGCTGGCAAGGTCAGAACTCTGCAGGGGATCTCTGGGTAGCCACACCTCTTCGTGGGCGGTAACTTCTTCCAGCGCGGGCTGCTGTTGTTTTTCAGCGCGCTTTTCATGGTGGCAATATGGCGGCGCTTCCAATTTTTCAAGCGGACCGCCTAGGCACATGGTCACCTGTCTGAACAGGTCTAGTCCTTATCCTGTTCGTGACGCCAGATGTGAAGCCCCGCAGGTGTTGTGTCGGTGTCGGTGCATTACCTTCAGGGACTCCACGTAGCTGGTGCTGGTCACAGGTAGGGAATCTTCGGTTTTTGATCGTGACGCCACTCTCAGTATTTGCGGTCAGAGGGGACCGCCACTGCAGGTTAGAGGACGCCTGGGGCTGATGGTGGGTGCAGTCGGGTGTAGTAGCCTCCTGAGAGTGAGGCAAGCCCCAGGGCCCTTTGTAAAGCTGTAGTACCACAAGTCGCAGAATGACCACACACAGGCCGAGTGTCTTTCAGGGTTTTTACTCACTTCAGGTGGCAGGGTGAGTAACCCGGGCGTAGCTGGGATGAACCAGGTGGGAACCAGGTATCCTTCCGGCTGACTGTATGAGGGTGACTACAAACTCGCCTTCCTTAGCCCTTGGTGGTTTGGGGTGACCCCGACTTTGAGTCCCTATGGGGGTCACCCAGGGAAGATGCTCCAAGCCTCTCTCCCCTTCTTGTTTTGCCGTGTGCTTGTTCCCCGGGCCAGGCCACTCCAGCCTCTTGCCTCCTGTGACCTATGGGCCCTACTTGCGGTTACGTGGCTGCGGCTTTTGGTTGTTGTGGTGTGGGCTGTAAGAGCCCCACACCGGCAGGTTTAGCAGGGAAAGGTGAATCTATCCTCGCTTCGGGATCTGCCGCCCGGTTGGGCCTGGTGCTCTCTAGAAGTCTCCGTACTTCCCACTCCGTGCACTCTCTAGCTGAAGCTGGCTTTCAGGCAGCACTCCTAGTTGACCGTTCTCCCCCGTCTGTAGCCACTGCGCGGGCGCTGTTAGACAGCATCAGCCCCACAGGTCTGCTCCTCACTGAGCCCTCTGGAGTTCTGCTCTAACTGACTCACTGCTCCTCCTCTCCTGTTCTTGCCTACGCCACCTAGCAACCAGACTCTCCACCACACCCCTTGAGAGGAGATGGAGGCTTTTTAACCCCCTGCCACTATTCCAGTGGAGGTATAGGCTTTGCCCCCTCCTGGGATCCCCAGGGGTCCTCTCATGGGTACATGTGTGAGACCTGATCACTATGCGCCTGTGTTCCACACCCCTGTCAGCCATCTGGATTACCTGTATTGTACTGTCCCCAGCATGGGTGCAGTACTCAGTGGTGCCTGACCAGGTCAGGGGCGCCACATTACCAGATCCCATTCAGTTCAGAGATAAGCTTTGCAAAATGCAAACCAAGATAGGAAACTGGTGTCTGGAGATGATCCATTGACTTCTATGGGAGCGTGCAGTTGGGATGGTCTGTGATCCATGCAAAGGACCTTGTTCAGGGAGGGGGCACTGATGACTTGAAAAATTCATCTATTGTCATTTGTGTCAATCTTTATTAGCTTCATGTATGCAAGGGTCCACATAGATATGAAGAAAGGCACGGATGTTGGGCCGTATGGGTGCCGCGCTCCTTCGCCAAAGTGACTGCCTATATGTGTGACGCCCTGGCCTATCAGGTCGTCACAGGGTATTGTGCAATCTGCCCTTCTGTGCAATATCCATCTCCTCCTTGGTTACGGGTCCCTCACCTTTGGTGTTGCCAAGAACAAGCTAATCAAAATCCTAGGAACACTCTGCACCACACCCACCAGACACACCAGTGGACGTCTTGAGTGGAATAGGGTTGCCCACTTGGGGGGGGTTGGTTGAAGGGGGGTCGGGAGTGTTAGGAGACAGTCAGTTAAGCAGTGACTCTCAAGAGAAGCGATCAGGAGCTGGGCTCCATGAACTACTAGGTGGCAGACGTTGGTCTGGGCCTGGTAGGAGTTGGACCCCAGTCGCAGGGGATCGTGACAAGGGGCACGGACTATCGAGGAGGACAGCCAGCGGCCGTGTGCCATCACCGGGCAGGGGTCATGCACGACGGGGTACGTGGACCCTAGGTCAGGAAGAAGCTTCATTAAGGAATAACGTTTGGAACTCCATTCTATGTCTGAACTGGGTGCAAAAAACCTAAAAAACCTAAAAAACCTAAAAAACATCACTATGGGGAGATAAGGTATGCACACCAGTGACTATGGAAGGGGAATACATGGAATAGCAGAAACTGCTGTGTGAATACTGACATGAAAAATTCAATAGCTATTTGTAAGAATGAAATGTGAAAAATGGAACCTGCATTACTGCCATGAATATATGAATAAAGAGAAATTTAGCTACTGAATTGATCAATGCAATAGAGCCCCAACACTACGCCAAAGTATTTCTCTACGTTGGGGTCCCTAGCTTGTGTGTGTCCTCTCATGCAGTTAAAAAACTTACCGTGTATGGGAGGCTGAGACCCAGGCTATATATACGATGTGGATTGGCAATAGGTGTGTATGGGGAGGGTTCACAAACGAAAAACTACTAACATTAAGGAATAACGTTTGGAACTCCATTCTATGTCTGAACTGGGTGCAAAAAACCTAAAAAACATCACTATGGGGAGATAAGGTATGCACACCAGTGACTATGGAAGGGGAATACATGGAATAGCAGAAACTGCTGTGTGAATACTGACATGAAAAATTCAATAGCTATTTGTAAGAATGAAATGTGAAAAATGGAACCTGCATTACTGCCATGAATATATGAATAAAGAGAAATTTAGCTACTGAATTGATCAATGCAATAGAGCCCCAACACTACGCCAAAGTATTTCTCTACGTTGGGGTCCCTAGCTTGTGTGTGTCCTCTCATGCAGGTTTTTTTGTATGGGAGGCTGAGACCCAGGCTATATATACGATGTGGATTGGCAATAGGTGTGTATGGGGAGGGTTCACAAACGAAAAACTACTAACATTAAGGAATAACGTTTGGAACTATTATACACGGTAAGTTTTTTAACTGCATGAGAGGACACACACAAGCTAGGGACCCCAACGTAGAGAAATACTTTGGCGTAGTGTTGGGGCTCTATTGCATTGATCAATTCAGTAGCTAAATTTCTCTTTATTCATATATTCATGGCAGTAATGCAGGTTCCATTTTTCACATTTCATTCTTACAAATAGCTATTGAATTTTTCATGTCAGTATTCACACAGCAGTTTCTGCTATTCCATGTATTCCCCTTCCATAGTCACTGGTGTGCATACCTTATCTCCCCATAGTGATGTTTTTTAGGTTTTTTGCACCCAGTTCAGACATAGAATGGAGTTCCAAACGTTATTCCTTAATGTTAGTAGTTTTTCGTTTGTGAACCCTCCCCATACACACCTATTGCCAATCCACATCGTATATATAGCCTGGGTCTCAGCCTCCCATACACGGTAAGTTTTTTAACTGCATGAGAGGACACACACAAGCTAGGGACCCCAACGTAGAGAAATACTTTGGCGTAGTGTTGGGGCTCTATTGCATTGATCAATTCAGTAGCTAAATTTCTCTTTATTCATATATTCATGGCAGTAATGCAGGTTCCATTTTTCACATTTCATTCTTACAAATAGTTATTGAATTTTTCATGTCAGTATTCACACAGCAGTTTCTGCTATTCCATGTATTCCCCTTCCATAGTCACTGGTGTGCATACCTTATCTCCCCATAGTGATGTTTTTTAGGTTTTTTGCACCCAGTTCAGACATAGAATGGAGTTCCAAACGTTATTCCTTAATGTTAGTAGTTTTTCGTTTGTGAACCCTCCCCATACACACCTATTGCCAATCCACATCGTATATATAGCCTGGGTCTCAGCCTCCCATACACGGTAAGTTTTTTAACTGCATGAGAGGACACACACAAGCTAGGGACCCCAACGTAGAGAAATACTTTGGCGTAGTGTTGGGGCTCTATTGCATTGATCAATTCAGTAGCTAAATTTCTCTTTATTCATATATTCATGGCAGTAATGCAGGTTCCATTTTTCACATTTCATTCTTACAAATAGCTATTGAATTTTTCATGTCAGTATTCACACAGCAGTTTCTGCTATTCCATGTATTCCCCTTCCATAGTCACTGGTGTGCATACCTTATCTCCCCATAGGAAGAAGCTTCAGACGTCCTGACAATTTAGCTGATGAGGACGGAGCCTTCAAGATCCGTTCTCCACCTGCTCCAAAATCGGGGTACTAGCGCAACGAGGGGGATACGACTTTCCACTACACAGTCCAGAAAATCCCAAGCGTGAACCCTGAGAGCAAGCTCACCCAGTTAGCCATACTGGGGAGCGGGACCCGATTAGTTTCAGGCTAAAGGAACCAACTAGAAGACAAGGTGCCACGGGAAAAGGTCACAGACTAACAGGCAACACCAATGGGCACGGGACCCAGGCATGCTCCCTCTCAGCGGCAGCGGTGTCCAGAACTTTGGTTTACTACAGTTGTCGGTGTCAGCGTTATTGGACTGAGTGAGTACGCAAGTGACCCTTACTGTCCCAACGACACATCCCCGTCACCATCACCGAGTCCCTGGGGCATTCTCCCTACCCGTGGAGGGGTACACACCTAGCTGCCCACACCATCGCCACCGGTTACTCCCAATCGCAGCGGTGGTACTCCATCTTAACACGCACCATGGGTGGCGTCACAAACTTTCCACACCATCCCCTGTGCATAACCCCCCTTAGTTTGAGGAGCCGTGCGACCCCCGGGTCCGGAGCCCTCTGGAGCCACCTCGGATCCGGATCCGAGCAGCCCGGCTGCTGATGCGGGGGCGACACATATGGGTGTGACTTCTGGTGGGGTGCACGGCATTTACTGGCTTCTTCAGGCAGGTGTTTAGTATAAAATACCTTTTGCAGTACAGGTAAACAACCAATAGCATAAAACAGTGTGGGGACTCGACCATCTCTATACATGGACCAACCGGTGACAAGATACAACTGTTGATCAGTAAACATTTACCGACTGGCGGTCATTAAATAGCCAGTTTTCACAGGCAAAGTAGATAATGCACACTGAGCGATCTGTAATAGATTGCTCAGTGCATATAGGCTACCATAGTTGTGCGCTGCACAAAAAGATCATTTAACCCTATGAACAAGCATTTTGTTTATACATCAAGTGATTTGCAGCCTAAGACAAAAGAATTGTGAAACGATCATTTTTAAGAACCCTTGTTCACAATTACCTTTCCGCTTTACCAGTTATGGTTATCCTACCTTTGAAGATAATGAGATGACTTCTAAAAGGTGATCTCTACAGAACAGAAATGTAGGTCTATTATGAACAAGACAAACAACAAGGTAAAAAAATCAAAGTCCCCCCTGATATAGTTAATTTAACACAAAAAGAAGTACGCCTGTGTCTGAGTAAATTAAACATTGACAAATCCCCCGGGCCAGATGGCATTCATCCACGAATATTTAGGGAATTGATCTCAGTAATCGACAGACCGCTGTATCTCATCTTCTTAGACTCGCAACAGGGTTGTGCCTCAGTATTGGAGAATTGCTGATGTGGTACCGATATTTAAGAAAGGTAAGGGAGTGGATCCAGGCAACTACCATCCGGTAAGTCTGATATCAGTGGTGTGCAAAGTTTTTGAGGGCATTTTAAGAGATGACATGCAAAAATATATAGCAGAAAATAATATAATAACTGACAGACAGCATGGATTCATGAAAGATAAGTCGTGTCTAACCAACCTGTTCTATGAGGGGGTAAGTGCAAACCTGGATATTGGTAATGCAGCTGATGTGATTTATTTGGACTTTGCAAAGGCATTTGATACTGTACCACATAATAGCCTTATACTAAAGCTCCAGAAGCAAGGTCTAGGGGAAACTGAATGCAACTGAGTAAGGAATTGGTTAAAAGATAGGAAACAAAGAGCAGTCATAACTAGTATATACTCTAAAAGGGCTATAGTCAGCAGTGGGGACTGCAGGGATCTGTGCTAGGACCAATTCTTTTTAATCTCTTTATTAATGACCTTGTGGATGGCATAGATAGTGAAGTGTCAGTCTTTGCTGATGACACCAAACTATATATGATATTAAAAACTGACCTTGATAGTATATACAAATATCTGGATATCTAATATTACAAAACTATCTGGATAAGATGTCAAAATGGGCAGATACTTGGCAAATGAGATTTAATGTTGATAAATGTAAAGTAATGCACCTAGGACGGAGTAACCCTATAGCTGCGTATACATTAATTGGAAGTAAACTCGGGACTACAGAACAGGAGAAGGGCTTGGGTATTCTTATTACAAATAAGCTGAGCAGCAGAACTCAATGTCAGGCAGCAGCTGCTAAAGCAAACAAGATTTTAGGGTGTATAAAAAGAGAGATTAGATCCCGTGATCCCAACGTATTGTTACCCCTCTATAAATCACTTGTAAGGCCACATCTGGAATATGGGATCCAGTTTTGGGCTCCGCATTTTAAAAGGTATATTCAGAAGTTAGAGTCAGTTCAAAGGCGGCTATCTACATTACTACAAGGAATGGAAGGCCTCCCATATGATGAGAGGTTGAAAAACTTGGATTTGTTTAGCTTAGAAAAAGGACGTCTCAGACGAGACGTATATATGTATTTACATATATATAAAAATACATGTGTGGTCAATATAAAGGACTGGCACATGACTTATTCCTTCCAAAGACAATACTAAGGACCAGGGGGCATACACTGCGATTGGGAAAAAAAAGCGATTCCGGCAGCTAAATAGGAAAGGGTTCTTTACAGTTAGAGCAGCCAGATGTTGGAATGCCCTACCACATGAAGTAGTAATGGCAGACACTACACCTTGTGCAGAATTATTAGGCAAATGAGTATTTTGATCACATGATACTTTTTATACATGTTGTCCTACTCCAAGCTGTATAAGCTTGAGAGACAACTACCTATTAAGTAAATCAGGTGATGTGCATCTCTGTAATGAGGAGCGGTGTAGTGTAATGATATCAACACCCAATATAAGGTGTGCTTAATTATTAGGCAACTTCTTTTCCTTTGGCAAAATGGGTCAGAAGAGAGATTTGATGGGCTCTGAAAAGTCCAAGCGTGATCACCGAACAATCAAGCGTTTCATGGCAAATAGCCAACAGGGTCGCAAGAAGCGTATTGAGCAAAAATGACGCAAAATAACTGCCCGTGAATTGAGGAAAATCAAGCGCGAAGCTGCCAAGATGCCATTTGCCACCAGTTGGCCATATTTCAGAGCTGCAACGTTACTGGAGTATCAAAAAGCACAAGGTGTGCCATACTCAGGGACATGGCCAAGGTAAGGAAGGCTGAAAAACCACCACCTTTGAACAAGAAACATAAAATAAAACGTCAAGACTGGGCCAAGAAATATCTTAAGACTGATTTTTCAAAGGTTTTATGGACTGATGAAATGAGAGTGACTCTTGATGGGCCAGATGGATGGGCCAGAGGCCGATCAGTAAAGGGCAGAGACCTCCACTCCGACTCAGACGCCAGCAAGGTGGAGGTGGGTGCTGGTATGGGCTGGTATCATCAAAGATGAACTTGTAGGACCTTTTCGGGTTGAAGATGGAGTGAAGCTCAACTCCCAGACCCACTGCCAGTTTCTGGAAGACAACTTCTTCAAGCAGTGGTATATGAAGAAGTCGTTATCGTTCAAGAAAAACATGATTTTCATGCAGGACAATGCTCCATCACATGCATCCAACTACTCCACAGCGTGGCTGGCCAGTAAAGGTCTAAAAGATGAAAAAATAATGACATGACCCCATTGTTCACCTGATCTGAACCCCATAGAGAACATGTGGTCCCTCACAAAATGTCAGATCTACAGGGAGGGAAAACAGTACACCTCTTGGAACAGTGTCTGGAGGCTGTGGTGGCTGCTGCACGCAATGTTGATCGCAAACAGATCAAGCAACTGACAGAATCTATGGATGGTAGACTGCTGAGTGTTATCATAAAGAAAGGTGGCTATATTGGTCACTAATTTTTTTGGTTTTTGCATGTCAGAAATGTTTATTTCTAAATTTTATGCAGTTATATTGGTTTACCTGGTGAAAATAAACAAGTGAGATGGGAATATATTTGGTTTTTATTAAGTTGCCTAATAATTCTGCACAGTAATAGTTACCTCCACAAACAGATATCCTCCTAAGATAGCCAAATCTAAAAAAAACCACTCCAACTTCCAAAAATATTAAGCTTTGACATTTATGAGTCTTTTGGGTTGATTGAGAACATAGTTGTTGATCAATAATAAAAAAAAATCCTCTAAAATGCAACTTGCCTAATAATTCTGCACACGGTGTATAACAGCTTTTAAAACAGGGCTGGATGCTTTCCTCAGTGTACACATTGTTGGTTATAAATGATTTAGTGACAAAATATATAGTTAGTGGAGTAAGGTTGAATTAGATGGACCTAGGTCTTTTTTCAACGTATCTACAGTGCTGGCCAAAAGTATTGGCACCCCTGCAATTCTGTCAGATAATACTCAGTTTCTTCCTGAAAATGATTGCAATCACAAATTCTTTGGTATTATTATCTTCATTTATTTTGCTTGCAATGAAAAAACACAAAAGAGAATGAAACAAAAATCAAATCATTGATCATTTCACACAAAACTCCAAAAATGGGCGAGACAAAAGTATTGGCACCCTTAGCCTAATACTTGGTTGCACAACCTTTAGCCAGAATAACTGCAAACAACCGCTTCCGGTAACCATCAATGAGTTTCTTACAATGCTCTGCTGGAATTTTAGACCATTCTTCTTTGGCAAACTGCTCCAGGTCCCTGAGATTTGAAGGGTGCCTTCTCCAAACTGCCAATTTGAGATCTCTCCACAGGTGTTCTATGGGATTCAGGTCTGGACTCATTGCTGGCCACTGTAGTAATCTCCAGTGCTTTCTAGCAAACCATTTTCTAGTGCTTTTTGAAGTGTGTTTTGGGTCATTGTCCTGCTAGAAGACCCATGACCTCTGAGGCAGACCCAGCTTTCTCACACTGGGCCCTACATTATGCTGCAAAATGTGTTGGTAGTCTTCAGGCTTCATAATGCCATTCACACGGTCAAGCAGTCCAGTGCCAGAGGCAGAAAAGCAACCCCAAAACACCAGGGAACCTCCGCCATGTTTGACTGTAGGGACCGTGTTCTTTTCTTTGAATGCCTCTTTTTTTTCCTGTAAACTCTATGTTGATGGCTTTTCCCCAAAAGCTCTACGTTTGTCTCATCTGACCAGAGAACATTCTTCCAAAACGTTTTAGGCTTTCTCAGGTAAGTTTTGGCAAACTCTAGCCTGGCTTTTTTATGTCTCGGGGTAAGAAGTGGGGTCTTCCTGGGTATCCTACCATACAGTCCCTTTTCATTCAGACGCCGACGGATAGTATGGGTTGACACTGTTGTACCCTCGGACTGCAGGGCAGCTTGAACTTGTTTGGATGTTAGTCGAGGTTCTTTATCCACCATCCGCACAATCTTGCGTTGAAATCTCTCGTCAATTTTTCTTTTCTTTCCACATCTAGGGAGGTTAGCCACAGTGCCATGGGCTTTAAACGTCTTGATGACACTGCGCACCGTAGACACAGGAACTTTCAGGTCTTTGGAGATGGACTTGTAGCCTTGAGATTGCTCATGCTTCCTCACAATTTGGATTCTCAAGTCCTCAGACAGTTCTTTGGTCTTCTTTCTTTGATCCATGCTCAATGTGGTACACACAAGGACACAGGACAGAGGTTGAGTCAGCTTTTATCCATGTCAACTGGCTGCAAGTGTGATTTAGTTATTGCCAGCACCTGTTAGGTGCCACAGGTAAGTTACAGGTGCTGTTAATTACACAAATTAGAGAAGCATCACATGATTTTTCAAACAGTGCCAATGCTTTTGTCCACCCCCTTTTTTATGTTTGGTGTTGAATTATATCTAATTTGGCGTTTTTTATTTTTTTCATTGAAGACAAATTAAATGAAGATAATAATACCAAAGAATTTGTGATTGCAATCATTTTCAAGAAGAAACTGAGTATTATCTGACAGAATTGCAGGGGTGCCAATACTTTTGGCCAGCACTGTAACTATGTAACTATGAAGCCTGGTTGCCAGAGTGAAAACTACATGATCATTTTGAAATATAATGAGATGGAATATTAGAAACACCGGCAAAAGTTTATAAAAGAAGATTTTTAACATATAAACTTGATTTACATGACTGGTCATGTTCTGACGATATATTCCCAATAAATGAGTTGGTAAGACAGAGACATTGTATCAATGACATTTGTAAATGTGATTGTCTAGGTTTAACCAAAAGGCTAGTACTAACTAGAATTGGAAACACGGCCAGCACAGTTTTAGTATAAAACTTTGTTGCTGGTAGTTGAAAAAACAGTAAAAAAATACAAATATTGACTAATTAAGGGAGGGCTGAGCATATATGTGAGCAGTTTCAGTATGTCTGGTATTCAAGATTGGATTTTTAAGATATTGGTGGTTAGTGTAGGTTCTCAGACCAGAAGATATGTCAGAAGTAGTGATGAGCGAGCACTGATGATGCTTGATACTAGTAACAAGCAGTTGGACACTTGGATGGTCGCTGTCACGATTCCTCTGTGCAGAGCATTGTGCACACATGTGAAACTCTGCCACGCCTTCCTGCACTTCAGAGCCGGCAGTGACATGTTTCCTTTGTGCAGAGCATCTTGCATTTGAGATGCTCTGCTGTGTTTCTTTAAGAACAAGCTTACAGGTTGTTTGACAGCACAGGATTCTATGCAGGTTCTGGGAGGTGCTTTTACTTAGGTGTTCTACCTTCCTGGTAATTGCTCTCTTTCATTGAGCATGCTCTCCCAGAACCTTGCCAGTCATTCTCTCTGGGTCTGCAGTTGTGCTCTTGTGTTTGTGCTTGTGGCTTGTGTTTTGATCTAAGTTTCTTGATTCTGGACCGTTCATTACTCTTCTCTGCCCGGTCCCTATTCTTGTTGTTACCTCCTGGCTTCTGACCTGGAACCATTTACCTAACCACATCTCTGTCTGCTTCCTGAATCTAATATGTACTTTCCTGGAATTCTGACCCTCGGCCTGTGACTTGAGTGCATTTCTGCTTACTCCCTTTGTCCTATTGTGTCCTCCTGTTGCCTTATCCAGGCTTGTCTGGCTACCCTTCCTTCTATACTATCTGTAAGTAGTGACTAGCATCACAGTCGCGACCATGTACCTAATATAATGGAAGTCAATGGGGAAATCAAGCATTTTACCAGAAGATTTCCAGAAAAATGCTTGCGTTCCCCATAGACTTCCATTATACTTGGTACAAGAGTCAATCCTGTCCGAGTGGCAAACTGCTTGTTACGAGTACCAAGCATGTGTCACGCCAGAGCGTAGAGACCCTCAGTGTGCAGCGCATTACAAGGGTAACAAAGGAAATGGTATAGAAGGAAGGCCTTTGAGATGGGGAGAGGGGATACCTCTTGTAATTCCTATGAGTCTGTACCCTTCACTCCGTAACATTCCTATATGGGTCCTTCCAGCCCGTCGCCATCACATGCCTAGTCCCTTGCTTGCCATGACTTCACCCAGGCTAGTGAGAATGCTAGCGAGAACACTAGTATCACCACTGCAATAATACACCACAAGGTAAAGGAGACAGACACAGTGAAAATAGACACAAAAAGGAAAATACTCCAAGCTCCTCCATTGCAGCTAACAATACAGATGCAATAGTCACAACTCCTCAGCTTCTTCAAGAGACCTGCTCCTTCCAAAGTGGTCAGCATAGAATGAGAATCTATACCCGGCATCTGATGGTAAGATTCCGAAAACAAGTGGTCACAAAAGAGCTGTACCTGAGATTAAGGCTACAAAAGACAACCAGATAGTAAATAGTCCTTAACATCAACAGCACTAAAAAGAAACTAGATTCACTCAAATGCAAGTTATAGAATTGTGCATAAGAAGGTGCTGTTACCTTCTGAGGCCATTCAGTAAATAGGAAAGATAGGGTCCATTAGTAGTTGACAAATTTTAATGACAAAGTTAAATAATAATGTAAAATAGCGAGTCTGCAAGATGACTCAGGGTGCTTTATCCTAAAGCATTATCAGCCATTGAAGAAACTAAAAATAAAAAAACTCACTTCTGTCAAGTTGTTACATAATCTATTTGGCAATGTTTGATAAAGCTAGGTGACAGCTTATATGGTGACCAAGACAGATTCCACACCTAACCTCAAGATGGCCCCTATATTCAGCCCCCTCATGGGTTTAATCATGACCCCGTTACCCATTCCTACACAATTCCACTCTTGCATGCTCTTGTACCTCAATACATGACCATTTTAGAAAGCTCCATGCCTATGAGCATAATATGGACCTTTACAAAATAGATCTTTAGTAGAGTGCACATTAACCTCTATGCGTCCAGATTGTACCACTGAAGACTCCATATAAAATCAGCTGCACCAAATATGTCAGAATCCTATGAGACATACTGTAGTGTAAGCCATCACATTTTTACAGTGTAAACCTGTATACTGTGTATTACAGAAGTGAGGGACAGGGACAAGTAGTCTTCCCTAGCCGAAGCCACGGAAGACCCAATATCGCTGCTAATCTCTTCCTGACATCCCACCCAAGCAAGAAACTATGAGTCATCCCAAAAAGAGGAGAGCCAGGGTCAGAAGGGAGGGGAGTGTGATGCATCCGACAAATCCATGGTGCAAAGACCCACGTGGAAAGGGTGACACACAGTGAAACAATCAAAATAAACAGTGGAATGTTTTCAACTATTTGACCGGGAATTTAAAAATTCCCCATCTTAGCCAAAAGATTCCGGTCTTTGTGAGCGCTAGTAATAGATCTTTGGTCTTTGATCTTTTAAGAAATTTGGCTTTATTATTAATAACATAAAGCTCTTGTATTAACACAACGCGTTTCAGCAAGATACACTTGCCATCCTCAGGTGTAACAAGAGCACTTCACACACATTAAATTTATAGATAAAATGAAATGGTTTTTTCATTTTTCTTAAAAGATCAAAGACCAAAGATCTATTACTAGCGCTCACAAAGACCGGAATCTTTTTTCTACATGCCTACTCCCATAAGGGAATCCGGGTAGAGCTGCTGTGAGTAATAGAATCCATCAGATCATTTGAACTAACAGCGGGAGGACACAGGTCCGCACAGAGCTCCAGGATTCAAAAAGTCGGTGAATCTGAAGCCAGCAGCGGCAACAAACCTGGATCCACCCAGCAAAACAACGGATAATGCCAGCTGAGACAGTCCCTCATCCCCCAGAGGAATTATACATCTAACACCGGGGTTGTGCGAGGGCGCACAACCTAACCAGGTGAGCAATTCTATAATATAGATATACAGAAATCACTCCACGGGTGCTTCTCATCTGCGCTATATTTTTATCTCTACAGTCATCTTAGCCAAAAGGCACGGAACGCTGTTCTAAGGATAAGTGACGGTCCCACTGGTGTGCCATCAAGCCGTCAGACGCTTATCACTTCTACTGTGGACAGGTGATTAATGGCCTTTCTGTGAACACCCATTTAAGATCTGGGTGGTCTGTTGTTGGCTGTAGACCTTGGGTCTATGTTCTTGGTCTTCTTTTATGTAAGCCGGTATCCTTTGTTTGAGCGTATTATGTTTACCTCAACTAAACTGACCTGAAAATCCATGACATGCCTCCAACACCAAAGTTGCAAAGTCGTTAAAACACATGCCCTCATTTCTAATTATACAACCCTTTCTACTGCACGTCTCCTCATGAATATAATCTCTGCTCCTTCCCTTGTCCTCAGAAAGCAATATGATCCAGTTCTTTAGCCCTGCGCTGGTAGAGTGAGAGTTTAGAAACCGCATTTTGAGGTCATTTAGCCAATGATTTATATAGTTATTTTGGGACTGCTAAGTGATGGGTGTCCCTTTAAAGATTCTGGATCATTGAGTGATACGCGTGGCATGGGTATGCAGAGCAGTTTGGACCACAGATCAATGACAATGGATGGATAATTAGGGTTGGAGAAGAGGGAGGAGGGTTATGTCCATTAATAAAGTTAGACGCACTTTGTGCAAGGTTTAACTCAGACAGATTTCCGGAACTGAGAGTAAAAATACTACAGAGGGAATCCCCCACTTTTTTGGATATCCTAAATAATTAATCAAGTCAATAAGTCTCAAATACCATCACCTTTATATTAGAGATGACATAACATGAATATGATGATAAGTGTTACTGGGGCTTTTCTGCTTTTGCAGGGCTAAATTTTTATATTCCCAGGATGGTCAAAGATGGAAAGTCGAACCATCCCATTTACTGCGACACTCATATTACGTTATAGATGTAATACAATGGACCATAGAGACAGGGTGTCATAGCATCTTCGCGGCTGAACATCTAACCCAGCTTCCAATAAAAAGAGAGTATTCACTAAAATTTGGAAACATTATACAAATTTACATTTTCCATGGTTGCCTCCCTACATCACCTATCAGCTGTACGAATTTCAGTGTATATGGTTGCCTTGGGACCTTTTTGTGGACAGTTGACAGCCGGTCGTCTGAGTAAAGAGTTTGTATGCCTTAAGACCTTGCTCAGATGGATGACATATATCACATGTTTGTCATCCCCCGCCTGTTTTGCGTTACCCCATCCTTCCCTGAGTCTTCCCCACCTGAGGTCTCGTCTATTCTTACCAAAATGATGTAATTTAGCAGTTTTATGTTTATATAATAATAATAATAATTTGTATTTATATATTGCCAACATATTCCGCAGCGCTTTACAATTCAGAGGGGACATATACAGACAATGAGACAATACAAAATAACAAAATTAAGATACCAGGAGGAGTGAGGGCCCTGCTTGTAAGCTTAAAGTCTATGAGGAGATAGGGGAGGCACAAAAGGTGGATGGGGGGAGAAAAGCTTGTCATATACAGTATGGTCCAGCCATCAATTTAATAGGGGATTCAAAACCAGCTGCATGGACCGGTCGCCGGCCAGAATATATATATGCAAAGTGTTAAAAAGTACATGAAGAGGAAGGAACCAGAAGATACTGTACAGGGGACAAGAATTGGAAGTAAATTTTATGAAGGGCAGAAAGGGACTAGATTAGATCAGGGCGGTGAGGTGATAGGCTAGTTTTATGAAATGCGTTTTTAGGGCCCGCTTAAAGGTGTGGATGTTGGGAATTACTTGAATTGTTCTTGGTAGTGTGTTCCAGAACATTGGCGCAGCTCATGAGAAATCTTGAAGACGGAAGTGGGAGGTTCGACTTGTTGAGGATGTCAGTCTTAGGGTACCTTCACACTTAGCGATGCAGCAGCGATCCGACCAGCGATCTGACCTGGTCAGGATCGCTGCTGCATCGCTACATGGTCGCTGGTGAGCTGTCAAACAGGCAGATCTCACCAGCGACCAGTGAACAGCCCCCAGCCAGCAGCGACGTGCAAGCGACGCTGCGCTTGCACGGAGCCGCGGTCTGGAAGCTGCGGAGACTGGTAACTAAGGTAAACATCGGGTATGGTTACCCGATGTTTACATTAGTTACCAGCGCACACCGCTTAGCTGTGTGTGCAGGGAGCAGGAGCCGCGCACACTGAGCGCTGGCTCCTTGCTCTCCTAGCTGCTGTACACATCGGGTTAATTAACCCGATGTGTAATGCAGCTACATGTGCAGAGAGCCGGAGCCGGCAGCACAGGCAGCGTGAGAGCTGCAGAGGCTGGTAACTAAGGTAAATATCGGGTAACCACCTTGGTTACCCGATGTTTATCTTGGTTACAAGCTTACCTCAGCTGTCAGATGCCGGCTCCTGCTGCCTGCTCGCTTCATTGGTCGCTCTCTCGCTGTCACACACAGCGATCTGTGTGTCACAGCGGGAGAGCGCCTTTGAAGAAAACGAACCAGGGCTGTGTGTAACGAGCAGCGATCTCGCAGCAGGGGCCAGATCGCTGCTCATTGTCACACACAGCGAGATCGCTAATGAGGTCACTGCTGCGTCACAAAAAGCGTGACTCAGCAGCGATCTCGGCAGCGAGCTCGCTGTGTGTGAAGCACCCCTTAGGTCATTAGCAGAACAGAGGGCACGGGTGAGGTGACAGAGATGAGGGAGGAGATGTAAGGTGGTGAGGAACTGTGGAGAGCTTTGTGGGTCAGAGTAATAAGTTTATGTTTTACTCTGTAGCAGATAGGCAACCAGTGCAATGACTGGCACAGAGAAGAAGCATCAGTAAGGTGGTTGGAGAGGAAAATTATCCTGGCTGCGGCATTCAGAATGGATTGGAGAGGGGAGAGTTTAGTAACAGGGAGACCAATTAGTACAGAATTATAGTAATCCAGGTGAGAATGAAAAAGAGCGACAGTTAGGGGTACTTTGCACGCTGCGACATCACTACTGCGATATCGTCTGGGTCAAATCGAAAGTGATGCACATCCGGCGCCGGTAACGACGTCGCAACGTGTAAAGCCTAGATTCGCCGATAAACGATCGCAAAAGCGTCGAAAATCGGTGATCTGTGTAGCGTCGGTCATTTTCATAATGTCGCACCAACAGGAGATACGATGTTGTTCCTCGTTCCTGCGGCAGCACACATCGCTGTGTGTGAAGCCGCAGGAGAGAGGAACATCTCCTTACCTGCCTCCACCGGCTATGCGGAAGGAAGGAGGTGGGCGGGATGTTTACGTCCCGCTCATCTCCGCCCCTCCGCTTCTATTGGACGCCTGCCGTGTGACATCGCTGTGACGCCGCACAACCCGCCCCCCTTAGGAGGGCAAGTAAGTGCGTGTGAAGCTGCCATAGCGATAATGTTCGCTACAGCAGCTATCACAAGATATCGCATGTGCAACGGGGGCGGGAACTATCACGCTCGGCATCGCTAGCTGATGCTAGCGATGTCGCAGCGTGCAAAGTACCCCTAAGAGTTTTTGCAGAGTCAATGGTAAGAAAAGGACGAATTCTAGAGATGTTTTTGAGGTGGAGATGACATGAAAAATATATGAAAATTTCTATGAAAAATACCTTAAAAAATAAACAGTTTAAAAAAACAACAAAAAACACCCTCGTAGAGGATGTCGCAAGGGTGGTCTTTAGGGAGACAACCACTTCAGGGGCGGAAATATTATTGGAGCAACTTGTGTGGCCCCACATTGGCCCAAGAGGAAAGGGGGGCACTTCTACCTCCAAAGAAGGTGGGATTGTGAATTTTGATGAGCTCTTAGGCTGGCTTTGCACACCACGACATCGCAGGTGCGATGTCGGTGGGGTTCAAATCGAAAGTGACGCACATCCAGCGTCACTTGTGATGTCGTAGTCTGTAAAACCTTTTTGAATGAGCGCAAAAGCATCGTTATCGTATCATCGGTGTAGTCTCCGACATTTCCATAATGCCGGTGCAGCGACAGGTACGATGTTGTTCCTCATTCCTGAGGCAGCACACATCACTGTGTGTAAAGCCGCAGGAGCGAGGAACATCACCTTACCTGCGTCCCGGCTGCTATGAGACGGAAGGAGGTGGGCGGGATGTTTAAATCCTGCTCATCTCCGCCCCTCCGTTGCTATTGGCCGCCTGCCGTGTGACGTCGCTGTGACGCCGCATGGCCCGCCCCCTTAGGAAGGAGGCGGTTCGCCAGCCAGAGCGACGTCGCAGGACAGGTGAGTGCATGTGAAGCTGCCATAGCGATAATGTTCGCTACGGCAGCTATCACAAGATATCGCACGTATGAAGGTGGCGGGGACTATCGCACTCGACATCGCAGCATTGGCATGCGATGTCGTAATGTGCAAAGCCGGCCTTAGACTGCCAGAGCCCTTTTATTGTTCTTTCTCACAGGCCCTTCTCTGTCTGTGTCTGCCATTGAATGTTCATCAGCACTTCTCTATGGAATTCTAATTGAGGACAACGCCCAGTTGGATAAAAAACTACATTTATCTACAGGAAGTTAGGGATCATACCTCAGGAATAGGAACACAAGAATAATAATGTCACATTAAGGGGAGCATCGGCATTGACAACATATTAAAATACATATACATATTTTTTTAAAGTGACTGGTCCAGTAAAGAGGTAGTCTAGGCACAAACATTTATCACCTAACCACTAACAACCCACTTTAGTAATGCTCATCCTGTAAGGTCCCCTGTTCTGGTGATCAATGGAGGTTCCAGGGGTTAGGCCTTCACCAATCTAGTACTTATTACCTATCTCATGCATAGGTGATACAGTAAAAACTCCTTTAGGCCTAAAACACACTTCCGCAAAAAAAACGTCCGTATGACACGGTCCGTTTTTCGAGTCCGTGTTCCGTATTTTTGGGGCGTTTCTCCGGTACGTGTGGAATGTCCGTATTGACATAAAATACGTACGTGTGCAGTCCGTGTGCCGTCCGTTTTTTCAGATACGTATTTTCACACAAATAACCTTGTTAGCCCATCAAAATGTGCTCCTGGTGTGTTAAATTGGTCAATTAACTACCCAATTTGTTTAGTTTGCTTAAAAAACCTTAAAAAACATGGCTTCAGAGCTCATTCTCACATTAGACACACTCCAAAATGTCTCTCTCCAATGAAGCAACCATGTATTTGCTCTGGTTGATATCTCGGAGATTTGGGGTTAGGCGACATATGATTGAAGAAGAGCCACCACTGGAGAGAAGGATGTGGATTCACCCCCTTGTGAAGCTCAGGAAAACAAATGGGCATTTTAATATTTTATATGGCGAAATGCGGAAATTTCCACCAAAATTCCAAGCCTACTGCCATCTCACCATGAATTAATTTGACAACATCCTTGGCCTTGTGTACCATGGTTTGAAGCATCAGGACACCTCTATGCGCCTCAGCATCTCCCCTGAGGAACGACTGTTGGTGACTTTACGATAGGTGTTGTCATGTATACTCATGCTTTATCTGTTATATTGAAATACATGTTAAGTCGCTAAGGCATCATTTTGTTGAAATTATGTAATTTAAAATTATGGTCTTTGTAGAAAACTTATATTGATCACTTAACCACAGTGCAATTTCAAAATAAGATCTGAGAAGTCATATCTACCATTCTATCTCTACAAAAATTAAAGAAACAAGAGGCTTAACTCAAACAAGCTTGTTTATTAAACACAAAATTCAATATTTTTCCAATATGGAAAGTAAAGATCACATATGTTTTCCCAACCAAAGAAATTATAAAAAAACATGCACAGTATCTCGCCAGTCATTGGATGATACAAATATTTGGTGTGAAATACAACTTACATGAATAGTCAAAGTAATGTCATGTTTTTATTCTATTTCAGTTACCTAGCAACTGGCCAATCCATCAGCAGTCTACATTTCGAATTCTTATTGGGAAGGTCCACAATTGGCAAGATTATCCTGCATACCTGCACTGTGCTTTGGGAGACCCTTAGGCATCATGTCATGCAACTGCCTTCAACACAGGAATGGATGCACATTTCAGATGAATTTTTGGAGAAAACAGCTTTCCTAAATTGTATTGGTGCCATTGACGGAAAACACATTAGAGTGAAGAAACCACCTAACTCTGCATCAAGATATTTTAATTATCATAAGTTTTTTTCTGTAGTTATTTTGGCCATGGTAGATACAAACTACTGCTTTTTATTTGCTGATATTGGGGCCTATGGCAGTGCCTCAGATGCACGCTTTTTCAGAAGTTCACGTTTAGCAAGACTGATAGTTTAAGTTTGCCTGCACCAAGACCATTGCCTGGTACTAATGGCCCTATTGTCCCTTTTGTAATGGTTGCAGATCAGGGGTTTGCATTGTCTAGGCATTTGATGCGTCCATATCCCAGAAGGGGGCTGGACAGATCAAAAGCCCTATTTAATAGCAAATTGGCCAGAGCACGTTACTATGTTGAACGTGCCTTTGGCATTTTGGCCTCAAGATGGCGCATTTATCAAACCACCATCCAACTCCAACCAACCACCGTCAAGGCTGTCATTAAAGCTACAGTAGTGTTACATAATTACTGTAGATTACATGAAAGCAATGACGAAGATATTGAGGAGTTGCCAGTTTTAAATGCACCATTTGTAGAGAATGGTAGTGTTAGAACCACTGTGTCCACTTCTGGTCTACAAGTGAGGAATCAGTTTAAAGATTATTTTAGTTTAAATCGCCATAGTCATGTATAATTTTGACATTGTTATAGTTTTTTATCACTTGGTTACATAAGCACAAACACATATGTATTACAAAAGAGAAAATGACCATACATAGGCATAATTTGTGTTTTTTTGTTGGTTGGTTGTGTTTGTGGTCCCCATAAGCTATTGTGATATAACTATATTGTTATAACATCAGGAATTTTTGTTATTCTAAAAACAGTACTACTGAATGTTCATGACTAATAAAATTATGGCAAATTTGATTTGAAAAAGTTAGTCCAGAATTATTATTTTACCTATGTATGTATGTTATCTTTTGCAATACACTCTGTATTTTTGTTTTTTTTAAATACAATTTTGTCAGGGACATTAGCCCATACAAAACACCATACTTTAGTGCATGCACGGACCCATAGACTAAAGCGGGTCCGTGCCTGCGCTGCTATGTAAGTATGATTCATACCCACCACATAGTGCTGAGTCTTCTCATGTCATTCTAAACTGACCTGAGGGCATTTTATTACACATACATTATGCTCGTCCTTCTCTCCTTATTGATAGGCTTGGACCCTCACTTCAGGGGATCTACAAGGTGGACACTAGGGGAGGTGGTTAGGCTCCAAGATGGAGTCGGAGGGTAGGAAAGACAATCTGCCTGCTTTGCTATTTCAAATTCTGTATTTTAAGACAATTAGTGCTGTGAATTATTAAAGACAAAAAAGGGCTGCCTGTAATAAACTATGAGTAAGCAAGTGCCTTATCGCTGTGGTAAGCAGTAGCCAAATCAATAAATCCACCTGATTTAGGCCTCATTTTAATGGCTGTAAATATTTTCATTTTATTGTTGTGTATTTGCCTCTATCACTGGGCCGGGGCCAGCTGTGTACTTAGCACCGAGATCGATAATCATGGAAGCACGGAAGGGGGAAGTCACGTAGAACAGCAACATGTAAACAGAGGATCCTCACCATTATCCCTCTATCTATCTATCTATCTGTCTATCTATCCATCCATCCATACATTTATCTATATCGATACATCCATCCATCAATCTACCTTTCTATCTATTATCTATCTATCTTATATTTAATTTTGCAATTGGATATTGGACTCTCTCCCTCGCTGTTTCCCTCTTTCTGTCTGTATGTCTCTGTCTGTCTCTCTGTTTGTCTCTGTCTCTCTCCCTTTCTGCCTCTCTGTCTGACTCTGTCGGCCTCTATATCTCTGTCTGTCTATATCTCCTTCTGTCTGTCTCTCTCTGTATCCGTCTCTCTCTCTGTCTGTCTCTATCCATCTCTCTGTCTCACTCTGTGTCTGTCTGTCTCCCTGTTTCTCTTTCTGTCTCTAGCTTTCTCTCTGTCTTTATATGTTTGTTTCTGTCTGTCTTTCTGTTTCTCTCTGTCTGTATGTCTCTGTCTGTCTGTCTGCTTCTCTCTCTCTGTCTGTCTCTGTCTCTTTCTGTCTGTCTCTCTCTTTATCCATCTTTCTTTCTGTCTGTCTTTATCCATCTCTCTCTGTCTCACTCTCTCTCTGTCTGTCTCTGTCTCTTTTTGTCTATCTCTCTCTGTGTCCATCTCTCTCTCTAGGTCTGTCTCTATCCGACTCTCTCTGTCTCACTCTCTCTCTGTCTCTCTTTTTGTCTGTCTCTCTCTGTGTCCATCTCTTTCTCTGTCCCTTTCTGGTTCTCTCTGTCTCACTCTCTGTCATTCTCTCTGTCTCTATCTTTCTCTCTGTCTTTCTGTTTGTTTCTGTATGTATATGACGCCACCCACGGTATGTGGTGAGTTTGGACACCACTGCTGCGGTTACAGGGCACCCGGGGGAGATGTAGTGCAGCAAGTTGTTAACCCCTCCGTGGACTTCAGGAGTCCGCTCCCGGCCGGTTATAGCCTAAAGAGCCCTTGCCTGCAGATGCTGGCCCGTGGGATCTCTAAGCCTTGGCGGTGGCCTTTTATCCCCCTCGGTGGGCTGTTGCCTTCTAATAGGGACTTTGGGTGGGACAGGACCTCTAGTCCTGGCCTCAATCGGTTAATTAGCTGATTCCAGTCGCTTCTGATCCCAGCTTCAGGGTCCGTATACCCCCCTGTGTGCTCCGGTTTCCGAGTCGGTTCCCCGGGTCGGTACCGGCGGGCTACAACCCTGTCCCGGTCCACATCGTTTCCACCGAGCCGTCTTCCCGGCTCCTGCAGATGGAGACCGCCATCTGCCTCCTAGCCAGTGGCACCAGGGTTCCTACCCTGGTGACGTTCAATTTGGGGTATTCGCCTCTGCTGGAGCTGGACACAGCTCCAGCCCACACTCCTCTCCAACTTGAACTCTCAGACTGTTCTGTTTACTTTCCAGCCCCCGGGCTGTCTAGACTCCTTGGTGGGCGTCTTCCAACCGCCTGGTTCCACCCCCTGGTGTGTCTATCTAGTCCTGAGGGGGGTGACTAGGGTTTTAAAGGTTGGCTGATGTCACCTGTGAGGGAACGGTGTAGTGTATGGGCCCTATTTGTGACTACCTGGCCCGGCCAGGGCGTCACAATATTACCAAATCAGAGCTCCTATTAATGACCTGTATCTCCCGGCTCCATTGACTTTAAAGTAAGCAGGTGTTTTTCCAAGCAACTGTAAAACGCGGGGTTAAAATGTTCCCCTCTAAACATAGTCTATAACGTTCCCTGAGTGAAATAGGGGTGTCTGTGCAAATTGCAAATTTTTGTCATTGTAAATGCAACAGTGCAAATTCCTTTAATGAACATACACACATACACACATGCATATGTGATGCCCTGGACCCCCAGGGGTCACAGTACACTAACACCACACACCCCCCCCTTCCCCTGGGTAGGTGACATCAGTCAATCAAACCCTTGTTGCCACCCTCCAGGGTCTGATGTCCACATCAGGTGGGGCGGAGCAAGGCGGTTGGCCCCGCCCACCGAGGAGTTCACAGGCCTGGAGGCGGGAAAAGACAGTAGGTTTGTGGTAGACAGCGAAAGTGAGAGGAGTGAAAACTGTTGGTATCTGGGTTGGAGCCCAGGCACATTCAGCAAGGTTGGCAGACGGTGGTGGCCGTCTGCAGGAGGTGGTGTAGGTCAGCGGAACCGTAGGACTGGGGTCGGGCGGTGGCCCGCCGGTACCGAACCGGGGAGCAGATTGAAGTCAAGCACCAAGGCAGGGTACTCAGACCCCGACCAGGCTCGAAGCCGCCGTAAAGGTCAAATTCTCTGATTGCGGTCTGGACCTCAGGGGTTCATTCCCACCTAAGTCCGGTCAGAAGGCAACACCCCAACCCATCTGGATAAGTGCCACCACCAAGTGCCAGAGATCCAAGGGCCAGCCGGGGCGCGGACTACCCGTGGGAAGCCATAGGAGTCAAATACACTTACACAGGTGCAGGAAAACGACAGCCACCATCAACTCGTCCGGCAAGAGTAAGAACACCGCAGCTGGCTGTGGGCCCCGTCCATCCAGCCGTTTGGTTTACCAGAGACTCTGTCCTTCTGTGTCTGAGTGAGTACAACAGTGCCATCCGGCACCGCGCTGCACCGCAACGTTGCACCCGCACCCATGCTGCCTCCCTGCATCAGCACCTGCACCTATACCTCCTCCCTACACCCCAACCAGGGCCCTGGGACCAACAGCCCCTACCCACGGAGGGGTCAACACCTCAGCTGCTCTCCGCCATCGCTCCCGGGATTCCCCGTCACCAGCAGCAGTGGTGCCCACTATCACCACAACCCGTAGGTGGCGTCACGACCGACATCCCCAAACATCCCACCACTAACCTCCCCTACTATATGGTAAAACTGACTTGGCAATATGATTCCCCAGATCAGTATGAGTTTGTAGATACCAGACAAGTTTAGGGGGCTTTTTTGTGTTTTTTTTTAAGCGGTGAAACAAATTCTGAAAATTGTCAAAATAAAAAAAGTATTTTGTTTTTCTCGCCATTTTCCAAGACCTATACAGTTCTTATTTTTGGATATGGGCTGTTTGAGGGATTATTTTTTGCTCCTTGAACTGACATTTTACTGATACTATTTTTGGGTAGGTACAATGTTTTGATCGCTTGTTATTGCGTTTTATTTCAATGTTGCGGCGATCAAAAAAACCTAATTCTACTTTTTTAATTTTTTTCTCTTTACGCCATTTACCCATCAGATCAATTTATTTTATGTTTTGACAGATCAGACATTTCTGAACGCAGTGATACCAAATATATGTAGTTTCTTTTATTTTTTATTTTTAGTTGGGCAAAAGGGAGGTGATTTGAACTTGTGTTTTTTTCATATATATTTTTTTTTAAATTTTTTTATTTTTATTTTTTACAGTACTTAATAGTCCCCTTAGGAGACTTGAAGCTGTGGTAGGCCGATCGCCTGTGCTATACAGAGCAGGGCAATAGCATCTGCATTGCCCTGTATAGATAAAATCACGCTCTCCTATGACTACTGGGTTTCTTCACCTTTTATCAAAGCCACTCCTGTCCTGCGGCGCTATCTTGTAACAGTAAGTTCTGACTATCCAGAACGAAGAGATTATGTCACAAGCGCTCATTGCAAGTCTATGAGAACCAGATCGAGGCTCTCATAGACTTGTATAGAGTTTTTATCCCTGGCATGCTTCTTGAAACACTGGAGCAGCCGGCAGGTCACAAACTGCAGAAGACCAATAGGAGTGATGGTGGATATAGATGTAGACGCCGGAAGGTGAGTATAACACAGGGATCTTAGATTTAAAGTATGACTCCAGCGGTGAAATAAAAAAAAAAAATCCGCTAGAGCGGTGGTTTAAAAAGCTTACTTTAATGTTAATCTAATATCACCTGCTGTCCCCTTGGTCTCCACTGGAGTGAACACTATTGTATTCAAAGTAAATCAGAGAAAAGGAAAAATGCAGGGAATGGCGGGGGCTATTGTAATGATCCTGGAGGCCGGATGGGCGAAGAGGGTCTTCTTTTTCGTTTACATTCCACTATTCTGATGCGTTGGTCAGACAGTATACATAATACACAATATACAGGATTCAAATACATGGATAAAACATTGATCCCTTTGATTACTATTCCCAAGTTTTTTTTACTTTATATAAAAAGGATCCGTCATCAAGTCAAAAGTGTCCTTCTGTTATTCCTGCCGCTCCCCAGAGAACTTCACTTTTCCCTGTTTCAAAATCCACCATTCGATTCTATAGATATTGACCTTTTTTACTGTTCTCATTGTGCTAATTTTGATAGTCTTCAGAGCTCATGTATACTTACATTAAAAAATAACTTAAAAAAAGAAACTTGTATTTTTAAAATGAACAGTTATAGAACAAAATATTTCATGAGTGCAAATCTATTTACTCGCTGCCCACCCAGCCTGACGGATAGCTACAGCTTGTATGACACCCTGGCACACAGAAGTGTACTACACCCTACATAACACCTTCCCGCACAAGGTTCCATCTGCCACAAAATCCTCGCACCCCGCCCATCCCCAGTAGGAAGGACACACCAGTGGGCCGGACCAGGCGGATTGGGAGCGCCCACCTAGGGCTCTTGAGGATCCGGGGGCGGGAACACAGTAGATTGAGTTTGCAGTGTGAAGTTGGAGGTCAAGTGGAGAGGAGTGACAGTGACAGACTATAAAAGGAAAGCTGAGCCTAGTGAAGGGATCTCTCCTGGTAGAGATCTCTCCCAGCGCTTCAGGAATAGGGGGTATAGTGCGCGTAGTATCAAGCGAGGTTACTCCAGGGCTAAAGCCGCCTCCAGACATAAATTGTTATCTACGTCATACAAAACCAAATCGACTTCTGGACCAATTCGTTTCATCTCCACCTTTAGTAACCAGTGGGGGGGGATAAGACGTATTTTGGATAAGCACTGGTCGATACTCAAAACCGAACCAACATTAGCCAAAGCCCTCCCTGACCATCCTCTTATGACAGCAAGGAGAGGTAAAAATCTGCGAGATATTTTGGTACACAGCCACTTCGTACATCGGGACATCTTACCCTTTAATACTGGGAAACCAAAATGGGGATGTTTTCCCTGTGGCTCATGTATATCATGTGATAATATTGAAAGAGCTTTTTCTTTCTCATCGGCGGATGGGACAAGGGAATTTACTATTAGACATGACATCTCCTGCAATACTGATCATGTCATCTACCTTGCCAAATGTGGCTGTAACTTACTATATGTGGGCCTGACTACTCGCCAATTTCGCGTGCGTACACGTGAGCATGTTAGGGCCATTATAGCGGCAAGAGAGGTGGATGACTTGCAGTCCCTGAGGACCATCCCCCGACATTACAAGCTGCATCATGATTGCAACCCTGCATCCCTTAGAGTACGGGCTATTGATAGGTTACATCTGGGCTCAAGGGGCGGTAATTATCAACAAGCATTCTCGCGCCTTGAATGCAAGTGGATTGTCACCCTGGGTACAATGGCACCTGGGGGACTTAATGAAAAATTGTCATTTGCCCCTTTTTTATGATTTTTGCCTGACCCAGTCTTCAATTGAGTCTTTTTATCATGTTTTGGATTTTAGCAGTATGCCTCGGTGTCCTTTTTAAAACATTTTATTAATGTTGGTGTGTTGTCTTTTTTCCTTTTTGTTTTTCTGTGTTGATTTATTTACAGGCTTTGGCTATGGCATTTTACATACTTCCCGCTCCATGGATTTCCCTTTTTGGAGGTTTCATTCAACTTTTTCCTCCCCCTCTTTTTCTGGGATTTTCCGGATATACCTCCCTGCAATTATAGGTGATGGTTCTACGACCGTCTCTCTTTCCCTGCTTAAGAGGTCAGGAGCGTCCGAGAGAAGAATAAAACCCCTTTTGGAGAAAGTGATTCTGGTCGGATCCTCTGATACTTGCTGATAGAACTCCGGACATATGGAGGATCACGTTACTGCATTAGCGGCATCCCGATTATGCTACGTTCTGGAGAGAAGAAACAACACTCTGCACTATTTTTGTGGATTATGGACTGAGTGGGGGAGGGGGGGAGTTTTTTGCTCATTTTTGTGTAGATCTTCTCTCACTAATTAGATCACCTATACTGTTGGCAGCTGCATTATTCTTAGTATATGCCATGTGTTGTATTTTGAATGCAGGTGCTTTATGAATGAAGGGACGGTGTCCCCGTCTTCCCCCAGTTGACTAGATTATCTATACTATTGGCAGCTGCACTATGTTTGGTAGATGTCATGTGCTGTATTCTATATGCAGGTGTGTTATGAATGGAGGGACGGTGTTCCCGTCTACACGTTTCCCTTGATTATCCCTACTCAAACCGTTCATGGTGCAGATCCTCTCTCCATTCGTTAAGATTTGCTCTTTAGTTTGCCCTTCACCTCCATGGCCACTTCAGTGGTACGCACGCGCGGCGTCACTCCCACCATGCCAGCGTCGGCCGGCCTCCATACGGCGTGACACGCGCATCCTGTGTGACGACACGGGAATTGCTCACGTCACTTTCGGGAGTGCCCGATGACGCGGTCTCTGGCCGGAGTCCCGCCTCGCGTGCACCCAATGGCTGTTAAGCGGACCACGGAAGCGGGATATTTAAAGACACATGCTAGCCTTTTCCACACCACTTCACGGCCCCCCGAAGAAGTCAGCGAAACGTGCGCGTCGGGGCACGTTTTCCTCGGTCTCCACGGCTACCTATGGGTGAGTGCCTTGATGGGAGTGCTTCCAGCTAATTTCACCTACTTTCTGGCTGGTTTTCCCTTATATTGACTTTAGCCCCTCTGAGCTATGGGTAACTGAATGTTATTGTGCCCGTCACCCTGGACATGTGCTGTAATGCCCCTTGATTTGCATATGATCCTTGTTAGTGTATAATGGGTGACTATGACCTGTGTGCTAATAACTCTGAGGAGCTTCCTGATGACATAAGTATACTTGCACTCCCCATATGGTCCGTGGACCTGTTTTTCATCTGTGACACTGCTTTAGCCTGATCAGCATTTATGATTCTTATAATGTGTATCTAATGTCACTACTTTTGCTATGCACTAAATTTAAATAAATATTTTTGATATTTTTGCAAAAGTTGGTATATTGACTATTAATTTGGTGGTCCCTGATGTGACCCATGACTGCGTTGCCCCTGTTTCTCTTCGGTTGTGCTTATGTATACTGGGTGCAGTCCTAATAATATGGTAAAACTGGTCGTACATCTTGTCCTTTTCTGTGTGATTTATGTGAGCCTAGTGAAGGGTAGACAGGGTAGTGGCCCTGGTCTACTGGCTAGGTGGCAAGCAGTGGACCGGGAATATGGTCGCGGGAAATCTAGACTGGACCGGGACAGGGTTGGAGCCCGGCGGTACCAACAGCGAGATCCAGTCCGGAAACTGTGCATAGGCGGGGTACCTGGACCCTAGCTAGAAGACGGTTGCAAGCCCCTTCTCTAATTCACCAGGCTGGGGGCAGGTTTCAAGCCTAGCTCCAGAAGTGTTAGCCCAGATAGAGCGAAACGGCAGCCCACCGCGGGGGATAGGGTATCCGTAACCACCCACTGAAATCCCAAGGGTCAGTTTTCGCGGGCACTTCTCCAAACCAGAACATACCACGAGTGGACTTCCCCGTTCCAGACGGAGTCGTCCGAAAGTGAGGAAAATTACAGAGTGCCGGAGGAAGGGACATCGGTACACCAGCCGGGTGTGGGACCCAAGTACACCCAGATGCGGCAGCCGGCCACTGACACCTTGGTTTACCAACGGACTTGTGTGCAATTATTCCGCAGTGAGTACACCAACACTCCCCGGTCCGGTCCGACGCGCCACCTCCGGCCTGCATCACTCCCTGTGTTCTGGACACTGAACCCTGGGGCATCCATCCCTACCCACGGAGGGCTTAACATCCAGCTGCTATCCCATTTTCCCCGGGTGCTCCCCAACAGCAGCGGTGGTACCACATCTTTCCACACACCATGGGTGGCGTCACGAAATATCTACAGCAATCCCCGTACAAATACGTCCCCTTTTTATTTGAGTGTTCACGCGACCCCCGGGTCCGGAAATCCCTCAAGCCACTGCGGATCCGGATCTGAGCTGCTACTGATGTAGTGGTGGCACACTTGTACTGAGCAGTGTGAGATCGCAGCAGGGAGGAAAGACACTGAAGAGCTGTCTATAAAGCAAGGTGGCTGGAGAATTAGGCATGTACATCATTCTTATACAATCTAAGAGGTCTATATGGAAGAGTAAGGCGTTTCTATAGAGAAATCTTGGGGCAGATCCCATTTAAAGGGGATCTGTAGGGTAATTTATGGTGCGCAAGCCTAGTCAGGCTCCTGTCACACTTGGTACGGGAACGTATCAAGCGAACGGCGAAAGGGAAGGGAAACATTGTGTCTAGGGAATGGGGAGATGGTGATCCCTGACTAAGCCTACCGCTGAGCCCAGGCATCTGTTACCACCCTAGATAGTTTCTGCACCTATGCGCCGAGTTGGATACCCGACCCTGGCTGACCCTGAAATAGACCCTAAGTAGGCAACAGATGAGATGAGCGCTTAATCAGCCCAACTAAGCACTAACGAAGACAGGGGTAAAAAACAGAAGGAAAGTGAACAAACAACTGTTCTCCAGATGACTCAGGGAGAGGAACTGCAACAATCACAAAGATTATCCAGATGTATGCAAGCTGACTGCTTGCTCTGAAGGCTTTTTAAAGGTATATGAGCTATCACCAGCACCGAGTAATAGGAAGTGAGGGTATATAAAGACACCAAGGGAAGTGCTGATGAAAAGCAGCTGAGAGACTGGGGAACTCCACAGGGTCCTAAAGAGTAAGGGATGAAAACCAAGCAGAAATAATACAAGGTCAGGGAGCAGTTTGTGCACCCGAACTCTATGACCTTCTATAGTCAGACACCACAGAACTGTCTGTCACCCGTGATACATCCGTGACAGCTCTGTTCCTGGCCAACAGAGGTGATTGACAGGTATCTTCCTGTGTACACGTGATAGAGAGACCTGTCAATCAGCTGGTTTGGTGCTGGGAAGAGCTGGTGGGGGGCAAAGCCAAAATGGTCTAGTTATTTTCTTTAAAGTGTTGGAGAATTTTAGATGATAATCATCCTGGCTGCAATCTGCGATTCATATCGTATATATATGGACTGACCAAGACTTTAGACTGATGCTGAAACTCATTGCTGATCATTAGTTATTCAATAATAAGATGGCTATTCACACATCCATATGGATAATAATTCAAGGGTTGTTTCAGCACCGGTCACCATCTCATCTTTTTCTCTCTTCTTCTAAGTCAGGGGGGCTGACGGGTGCTCTTTAAGCTCTATTGATAAATTTTGTGTTAATAAAGCCATATATACTAAGCATCGATATCTGTTTTAGAAACACTCAGAAATACTGTATATATCAAAAACCTGGCACAGTGGAGTAAGAAATGCTGCACTATGTGTATGATGTGCCATTATAAGTCCAAAAAAGTCTAAAAAAAAATTGACATTAACAATGAATCAGGACTAATCAGATTTTGTCTCATCATCATCAACATCATCATCATCATCATTATCATCATCACACACAATGACCTCAAGCAATATAATCATCATCAAAAGTCTGACCTTGGTGGAATAATGCTAAAACTCCATTTGGTCGTCTATTATGGTCACGTTATAAGAAAGGACAAAAATGGATGAACAACCATACATACACAGATACAAAGATATAAAACAATACGGCTATGATGGTCACCTGCTGCATGTTGCCTCTTTTGTGATAGACCTCTCTGAATCTTCTCATTTACCCTTCTCTGGATCTTCATGAAGCTCATAGCTGCTCCCATTGATACCACGTAACCTGTGTGGTTGTGATGCTTGTGTTGCTGTCTCTATTACTGTCCAGTTCTACAAGGGGGTCTCACATTTATAGGTTTCATCCTTTGAAAACACTAACACCCTTCATCTTCACACAGAGATCTGAAAACTCTTTTGTCTTCGTGTTCTGGCTTAGATCATCAAAGACAAGAGAACTTCAAACACCTGCGGGATCACATGGACTGACCGGTGCTCAGTGCCATCAATATTGGCACCCTTATTAACATGGTCTATGGGAGGAAAATTAGGCCATAGGGAAATGGTATTGATTGGCTCTTATGGATGCATACTCAAAGGCATATTTAGCGGGTTGTAGGCTCTGAACCCTGCTACGGTAGTTTTGGCCACCATAACCCCTTTGTGTGCTAATTATTGGCAAGGCTTAGACTTGAACATTGCCGTCCAGCTTTAAAGATGCAGCAGTGGTGCTAAAATATGCAACCTGGTCTTTGGGGGCTTCTGTAGCTGCTTCAACCTCTACAAAGACAACAATCCCTGTTTTCATCAACAGTGATGGCCGAAAGTGTTAGCTGTGATGGGGGTGTACAGCAGAGCAAAGGATGGACGAGGCCGAGGGACGATCCAACAGGTTTATTCACAAGAACACTGGAACAGCACACGATAAGTCCACGTAAAACAGATTCGGGGGCCCTTCCCGACAATCCTCGGACCGGATTACAAAGCAATCGTCCTTACAGTAGTCCAAAGAGTTCCACACAATCCCACGGGCCGCCACACAGGCCTAGCTCCGTCCGTGTCCACAGCCACACAGGCTGGAGCTCCTGCTCCCTTCAAGTTTCAGCTCACTCTGACTGAATCTCCCAGGTAAGCAGAGTTTACACTAGTTGGACTCTAGGCCCACCTCCCCCTACTCCCAGGGATGGAAGTGCCTCAAGAGGATATAACCTTGCATTTTAGGGGTGATTAGCTACAACAATAGAAATGTACACAGAAGTAGTTCAAATAAGACAATGAACCCAGCTTGAAATAGGAATCTGTACAGCATATACAGTGAGAGGGTAAATTACATCTTCACAATCCCTCCCCCTCCCAACTTGTGTACATACTAGGGACCTCTACAGGTCACTGGTTAAGTACACACAGGCAGAGCGTTACTTACATGTGGCTTCATGCAGCCACGAATTGGCATCGTAGCTCTCCCACATCATTGCCCAGGAGAACAGCTGCAGGCAGACCACCCATCACCCCAACCACACATCGCCTGACCCCAAAACCAAAGTTCAGATCCACAGTGGCTGTGGGAATAGTCCTCCATTGTCCACCAGCCAGTTCAATGACAATCCCAGGTCCTCTATGGATTGCCTCAGGCCGAACCACTCGGGGATCAGCCAGTGTGAGGAAAGCACCCGAGTCACAAAATCCAACAAGTCTCTGTCCATCCAGCACAACCTCCTGCAAGTGCTTACCTCGATGAGCAGAAGTCGTCATAACTGCGGGTCGCACCCCGTAAACTCCTGGTGGTGCAACATGGGGGGCTGAGTCACTAGGCCAGTCCTCACATAACGGTGCCACATCTTCCTCCATGGCACTGGGCTGTAAATAATTAACAATCCGATTGGGTGCAGGATCAGTCCTCATTTGAACAGCTGGGCAGGAGACTTGCCGATGCCCTGGCTGTCCACATTGATAGCATCTGAGCTGGGTCTCCCTCCATCCAAGGCGTCCTCTTGGGTAAGGGGTAGGGGAACTTGGAGGCCGGCTCCCACCTGAAGGTGCTGTAGGGGTTTGAGGATGATTCCTCCATGGCCTGGCTGGGCATGAGGCCTGCAAATGCCCGGGATGCCTACAAACATAACACCTGCGCTCTGTTACTTCCTCTCCCCGGCGTATTCCAGAAAGTGCAGTAGAAGCAACTGGAGGCACATTAACACGGGTATCAACATGTGGTGGCTTAGAGGAACGGGGAACAATGGGGACAGAATAACTGGGGGCATCCGGTGTTGTGGAGCTGTTAGGCGTCTCTCCATCCTCCAACAGAACCCTCCACTGAGGCTTGATGGTGAGAGCCTCATCAGCGAGAGCAGCAGCTTCCTCCACTGTCGCTGGTTTTCTCTCACGCACCCATTCTCTGATTTCCGCTGGGCACTGGGCAAAGAATTGTTCTTTTAGGATGACCTGCAGGAAGGTCTCCCAAGATAAGGCCTCCTCTGCCTCCAGCCAGCGATTACATATTTGTTTGAGTCTATGAGCATATATCTTAAAAGACACTTCCCCATCACAGGCTAAAGCACGGAACTGAGTCCTGTAAGTGTCTGGGGTCACAGCATAATGTTCTAGAATAGTCTGTTTAATATCCGCATACTCACAGTTCCACCGAGGGTCCATAGCTCTATAGGCTTCAGCAGCTCCCCCCTCTAGGAGCCCAACCAGATGCCGGACACGCTCCCTGTCCGGGACTTCCATTAATCGACACTGATGCTCAAAGTCCTGGAAGAAGCCCTCAATGTCGCCTGCAGCCTCATTAAACGGCTTAAAGTCTTTGCGGGACACCCTGGGAAGTTCCCTCATGGTGGGTGCTGGGGTTACAGTCTGTCTGGAACCTCTCGCGGCTTCCACAGCGAGCTGCTTATCCAGCAATGCCATCTCCTCCATCCTGCGCTCCTTCTCTTCAGCTCCACGCATGGCCTCCCTCTTATCTTCTATGGTGGCCTCATCTCCAAGCAGTGCCATCTTTTCCTTGTACCACACAACCCATTGACTTTTTTGGGTATTCACCTCCGGCTCCCGTCTTTGCTCCCCTTGCTGTGGAAATTGTTCCTCGGTGCCATCTTGCAGGCAAGCGTGTTCCAATGCCTCAATTAGTTGCTCCTTAGAGAGTCCTTTGTAGCCGACACCTAATTCACGGGCCTTTGTTTGTAGACTCGCCACAGTCCAGTTCCTGTATCCTGAGGTTCTGGTTTCAGACGTCGATTGGCTGTTGTCCTCCATTTCTTCTGCTCTGATCCCGCCGCTGCCAACCAGTTTGTGACGGGGGTGTACAACAGAGCAAAGGATGGACGAGGCCGAGGGACGATCCAACAGGTTTATTCACAAGAACACTGGAACAGCACACGATAAGTCCACGTAAAACAGATTCGGGGGCCCTTCCCGACAATCCTCGGACCGGATTACAAAGCAATCGTCCTTACAGTAGTCCAAAGAGTTCCACACAATCCCACGGGCCGCCACACAGGCCTAGCTCCGTCCGTGTCCACAGCCACACAGGCTGGAGCTCCTGCTCCCTTCAAGTTTCAGCTCACTCTGACTGAATCTCCCAGGTAAGCAGAGTTTACACTAGTTGGACTCTAGGCCCACCTCCCCCTACTCCCAGGGATGGAAGTGCCTCAAGAGGATATAACCTTGCATTTTAGGGGTGATTAGCTACAACAATAGAAATGTACACAGAAGTAGTTCAAATAAGACAATGAACCCAGCTTGAAATAGGAATCTGTACAGCATATACAGTGAGAGGGTAAATTACATCTTCACATTAGCATCCTTGAAATTGTTCCAGAAAATGAAGTATTTCTCCCAGAAACTGATTGCAATTGTAAGCCGTGCACCGGGGTGGGCTCTTTAGGATACAGCGAAGTCACAAATGGGAAATAAACGGCCCCAAAATTAGATTAACTAACAAAAGTGCTTTACTACAATTTGGATATGAACACAATCTAACAGGGGAAGACACTCAGGGAAAAATTCACAAACACTCAGTAAATAAGCTGAGACTCTCGTGCTATACAGCGTGGCGCCTTTTAACATGAGTCAACTACAATATATACACTATATGTTACCTACAGGCATGACTGGATATTCCAACTGCCAACTACCTATTAGTACCCTTAAACATGAAACAAAAAAATGGATGGGTGTGAAACACAAGCCGCCCGCAATATAGCACAACAGTTTACAAACTTAAAATAAATTTACTCTAACCCCAAATGGACTATTCCCCTGCCCCAATATAAATATAGTGCCCATTAATCCTTCCCAAGATTCACCTTGAATAACCAAACAACTTTCTATATACAATGACTGCTTAGCAAAGAGCATAAAGACATAAATAAAAAAAACAGATATATTGTTCAATACAAGTTCCCTCCTGAATGAGCTCAACTCTGGCCTAAAGTCCATGATAGGTCTTAGCAACATCCAGGTGTGAGGTCATTGTGGTCCACAGAGAAGCCTCAATGGCAGATAATTAGATGTTGTAGTTGTAGAAACAATGGTCCCAAACGGTGATTGTGCAGTAAGTGTGGCCTGAAGGGGTTACAATGACTACCTAAACTAACTACAGGCCCTACCTGAGTCTCAAATATTTTGGCGCCAAACTGATGTGAGGTGCGTGCACGGTTACCCTCTGCAATGGCGCAGTGGGCCTTACTTATCTTACCGACCCGGGTCTGCTCTGGACAATATGTCTGAAATACGCAGTAAGATGAGAGGCCTCTCCAACAGCTGAGCAGTACTGCTGGTCACTGTGGCTTGTCTCCTTGGCAACGTCCTATCAACTTCACAAAAGCGCAAAAGCGTTCTTTCAGCAATCTTCTCCCATCTGGTAAGGATACGGATATGTGTCGCCCGGGGACCAGGGGGTACTCAGATCCGGGCCACGGGGTCACTCCTGTGGGTATCACGGTAGCGTGACCCGATCTGTGATCCCAGGCTCCACAGTAAAAGGGGATTTGGTGAGGGAGATAGTTTATTGTCCGTGACGCCACCCACGGTTGTGGTGAGGTTGTGACACCACCGCTGCTCTGGACGGGGATCCCGGGAGTGATGGTATGGAGCAGCTAGATGTTAGTTCTCCCCTCCGTGGGTAGGGGGTTGGTTGTCCCGGGGCCCGGTGATGGGGTAAGCAGGGAGCACGGCGCAGTGCTGCGGTGCGGTGCCTGAGGGCACGGGCGTACTCACAAGTAGTTCACACAGAGTCACTGGTAACTATGAATTGCCGGTGTCCGCAGCCTTCGGTACGGTGGTGTTAGTGTCCCACACACGGTGCAGCAGCTCCTGTTCTTTCCCTGCAGCCAGGTGCCTTTCTCTCCACTCTCTTCCTCTTTCTCCTCAGCCGGGAACGGGGAATACACTCCCCTGCAGTGATCCGGGTCACCCAGGTACCGGGGGGCCACTACCCTGCCCGGCTACCTCTGGCCCCTTCCTCACTCACAGCCTGTCCCGGCCCTCTCGGAGCACGCTTCACCATCAGCCTGGGAGCTACAACTCCAGACTCCTCTTCTGTCTGCCTCTCCAAACACTCTGCTCCAGCCCCTCCCCTCTGCTCTGCTTTTCTCCTACCCTGGGGGATGTGGTTTGTCTTGCTGCACCGGTGTGAGATCAGATTACCAAGGAGGATTAACTCTTTCTGTGACAACCTGGCTTTGCCAGGGCGTCACAGATACAGTGTCACAGCTCTGATCAAGATGATAGATTTCTAGTGGCAAATATTATCTCTTCCCTCTTCTGCACGTCCTCTGTCTCTGTATTCATTCACTGCCAACTGCCAACCGCTTCCAAGATGGCTGCTCCTCCACTTCCTGTGATGTACTTTTTTTTATCAGCCTGTAGCTCCGCCCCCATCTGAGCTACCTATTGCAGTCTTTCATCTGTGCTGAGAAACAGCGTCCTCTTATGGTTGAATAATGACATTTTTGTCCCTTATAAAGTATTATCACATCATTACTGACAGCAAGCAGGTGGTAAAGTTACATACAATAAATACTGTTCACATTTATTAGACACAAATATATATGTCTAAACTATGCTTGTGAGGTGATACAGGGGCTTGCCATGCACATCTTTAACCAGGTACATATTTCTGGCCATGAACAATGGGAGCTGTTTCACCATCTCACACAATGACACATGTTTTGTTATATACATGTTTATGTCCTTTGTGTGTGTGAACAGGTCTCAAAGATGCAACGACGTAGTAAAGGCAACTCAGTGGTGACTCACAACAGAAATTTATTTTACACAAACAAAGGAGTAGCAGTGGAAAGGTATGATCAGAAAACAGCAAAAGTGATTATAAAAAAATAGAAAGATTAACACACAGCAAGAGATATACAAGTTCTAAATGAAATTTCCATATACTTGGTTCCTTATAACACTAAACAATGGATGTTACTAAAGATATATTGGTCCCTATCTCTGTCAGGGAAATGTTAGTGTCACCCCAGCTTTTGTCATAATTCCACTTGTTTAAATAATTCAGTCAATCAAAACATAGGCTCTAATGGTACAATAATACAAACCGCCAAGCCTCATGTCCAATTTAAGTGGGTAACTCCCCTCACTGAGTACTGTACATGTGGATAGGAAGCAACAGCCCGGCTCACTCGCATCTTCCTTTGGGCATGATGTTCAGTCTTCAGTATTAAGGTTACTCCTGAAGTCAGTATTTGATGTTTGGTCTTTGGGTTCCTCCTGAAGTCAAATATTTGGTGTTCAGTCTTTGGGTTCCTCCTGAAGTCAGTATTTGGTGTTTGGTCTTTGGGTTCCTCCTGAAGTCAGTATTTGGTGTTCAGTCTTTGGGTTCCTCCTGAAGTCAGTATTTGGTGTTCAGTCTTTGAGTTCCTCCTGAAGTCGGTATTTGGTGTTCAGTCTTTGGGTTCCTCCTGAAATCGGTATTTGGTGTTTGGTCTTTGGGTTCCTCCTGAGGTTGGTATTCGGTGTTCCGTCTTCAGGTTCCACCTGAAGTTGGTATTTGGTGTTGAATCTTTGGGTTCCTCCTGAAGTTGGTATTCGGTGTTCAGTCTTTGGGTTCCTCCTGAAGTTGATATTCAGTGTTTGGTTGTTGGATGTTGGATTCCCCCTGAAGTTGGTATTTGGTGTTTGGTCATTGGATTCCTCCTGAAGTTGGTATTTGGTGTTTAGGCTCCCTTAGGATCAGATTCTATCCAAGTACCTGTGCTACAGTGGTGGCCAAAAGCGTGATCTACAGTGCACACGTCCGCTACCTTTCAAGTCTTGGTGCCAACGCCTATCCTCCTTTGTCATCTCCACCTGTTATATTTTGTAGCTGCACCACAGCTGTCACCTGACCCGTTGTTTCCTCCAAACTCAGCCCTTGTGGAAACACACTCGCCATTCTTCAATTCCTGTCTGGTCTATAAAACCAGCAGATGGCAATTTTTTTGTGATTGCTGTGCGGTGTTGGCTGCGTACATCTTCTCTTCACCACCCACTTACATGTGGAGTGGAACAACACAAAAAAATGGAGAAAAAAAAGGCAAATTTGACATAATTTCACTTAAAACTTCAAAAATGGACGGACAAAATTGATAGCAATTGGCTTTTGAAAACTGTTCCAGGTCTCTCATATTTGCTAAGTGATTTTTCAGGTGAATGTGAGTTTGGCGATATCAAACTTGTATATATAGATTTTTTATTCTTTTTACTTATTTTGGTGATTGAAAAAAAAATCAGTCTTTGCAAAAAAAATAAAATACACAAGGCAAATATCTGAGATAAAATCACATCTTTATTAATATATCTAAAATGAAATACACAGATACGATTAGTATAGAGACAACACAAGATCATAAAAATACAAACAGGATGCCAAAACACCTGTATGAAGACCCTGTAATTTCAATATCTACCACAAGATAGCAGTATAGTTCATAACTACAAGTGTAAGAAAATGAAATTGTTGCTGTAAACGATAAATAACATAGAAAATAAAGTAAAAGGGATATCAGACACCTATCAACACCACAAACCTGTAGGGTCCAAAAATATGTCTCCCTTAAAGGCAGATAACACTGCCAAAAAGTTAGTAAATACCCCTTAACCCCTTCAGCCCCGGGGCACGTTTTTGCGTTTTTGTTTTTTGCTCCCCTTCTTCCGAGAGCCGTAACTTTTTTATTTTTCCGTCAATCTTGCCATATGAGGGCTTGTTTTTTGCGGAACAAGTTGTACTTTTAAATGAAACCATAAGTTTTACCATATGGTGTACTGGAAAGCAGCAAAAAAATTCCAAGTGTGGAAAAATTGCAAAAAAAGTGTGATGGCACAATAGTGTTTGGGATGTTTTATTCACGGTGTTCACTATATGGTAAAACTGATGTGTGGGTATGATGCCTGAGGTCGGTGCGAGTTCGTAGACACCAAACATGTATAGGTTTACTTGTATCTAAGGGGTTAAAAAAAATTCACAAGTTTGTCCAATAAAAGTGGCGCGCGTTTTGCGCCATTTTCCGAAACACGTAGCGTTCTTATTTTTTGGGATCTATGGCTCAGTAACGGCTTATTTTTTGGGTCTCGAGCTGATGTTTCTAATGGTACCATTTTTGCGCAGATGCTACGCATTTTGCGTAAAACTTGCGGCAACCAAAAAACGTAATTTTGGCGTTTGGAATTTTTTTGCCACTACGTCGTTTACCAATCAGATTAATTGATTTTATATTTTGATAGATCGGGCATTTCTGAACGCGGCGATACCAAATATGTGTATATTTATTTATTTTTTAACCCTTTAATTTTCAATGGGGGGAAAGGGGGGTGATTTGAACTTTTAGGTTTTTTGTTTTTTTTTTTAATTTTTTAAAACTTTTTTTTTACTTTTTTTATTTTATTTTACTAGTCCCCCTAGGGGGCTATAGCGATCAGCAATCCGATTGCTGATCGCTATCTGCTGATTACAGCTATACCGCTGTAAACAGCAGAAATAGTCACTTTCTTTTTTCCTCTGCTCCGTGCCGAGGAAGAATGAAAGTGAAACTTCATAGCAGCAGGCGTCATCACATGACCCTGTGCTACGATGGCAACCACCGAACGTCACGTGATCACTCACGTGACGTCCGGAGGGGGCGGCGGTAAGTAAAAAACATGGCCGCGCGCATATAGATCTCGCTGCCAGACTTTGGCAGCGAGATCTAAGGGGTTAATGTTCCGGGTGGAATGCGATTCCACTCGGAACATGTAGGCACACATGTCAGCTGTTGAAAACAGCTGATATGTGTGCCGATCCACGCCGCCTGCCCGCGGCAGGGGGCGGAGCTTACCGGGACACGATCCATGACGGAAAGATCCGTCCATGGTCGTGAAGGGGTTAAAGGGAATCTAGAAGGTGATTTTCTAGTACAATTCATATGTTATCTTTAAATAGGGCTTAACAAGACCTTTTAGAATCAGTAACTTTTATACACCGAGTGCAGAATTATTAGGCAATTTGTATTTTAGAGGATTTTTTTTTATTATTGATCAACAACTATGTTCTCAATTAACCCAAAAGACTCATAAATATCAAAGCTTAATATTTTTGGAAGTTGGAGTGGGTTTTTTTTTTATATTTGGCTATCTTAGGAGGATATCTGTTTGTGCAGGTAACTATTACTGTGCAGAATTATTAGGCAACTTAATAAAAACCAAATATATTCCCATCTCACTTGTTTATTTTCACCAGGTAAACCAATATAACTGCACAACATTTAGAAATAAACATTTCTGACATGCAAGAACAAAACCCCAAAAAAGTAGTGACCAATATAGCCACCTTTCTTTCTGATGACACTCAGCAGCCTACTATCCATAGATTCTGTCAGTTGCTTGATCTGTTTACGATCAACATTGCGTGCAGCAGCCACCACAGCCTCCCAGACACTGTTCCGAGAGGTGTACTGTTATCCCTCCCTGTAGAGCTCACATTTTATGAGGGACCACAGGTTCTCTATGGGGTTCAGATCAGGTGAACAAGGGGGCCATGTCATTATTTTTTCATCTTTTAGACCTTTACTGGCCAGCCACGCTGTGGAGTAGTTGGATGCATGTGATGGAGCATTGTCCTGCATGAAAATCATGTTTTTCTTGAACGATACCGACGTCTTCCTGTACCACTGCTTGGAGAAGTTGTCTTCCAGCAACTGGCAGTAGGTCTGGGAGTTGACCTTCACTCCATCCTCAATACAAAAAGGTCCCACAAGTTCATCTTTGATGATACCATCCCATACCAGTACCCCACCTCCACCTCCAGCCTCTGTCCCATCCATCTGGCCCATCAAAAGTCACTCTCATTTCATCTGTCCATAAAACCTTTGAAAAATCACTCTTAAGATATTTCTTGGCCCAGTCTTGACGTTTTATCTTGTGTTTCTTGTTCAAAGGTGGTAGTTTTTCAGCCTTCCTTACCTTGGCCATGTCCCTAAGTATAGCACACCTTGTGCTTTTTGATGCTCCAGTAACGTTGCAGCTCTGAAATATGGCCAAACTGGTGGCAAATGGCATCTTGGCAGCTTCACGCTTGATTTTCCTTAATTCACGGGCAGTTATTTTGTGCCTTTTTTGCCCAACACGCTTCTTACGACCCTGTTGGCTATTTGCCATGAAACGCTTGATTGTTCGGTGATCACGCTTCAAAAGTTTGGCAATTTCAAGACTGCTGCATCCCTCTGCAAGACATCTTACAATTTTGGACTTTTCAGAGCTCGTCAAATCTCTCTTCTGACCCATTTTGCCAAGAGAAAGGAAGTTGCCTAATAATTAAGCACACCTTATATAGGGTGTTGATGTCATTACACCACACCCCTCCTCATTACAGAGATGCACGTCACCTGATTTACTTAATTGGTAGTTGGCTCTCAAGCCTATACAGCTTGGAGTAGCTCTGCCTCTTCTTGTTAACTTGTTGTAAGCTCTTAGAATTCAGTGTGATGTAGTAAATAGTCAAGCATTTGTAAATACAAACTGCATATCCACTGCTCCCCCTTCCCTTCTCTAAGTGCAGACATCAATGATAGTAAATCTGAACTGAATTTGCACTGCTGCCCCCACACATACTCCCTCCCACCTCTCAGCAGTGATAGTGAATGCACTTAAGGCCACATCTCACTAAGCGACATCGCTGCTGAGTCACGGTTTTTGTGATGCAACAGCGATCTTGCTAGCGATGTCACTGTGTGTGACATCCAGCAACGATCTGGCCCCTGCTGTGATGTCGCCGGTTGTTGCTGAATGTCCTGGACCATTTTCTTCAAAGGCGATGTCCTGCTGGGCAGGACACATCACTATGTTTGACACTGTGTGACAGGGTCCCAATGACAGCAGAGATCGTTATACAGGTCGCTACTGTAAGGGCTGACTGTTTGACATCTCACCAGTGACCTCCCAGCGACTTACCAGCTATCCTTATCAGGTCGCATTGTTTTCGGGATCTCTGGTAAGTCACTAAGGGTACCGTCACAATTTAGCGACGCAGCAGCGATCCCACCAGCGATCTGACCTGATCAGGATCGCTGCTGCTTCGCTACATGGTCGCTGGTGAGCTGTCAAACAGGCAGATCTCATCAGCGACCAGTGACCAGCCCCCAGCCAGCAGCGACGTACAAGCGACGCTGCGCTTGCACGGAGCTGGCGTCTGGAAGCTGTGGACACTGGTAACTAAGGTAAACATCAGGTATGGTTACCCGATGTTTACCTTAGTTACCAGCTGTATTGCAAATATAAAAATGGCTATTGTCAGCGCACACCGCTTAGCTTAGCGTGTGCAGGGAGCAGGAGCCGGCACTGGCAGCGTGAGAGCTGCGGAGGCTGGTAACGAAGTTAAATATCGGGTAACCACCTTGGTTACCCGATGTTTACCTTGGTTACAGCTTACCGCAGGCTGTCAGACGCCGGCTCCTGCTCCCTGCACATTCAGGATCGTTGCTCTCTCGCTGTCACACACAGCGATGTGTGCTTATCAGCGGGAGAGCAACAATAAAAAAACGAACCAGGGCTGTGTGTAACGAGCAGCGATCTCAAAGCAGGGGCCAGATCGCTGCTCAGTGTCACACACAGCGAGATCGCTAATGAGGTCACTGCTGCGTCACAAAAAACGGGACTCAGCAGCGATCTCAGTAGCGATCTCGCTGTGTGTGAAGTACCCCTAAATGTGACGGGGGCTTTAGAGGTGGGAGGGTGAAGCAGTGAATATGCAAATTGTATTATTTACATATGCTTGCATAGCTTGAGACAAGGAATTCTATGGAGCTTACAACAAGATAACAGGATAAGGTAGAGCAATAAAACTTACTGATCCTGAAAGATTAAGCCCTATTTAAAGATAAAATTAGTATTGTACTACAATCACCTGACAGATTCCCTTTAAAACAGGCATATAAGCCAGAGTTACCACAATAATACAAAGTGACATAATGTTGAACAGCAAGTGCCAGGTACCCACTGGTCTCGACATGTTTTGCTTGGAAAGCTTCAATCTTGGTGTTATTTCATTTGCTATATTGTTACTCCTTGACAGCATGCACAGGTTTGATATTTGCACTTGTGGATTCTTATACTGAGATCTTATTATGGACATTGAAATTGCAGGGTTAAATTCTCATCCAGATGTTTTCCAATTTTGTTTTTTTGTATTCTTGTGATCTATTGTTGTATTTATACTATTTCATGTTAGATATATAAATAAAGATGTGGTTTTATCTCAGATCTTTCACTTGCACTTTTTTCTTATATGTGTTGACTTTTTATGGTGCCATAGGCTAAAACATATGGTTCCATGGTATAGGTGTTGACACATCTTTCATTACCAACAATGGGAGTAATATGAATACATATCACAATAGCGTCCCCTACTGGCTGTTATAGACAGCCACTGTGGAAAACTTGTCTGGTCTGTCAGGATTGTTGAAGAACTTCACTATTTTGTAGAGAGCTGGACAATCCAGGAGAGAAGACAAGTATGATGTTACAACATGTATGTGAATGGTGGTCACCAATCCAGGAAGACAGATTAGAATAGGAGTTGGTGGAGGCCTCTGAGCCTCTTCTGCCTGGATCCTCCTTGCGGCAGTTCCCACTAGTAGTGAGTGAGCACTACCATGCTCAGGTGCTTGGTATTCGAAACCAGCAGTTGGATGTTCGAGTACCCGAGTATAATGGAGGTCAATGAGAAACTTGAACATTTTTCTGGAAAATTTCCCGGAAAAATGCATGAGTTCCCCATTGATTTCCATTATGCTTGGGCACTTAAGTTGCACTAATTTGAGCATCCAACTGGTCGTTACGTCGCCAAACTGAAATAGCTGTTGCAAAAACCCAAATTTTTATAAAGAAAAAAAGGTTCACATTAATAGGGGTGCCCAAACTTTTTCATATGACTGTATATTACAGGTGTAGTAAATGGAGGGGGTGTAGTATATTACAGGTGTATATAGGGGTGTAGTGATGTAGTATATTACAGGTGTAGTATATGGGGGTGTAGTGATGTAGTATATTACAGGTGTAGTATATGGGGGTGTAGTATATTACAGGTGTAGTTTACGGGGGTGTAGTGATGTAGTATATTACAGGTGTAGTATATGGGGATGTAGTGGTGTAGTATATTACAGGTGTAGTATAGGGGGGTGTAGTGGTGTAGTATATTACAGGTGTAGTATATGGGGATGTAGTGGTGTAGTTTATTACAGGTGTAGTATATGGGGGTGTAGTGGTGTAGTATATTACAGGTGTAGTATAGGGGGGTGTAGTGGTGTAGTTTATTACAGGTGTAGTATATGGGGGTGTAGTGGTGTAGTTTATTACAGCTGTAGTATAGGGGGGTGTAGTGGTGTAGTTTATTACAATTGTAGTATATGGGGGTGTAGTGGTGTAGTTTATTACAGGTGTAGTATATGGGGGTGTAGTGGTGTAGTATATTACAGGTGTAGTATATGGAGGGGGTGTAGTGATGTAGTATATTACAGGTGTAGTATATGGAGGGGGTGTAGTGATGTAGTATATTGGGTAGAACTGAGTTAATTATATTAGTCCGGCCCTCTAAAACCATCCGAATTTCTCATGCGGCCCCATGGGAAAATTAATTGCCTACCCCTGCTCTAAACATACTTCAAGAAGCCCCCAGAAATGAATGGAAACAAAACATTGGAGAGTTCCGAAGTGACAGCAATGAGTCCGGATCTAAATCCTATTGAACACCTGTGGAGAGACCGTAAAATTGCTATTGGGAGCAGACACCTTCACATATGAGACCTGGAGCAGTTAATAAAAGAAGAGTCCAAAATTCCAGGTGAGAGGTGTAAGAACCTCGTTTATGGTTATAGGAAGCGATTGATTGCAGTTATATATATCATAGGGTGTGCAACCAAATATTAAGTTTAGGGTGCCAACATTTTTGTCCTGTCAATTTTTAGACCTTTTATGTGAAATTATGTCCAATTGCCATTTTTCCCAGATTTTTTTGTGTTGTTCCAATTCACACAAATGAAAAAAACATGTATATAGCAAAACATGTGTAATTGCAATAATTTTCTGGGAGAAATACTTTATTTTCTGGAACAATTTTAAGGGTGCCAAAACGTTCGGCTATGATGGTATCTACATTACACAGGTCGGATGAGCCATGTATTACAGTGCTCAAAATCACATGAACAATGTTAAAGATGTAATAAAAGTAATCACAAATCTAGTTGGTTCGGACGTAGAACAGTGGAGTCCTGGAGGGTAATTGGCCTCGTATGTCATCCATAGTCTGCAGGAAGATAAGTCCATACTGTCTGCATAATACACAGAAGGACTAAACTGCTGCACAGTATACAAGTAGATAGTGTTTGTATTCTCTGCCGGTATTACCAATGCCATCTTCATGTCCTGTGAAGTAGCAACATTTTTTCTCAGTAGTTCTTAGTATTTGGGTGACATTGTGCCACTTGGCACACAATAGTTCCCCATCCCCTACAGCTATAACTATTAGTGGGCCATGCCACAAGGCCAACCTCTTTAACATTACACCAAGCACTATCATTTATTTAACATGCTGCTAACGCTTAGCTTTATAGCCCATCCGAGCACACACAGGAGAGGTAATAAAACGTACAGTCTCCAGACCACTCTCACCCACTAGACATGACACTGTTGCATAATTTACCCAGTAGCATCCTATTTCTCGGTAGCAATATACACATATATATATATATATATATATATATATAAATTGTTGCGCAAAAGTTTTTGTCAGGTGTGTAAAAAAATTCTGCGAAGCAAGAACACTTTAAAAAAATACAAGTGTTAATGGTTTATTTTAATTAATTAACAAAATGCAATGTGATTAAACAATAGAGAAATCTAAATGCCATCAATATTTAGGGTGACCGCCTTTTCCCTTCAAAATAGCATAAAAGCATCAATTCTTCTAGGAGCACTTGCACATAGCGAGAGATTTTGTGGGATTTTGGTGAATGAGTAAATAGTTATATCAAACAGGTGATAGTGATTATTACTTTCATATGTATTTAACTGAAACAGGCACAGCTATGTAGGAGGCTTAAACAGTGTGAGGGGCAGATATTGATTTCATTTACTTTTCTCTTTTGGACATTCACTTCACAATTTGCTAAGTTATAGAAATAAACTATCACTTATTATCACTTATATTTTTATGTCTATCTAACTATAATATATATATATATATATATATGTATATATAATGTACTTAAGATTTTATGTGCTATACCAACACAAAGAAGCAAGTATTTGTAAAGTATAAGTGAAATGATGTATAGTTGAAAATATTAATCTGAAAATTGTGTTGTGCATATGTATTCAGCCCCATGTAGTCTGTTACCCCTAAATTAAATCAAAACGCATCTTGAAAAACAATGAACACATCAGACAAGTCAGTGATAACGTTGTGGAGAAGAGTAAAGCAGGGTTAGGTTATAAAAAAATAGCCCAAGCTCTGACCATCTCGCAGAGAACTGTTCAATCCATCATCCAAAAATGGAAGGAGTATGGCACAACAGTAAATCTATGAAGACATGGCTGTCCACATAAACTGACATCCCAGTAGTTAGAGAAAGAGCCAAGAGGCCCATCATCACTCTGGAAGAGCTCCAGAGATCCACAGCTCAGGTAGGAAAATCAGTCCACAGGACAACTATTAAGTGGGCTTTACACGCTACGATATCGTTAATGTTTTGTCGTCGGGGTCAAGTTGTTAGTGACGCACATCCGGCGTCATTAACGATATCGCAGCGTGTGACACTGACCAGCGACCTTAAGCGACCTCAAAAATGGTGAAAATCGTTCACCATGGAGAGGTCGTCCCAAACTCAAAAATCGGTAAGGGTTGTTTATCCAGGTGGTTCATCGCTCATGCGGCAGCACACATCGCTATGTGTGACACCGCAAGAGCGAGGAACGTCTCCTTACCTGCCGCCGGCCACAATGCGGAAGGAAGGAGGTGGGCGGGATGTTACGTCCTGCTCATCTCCGCCCCTCCACTTTGATTGGCCGGCCGCTTAGTGACGTTGCGGTGACGTCGCTGTGATGCCGAACGTCCCTCCTCCTTGAAGGAGGGATTGTTCGGCAGTCACAGCGACGCCGCCGACCAGGTAAGTATGTGTGACGCTGCCGTAGCGATAATGTTCGCTACGGCAGCGATCACAAACAATCGCATGCACGACGGGGGCGGGTACTTACACGCTCGCTATCGCTACAAATTGCTAGAGATATCGCTACCGTGTAAAGCCCCCTTTAGTCATATACTTAACAAATCTGGCATCTATGGAAGAGTGGCAAGAAGAAAGACATTTTTGAAAGCAAGCCATAAGACGTCCCGTTTACAGATTGAAAAAGACTTTTAGGGGACATAGCTAGCATGTGGAAGAAGATGCTCTGGTCAAATGAGGCCAAAGTAGAACTTTTTGGGCTAAATGAAAAACATTATGTATGGCAGAAAACTAACACTGAACATCACCCTGAAAACACCATCTCAAAGTGAAACATGGTGGTGGCAGCATCATGGTGTGGGGAGGCTTTTCTTCAGCAGGGACAGGAAAGCTGGTTAGAGTTGATGGGAAGATGGATGGAGCTAAATAATAAATAATAATAATTTTTATTTATATAGCGCTTACAAATTCTACAGCACCTTACAATTTAGATTGGACAGGTGCAGACAATATAAGACATTTGAATGTAACACAATGCAACAGATATCAAAAGTAGTGAGGGCCCTGCTTGCAAGCTACAATCTATGAGATTACAGGGCAATCCTGGAGGAAAACCTGTTAGTCTATGTGCGTATGCTGCATCTTTGTTATGACCACAAAGATGCACATTTTGGACCTCAAAAAACGCACCTGCGGTAAAAACGCTACACCTGAAGCTCACAATGAGCACCACAGAACATGAATGCCCACTGTGAGCTCCATGTAGTGACTGAAGTGAGCTACGCGATCAGTGGTGACATCACTCAGGTGATTTGTAGTCACAGGTAGAGGACTCCAGCTGTGGCTGCGGCTAACCTGAGTGACGTCACCGCTAATCGCACGGCTCACAGCAGGGATGTTTTTGGGGTTAATAAAGGGGTGAAAGAGGGTGCTTTTTGTCTTTTATTTCAAATAAAGGATTTTATCAGTGTTTGTGTTTATTTACTTTCATTTAGAGATTAGTGATGGGGGGGTCTCATAGACGCCTGCCATTACTAATCCAGGACTTAGCGGCTGCTGTGGGCTGTCATTAACTCCCACTTTACCCAGATTGCCACCACACCAGAACAATCGAGACTAGCTGGGTAAAGTGCTGGCACTGTCACATCTAATGGATATTGCAATTCCGGGCGGCAGGTGGCTGATATTTTTAGGCTGGGGAATGCCCAATAACCATGGCTATCCGCAGCGTAAGAATACCAGCCTCCAGGTTTCGGGCTTTATCTGTGCTGGTATCAAAATATGGGCGATTCTATGCCAATTTTTTTATTTATTTTCCTGTACGATATAGACTCGCCCACTGGCATCTGTGATTGGTTGCAGTCAAACACGCTGCCACTCAGCATGGGGGCTCATCTGACTGCAACCAATCACAGACATTGGTGGGCAGGAGAAACAGTGAATATGTATGAGCCTAATGGGTGGCGGGGAAGAAGAATGAGAGACCGTAGGGGTAGTGTGACATATGCCCCGGTGACTCAGTAAGTATGAAGTTCTTGCTCCTACCCCTTTGCACCGGATTCTGGTCCCCAAAGACTTTATATAGGGACCAGTATCTGGCCAGATACCAGGGAGAAATCCCCCACTGACCCAGAGTTAGCGGGGGATTGATCTGCCAGTCCTCCGAAACGCAGGGACAAAACGCAAAAAGAATTGACATGTTGCATCTTTGTGGTCACCACAAAGATGCAGCCTAAAAAACCTGCAACGTGTGCACAGGAAAAATGACATCACATATACTTTGCTGGGGAAGGAAATGCATGCAGTGGAACCAAAATTGCACTCGAAAAAGGCGGAAAAAAAGTAGCGTGTGCACAAGGCCTTAGAGTCTGGAAAAGACTTGAGACTGGGGCATAGTTTCATCTTCCAGCAGGACAATGACCGCAAACATACTGCCAGAGCTACAATGGAGGCTTTATATCAAAGCACATTCATGGGTGTTTCTTTACGATTCACAAATACTTACTTCTTTCTGTTGGTATGTCACCTAAAATCTCAATAAAATACATTTAAGCTTGTGGGTGCAACTTAAACACATGTGGAATGGTCTGTGTAGGGGGTGTTTTGTCACGTAAAAAAATTATATCAAGAAGAATAATTTTAGGACATTTTCCTCCTTTAATGACACCCATAATAATGTGGTTGCATAAGTTTAAAACCTTGTTAAAATTGAGGATATAATGTGTTCAGAATTAGCCAATCACATTTAAACTCATGTTATAGAGAATTTATCAGCAGGTCTTTACTACCTCATCTGAGTGTAGCATGATGTAGGCAAAGAGACCCTGAATCCAACGATGTATCACTTAGTTTACTGGATGCAGCGTTTCTGTATTTTCAAAATTTTTAGATTTAGAAATGCAAAGCTGAGAAAGTTGTCCCTGTCCACACCAGGCTCTCTATATACAATGTCTATAGACTGTGTCCTGCTAATCACAGCAGATGGCGTGTGGGACTAGTTGACCTCTAACTGACCTAGTCCAGCAATGATAATCTCCTGAAGCTAAAACAAACATAGCAGGTAAACAACAGCAAACTGTGTGATCAGAGACACATAGTTGACAACTGTGTTTTAACGCCTACAGCATATTGTCTTCAGATTACAAAACAAAAACCTGGTGACACATTCCCTTTAATATTATTAATAGTAGTCAGTACTCAGCTGCCATGATATACAGTGATTCTGATTAACCCCATATAAATTTTATTTTCTAGTAGGATTTTTCTGACACTTTCATACTTGTATTTTATAGCAAAAATGATGGTTCACAAACAGCTGACAACACAGCAAAGGGATCTCATTGTTGAAAATTATCAGAAGAAGAATACAGATTAATGGCACACTGAACACGGTGATCAAGAAGTGAATAAAATTGGTCACCACACTGACATTACATGGAACTGGATGTGCCATGCTCTTCAGATTCAATGTGGTCATAAATTTAAAGGGTTCATCAACAAAGTATTGGCTTAAGGATGTGCATATTTCTGTGGAATATTTCCCCATAAAATAAGGAGACCGCGACCATGTCAATGAAATCATGGCTATGGGTATACAAAGAAGTGAAGGCGCCTCTTGTGGTGGTATCTAGTACTACCACACCCTAACCACTTGTATCCTATCCACAGCTTGTTAGTGAATGTAGTGCTACCAGCCACCGGGACACAATTCAGTTCCCACTTAAAAGTTGTTGCAAATAATGGTATGCCTCAAAACTACACAAACGTTTCCCATTTTTGAGCTCATTTACCAAAACGAATAAAAGAGAAATGGTGGGAACAAAGCTTCCGCAGAATCAAAAATATATACTATTATAAGCAAAAAGATACAAAATGTAACATTTTTTGCCCCATAGCTGGTGTTAATAGCAAGGGTAGATTTCTTTTTCTGGATTTAACCAAAGAAGTGCTACATAAGGACATCTCCTTTTACGTGGACAGTCATGTATGACCTGGTCTATGATTCCTATTTGTAAAGGGGAGCCCCAATGCACATTTGGTATATGGACACTCTTTCTGTTTCTTATTGTCTGCCATGTGAAATAATTCCATTCACACTCTATAAATATGTTTGCACCCGCTCCTTTTTCTTTATATGACTGTGCAACCTGTAGAATTTTGCTCACCGCCTTGCGCAAAGGAATGTATTATCCCTCATACTCATAGTGATTCATGGTGTTTCTACACCATCTAGTGGTCATAATGTAAATTACCTGTTCACGTTCTGGGATGGCGCTTTATTACAAAATTTTATATCCAAATGTTGTTGAAATTTTTCAAAAGACACAAGTACCCTTGTGACAGTAGCAATTGTGACTAAAATTTTCCTATTTCTTTATTCTGACTTTTAGTTGCCACGTGATCTTAACCAGGAGTGTAATGATCGCGGTCTTAGAGGTCGCCACCACGACTCTGCACAGCAGTGGAGGGGCCCCGCCGACCGCAGTGCCTACTTCAGCTGTATGTGTGTCCAAAGATGCATATCCAGCTGAAATGTCTTACAGCACAGACACCTGTCGGGTCCCTGTGCTGCAATAAATGATGGCGGCCAAACAGAAGCCAAAAGAAATTCAAGCTATCCAGCAGGCTCAGAGGGCATCAGTGTCAGAGCAAACTATGCAGATTTTAATGAAATGAAACGCTATGCCATGAGACCCAGGAGGACCCCACTGCTGACACAAAGACAAAAAAGCTAGAATGCAGTTTGCTAAAATGTTCCTGAGTAAGCCAAAATGCTTCTAGGGAAGCGTCTTGTAAACAAATGAGACCAAGATAGAGCTTTTTGATAAAGGATCATGCCCCGCTGTGACCCCACTCTGCCTCAGCTCCAGCCAGTTCGGCGTGAATAGCGTGAAAATGTCAGAAGACACAAAATTTTGGCACAACTCCCATTTCCCCTAAAAGCTTGCAGAATCAGAATTCTGATGTAAAAGCTTTGATGAATTTGGCAAAAAATGTTGCATATGTTTGTAAATGGATACTTTGCCCTTTATACTGGGCTCAGCATAAATGTAATTCCCCGACAATAGCAACATTCATGCAGCCCCTCATAAGAAGACTGTCACTACCATGTTTCACTTATGGCACCATATATTTAGAAAGATGAATTTAGAAAAATGCATGGTGCCTACAGTGAAACATGATGGTGGCCGTGTCCTTCTGTGGGACTGCATGAGCGCTGCTGGTGTCGGGGAACTACATGACATTGATGATATCATGAATTTACATATGCTCTGTATTGAAAGAGAATAAGATCCCATCACTCCATGCCCTTATTAGACATTCTCTTTTCCAACATGAAAATGATTCATAACACACATCAGTTGCATTTCTGAAGAAGAGCAAGGTGAAAGTGATTCAGTGGCCAAGTGTCTCCTGATTTGAACCCATCTGAACACCTGTGGGGAATTCTGAAAAGACAAGTTGTCATCGCTCTCTATCCAGGCTCTGAAAGAGGTCATTCTTGAAGAATAGAAATAGATAGAAGTTGCAGTATATTGCCAATTTGTTCATTCCATGCTGTAGCATAGCTACTGGGAGGTCGAATGGGCAGTTGACTCGAGCCCCTGACTTGGAGGGGCCCACCCTAAACTGTATCAGGGTGAGTAGCATGCCAGTATAGTTAAACTTTGTGTCTCCCTGCGCTACCGCTCTCTGTTCTGTAGCCGCAAGTCATTTTATGCCTGCAGAATAGTGCATGTGGGGGCTAGGATTGGGCTATGATAAAGTGTAGGGACTATTGAATGAGCATCATACAGTTTGGGGGGCATTATACTGTGTATTGGGGATCTGTGGGGGCATCTCTTTGTGTATAAGAGAGCTGTGAGTACATCATACTGTGTAGAGGGGAGCTGTGGACCCTTCATACTGTGTATAGGGGAGCTGGGAGGAAAATCATACTATGTATAGGGGAGCTAGGTGGAAATCATACTATGTAGAGGGGAGCTGGGTGGAAATCATACTATGTATAGGGGAGCTGGGTGGAAATCATACTGTGTAGAGGGGAGCTGTGGACCCTTCATACTGTGTATAGGGGAGCTGGGAGGAAAATCATACTATGTATAGGGGAGCTGGGAAGAAATCATACTATATAGAGGGGAGCTGGGTGGAAATCATACTATGTATAGGGGAGCTGGGTAGAAACCATACTGTGTAGAGGGGAGCTGGGTGGAAATCATACTGTGTAGAGGGGAGCTGGGAGGAAATCATTCTATGTATAGGGGAGCTGGGAAGAAACCATACTGTGTAGAGGGGAGCTGGGAAGAAACCATACTGTGTAGAGGGGAGCTGGGAAGAAATCATACTGTGTAGAGAGGAGCTGGGAGGAAATCATACTGTGTAGAGGAGAGCTGGGAAGAAATCATACTATGTATAGGGGAGCTGGGAAGAAATCATACTGTGTAGAGGGGAGCTGGGAAGAAATCATACTGTGTAGAGGGGAGCTGGGAAGAAATCATACTGTGTAGAGGGGAGCTGGGAAGAAATCATACTATGTATAGGGGAGCTGGGAAGAAATCACACTGTGTAGAGGGGAGCTGGGAAGAAATCATACTGTGTAGAGGGGAGCTGGGAAGAAATCATACTATGTATAGGGGAGCTGGGAAGAAATCATACTGTGTAGATGGGAGCTGGGTGGAAATCATACTATATATAGGGGAGCTGGGAGGAAATCATACTGTGTAGAGGGGAGCTGGGTGGAAATGATACTATGTATAGGGGAGCTGGGTGGAAATCATACTGTGTAGAGGGGAGCTGGGAGGAAATCATACTGTGTAGAGGAGAGCTGGGAAGAAATCATACTATGTATAGGGGAGCTGGGAAGAAATCATACTATGTATAGGGGAGCTGGGAAGAAATCATACTGTGTAGAGGGGAGCTGGGAAGAAATCATACTATGTATAGGGGAGCTGGGAAGAAATCATACTATGTAGAGGGGAGCTGGGTGGAAATCATACTATGTATAGGGGAGCTGGGAAGAAATCATACTATGTAGAGGGGAGCTGGGAAGAAATCATACTGTGTAGAGGGGAGCTGGGTGGAAATCATACTATGTATAGGGGAGCTGGGAGGAAATCATACTGTGTAGAGGGGAGCTGGGTGGAAATGATACTATGTATAGGGGAGCTGGGAAGAAATCATACTGTGTAGAGGGGAGCTGGGTGGAAATCATACTATGTATAGGGGAGCTGGGAAGAAATCATACTATATAGAGGGGAGCTGGGTGGAAATCATACTATGTAGAGGGGAGCTGGGTGGAAATCATACTATGTAGAGGGGAGCTGGGTGGAAATCATACTATGTATAGGGGAGCTGGGAAGAAATCATACTATGTATAGGGGAGCTGGAAAGAAATCATACCATATAGAGGGGAGCTGGGTGGAAATCATAATGTGTAGAGGGGAGCTGGGTGGAATTCATACTATGTAGAGGGGAGCTGGGTGGAAATCCTATTGTGTAGAGGGGAGCTGGGAGGAAATCATCCTGTGCAGAGGGGAGCTGTGGGGACATTATACCGTGTATTGGAGATCTGTGGGGACATCATACTAAATCGAAGGGATCTGTGGGCCCAACATACTGTGTTTAGAGGAGTTGCGGGGACATCAACTATGTAGAGGGGAACTGTGGTGACATCATACGTTGCAGAGGGGATCTGTGGGGACAGGTGGGCTTGTACGGGTGGGGGGGCATATCTTAGGTAACATTTAATAATGTTAAATGGACACCTATTGCTAAAGGGGCACTCAGAGTATTGTGATTAACATAGTTGTAAACATGGTTAACTGGTTAGCCGCCCACTCAGAGGTTTCCAACCCCAGAGCTGAAGCCCTAGTTATGCCTATGATTCCATGCCAAGAAGAATAGGTAAATACAACAATGCCATTTAGACAAAGGTACAATACATGTTAGCCATGAGATATAAATGCATAAATCCCTGCATGGTTATACTATATATATTGCATATGTCCACACATCAAAATGTGTTTATTATAGTGGTATAATAATGGTGGTGGTACAGATGAAGCCCTGCAGAAATGCACCCCTTGATAAAGCGAGCAAACAAACACATGAAACGCTCGTCGGTGTGTGTCTGCCGGGCTTCCTCTGTACCACCACCATTATTATACCACCATAACCTCAGGTAATGCAGTGCTTGTATTATACGAGCACCCTATATGGGTTGAATTTGTATCTGCATTCCTAATCTTAACTGATGTACACTATATGGTCTTGGTTTGCCCCATTTGCTGCTGCACCAGCCACTTTGTATATTAATTATATATTTGAGATGTTATGACACAACTTTTGTCATTATATTGTCTATTTACATATTATCTTGACGTACTTTGTATACGTAGTATGATTTAGGACTACGGTCTCAACACTTACGTGTTCGTCACACCAGACGAGCTATCAAGCGATGCATCATCAGGGTCACGGTTTTCGCGACGCACATCCGTCATCGTTTGCGACGTCGCTTCGAGTGACACCTCCGAGTGACGCTGAATTGGTCACAAATCGTGAGTCGTGTACTCGTCGCTTATTTTTAAAAAATTGTTTATTTTTCATGGTGCCGGTTGTTCATTGTACCGGGGCAGCACACATCGCTCCGTGTGAGACCTCGGGAACCATGAACACAGCTTACCTGCGTCCCGCGGCATCCGCCGGCAATGCGGATGGAAGGAGGTGGGCGGGATGTTTACGTCCCGCTCATCTCCGCCCCTCCGCTTCTATTGGCCGGCGGCGGTGTGACGTCACTTTGATGTCAAACGTCCCTCCCCCTTCAGGAAGAGGATGTTCGCCACCCACAGAGAGGTTGCTCAGCAGGTAAGTATGTGTGATGGTAGTTTAACGACTTTGTGCGACACGGGCAGCGATTTGCCTGTGACGCACAAACGACGGGGGCGGGTACAATCGCTCCTGCAATCGCACGATATATCGTACCATGTGACGCCCGCATTACTGTGTGTCTGTCTTTTTTGTGTGCAACTCTTTTAAATGTATTTAATAAAATTTGTAATTTTTATGCCATAGCTGTCCATCTTGTCCTCCCCTTTAAGGACAAGAAGAATAGGTGCTGTCCTTAAAAATAATGAAGATTATATTATTAACCTTACTTTCATGTTATGGGTTGAAAACATGTTCTATGAAACCCAGTCTTATTAAAATTTTGGAAATTTTTCTTGTGTTCTGTAAGATATAGATTAAAATGTCTATGTTTAAAAGAGGGTGTACTCATTTATGCTGAACACTGTAGAATACGTGCTATTCTGCTGGATATAGTACATTTTAAAGATGTAACCTCTTTGCTGACAGTAGACAGACAGAACAGCTGGGATTCAGGCGCTGGTGCGCCCCTGCATCAACTAACAAGAGCGATGTTATGAAAAAGACCTACACAGGTCGAAACGTCCCTTGTGTCGCCTTTTTCCTGTTTCCTCACCTGTCCGTCACTTGTCTGTTTAAAATAAAAAGCCAAATTGCATGAAACGCTTTAAAGAGTGCGGTGATTTCCATACAGAAATACTATGGGGGATCTTGCATCCCATCTACCAGCACCTACACATCTGGAAGTGTGCACACTAAATTATTCCCAATATTACTGGACAAATCCTTAATGCACATTGCGTGTGGTGTGAGGATTCCCAAGTCTGCAGTTACATGGAGGGACTGCAGACATTAGCTTATAGTTCTTGCCTTTAAACAACACTCCAATGTATGTTTGGTGCACTGTGCAGCGGGTACAACTCAACACTATATGAGCAGATTTCCTAGACTAGCGCAAGTGTCGTTATTCCATTCATGATATTTGACAGTCTTGAAATAGTCATATTTCGCACTCCAACACAAGAGAGAAGCATTTTGGTTGAACATGTGAGTTTGGGTACCTGGACCTTGTGTTGATGTACTGGACAGAATCCATTTAACCAGACAACATTTCATCAGAGTCCTACGGGTTAAGCGAGGCTTCTGCCACTTCACACCGTCCTTCTTCTCGGGAGAAGTTTGGCCAGGGTCACCAAATAGACTTCCATCGTTTTCTTTAACATCATCCTAAAAAGAAATGAAAATAGTAGTGAACTAAAATAAGAGGATGTTTTATATCCATCGCTATCATTTCATTAAAAAGGGTTGTCCACTGCTTTATATTCATGATGACCTAACCATAGGATAGGTCATCTATATCAGATCGGTGGTGGTCCAAAAATCAGCATCAGCTATTACCTACCACCTATGGTGGTAGCCAAATGTAAACCAGGTACAGTGTTGACCACCACAGCGCTGTACACGCTGTGTAGTGGCTTCTCCTGGGTACAGCAGATCAGCTCCGGTGTTCAGTTTCGTACTCTCTTTACATCTGCAAACACCTATACAATGTCAAATAGAATTCAAGGCAGTCCAAAACAGTTTCGGACTGGCAACTGGAGAAACCGACAGTAATACCAGGCCTGGCTGCGGTTACCTGCATTGAACTCCGGAGCTCTCACCTGAGCTCCGGAGTTCAGCCCGGCCTGTCTGCAGCTGTCATGAACTGAACCACAATCGCTGGGGAATCAATCGTCGCTCGCGGTTCAGTCTGCAAACCCTGGGTTCAATCCAAGCTGCAGGCGAGAGCTCAGGTGAGAGCTCCGGAGTTCAGTGCAGGTAACTGCGGCCAGGACTGGTATTACTGGATACTGAGAAGAGATAAGCTGCGCTCTACTACTGAAGGAATCGGTGCTCGGGAGAAAAAAGTAGTCCAATATTATAGAAAACCCCGGCACACAGATGGAGAAAAAGAGAATATCCAGTCAAAGTTGCTTTTAATATGCTGGTGTTTTATTCGTGAAAAATTCCATAACAGTCAGTATGTGGCATAAAGGCAAAGTGAGGTCCAACGTTTCGGCTCATATGTGAGCCTTCACCAGGGACATGAAATGCCGTATAATATAAAGGAAGAGTCCTGCACACACAATGTATGAAGAAAGATAATGTAGGTTATAGGAAGAGCACAAGGCTATTAAGAATCCGAGGTTCAGGATGGAGTCAGGATAGGGGATTGTACAGGCAGTATTATGGACGTGATGTGTACCATGTAGGGGCTCACAACTAGAGGATGCAGTAAAGGCTAATGCAATAGATTATGAGGATGGGTCACATCAGGAGAGGGAAGCCTGAGGATTGTACTTCGTGGCCATGTAATAGGGGAATTACCCCATGTGTATAACAAGGCTAATCAGAAATGGTATACAGACCGAAGGTAATCTGGAATGCCTATTGCAGCATGTAGTCAGAGTGAGGGCTCCCTCACTCTGACTACATGCTGCAATAGGCATTCCAGATTACCTTCGGTCTGTATACCATTTCTGATTAGCCTTGTTATACACATGGGGTATTTCCTCTATTACATGGCCACGAAGTACAATCCTCAGGCTTCCCTCTCCTGATGTGACCCATCCTCATAATCTATTGCATTAGCCTTTACTGCATCCTCTAGATGTGAGCCCCTACATGGTACACATCACATCCATAATACTGCCCGTACAATCCCCTATCCTGACTCCATCCTGAACCTCGGATTCTTAATAGCCTTGTGCTCTTCCTATAACCTACATTATCTTTCTTCATACATTGTGTGTGCAGGACTCTTCCTTTATATTATACGGCATTTTATGTCCCTGGTGAAGGCTCACATATGAGCCGAAACATTGGACCTCACTTTGCCTTTATGCCACACACTGACTGTTATGGAATTTTTCACGAATAAAACACCAGCATATTAAAAGCAACTTTGACTGGATATTCTCTTTTTCTCCATCTGTGTGCCGGGGTTTTTTATAATATTGGTATTACTGGATATTCCTCAGGTAGCCAGTCCGACACTGCTCTCAAATATAAAAACAACCAAACAAGCTATATTTCACAGAAGAGTAAGCCCACTAAAAATATATAGTTTATTTGTAATTCATCAAAAAGACACATTTTTAAACACATCTAATAAAAAGGGAATATGGCAATTAAAGATCAGCACCATCCTCCCAAGGAGACATGATAAGGCCCAGAGCATGCGCACATATAAAATGAATCAGCGGATGTACACCCAGATTCAGTGCCCATGCTCATGCTTTATCATGTCTCCTCGGGCCAGTCACGGCAATCAATCACAATGCGGGAGGGGCGTGCATAATTTGAGGATGGAGCCCGACTAGACCATGACTGACCCTAAGGGGTACTTTGCACGTTGCGACATCGCTACTGTGATCTCTTCGGGGTCAAATCGAAAGTGACGCACATCCGGCGCCGGTAACGACGTCGCAATGTGTAAAGAATAGATGCACCAATAAACGATCGCAAAAGCGTCGTAAATCGGTGATTTGTGTAGCGTCGGTCATTTCCATAATTTCACTGCAGCGACAGGTACGATGTTGTTCCTCATTCCTGCGGCAGCACACATTGCTGTGTATGAAGCCGCAGGAGCGAGGAACTTCTGCTTACCTGCCTCCACCGGCTATGCGGAAGGAAGAAGGTGGGCGGCATGTTTATGTCCTGCTCATCTCCGCCCTTCCGCTTCTATTGGCCACCTGCTGTGTGACGTTGCTGTGACGCCGCACAACCCGCTCCCTTAGGAAAAAGGCAGGTCGTCGGCCAGAGTGACATCGCAGGGCAGGTAAGTCCGTGTGAAGCTGCTGTAGCGATAATGTTTGCTACGGGAGCTATCACAAGATATCGCATCTGCGACGGGGGCGGGGACTATCGCGCTCGGCATCGCTACAATCAGCTAGTGATGTCGCAGCGTGCAAAGTACCCGTAAGGCAAGCACCAACCCATGACTGAAAGGGAAGGTATCTAATGCATTCAACCTGATCATAAAAAAAGTATTGGGTTTTTTTTAAAGACAAATATTGGGAACTTGTGTTTGATAAAATCATGTTAGTGATGCATATTTCATCACTAACAAGACACTGAGAGAGTTTAATATCGAAAAAGGACTTGACAGGTTCCCTTTAAAGTAGTGCAATACCCCTTCAATTGTTCAGGGCTGGTTTTAATTATGTATAGTTGACATAAATCTATAAAGACACATCTGCATGTTTTTCTCACTATCTGACATGAAATCAGAATAAACCTTTCCCGTTTTAGGTCAATTAGGAACCAAAATTATTTATATTTGCCAAATGCCAGAATAATGAGAGAGAGAGGATGTAAGGCATTTTTATTACTTTCTGCAAAGTCAAAAGTTTACACACACTTAAGGGCACTTTACACACAGCGACATCGCTAGCGATGTCGCTAGTGAAAGCACCCGCCCCCGACGGTTGTGCGTCACGGGCAAATCGCTGCCTGTGGCGCACAACATCGCTAAGAACGGTCACACGTACTTACCTGCCTAGTGACGTCGCTGTGGCCTTCAAACCACCTCCTTTCTAAGGGGGTGGTTCGTGCGACGTCACAGCGACGTCACTAAGCGGCCGCCCAATAGAAGCGGAGGGGCGGAGATGAGTGGGCGGAACATCCCGCCCACCTCCTTTCTTCCTCATTGCCGGCGGCTGCAGGTACGGTGATGTTCCTCGTTCCCGCGGTGTCACACATAGTGATGTGCGCTGCTGCAGGAACGGCAAAAAACCTGCGTCCTCCAAAAGTAACGATAATTGGGAATAGAACGACGTGTCAACGATCAATGATAAGGTAAGTAATTTTGATCGTTAACGGTCGTTCGTACGTTTCACACACAACGACGTCGCTAACGAGGCCGGATGTGCGTCACAAATTCCGTGACCCCAACGACATCTCGTTAGCGATGTCGTTGCGTGTAAAGCGGCCTTAAGAGTACTATGCCTTTAAACAATATGGTACAGCCCATATGATGATGTCATGTCTTTGGAAGATTCTGATAGGTTTATTGACAACATCTGAGTTAATTAGAGACACACCTGTGGATGCATTTTAATGCATACCTGAAACATAGTGTTTCTTTGTGTAGCATCATGGGAAAGTCAAAAGAAATCAGCCAAGATCTCAGGAAGAGAATTGTGGACTTGCACAAGTCTGGATCAACCTTGGGTGCAATTTCCAGATACCTGAAGGTGCCTCGTTCTTCTGTACAAACAATTACACACAAGTACAAACAAGATGGGAATGTCCTTCATACCGCCCAGGAAGGTGCTTTGGTGGATTGGTCTACAGTGGTGGTGGACTGGGGTGCTCTGAGACTCGCAGCACAAGTAGAAATGGAAGTAACCCAGTGGGAACTGAGACTGAGCTTGAAACTACTGTAAACAAATTGAATAACTTGGAAGTTATGTGCCCACTATCTCATGTGTGAAGTTGTTGCTGAGGAACGTTACTCGTTAAGTAAAGAGTTGTTGTTTAAGATGAACTGGTGGTCTCCTGAATCATCATCCGGTCCTGGCTAGCCGAAAATAGTGGCAGCATCTGGCCTGTGCGGGCAAGCGTCCCACACGTCACAAGCCCACACACTCAGCATGCAAGGACCATGTACTTTATGTTCCATGCCAAAGCATCTGGAGTAATTTCCTCACCTACAATTACCATCTTGCGACAACATACAATATTGCATTGAATTATTTTTTTGTGGAAATTGGAATCCTTAAAGGAGTTGTGTGATCTTGTGGTTAAAGTCTGCAGTCACTCTATGGGACTGCTGGACTTATGAATCTTTACAGCATGCACACCACACACTGTCAAGATTATCTGGTGTTGCTGGCAAGAGCAAGTGATCCCATGACTGCAAGTATACAATTTTAATACTTCTGACCACATTTAGACTCAACGTGCTTGGTCATGTTCAATTCACTGGCTGAGCACGTCTAGTCTTCACATGACCACCTGTATGGAAATTGCACACTTGCATTCATGTGACTCCTTTTGCAGTGTACAAAGCAGAATCCTGACAGCGTGCGGTGTGCAAGCTGTAAAGATTCAGACGTTTGCAATAACATTGACTGCAGACTTTTATCAGAAGCGAGAACATCCCTTTAACAAAATGATTTTAACGTTGGCAACTGTTTTAGTTACCAAAACTAACAACTGTAACTTCTTTTTTTTAAGCACAGAAGTTTTAGAACATTTTACCATTATTTCTATTGTTTTTCGTGTTTACTTTTCTTAAGAGCTTGAAGGGTAATGTGCTGAAACATAATCCTTACTTTACTATTTATTTAGGCTACTGTTATGATGTAGCAGCATATGCCGTAACATCTGGCATGATCAGACTGCCCCAGGGCACCACAGGGGCCGCTCAGGTTCATCAATTTTAGAAAAACTAGATACTGTAGTTTCTTTGATCTCTGGCATTGGGAAGAAAGATCTGATGTTCTGTTGCAGCAGAAATTCCTCTTTGTACCAGGTTGGAAACATCCCCCCCAAATATAATTTCCATGAATATGCCTAACAATCATAACAATCCCTTTATTTCCATTGTTACCCAGTAAATTGCCCATATTGTAAAGAAAGTTGTGGCTGTGTGTTGTTGACGGAGACAAAAAGGTCTTATTACAGCACATAGTAGTCAGTGAATGAATGGTGAGGGTATCCCAAAAACCTGATATGAGAAGCATTCTTCTCTGGTAGGAGAGGACGGTGGGAGGGTCAAATTTGCATTAATAGGTTTAGGGTACTTTCACACTTGCGTTGGACGGCTTCCGTTGCTATCCGCAGCCTTGAGGAATTACGGTAACCGTTGCAGCAAACCGTTATATTCCTCATAGACTTCTATTATCTACAGATAGCAACGGATGGTCTTGCATTGCATCCGCCCCGCGGCGCATCAGTTGTTTTGACGCTGACCGTCAGTGACCGTTGGGCAGATGGAACGCTGCATGTAGCGTTTTTCTGCACTTGGCGGAGTGTCAAAAAAACGCAACCTGAAGGATTCCGTCGGCGTCCGTTGTTTTTATAATGGACGCCTATGGTGGCGGATTCCGTTAGAATCCGTCATTTTGACGGATTCCGTTAACGCATACGTCTTTACACACCTGCGCATGCTCAGATGTGTAAAGTCAAGGAAAAAAAATCTATAACGGATTGCGTTATTTTGTACGATCCGTAGCATCCGTTGTGCCACTATATGCAACGCATCCGTTACATCCGTCACACAACGCAATGCTACAGATCCCGTCCAACGCAAGTGTGAAACTAGCCTTAAGCGGGCTTTACACGCTGCGACATCGCTAATGCGGAGTCGTTGGGGTCACGGAATTCGTGACGCACATCCGGCCGCATTAGCGATGCCGTTGCGTGTGACACCGATAAGCGATTTTGCATCGTTGCAAAAACGTGCAAAATCGCTAATCGGCGACATGGGGGTCCATTCTCAAATCTCGTTACTGCAGCAGTAACGAGGTTGTTCCTCGTTCCTGCGGCAGCACACATCGCTGCGTGTGACGCCGCAGGAACGAGGAAGCTCCTCTTACCTGCCTCCCGGCCGCTATGAGGAAGGAAGGAGGTGGGTGGGATGTTACGTCCCGCTCAGCTCCGCCCCTCCGCTGCTATTGGGCGGCGGTTCAGTGACGTCGCTGTGACGCCGCACGGACCGCCCCCTTAGAAAGGAGGCGGTTCGCCCGTCACAGCGACGTCGCCGGACAGGTATGTATGTGTGACGGCTGTTGTGCGACACGGGCAGCGATTTGCCCGTGTCGCGCAACAGATGGGGGCGGGTACCCACACTAGCGATATCGGGACCGATATCGCAGTGTGTAAAGTAGCCTTTAGTGTGAAGATATGGGGTCATCCACAAGTTGCTTTGCAGCAATATCCTGCATACAATTCCACTGTGTCCCAAAGGGGACAGAAGTCGGTTAGCAAACATTATTCATAGCCTTTGCTCTCATAGATAATCACTAATTTCACATGTAAGTTGCTGAAATGTAATATGATACTGAGGAGCCGGTACCCAAAGACCATTTGTATCCAGAATAAGTACCGTAATACTGTATATCTGTACTACTATTGACACGTTCTTCCACTTTATTATTATACATGTGACTCTGGTATTGTAGATTTGGTGTTCTAACCCGAGACCCCAACTATATACCTTCTACCAAGTCAAGATTCAAGACACGTACAAATTAGTGGCGTCAGTGACCAGCTCAAAAAGAGATGAACCCCCCATACTAACTGGTATAACGCTCAAAAGAGTAACTAGAAAACAATATATCTTATTATATATTATAATAATTATTATTATTATATCTCTTATCTCCTCTTCCCACAATCGCGTACAAGATTTCTCCCGTGCATCCCTCATACTCTGGAACGCTCTACCTCAGCACACCAGACTCTCCCCTACCATGGAAAGCTTCAAGAGGAACCTCAAGACCCACCTCTTCCAACAAGCCTACAACCTACAATAGCCCTCAGTCCAGTAGACCACTGCGCAACCAGCTCTGTCCTCACTTATTGTATCATCACCCATTCCCTGTAGACTGTGAGCCCTCGCAGGCAGGGTCCTCTCTCCTCCTGTAGACTGTGAGCCCTCGCGGGCAGGGTCCTCTCTCCTCCTATACCAGTCTGTTTTGTACTGTTAATGATTGTTGTACGTATACCCTCTTTCACTTGTAAAGCGCCATGGAATAAATGGCGCTATAATAATAAATAATAATAATATATGCGGCCAGAGCTACCAGATCAAGTAACCTAAAAAGGATTAAAATATATACAATTTTTATTGGGATAAATTAAAAAACACACATGACATACAATAAATATAATAGAGGTTACAAGGAGTAGATTAGTACACCTCAAGTGGGAGAACAACCAAATGGCAATGGTGATTCAAAGTACATACAGTACAGTGCAGGTCAAATGCATTAACAAGTGACTGAATAGATGTTTAGATACAAGTAATCAATATAATATATCGGGCACAAGAAATCCATGTATTTATCGCCTAATGTGACCATATAGTGCACAACTCACCCATGTGGAAGTTCCCACACGCAGCCCAACGAGCGTTTTGCGATATTCTTTCTCAAGGGAGTAGTCTTATATACCTTCTACGTTTTACCACTCCCATCATCAAGCAATTATCACCAACCCAAAAAACCCCCCGATAACTTGGTTTAGATAAATTTGGCAGCAGAAGTCATTTACTACCAAACATAATAGTTTTTTAGACATAAAATCATTACCAATATGGAGTGGGAGGACCTTTGTAGCTTCAAGCTTTCATGATCACTAAATAACTCAGAAGACCATAATTACCATCAGCAGCAATCCTCACTGGCTCAGGAACGCTATAAAAACCAAAGGTTTACTTGCCAATAACCAACTCCCAGCAACATCACACCCCTTTGCCAAGATACCCCAAATTACAAGACCAACTAGGAATAGTTATCCCCAAGTTGAGGGACCTATACCAACAGTGAGTCATCTGGACCAATTTGATACAAACTTAAAGAACCTTCCCAACTACCTAGTGTCTCTTGAGCGACAATGATAATCCACTCCGTAAAACCTTTTTTATATACCCCATAACCACTTCTGCTATGAAGGAAGGCATTCACGCCGGGAGACTGCATGTACTGGTGTGACTTTGGGTGGGGTGCGGGATACTTACTGGTTTCTTCAGGCTGGTGTCCATCACCCCGCTGCCGGTCCTCATCGTAGAGAAAATAATAACTGACGCAACAACAGAATTTACTTTGCAACCAAACTTGTTCAGTTTATTCTTCACACTGTTATGACAGACATGGCCTCACTTCTCATGGTTCTGATTCTACTGTGTCAGTTGTACTCTTTCTTGACCTGTCCCCCGCTATCTAGGAACTCATCCTCAAGCTGCCAGGTCTGCATCTTTATTCCCCCCTTTCCTTACACCTTCGTCCGCTTCTTAGCCCCTACGGTTTCTTTGGTTACACGACCCTCTATGCCTATCCGGGTGAACTGTAGGTTTCGGACCTCACAAAGTTACTTCAGGGTTCCCTAGCTGGCCCTGATATTGTAGCCACATCTTTGTACCGCCCCCGTGTCAGCGGCCGAACCGCTCGGATCCGGAACCGCGGTGGCTCGAGGGGTCTCCGGTCCCGGGAGTTCGTGCAGACACTCGAGTTTGAAAAAGGGAGTATGTACAGGGGAGTTAGAAGTTTGTGATGCCACCCATGGTGCGTGGTGAGGTGGAGTACCACTGCTGCTGTTGGGGAGCCTGGTGGCGGTGGTATGGCAGCAAGGTGTTTAACCCCTCCGTGGGTAGGGGGTTGTGTGCCACAGGGCCCGGTGATGGCAGTGAAGGGGTACCGTTGGGAAGAGAAAGGGTTTCTGCGTACTCACTCAGTCCAAGAATACTAACACCGACAGCTTGTAAACCAGAATTCTGAACACCGCTGCAGCCAGGAGGGAGCACGCTTGCATCCGTGCCCTTGGTGTTGCTTGATTGCCTGTGACCTTTTCCGTGGCACCTTCTCACTTTTGGACCCTATAGTATGGAACTAATCGGGTCCCGCTCACCTGTATGGCTAACGGAGTGAGCTTGCTCTCAGGGTTCACGTTTGGGATTTGATAGACTGTGTTTCTGGGAAAAGTCCTATCCCATCGGTGCACTAGTACCCCGATTTTGGAGCGGGTGAGGGATGAATCTTGAAGATTTCACCCCCGTCGGGTAAATTACCAGGACGCTTGAAGCTACTCCAGCCTAGGGTCCGCGTACCCCATCGTGCCCTGGCCCCTGCCCGGAGATGGCTTAAGGCCGCCGGCTGCCCTCCTCGGCAATCCATGCCCCTTGACACGATCCCCTGCGACCAGGGTTCCAGCTCCTACCAGGCCAGGCCAACGTCTGCCACCTAGGAGACTTTAGGAGCCCTGCTCCTCGCAAGTGACCTCTCCCTCTCCGAGAGTCACGCTCTACCTCCTACTCCTTCCACTCCTTTTCACTTCTCTTTTACTTCTCCTTTCACTTTTTCACTTTTCTCTACCAACCCCCCAAGTGGGCGGCCCTATTCCCTTCAGGCCCCCAATGGTGTGTCTGGTGGGTATGGTGTAAAGTGTTCCTAGGGTTTTGACTGGCTCTGATCTTAGCAACACCAAAGAACAGGGATCCATAACCAAGGAGGATTTGATACCGCGCTGAAGGGCAGGTTGCACAATACCCTGTGACGACCTGATAGGCCAGGGCATCACATCTTCTCTTACTCAAACTCTATTCAGAACTGGCTCCCCATGTGGCGAGCACCACTAGCCAAAGCACTTTCCACCTCTCACTCCTCTACCTCTGCAGCCCTCCCACTAGGTGGTATCTGCTGGCAAACAGTCCCAGCTCTGCTACATCGGGAACCTACACTGCGCTGGCAGCATTTATTTATTAACGCACATTTATAACAATCAACACCATATGATACATTTAGTATAAAACAACTTTCGCAGTACAGGTAGATAGCATAGAGCATAAAACAGAGTAGGAACTCGACCACCTCTACAACTACACATGTCTCCCTACCCTACAAATCATCATCAAGTCAACCTTGACCCACTACCTGTGATAAGGCTTGGGACCTCTCTTTTCATAGAAAACTGGAGGACAACCAATATGGCTACCTTTATGTGTTTCACATGGATTATCATTTGGCTCCACTGAGTCCAAAATGATAAATTGAACTAAATAGGCCAGAGAGGTGGATGCCTCACTAGATAGATTGAAATTATAGCCCCTGTGGGAATGGAAGCCATATTAATTGTTAGCCAACTTTTCCAGAAACAGAGAACAGTGCTGTGCAAAGGTTTTAGGCAGGTACGGGGAAAAAATTCGACAAAGTAAGAATGCATAAAAAATAAAAATGTTGATGACTGATTAAAGAAAATATAAACTAACAAAATTAAAAGTGAATGAACAAAAGAGAAATCTAAAGCGGGCTTTACACGCTGCGACATCGCTAATGCGGAGTCGTTGGGGTCACGGAATTTGTGACGCACATCCGGCCGCATTAGCGATGCCGTTGCGTGTGACACCGATAAGCGATTTTGCATCATTGCAAAAACGTGCAAAATCGCTAATCGGCGACATGGGGGTCCATTCTTAAAAATCGTTACTGCAGCAGTAACGAAGTTGTTCCTCGTTCCTGCGGCAGCACACATCGAACGAGGAAGCTCCCCTTACCTGCCTCCCGGCCGCTATGTGGAAGGAAGGAGGTGGGCGGGATGTTACGTCCCGCTCATCTCCGCCCCTCCGCTGCTATTGGGCGGCGGTTCAGTGACGTTTCAGTGACGTCACTGTGACGCCGCACGGACCGCCCCCTTAGAAAGGAGGCGGTTCGCCGGTCACAGCGACGTCGCCGGACAGGTAAGTATGTGTGACGGCTCTGGGCGATGTTGTGCGGCACGAGCAGCGATATGCCCATGTCGCGCAACAGATGGGGGCGGGTACCCACACTAGCGATATCGGGACCGATATCGCAGTGTGTAAAGTAGCCTTAAGTCAAGTGAACATTTGGTGTGACCACTATTGATGAGCGAGCATTAAAATGCTTGAGTGCTCAATACTCGAACCGAGCAGATCAGACACTCGGACGGGCTCAATCTAAGTAACGAGTATAATGGAAGTCAATTAGAAAATTGAGAATTTTTACGGAAGACCCCCCTTGAAGGGCAAAGGGGGCAGCAAAATTATTTTAAACCGCCTCATTTGGAATTGGAACAGGAAACAGCAGGGGAAGATGTCTAGACACATCCCTGACTCTCAAGTTGCGTCCTGGAATGATGTTGTCTGAGTACTACACCACTTGTACGGATTGACAATCAAACATGCAAAACCGAAGATAAAAAAAAGATTTTATAGGAAAAAATGTTGAGACCTTTTTTTCCTGTATAATGACTAGTATATAAGGCGAAATAAAAGATAGAGGAAAATAAACTCCTCCTCTTCCACCAATTAGTCTATGTTCACATGTAATGTTTTTAACTGTAACAGCTGCCAAAACTTAGAAGGAGGGATTGCAATACGTCCTGGAAGCCACGTAAAGGAGGACCTCAGAATAGAATTTTTTTCACATTATTAAGGAGTGGGACTCCTAAATTAGTAAAGCCTATGCACTATATAGAGGACTATGGGGTGCATTATACTATATGGAAGACTATGGGGTGTGCATTAAACTATTTGGAGGACTATGGGGGACACTATTGTTGTGAATACAGTCTGGTGGAACTTCGCTCTTGGACTCCCTCCTGTGGTCGTTGTTGTTAGTGGGTTGGATTCTGTTCCTCAGTTCTACTCACCTGGTTGGCAGCTCAAACCTTGATTTTGGATATAGGCGTGTGCTGGCTGTTTGTCCATGTTCATGGTTTTGCTTCATACTTTTTGTGTGTTATTTGCTTATTGCTTCTGTGAATTATCTCTGAAGGTTTTTTGTATTGAATCCTGTTTTGTTTGTGCCTTCAGATAAGGAAGATTTACAGTTAGGTCCAGAAATATTTGGACAGTGACACAAGTTTTGTTATTTTAGCTGTTTACAAAAACATGTTCAGAAATACAATTATATATATAATATGGGCTGAAAGTGCACACTCCCAGCTGCAATATGAGAGTTTTCACATCCAAATCGGAGAAAGGGTTTAGGAATCATAGCCTCCTCTTTTTCAAGGGACCAAAAGTAATTGGACAAGGGACTCTAAGGGCTGCAATTAACTCTGAAGGCGTCTCCCTCGTTAACCTGTAATCAATGAAGTAGTTAAAAGGTCTGGGGTTGATTACAGGTGTGTGGTTTTGCATTTCGAAGCTGTTGCTGTGACCAGACAACATGCGGTCTAAGGAACTCTCAATTGAGGGGAAGCAGAACACCCTGAGGCTGAAAAAAAAGAAAAAATCCATCAGAGAGATAGCAGACATGCTTGGAGTAGCAAAATCAACAGTCGGGTACATTCTGAGAAAAAAGGAATTGACTGGTGAGCTTGGGAACTCAAAAAGGCCTGGGCGTCCACGGATGACAACAGTGGTGGATGATTGCCGCATACTTTCTTTGGTGAAGAAGAACCCGTTCACAACATCAACTGAAGTCCAGAACACTCTCAGTGAAGTAGGTGTATCTGTCTCTAAGTCAACAGTAAAGAGAAGACTCCATGAAAGTAAATACAAAGGGTTCACATCTAGATGCAAACCATTCATCAATTCCAAAAATAGACAGGCCAGAGTTAAATTTGCTGAAAAACACCTCATGAAGCCAGCTCAGTTCTGGAAAAGTATTCTATGGACAGATGAGACAAAGATCAACCTGTACCAGAATGATGGGAAGAAAAAAGTTTGGAGAAGAAAGGGAACGGCACATGATCCAAGGCACACCACATCCTCTGTAAAACATGGTGGAGGCAACGTGATGGCATGGGCATGCATGGCTTTCAATGGCACTGGGTCACTTGTGTTTATTGATGACATAACAGCAGACAAGAGTAGCCGGATGAATTCTGAAGTGTACCGGGATATACTTTCAGCCCAGATTCAGCCAAATGCCGCAAAGTTGATCGGACGGCGCTTCATAGTACAGATGGACAATGACCCCAAGCATACAGCCAAAGCTACCCAGGAGTTCATTAGTGCAAAAAAGTGGAACATTCTGCAATGGCCAAGTCAATCACCAGATCTTAACCCAATTGAGCATGCATTTCACTTGCTCAAATCCAGACTTAAGACGGAAAGACCCACAAACAAGCAAGACCTGAAGGCTGCGGCTGTAAAGGCCTGGCAAAGCATTAAGAAGGAGGAAACCCAGCGTTTGGTGATGTCCATGGGTTCCAGACTTAAGGCAGTGATTGCCTCCAAAGGATTCGCAACAAAATATTGAAAATAAAAATATTTTGTTTGGGTTTGGTTTATTTGTCCAATTACTTTTGACCTCCTAAAATGTGGAGTGTTTGTAAAGAAATGTGTACAATTCCTACAATTTCTATCAGATATTTTTGTTCAAACCTTCAAATTAAACGTTACAATCTGCAATTGAATTCTGTTGTAGAGGTTTCATTTCAAATCCAATGTGGTGGCATGCAGAGCCCAACTCGCGAAAATTGTGTCACTGTCCAAATATTTCTGGACCTAACTGTATACCCACTAGTGTAGTGAAAACTACATAGACAAGGGATGTAAAGGGTTTCTTTTCTTTCTGTTCAGTGAGGTGTAAATTTTTCCAACTAAAAAATGGCCAGACTTCTCCCTGCTGTCACCGCGCATTACCAGTCTACTAATCAGAAAGAGAGAAACAGCATTTATAAAGAACAGGCCTCTTATCCCTCAAGTGGAAAGAGTTAATTTTTCATCAAGCTTTCGGTATGAATATTTCAGATAGTTTTGCCTAAGACATGATTGTCTTGGTCCCTTAGCTACAGCTGCGTGCAGACGAGAAGCGGGAGCCATAACTCGGTGATCTTTCAGAGGCTGCTTAACGAAGGTGTTAAGGAGTTTTCACTAAATCTTTTAAAAAATACAGCCCTATTCTAATAGTTGTTTAAAAGAAAATTCCCACTAAAAAATGTTGCAGGGAATCTGCAATGAAAAATAAAGAAACTAATCACAGAGCTAAATAGGGGTTCTCCGACCTTTGGGGTACAAGTTTTCAGCGATTCTGTGATTGCAGACCTGTGAATCCTCACAGTGCGCACACTGCACGCTGTAAAGATTCTCCAGTGCTGTGCTGAGAGCAGACGGGCATGTGATCACAAGCATGCGATATGCATACATTGAGTCACAAAAATACACATATCGGTATTGTTGCACAATCTTTATTGATCCTGCATAGTGAATGCCGCAAAAGACCCAAAATGCATAAACAGTATATCCCAAAATAGTAGTGTGCCGCCCCCGTGTCAGCAGCCGAGCTGCTCGGATATGGGTTCTCAGTGGCTCGAGGGTCTCCGGACCCGGGGGTCGTGTGGCCACTCAAATGAAGGGGGGTATTCACAAGGGATTTTATATAGAGTTCAGGGCGCCACCCTTGGTGTGTGGTAATTAGGAGTACCACCGCTGCGGTTGGGTGTACACGGGGGTGATGGAATGGGGCAGCCAGGTGTTGTGACCCTCCACGGGTAGGGGGCAATGCCCCAGGACTCGGTGATAGAAGGGGAGTGCCGTTGGATGCAAAGGGGTCACTTGTGTACTCACTCAGTCCATTAAGCAGACACCGACAACTGGTTAGACCAAAGTTCTGGATACCGCTGCCACTGAGGGGAGCTTAGTTTGGGTCCCGTCCCAAATGGTGCTGCCGGGTGATCCGTAACCTGCCTCCTGGCACAAAGTTTACTTCTTTGGTGGTCCCGGTAGTGTGAAACTTGCCGGGTCCCGCTCCCCACTACTACCCACTACTCCCCACTCCCCTCACTTTCACTTCTCAAACACGACTCTCTCCTGACACTCCCGACCTCCCCTCCCCAACCCCCAGGTGGGCGACTCTATTCACTTAAGCCGTCCACTGGTGTGTCTGGTGGGTGTGGTGCAGGGTGTATCTAGGATTTAATTAGCTGATGTAGGCAACACCATGTAGTTAGGGACCCTAAACCAAGGAGGTGGATAGAGCACGGGAGGGCAGATTGTGCAATACCCTGTGACGATCCGATAGTTCAGGGGCGTCACAGTAGCAATGAAAAACTAACTTGGTATCACTGTAATAATATCGACAAATAGTATAAAACTAAATCATTAGTTATTCTGCATGGTCAATTCCAAAAGAAAATAAAAACTACTGGAATTGTTAGTTTTTTATAAGATATTTTAATATATTTTTTGGTGTAAAAGTATTAGAAAAACAACAGCACGGTGGTTTATTTTTTCACTATTTCTCCCCACAAAGAGATACTAAACGATAGATAATAAGTTATATGTACCCCAAATGGTGCCACTGACAGATACAACTGCTCCACCAAAACACAAGCTCTCGTAAAGCTATGTCGACAAAAAAGTAAAAATGTTATGGCTATTGGAATATGATGATGCGTCCCAAGAACCGTTGGATTTCAGTTATTGAGGTGTACCGGATTCATTCCACGCTCAGTATACTGTGAGCGGTGGCTGTAAGCACAGTCCAGCACTGTGACTGACAGCGGCTGCCACAGTATACTGAGCAGTGACTGAATCCATGCTGCCATATCCCTATTACTGAAAGCCGGCAGCTCCCTGGAGGAATAAAGTGCATTTTCTCCCTGGTGCTGCACTTTCAGTATGACGGCTAGGCACCTGCCTAATGCTATTAGCCTGTAGATTAACCCTATATTGCATTATCCCTTTAAAGAGAACCTGTCAGGTCCAATATGCACCCAGAACCACAAGCACAATGCATATTTCTAATCCCTGCATAACTGTCCCTGTATCTAGTAGTATAGATAAAGAGATCTTTAGAAAAAGTATTTCTAAAGATCCTTTATGATATGCTAATGAGGGCAGGGACTAGTCACAAGGGTGTTACTTCCCCCAATTAGTCTGCCCTCGTAGTATGTTAGCACGCCCACAGGGGTGTGCTAACATGTTATTCACTGCCCAGCGACATCGGCAGTGATGCGTGTACCTGTGTCCATAGTCACCACCTTAGACGCCGGCTTTAGGCTCATTGCGCATGACCAGAAGCACTTAGGTTCATGCACACTAGATCTCTCTGAACCCAGGACGCGTACACGTCTTCATAGTGCGCATGACCGGAAGTGTCGGGACTTCTGATCCTGCACACTGACCCTAAACCCGGCGTCTGAAGCAGTGACAATGGGCACAGGTACTCACATCACCACCAATGACTCTGGGCAATAGGCATTGAAAGCATGGTAGCAAGATCCTGTGGTTGTGCTGACATGCTAAGAGGACGGACTAGTTGGAGGAACTAACACCCTTGTGACTAGTCCCTGGCCTCATTAGCATATCATAAAGGATATTTAGAAATACTTTTTCTAAAGATCTCTTTATGCTACTAGATACAAGGACAGTTTAGACAGGGATTAGAAATATACACCCAGAACCCAGAACTGCTGGTGCTTCTGGATGCATAGGGGACCTGACAGGTTCCCTTTATTTGTTAATATTAATTCTTTACTCCATTGTATAGTCAGTACATGTGAACTCCAGAAATTTGAGCTGGTGCTATTTCAGTCTCTGTATTAGCATAACTATAGATGACACCATACGCCGGTCATATGTGCTGCCTTTACCATGAATCACATCAATTAGTGCAGATTTGGTCTTGGCATAAATAATAGATCGACTTCTTTGTATCACTTTGTATACTCGTTTTAATTATTTACAGGAGACAGATAATTAAAACAGATGGATGTACCTGGTTTTACTCATGTATTCAGTTTAATTGTATGGCGGGGAGCATTGTCTATTGAAGAGTTAAAAGGGATATTTGATCGTGATAATAATGTGGCTCCCTGGACCCCAGGGGTCACAGGATAACATCACATACACACACACCCCCTCCCCTGGTCAGGAACACCCGTCAAACAAAAACCCTTGTTGCCTCCCTCCAGGGTCTGATGGCCACACCAGGTGGGGCGGAGCTAGGCGGTTGGCCCCACCCACCGAGGAGTTCACAGGCCTGGAGGCGGGAAAAGTAGTCAGTTAAGTTTTGGAGAAGTTGAGGAGAGGAGTGAAGTTCAGGAGTCAAGTGGAGGAGTTGTGAAGTTTGGAGTGAGACTGTGTGTGTCTGGGTCGGATCCCAGGCACCATCAGCAAGGTCTGCAGATGGTGGTGGCCATCTGCAGGCGTTAGTGGGAGTCTGCGGAACCGTAGGACAGGGGTCGGGCAGTGGCCCGCTGGTACCGATCCGAGGAGCGGACCGAAGCTAAGCACCAAGGCAGGGTACTCAGACCCCGACTAGGCTCGGAAGCCGCCGTAACGGTCAAATTCTCTGATTGCGGTCTGGACCTCAGGGGTTCAATCCCAACCAAGTCCCATCAGAAGGCAACAGCCCAACCCGTCCGGATAAGCGCCACCGCCAAGGGCCAGAGATCCAAGGGCCAGCGCCTGCGGGCAACACGGGCTCTCCCAACACGTACAAGCCGGGGAGCGGACCACCCGTGGGAATCCATAGCGGTCAAACACTTACATACAGATGCAGGGAAAGACAGCCGCCATCAACCCGTCCGGGGAGAGTGAAGACACCGCAGCCGACTGCGGGCCCCGTCCATCCAGCCGTTTGGTTTACCAGAGACTCTGTTATTGACTACCTGAGTGAGTACACCAGTGCCATCCGGCACAGCACTGCACCGTAACGCTGCCCCGCTTCTGCGCTGCCTCCCCGCATCGGCACCTGCACCTATCCCCTACTCACCAACTCCCCCAACCGAGGCCCTGGGACCAACAGCCACTATCCACAGAGGGGCCAACACCTCAGCTGCTCCCCGCTATCGCTCCCGGGAACCCCCGTCACCAGCAGCGGTGGTGCCCACCACCACCGCAACCCCGTGGGTGGCGTAACAACCGACATCCCACCACCAAACCTCCCCTTTCACTCGTGGGCGAGGAGGCGCTGCTCGAGCCCCCGAGGAACAGAAGCACCGGACCCGAGTGCCAGGCTAGCGGCGTTCCCGAAACCCCTCTCCACCCGGGACAACTTGGCGTCACGAACAGGATCCTACCCATCTACGGTAAGTATACCAGTAGAAGTGCGCCTTGCAGTTCCCACCGGCGGCGTCCGGCCGAAAATTTTGAAATTCCGCCATCTTGGGCGCGGGAAGTTCCCGCTCGAGTAGTCTTCCCCGAGCAAGGAGGGCGCGAAAAGTGAAGCCCCGCCCCCAAGAGAGGGAGGTGCGAGAGATAACCAAGGGGGGGGCGGGTGGAGGTCTGCCTGATGTAACCGAAGGGATAAAGGGCAGGGACGCCAGGACCCTGCACCCGTATGGTTCCTGGAAGCCAAGCAAGTGATATGTCCGCCGCGTCTGCACAGCCCGAGGGTTTGGAACCCACGCCAGGAACATCGGCGTGGCTGGAGGCCCAGGCGATGTTGCTGTGTCGCCACAGCCAGGTGGACCTACGCCTCCTGATGGCCCGGTGGACGGCCGAGGTGGAGGAGCTGGTTACAGCCGCATGGTTGTATGAGGTGGAGGCTATTCTTGAGGAGCGGGTAAGCGACCCACGCCCCTGTGTCCCGGAGGGACCGGCCACTGCGGCTGAGGGACCCGGTCTGCCCCCGGCCCCTATCCAGTCTCCCCTGCTGCCCGCGCCGGCTGACGGTCTCCCTCCGCCCGGCCCGCTGGTGCCTCCACCAACAGCGGAAGCCGCGGTCCCGGCTCAAGGAGATTTACCCGCGGAGAAGACCACCAGCAGACAAGGGGAAGCTACAGTCGCCGCGTGCACCTCAGGAACAGCACCCACTCGAGACGGGGAAGCAGAGGCGGCCCAGGGTCGGTGGCCGCCAGGGACGGCAGAGTGGCTGGAGAACAAGTTAGCACAGTTCTGCATCCAGGTACGGGTCGAATCAATGCAGCAGGCTATGAGCTAGAAACAGGGGATCCAGGAGATGGCAGCTGCAGTGCAGGCGAATGAAAGGGCCACCCCGGAGAACGCCTCCCTGCCGGATCTAGCCTCCCCCGACCCACCGGCCAGGCAGGATGCCGAACCCGTCTGCGGTGAGACCCGTGAATCCCATGCGGATGCTCAGCTGCACATCCGAGCCTCCACGCCACCGACCCACGATGAGAAGTAAAGGCAGCGGAACTCCCGTTGGGACCTACAGTGTGGTAGCCCATTGGCTATGAAGAGTTTGGCCCCCGTTGGGACCTTAAGTCACATGTCTCTTTAAATACCCATGCCCACATGAGAAACTACTCATGAACACGGCCGAGAACTGGCAGGCCACCCACGAACTTGTGGGTTTGTAAATAAATGTGGGCAGGAGTCCCGTTGACCACCCCTGGAGAGGCAGGTTGGAGGAGGGACCCGCAGCAGAGCAGGCTGGGGTCCAGTCACCCCCAGGACCGGTGACCATCCTCCGGGGTCAGGGGTTCCCCTGGACGTGGGGCCCCCTGAATGACAGTCGGGTGCGAGACAAGGGGTGCTGCCCGTTTCTTAGGGGCAGCATCAAGGTTCAGGTTGTTTGGGTGGGAAAACGGAAGAAATGGGACTCGTCCGTGTTATTAAAAATGTTTTTATTAATGTTTGCAACGTTAAAGTAACATGCCTCTGGCAAGCCAGGGTGTCACAGGCACTGCACCAACACACCCCACACTGCCGGTCAGGCACACCAAAGTCAGACAAAAACCCTTGTTGCCTTCCTCCAGGGGCTGATGTCCACACCAGGGGGTGGGCCAGGCGGTTGTTCCCGCCCACCGGGGAGTTCACAGTCCTGGAGGCGGGAAAAGGAGAGAGATAGGTTTGGGAAGTGAAAGTGGAAGGAGGGAAGTAGGAGTTGAGAGGCCTGAAGTTGGTCCGGGTGTGTGGCCCGGACGGAACAGCAAGGTTGGCAGACGGTGGTGACCATCTGCAGGAGTGGCCTATTGGAGCTAGCCGTAAGGACCGTGGATGGGCGGTGGCCCGGTGGTACCGGACCGGTACGCAAAGAGAAGCCAGCACCATCCGGCAGGGGCTTACGGACCCCGACAAAGCTAGGAGTCGCCGTGAATTTGTCAAATCCGTTAGCGAAGGGAACCTCCTGGGTTTCCCAGCAGCCAAGTCCCGACAGAAGGCAACAGTCCAACCGAGAGAGGGAAACACAGTCACCGCCAAGGCTAAAGTTCCCAGGGCCAGAGCCTGCGGGCAAAAGGGGCTCCTTCAGCACCCATCCAAGCTGGGGAGCGGGTTACCGGTGGGAACCCATTGGAACCGTACACACTACACAGGTGCAGGGAAAGGCAGTCCCCATCAACCTGCCGGGAGGAGAAACACCACAGCCGTCTGTGGGACCCATCCATCCAGCCATTTGTTTTACCGGAGACTCTGTGTACATCATTGGCTGAGTGAGTACCACCGTGCCGTGCGGCACAGCGCTGCCCCCGCGACCCTGCACCTGGCCAGGCCCCGTAACCCGCCTGCCATCCATCCCTACGCAATCACCGGGCCCCGGGACAACCAACCCCCTACCCACGGAGGGGAGAACTAACATCCAGGCTGCTCCCTGCCATCGCTCCTGGGATCCCCGTCCAAAGCAGCGGTGGTGTCACCAACCTCACCACAACCGTGGGTCGCGTCACGGACAATATCAAATCCCCACAATCAAACTCCCCTTTTCACTCAAGGGCGAGGAACGCCGCTCAAGTCCCCGGGATCCGGCCCACCGCTCGAGCCACCACCGAGCAGCAGCTGCAGCAGCAGTGACTGGACCCGAGCAGTGGGAGAGCGCCGCGTCCCCTCCTCCGCCCACGACAACTCGGCGTCACGAACAGGATCTTACCGCTCTGCCGTCTGGTAGAGGTGCGCCTTGTGACTGCCGGAGGTGTCCGGCCGAAAATTTGGAGAAGCCGCCATCTTGGGCGCGAAAAATTCCCGCTCGAGCGTCTCCTCGAGCAGTGGAGGCGCGAAGGCCTAAACCGCGCCCCTGTAGAGGAGGAGCCGGAAAGAGACTAAGGGGGACGGAAACAAGATGTCTGCGCCCAACGAAGCCGCTGGAGGAGCGGCGGACGCAGTCGTGGGAGCACCCGTGGATGGGAATGGGCCTGCCCAGGTCCCGGCCGCGCTGGCGGGGGGCGCCGCGGCCCCAGCTCTCGCTCAGGTGATGCCGTTCTCTTTGCCCTATGTGCCCGGAGCTGCCTGGCTACCGCAGTATGATGGGAAACCTGATGCCTTGCAGGTTTTCCGGAAGAAGCTTAGTCCGCTACTGGAACAGTACCCCCTGACTGAAAAGCAACGTGCAGCGGTAGTGCTGGCGCAGCTAACCGGCGCGGCTGAGCAAGAGGCGGAGACCTAGGCCGAGGGGGACCGGTCCTCTGTAGCCACCATCTTTGAGAAGCTACAGACTGCCCTTGAGACCCGTACTGAGGCAGACTTGCGGATGCAGTTCTATCAATTCCGGCAGCGGCCCGCAGATAGCATTCGGGACTATGCCTTGCGCCTGCAAACCGCACTCCGCACACTGAAGCGGGTGGACACCATCAACAGTGCGGACAGTAACAAAATGTTAAGTGAGCAGCTTGTGCAGGGGATGAGGTCCTCGGAGGACCGCAAACAACTTCGGCTGTGGGCCCTAGAACATCCTGATGTGGACTTTGCCGTGTTAAAGGAACGGGCCATCAAAGCTCTGCAACCCACCACTTCTGAAGCCTCTGAGCCAGCCCCATGGCCGGTTGAGACTGCTCCCGTCACGGTGGCCCCTACCCCAACAGCACCTCCAGTACCTGCAGCCCCAAGCGGAACGATGGAAGAACTCGCTGCTCAGGTTTGCCGCATGGATGGGGACCTCGCTAAGATCCTTGCCGCACTCCAGCCTCCGACCAGATCCCAGGCCCCGGTGAAGATGCAGCTCGCCGACAGCCCTGAGGACGTCCCCTGGATGCAGCGGAGAAGGGCCAATGACTCACGGTATGGACCCCCGATCTGTTACAGGTGCAGCAAACCCGGCCACTACTCCCGACGGTGTCCGTTAAGCGGGCAACCCCTGGGGCCACGGGCCAATCCTCAGGAGTAGAACCCCATGGCCCCCCAGACTGGCGGGACCGGTACATCGGGGCCCGGCCCATCATCCCCGTGGCCGTGGATGGCATACCGGTGATGGCTCTCCTGGACACTGGATCACAGGTAACCACTATACCATACACACTGTATCAACGGTATTGGGGAAAAGACGAACTGGCTCCCCCAGACGCCAGTATGACACTGATTGCTGCTGATGGACTCCCATTGACCCAGGTGGGGTACAAACAGGTGGCCATGACTGTGGGACGAGCTGAACTGCGACACCAGGGTATGATTGTGATAATGAATGAACTCAGTGATCATAACCCGAAGGTAGTGCTAGGGACTAACGTGATGGAGCACTGTATGAGTGACGTGCTGACCCTACTGCAGCAGCTGGCCGCCACGGCGGCGGGGAGCCGACAGAGAGCTGTGCAGCGTGAGATCCGAGCCCTGATGTACCGCCAACATGTGAACTCGACAGGAGGAGAGATTGGTGGGGTGAGAGTGATGGATGTTGCCCCTTTGATTGTACCTCCCAGGAGCGAGATGATGATTTGGTGTAGGGCAGCGGTAGGGCCCCAGGGGCGTGACTACCCTGCCATGATAGAACCCATGCCCTCTGAACACTGGCCCACAGTAATGGCCCTTCGACTGGTGGTAGACGTAAAGAAAGGGAGAGTGCCCGTGAGGGTGCTGAACTGTGGGGAAGAAGAAGTCAGGCTTCCCCGGTACACTACCCTTGCCAAGTTGCTCACTCTGGATCCCCACACCATCCACGAGGCAGTTCCCCCAACCTCACCACCTACTGCCAGCACTCACCCATCCCAAGGGGAGTGAGACGAGTGGTACCGACAGCTACACGTAGGCACTGACGATACCCCTACACATCACAAAGAAGGGGTATACCGGGTGGTACGGGAGTACGAGCGAGTTTTTAGCAAACATCCCCTAGACTTTGGGCAGATTAAAGGGGTCCAACACCATATCCCCACCGGTGAGCACCCCCCTATTAAAGAGAGGTACAGGCCTATTCCCCCTGCACACTACCAATGTGCCAAGGACATGTTGAGGAACATGAAGGAGGCAGGGGTTATTAGGGACAGCTGTAGTCCCTGGGCCGCCCCATTGGTACTGGTTAAGAAGAAGGATGGCACCATGCGGATGTGTGTGGATTACCGAAAAATTAACCAGATAACGCATAAGGACGCTTACCCTCTGCCCCGCATTGAGGAATCTCTGGCTGCGCTGAGAACCGCTAACTACTTTTCCACCCTTGACCTCACCAGTGGGTACTGGGAGGTGGCTGTGGCGCCAGAAGACCGAGAGAAGACTGCATTTGCCACCCCTATGGGACTCTGCGAGTTTAATAGCATGCCGTTCGGGCTGTGCAATGCCCCTTGATCCTTCCAACGGCTGATGGAATGCTGTCTGGGGCATCTAAATTTCGAGACCATCCTGCTGTACCTGGATGATGTGATTGTGTACTCCCAGACATATGAAGCCCACCTGGAGCACCTAGCCGAGGTGTTCGCGGCCCTTGCCAAATATGGGATGAAGTTGAAGCCCTCAAAGTGTCATCTGCTGAAACCCCGAGTGCAGTACCTAGGACATGTGGTCGGTGCAGAGGGTGTCGCCCCTGACCCTGAGAAAATCACCGCCATCCAGGACTGGCCGAGGCCGACCACGGTGAGGGAGGTGAGGCAGTTCCTGGGCCTGATGGGGTATTACCGTCGCTTCATCAAGGGGTACACGAAGATGGCTGCCCCCATGCAAGACCTCCTCGTGGGACAGACCAAAGGTGGTAGATCCCTAGGAGCCCCATTGCTGTGGGAAGAAAGGCATGAGGAATCCTTCCGTCAGCTGAGAGCGGCCCTGACCGGAGAAGAAATCCTAGCATTCCCTGATTACAGCCACCCCTTCATCCTCTACACCGATGCCAGCAATGTAGGCTTGGGGGCAGTCCTATCCCAGGTCCAAGACGGAAAAGAAAAAGTGATTGCTTATGCTAGCCGAAAGCTCCGACTGACTGAGAGGAACCCTGAGAACTACAGCTCTTTCAAGCTTGAGCTCCTGGCACTGGTGTGGGCTATCACCGAGCGGTTCCGCCATTACCTGGCAGCAGCTAAGTTTACCGCTTTCACGGATAATAACCCGCTGACCCACCTGGACACAGCCAAGCTGGGCGCGTTGGAACAGCGGTGGGTGGACAGGCTAGCCAACTACAATTTCACCATCAAGTACAGGGCTGGCCATGCCAACATTAATGCCGATGCACTCTCTCGGATGCCCCACCTGTCGGAAGAAGGGCCCGAGGACGACGACCTCGAAGAGATTGAGTTGCCCGCATTTCATCGTCCGCCAACTGAAAAGGTGCATGTCCATCAACAACAGGTAAACCTGGACCCGCTGCCCAGCCAGGAGTGGCAAGAAGCTCAGGACCAGGCACCCGCTGTCTGCCTGGTCAAGATCCTGGTGGAACAAGGCGCTGCTGGGATAGACCCTGCCGCCCCAGCCGAAGCCCAACGCCTGTGGCGAGAACGGACCCGGCTGTATCTACACCAAGGGAAGTTGTACCGTGAGCTGATTAACCCAAAGACCCATGAGAAGATCCGCCAGTTGGTGATCCCCCAAGCTAACGTGCCCACCGTCCTGCAAGCATACCATGATGGTGCTGGACACTTCGGATGGAAGAAACTAGAGATGCTGTTGAGGGAGCGGTTCTATTGGAGTGGAATGCGGGAATCTGTAGAGGCCTGGTGCCGAGAATGTGGCCCTTGCAGGCTGTGAAGGAAAGACGAGGCCAGCCAGAAGGTGCCCCTACACCCGATCGTTACACATCAACCGCTGGAGCTGGTTGCCCTAGACCATGTAAAGCTCACCCCCAGCCGAAATGGGTACACCTACACTCTAACTATTGTAGACCACTATTCAAGGTTCATGGTGGTTGTCCCAGTCAAAGACCTGACCGGCCGTACTGCCGCTATAGCGTTCCAGGCTTATTTCTGCCGACCACATGGATACCCTGAGAAGGTGCTTACTGACCAAGGCCCGGCCTTTGAAGCGGAGGTATTCCAAGAATTTTGCTAGTTGTACGGTTGCAAGAAGATCCGGACCACGCCTTACCACGCCCAAAGCAACGGCATGTGTGAAAAGATGAACCACCTGGTCCTGGGCCTCCTGAAGACGTTGCCGCTAGAAGAGCGGAACCTGTGGCCGGAGAAGCTACCTGACCTGGTCGATATGTACAACAATATCCCCTCCAGCTCAACGAAATGCACCCCAGCATACCTGATGAGGGCTCGCCCCGGACGGCTACCGGTGGATCTGGACATGGGGTTGGAAGCCCTGGAAGCACTCCCTTTGACAGCTGAATGGGACACTCGGCGGAGGGTGCAGTACCAACAAATTCAGGAATATGTTGAAAAGAACTTGAGTCGGAGTCGGGAACAGCAGGAGCAGCGCTTCAATCAGAAGGCGTCTGCTGGTCCTTTCCAGCCTGGGGATGTAGTGCTGAAGTGAAAAAGGAGAACCCACAAGCTGGATGATCAATGGGGGCAAACCCCATATGTCATACAGCCCACAGGATGGGAGAATGGGAAGGCCTACCAGATCAGTCGTGACCAGGGGGGCACTTTGGCCACGGTTTCCCGGGACCATCTAAAGAAGTGCCCACCAGCATTGAGGGTAACGGCTGAAGCTCCGGTTCCCAGACCGGAGGGGAAGGCAAAAGAGGTAATCCACACCATGATGGGTGATTTTCCAGGAGACCGGCTTACACAGAACGGCGCGGTGATTCTTCCAGTGATACTATTCCCACAACCAGTGGATCAGAAAGTGATGGAAGTGGTCAACCATGAGCCAGTGCCCAGGGATGAACCTGTACCCAGCTCCCCTATGCCTCCGCCTGCCCCACACGATAGCAGGGGAGAGGAACTGATTGTTCCCTCTGCCCCACTGCCTGTCACCACTGACACTGGACCCCGGAGGTCCACTCGTCCTAACCTAGGTAGACCCCCACTTAGGTACAGGGAAACTACTCTTTAGAGGGGGGAACTGTGTCTGTGTCTGTTGAAAGTACTGTTTAGAAGTTTTGAAAATGATAGGTGAATAATTTCCGAGATGTTACCTGATTGAAACCCTGATTTGAACCGGTCGTTGCCGGCAACTGGTCCCCGTTGGGACCCCTTACAAACCATTGCGTAGGAACTACTACGGACAAGCCCGAGAACTGGCAGGGCAACCACGAACTTGTGGTCTGTAAATAAAAATGTTGGCTTTACCGTTACCGCCTCCGAAGAGGCTGATTTGGAGGATGGGCCTGGAGGGAAGTGATGGCCCAGGCCCGCCACTACCGCAACCGGTGGCGATCCTCCAGGGGTTTCAGGGGTTCCCCATGGATGTGGGTCCCCTGAAAAGGACAGAACCCGCTCGGGTAACTTGTGCTGGACTGAGGTCAAGGGGTGCTGCCCATTTGCTTAGGGGCAGCATCAGGGCCAGGTTGCTTGGGTGGGAGAGAGTGGAAGCCGTTACCTTTAGCAACGTTTAAGAAATGTGCCTCCCGATGTGGGAAGAAGTTAGTATACTTGTAATACCTGTTTACCGATTTAAATCTTTTCCAGTTTGTGAAAATAAAACCGGTGATGGATGGGCAGCCCGCGGACGGTCTGCATTTTACTAAGGGGGAATGTGGCGCCCTGGGCAAGCCAGGGCGTCACAGGTACTGCACCAACACACCCCACACTCCCGGTCAGGCACACCAAAGTCAGACAAAAACCCTTGTTGCCTTCCTCCAGGGGCTGATGTCCACACCAGGGGGTGGGCCAGGCGGTTCCTGCCCACCGATGAGTTCACAGTCCTGGAGGAAAAGGAGAGAGATAGGTTTGGGAAGTGAAAGTGGAAGGAGGGAAGTAGGAGTTGAGAGGCCTGAAGTTGGTCCGGGTGTGTGGCCCGGACGGAACAGCAAGGTTGGCAGACGGTGGTGACCGTCTGCAGGAGTGGCCTATTGGAGCTAGCCGTAAGGACTGTGGACGGGCGGTGGCCCGGTGGTACCGGACCGGTACGCAAAGAGAAGCCAGCACCATCCGGCAGGGGCTTACGGACCCCGACAAAGCTAGGAGTCGCCGTGAATTTGTCAAATCCGTTAGCAAAGGGAACCTCCTGGGTTTCCCAGCAGCCAAGTCCCGACAGAAGGCAACAGTCCAACCGAGAGAGGGAAACACAGTCACTGCCAAGGCTAAAGTTCCCAGGGCCAGAGCCTGCGGGCAAAAGGGGCTCCTTCAGCACCCATCCAAGCTGGGGAGCGGGTTACCGGTGGGAACCCATTGGAATCGTACACACTACACAGGTGCAGGGAAAGGTAGTCACCATCAACCTGCCGGGAGGAGAAACACCGCAGCCGTCTGTGGGACCCATCCATCCAGCCATTTGTTTTACCGGAGACTCTGTGTACATCATTGGCTGAGTGAGTACCACCGTGCCGTGCGGCACAGCGCTGCCCCCGCGACCCTGCACCTGGCCAACCTCCTACCCACGGAGGGGAGAACGAACATCCAGGCTGCTCCCTGCCATCGCTCCCGGGATCCCCGTCCAGAGCAGCGGTGGTGTCACCAACCTCACCACAACCGTGGGTGGCGTCACGGACAATATCAAATCCCCACAATCAAACTCCCCTTTTCACTCACAGGCGAGGAACGCCGCTCGAGTCCCCGGGATCCGGCCCACCGCTCGAGCCACCACCGAGCAGCAGCCGCAGCAGCAGCGGCCGGACCCGAGCAGTGGGAGAGCGCCGCGTCCCCTCCTCCGCCCGCGACACCTCCTGTAAGGGAAGATTTGAAAATGCATACTGTTCTTTGTTTTTATATCTGTTCAGAAAAATAAAACCGGTGGTGGACGGGCAGCCTGCAGATGGTCTGCGTTTTACCAAGGGGGAGTGTGATGCCCTGGACCCCAGGGGTCACAGAATAACATCACATACACACACACCCCCTCCCCTGGTCAGGAACACCCGTCAAACAATAACCCTTGTTGCCTCCCTCCAGGGTCTGATGTCCACACCAGGTGGGGCGGAGCCAGGCAGTTGGCCCCACCCACCGAGGAGTTCACAGGCCTGGAGGCGGGAAAAGTAGTCAGTTAAGTTTTGGAGGAGTTGGGGAGAGGAGTGAAGTTCAGGAGTCAAGTGGAGGAGTTGTGGAGTTTGGAGTGACACTGTGTGTGTCTGGGTCGGAGCCCAGGCACCATCAGCAAGGTCGGCAGACAGTGGTGGCCGTCTGCAGGCGTTAATGGGAGTCTGCGGAACCATAGGACCGGGGTCGGGCGGTGGCCCGCCGGTACCGAACCGGGGAGCGGACCGAAGCTATCTGCAAGGAGTTTGTATGTTCTCCCCGTGTTTGCGTAGGTTTCCTCCGGGTACTCTGGTTTCCTCCCACACTCCAAAGACATAAAGATAGGGAATTTAGATTGTGAGCCCCAATGGGGACAGTGTTCCCAATGTATGTAAAGCGCTATGGAATTAATAGCGCTATATAAATGAATAAATTATTATTAAATGAATAAATTATTATTAGCTAAGCACCAAGGCAGGGTACTCAGACCCCGACTAGGCTCAGAAGCCGCCGTATCGGTCAAATTCTCTGATTGCGGTCTGGACCTCAGGGGTTCATTCCCAACCAAGTCCCGTCAGAAGGCAACAGCCCAACCCGTCCGGATAAGCGCCACCGCCAAGGGCCAGAGATCCAAGGGCCAGCGCCTGCGGGCAACACGGGCTCTCCCGACACGTACAAGCCGGGGAGCGGACCACCCGTGGGAATCCATTGGGGTCAAACACTTACATACAGGTGCAGGGAAAGACAGCTGCCATCAACCCGTCCGGGGAGAGTGAAGACACCGCAGCCGACTGCGGACCCCGTCCATCCAGCCGTTTGGTTTACCAGAGACTCTGTTATTGACTACCTGAGTGAGTACACCAGTGCCATCCGGCACAGCGCTGCACCGTAACGCTGCCCCGCTTCCGCGCTGCCTCCCCGCATTGGCACCTGCACCTATCCCCTACTCACCAACTCCCCCATCCGAGGCCCCGGGACCAACAGCCCCTACCCACAGAGGGGCCAACACCTCAGCTGCTCCCCGCCATCGCTCCCGGGAACCCCCGTCACCAGCAGCAGTGGTGCCCACCATCACCACAACCCCGTGGGTGGCGTCACAACCGACATCCCACCACCAAACCTCCGCTTTTCACTCATGGGCGAGGAGGCCCTGCTCGAGCCCCCGGGTCCGGCCCCGTGCTCGAGCCACCGAGGAGCAGAAGCACCGGACCCGAGCGCCAGCGAACCCCAGGCGAGTGGCGTTCCCGAAACCCCTCTCCGCCCGCGACAATAATACTGTCTAATAGTAGAGTTGTATATTAATAGTACCAGATGTATATAAGCTGTACATTAAGCATGGGTGCACATGATCAGGACGCAGCGTGTTGTCTCCTGCGGAGCACAAGTCTTCACCACAGCAGACCGCAGTGGTCTGTGCCCACGATCAGGGTTTGGGCCGGTGTGGACTTTGTTTATGTTCTCCCTGCGGAGCACAGGTGCGTTACTGCAGCATAAATTGACATGCTGTGACTCGGGAAGCCACGCCGGATGTCAGTTTATGCTGTGTAGAAAACAAGCAAGGGGATTTTTTTTAAATCCCATCCACTGTGTTTCTACTGTACAATGCAGTGGAAACACTCTGCGTCTAAACACTGCTATTACTGATCTTCAGCACATAACCTAAACCTATTATGAGAAGAATACAGGAAGCCAAAATATAGGCCTTTAAAGGTAACCTGTCATGTAAAAAAAATGCTACAAACCTGCAGATATTGGGCTAATCCGCAAGTTAATAGCATTCTGAAGCCGTGCAGCTGCTGCATTGAGAGCCTCACTGCCGGGGAAAACTTTCTATATCCTTCTGCCAGCTTCAAGCTTTCAGTCATAGAGGTGTGTCCAACGTGTTTTCAGTCATTGCTCAGTATATAGTGAGCAGTGGCTCTAATAACGACCCTGGCACTTACTGACAGCCGGCTCTGTACTGATGCACTGAGGAGCGGACTGTCAGTGTCAAAGTGTGGTTACAGCTGCAGCTCTCTATGTACTGAGAACCTAAACTGCTATGGCCGCATCTCTATGACTGAAAGGCCGAGGCTGTCCAGAGGGATAAAGTTAATTTCCTCCCGGCAGTGGAGCTCTCAGTGGTGCAGCTGCACAGCTTCAGAATGCTGTTAACATGCAGATTAACCACATCTCTGCAGGTTAATAGCTTTTTTTAACTTGACAGGCTCCCTTTAAGGGGTATTCTCAAGTTTGGAATTATCCTCAATCCATTGGATAGGGAATAATTTCCTGATCACTGAGGGTCTGACTGCTAAGACCCCCACCTATAACAAGAACGAGGCCTCTGAAGAGCTTCTAGTTAATGGTACAGAGGTCGATCATGTACACTGGCAATCCATTGATTTGGGAATGCCAAATATCAGTCGAGAGCAGCCTAAATCCAAAGATAGTGGATATACCAAACTTAAAAATATGCATCTAAAAGTGAATCTGCCATCAAATTATAGCCTTCAATATCTGAGAGCAGCATAACGTAAATATCGACAGCCTGATTCCAGCGATCACCTACTGGGCTGCTTACTGATGTTTTGATAAGATCACTGTTTTATCAGGAGGAGATTATCATTAAAGGACTAGAAAACCTGATGTTATGTAGTCTTCCATATTCATGAACTCTGTATAATCCCTCCGCCCACCCCACTGATTGGCAGCCTTCTGCGTATGCACAGTGTACACAGAAGGCTGTCAATCACTGGTGTAGGCGGGGTTATACAGAGCTCCGTATTCACAGAACTGCTAGATCTGCAGCAGAGAAAACAAAGATTTTATCAAACATGCAGCTAGCAGCTGAGTAAGTGACACATCGCTGGAATCAGGGTCTGTGCCCCTACATTATGCTGCTCTCAGATGAGATACCAAAAACTGGTGACAGATTCCCTTTAAGGTCAAAAGTTCTTTACTTTGTTCATACATCCCATACTAAACACTGCATGATCTGACATGAAATGGCTGACTTAAGGGTACTTTACATGCTGCGACATCGCTAGCGATAGCACCCGCACCCGTCGCTCGTGCAACATTTGGTGATCGCTGCCGTAGCGAACATTATCGCTACGGCAGCGTTACACGCACATACCTTGGCAGCGACGTCGCTATGACCGCCGAACAATCCCTCCCTCAAGGGGGAGATGCGTTCGGCGTCATAGCGACGTCACTGCGGCGTCACTAAGCGGCCGACCAATAGCAGAGGAGGGGCGGAGATGAGCGGGACGTAACCTCCTGCCCACCTCCTTCCTTCCGCATTGCTGGTGGACGCAGGTAAGGAGATGTTGTCGTTCCTGTGGTGTCACACATAGCGATGTGTGGTGTCACTGGAACGACGAACAACATCGTACCTGCAACAGCAACGATATTAAGGAAATGAACGACGTGTCAATGAGCAACGATTTTTCATGTTTTTGTGCTCGTTGATCGTCGCTCATTTGTGTCACACGCTGCGATGTCACTACCGGCGCCGGATGTGCGTCACTAACAACGTCACCCCGACGATATATCGGTAGCAATGTCGCAGCGTGTAAAGCACCCTTTAGACTTAGGGGTACTTTGCACGCTGCGATATTGCTAGCCGATGGTAGCAATGCCGAGTGCGATAGTCCACGCCCCCGTCGCACATGCGATATCTTGTGATAGCTGCCATAGCGAACATTATCGCTACGGCAGCTTCACATGCACTTACCTGCCCTGCGACGTCGCTCTGGCCGGCGACCCGCCTCCTTCCTAAGGGGGCGGGTCGTGTGGCGTCACAGCGACGTCACACGGAAGGCAGCCAATAGAAGCGGAGGGGCGGAGATGAGCGGGACGTAAACATCCCGCACACCTCCTTCCTTCCGCATAGCCGGTGGAGGCAGGTAAAGAGATGTTCCTCACTCCTGCGGCTTCATACACAGCGATGTGTGCTGCCGCAGGAACGAGGATCAACATCGTACCGTCGCTGCAGTGAAATTATGGAAATGACCGACACTACACAGATCACCGATTTACGACGCTTTTGCGATCGTTTATCGGTGCTTCCAGGCTTTACAGGTTGCGACGTCGTTACTGGCACCAGATGTGCGTCACTTATGATTTGACCCCGACGATATCGCAGTAGCGATGTCTCAACGTGCAAAGTACCCCTTAGGCCCCTTCGACTTGGCTGTACTGAAAATTAATATAGTGGTTCCTCTTATTGGTCAGATTCTCATTGGTCTCAGAGCTAAATACTTCTCTGGGTCTAATTTATTTAGATGATTTGGGATTTTTTGGTTTAGAGAATCTCATCTGGAGTCTAATTTTTTTAGGATTCTCATTTGATATCTGATTTTTCCTCGGGGTTCAACTTACTGTAGGGGTCTGAATTCATTAAAGATGCAATATCTGAATTTCTGTTGAGGTTTGATTTGTGGACTAAGATAATTTAGTGGACTGTTCTAGGGCCTGAATAAGTGGAAGGGTCTGGCGCAATTGGGAATTCGAAAGAGAAGAGCCAAAGAATATTTTTGGACTGTACATTCTGCTAACTTTGCTAACTTTGGAGAAGGTGTCATAGTGGTGTGGACTAGATTGAGAATAAAAGAGTAAAATTAGAAAATCTCATCTAATGTATGAGTTGCTGGATATAACTGTTGTGATTTCTGTCTGTGACTCCATCTAAGGCTGGAGTCAAACATGCGAGAGATTTGCACGAGTTTCGTATCGCATCACCCGGCACGGGCTCTCCTTCTCCTGACAGGAGTAGGTCGGCTGTATGTACAGTATTTCTATGCAGCTGAGACACTCCTGTCCAGAGGGCGGCAGGCCGTGTTGGGTGATGCGATGCGAGACTCGTGTGAGTCTCTCGCAAGTGTGACTCCTGCTTAATTAGAATTTTATTTTCTCAAATAGTGTGAGAATAAACTGCAGATGCCTGTGACGTACTGGTATCTGACCAGTATACATTTGGTCACTGGATAGCAGTATTACTGGTTGTCTAAGGAGGACTGTTTCTCCTTTTGGAGAGTGCCTAGCCAGTGGAAGTAGACTTACAGGCCATGCAATGCTCCTATGGGAAATTATATATACAGTACATTGCATAGTCAATAAAAGTCTACTTATACCAGCTTGACACTCCATAAGGAGAAATGTTCTGCCATAGACCCCAGTCAGAGGCCTCTCAACTAGCTAAATCAGATCTCATGCCTTGCACTGAGGAGGTGCAAACACCCTGAAACATGTTTTTGCAAATGGAGTATTTGGTTTGGCATGTGGCAAGGCTTGTTAAAGTTAATATGTCAGTGGGATTGACCCTCCTAAGATGTCTATATGGGCATGCTGGTCATATAAAGATGAATAAAATGATATCTTGATATCTGTGATATAATGTCTTGTGCCAGACAATTACTGAGAATCTGCCTGCAGAGCCTATTTTAAATGAAAGGGGGCATTACTTGTGTGACATGTAATGACTGACAGTCTGCTCTCTTGATCTTCAATGCAGGGGGAATTACATGTCTCACACTGGTTACTCCCCTTTCATTTAAAATAATATCTGGAGGCCGATTCTTATGTAGATCTATCTCCGGCCCATAGATCTTAGCAGCTCATTTACATATTAAGGAAAACATGGAATTCTCTGGAACAAGACATCGGATTGCTGATATCAAAATATCATTTTTTTCAGCTTTCTACAACCTGCATTACTTAGAGAGTTGATCCTACTAACAGATTACCTTCAATAGGGTTGACATTGAGTTAAAGGATTGCTATATCCAATAGGTGGCGCTACAGTTCAATATCGCTTGTACTCTGAAGAGGCTTTTTGCAGTGTTATTGATCACATTTATTTTCTACACTGGTAACACTCTTGTCCATAGACTAAAACATGAGTTTCATGCCTGTCCCGCATTTTGTGATAAAATACTGTGCAATAATGCCAAACATCTTTACATAAATAGGAAAGGGTTCTTTACAGTTAGAGCAGTCAGACTGTGGAATGCTGACCACAAGCGGTAGTAATGGCAGACACTATAACAGCTTTTATATCAGGGCTGGATGATTTCCTCAGGACACACAACATTGTTGGTTATAAATGATTTAGTGACAAAATGTATAATTGGTGGAGGAAGGTTGAACTAGATAGACCTAGGGCTTTTTTCAACCTAAGTAACTATGTATAGCTGATCGAAGGGGGTCAAAAATCAGCCCCCATCAATCATCAATCTAATATTAAAGAAAAGCCCGGACGCCTGCCCTGAAAGGGCTCAAGGGAGGGCAACATGACTGAGGAGGGATGCTAGGCCTGAGGGTTAGCAAGGGGTTAAGGTACAGGGTATTTTGTGCGGGAAAAGTGGGAGGTGGAGTTATAGGGCTGTGGGGCCATGTAATTGGTCAGGGGGTTGCTAGTGTAGGGGAGTATATACAGGGCTAGATTAGGAGGTGGGAGGTCATTCACTACCTGGAAGACGTCTTGAATTGTCCCGCCCACCCGCCCTATTTTTGGATTCCTGGCGATCGTCATGGAGAGACGAGGAGGATCGACCTTGTCGCAGCAGTCGGCGGAAAGGAGGGGGGTATTTGAAGTCGGTGGATTGCACAAAGAGCGGGGGGGAACCCAGTGCAGGAGCGGGTTACCCCTGGTGTGCAATGGTATGGTTGGTGGGTCCCTGCTGTGCTCGGTCACAGCAGGGCATGTTAATGTGCTGGGTGTCCTCGAGCCGGTGTGGTGCGGCTGAGGGCACATGGTGGAGCAACACTCGGCTGGGTGTCCTCAAGTCGGTGTGGTGCGGCTGAGGGCACATGGTGGAGCTGGTGTTGCAATCATGGACAAAGGGACTCTTCACTTACCCCCCCCTCCTTTTCTGGTGGTTATGCTTATGGAGTTATTTACTATATTTATGAATAAAATGTTATTGATTATTTTGGTGTTAATAAACGAGGCTGCTGTGGCCTTTACATCCAATGTCACGCAGTCTGTGTCTTATTTTAGTGGAAAAGTGGTGAAAGGTGGATAATTGGTTTGGGTCAGAACGGCAAGTTAGGGCTGTCAGTCAGACGTTCCTAAGTCAGGGCATTTCCTAAGTATAAGCCATCAATTTTTAAAGAATGGATAATCCCTTTAAATGACCTCATTATTATTTATACTATTTTTTCCCAACACAAATATGTATCTGCTTTATATCATTCTCCCTACTTATCGGACTACGTTTTCAACGTGACACATTTCTTTTAATAACTGCTGTAATCATAATTAGGCAATAACTGTGATTAATGGACAGAAATACTTGGGTGTAACTGTAGTATGTGGAAATAGTTGAGTATATTGTGTACTAAGGAGTTTACAATGAATTGTTCTATTGAATGCAGCCTTCAAGTTTCTTAAACAGGAATTTCTATTCCATTTTACGACTGCTATCTGTACTCCTACACCCCTTACACCCCAGTCAGAGGTCTCTCCTACAACCAAATCAGGTCTCCTGCTTTGCACTGAAGATGGGCAACAATCCTGAAACACGTGTCTGCAAATTGAGGGTCTGGTTTGGCTTTTATCCTCTCTCCATTGCCAAGGCTCATTAAAGGGTCAATATTACATTTTATAATTGCTACTTCCAATATGTGGTTCAAGACCTCTTCTGAAAAGGCAATTTGTATATATAAATCTATGTGAATGTTCAGGACTCTTTTTTTTTTTTTGCCACTGCAATTAAAGGTTGTGGAATCAATTGATGACTGCCATGCTGCCTTTTACCTGCAGTGACTAGTTTTTTTATTTGATTTTTTTTATATGAAAATTAGTTATTATGAAAGGACAAACCCTATAATCAGTGAATGAAACTGCCTACACATTTACGGTACATTTCGTATTTTCTTATAAAATTAGCCACAAGTTTCTTTATTACAATGGCAGACACCTCCTTGTACAAATTACTCATCTTTGCTGCTATGGCCAGCCATCCAGCAACATTAGGGAATGGAGTTGGGCAGTTTTGGGGGTGCGTATAACACCCTATCTGTGGTCTAGGAGGAGCGATACCTGTGTACTGGTAAAGCTACTCATGGAATGGCTGTGTTTATTGTCTTTCTTTGTATCGTCCCTGTCCTCTTCTCTTGCAAATTAGCTAAATCAGATGGGAAATCATCTCTTCCATTATCATAAAGTGGCCCAATATAAAGTGTCCTCCATGGATTGCAGCAAGGTCCCATGTCATCAGTTTATCAGATGCAACTCTGGAGTATAACCAGTTAAGGCTGCTTTACACGCTGCAATTAGTCATGCGATCGAATGTGCGATCGAACCCGCCCCCATCGTTTGTGCGGCACGGGGCAATTTCTTACCCGTGTTGCACAAAGTCGTAATCCCCCGTCACACGCACTTAAATTCCAAACGACCTCGCTGTGTGCGGCGAACATCCACTTCCTGAAGGGGGAGGGACGTTCGGCGTCACAGCGATGTCACACAGCGGCCGCCCAATAGAAGCGGAGGGGCGGAGATGAGCGGGACGTAAACATCCCGCCCACCTCCTTCCTTCCGCATTGCCGGCGGGACGCAGGTAAGCTGTGTTCATCGTTGCCGGGGTGTCACACGGAGCGATGTGTGCTGCCTCGGGAACAATGAACAACCGGACGTTCGTTTTTTTTGAAAATGAGCAACGTGTCAACGTTGAACGAGAAGGTGAGAACTTCTGCTCGTTCACCGTCGCACGTAGCTGTCAGACGCTACGATATCACTAATGATGCCGGATGTGCGTCACTTACGACGTGACCCCGCCAACATCTCGTTAGATATATCATAGCATGTAAAGCCCGCTTTAGTTGTCTAGACGAGAACCACAATTTAGTAATGTGGTACTTAACAGTGGGAATAAAATGAGACCAAAAACTGGCTACTTTTGATCTGGTGATGTCATGCAGTCTTCTACTCTAATCTCATCAGGTGTCTTGGCGTCTTCAGGGTCTGTTCACACTGCAGAGTCTGACACGACACCTGGTGCTGTTGAGTTTCTCTGTCAGAGACGGGCGTTGGTCGGTTTTGTGCTCACTTGTGATCGGTTTAGCCGGAATTAAATTCTTGCTGGCTTGTGAATTGCTGCTGGGGTCACAGGTTGCTGAAGACCTATCACAGCTGCCTCCTCCGCCCTTTAAAAGATGGTGAAAATTGGTCCCTCATGCCGATTATAGCTCTAGCTTTGCTCCAGTGATACCAGTCTTTGTGCATGGTGATCCAGTTCTTGATGAACTGCTGTATGCCAATTGGTATGTGGTGGAAATATATTTTTTGTTTGTTTATTTCTTCCCTCTACTTTATTTCTTCCTGAGCATGTATTGTCTTTATCCCTGTGTGTGCTTGCAGTGAGTTTATATCTTCGTTTTCCTCGTCTGTCTGTATTTGTGGGATTCATTACTCCTGTCCCAGCCCTCCCTGGAGTGGGAGACAGGGGGGTAAGTCCAGGGCTGCTTAGGAGTTAGGGCCACGCTAGTGGTCCAGACCTTGCCACAATCTAGCATATCTCTGGAATAAGGGACAGTTTAGGGTCCTTAGTCTGAGGGCCAGTCTAGACGCCCCTACTTCTAGTTACCATATCATACCTGTGCTAGGTGACAGCTCCTCTTTAACTGGGTTCTTCCTCCCTTTATTAGGTGTAAGCATCCTGCAACACTTTAGTTGTAAAACTACAACTCCTAGCATGTCCCCTGTTTCAACACACCTGGAGCACCATAGGTTGCTGACCACTGCCTTATACCACAGTTGGATAGGATTGCTAGAAAGGTGACGAATTTGGGACGGGAGGAATCCCAACCAGTCATCATGTTATAATACTATTCATAATATTTTGGGACGTTATGAATATTCCTTTAAAGCAGTTTTCCTCTTATAAAATGATGATATATTGCTAAAATATGTTATAACTTTATGATTGATGTAAGCTCCGTGCTCTGGCAAAGTGTCCAGAAGTGCCATTGTCCAGTGGAAGACTCATCCTGGATGCATCACCAAATCTGCTCTCTGGATCCATTGGCTCTCTGGCTGTCAGACTGGTTTAGCAAAATGCTGTCACTTTTTGAGAAGAGAAATCTTAACGAGCTTAAGCTTATTTTCTTGTATAACTAGATGATTACAAAGGAACATATTTCTCCAGTGATTGGCTATTAATTATGGAGTTGCTCACAATAACGATTCATCTCAATAATTCCAGTATAACCCAGCTACAAAGTGACTTGGCAATAAACGTAAAGAAGTTTTTCCACTACCTTCACTCATCACCTATTCAAAGGATGGATGATAATTATATGATTGCTGAGGTTCTTAATGCTGAGACTTTGCCATTCATGCAAATTGGGGTCTCAAAGTCTCCTCTGTGAATAGAGTAGAAGTGCAACTATATGATAACTCCAGTTTCAGACTGCCAAAGGGCAGACTCTTGTGATGACATATTGCTAGTAAATACGTACAAGATATGATCAATGGGGATCGACCAAAGTTTTAATGCACAGTGTCACGGATGTGTCATGGCCTGTCATGGAGGTGTTATGGCCGGCTGACAATCCAGTGGCAGTGAGTGTTAGAAAATCCCAGAGATTAGCAGCATGCATTATCTGATAGTTCCCGTTTTCTGCAGCAGCAGACTCTATGACCGGGGAAACTGTCAGTTTTTCCTCTCAGTTGCCAGCCTCTTGCTTCCTTTATAAACCTCACCCTGGGGTGGTTTGGGTGTGGTTTATAGTTATTCCTGGCTGTGGTCTGCAGCAGTCTTCTCCTCTTGTTGTTCAGAACACTTCTGTGCTTGCTGCTCCAAAGATAAGTGTTTGACTTTTGCTATCTACCTGGGCTCAGATGATAGCATTTGTGTTTCCCCTGTATTGTTTCATTTTGTCTCCCTTAGAATTAGTGGTGTTCACAAGTGCTCATACCCGCCATCCTTACTTAGTGCCCAGATCAGGTTTTGCCTAAGGTGAGGTATTCCTGCACGGCGACAGGTACAGAACCTGTATAGGGTTGGTGAGCTGCAGATTGTTGTCAACGGTCACCAATTCACCCTTTCCCTAGCGATAGGGCATTTCTTTCCCCTTCCCTCTGTATTGTACTATACAGCTGTTATAGCTCCTATCCCCGGCCGTGGCATATGGTGATGCAAAAGTGTTCCAATTCGTGCAACTGTGCAGAAGACTGCAGCATGACCCATTAACTTAATAGGCTTGGCTGCAGAATCTCAGGGATGTTACTGTGCAGGAAACAACAGCTAAACCAATGCCACGTCCCTTCATTTTCAGAATCATTGGGTTTGTCAGAGCTCCTAGACTTACTGACAGATCCCCAGAAGAGCTATATACTACCATATGTGAAAGATCTGATATTTTATGAAAGGTAGTGCTTGACCACCACCAGTACCCATTGAGGTACCTTTTCTGTGGGTTAGGCGTAGAATAGGGGTAACTACTGGGGCAGGACTTTAGTATGGCAGCCAATGGAGAGTCATGCTGCTGCTTGTAGATGGGTCAATAAATGCTCATTCCCGACTACCAGGTAGACTGTGAAGGGCCTAATATTTTGTGAAGGGTAGTGGTTGACCACCACTAGTACCGATTGAGCTGCCTTTCCTGTGGGTTAGGCATAGAATAGAGGTAACTAAAGTGTATTTGGGGCCGGACTTTACTCTGGCACCTAATGGAGAGTCATACTGCTGATGGGTCAATAAATGTTCACTCCCGATTACCAGGTACACTATGTAGGCTACTATGTGAAGGCTCTAATATTTTGTGAAGGGTATTGGTTGACCACCACTAGTACCGATTGAACTGAGCTGCCTTTCCTGTGGGTTAGGCATAGAATAGAGGTAACTACAGTGTATTTGGGGCAGGACTTTACTCTGGCACCTGATGGAAAGTCATACTGCTGCTTGTAGATGGATCAATAAATGCTAATTCCTGACTACCAGGTAGACTATGTAGGCTACTATGTGAAGGGTCTAATATTTTGTGAAGGGTAGTGTTTGACCACTACTAGTACCGATTGAGCTGCCTTTCCTGTGGTTTAGGCGTAGAATAGCGGTAACTACAGTGTATTTGGGGCAGGACTTTACTCTGGCACCTGATGGAGAGTCATACTGCTGCTTGTAGATGGGTCAATAAATGCTCATTCCCGACTACCAGGTAGACTATGTAGGCTACTAGTCATGAGACGAACAAGCAGGATTAAAAATTATTGTCCTGTTTGCACCCCATGATCTCAACCAATCTGATAAGGAAGATGACAGCATATTTATTTCTAAGGTACATTCAGAGAACAAGAACATTCTACTAAAACTTCACTCTTTTGCACTGCCTTACATAGCAATACAAGACAAAGCCCCATCGTCATGAGTGGCAGCGTCCCTGGGAAATTAAAATACCAAACTTCATTTCCTATCCATATACAACCACTTTATAAAGAGGGTTTGATCTTACTAAAATGGGACATGAACTTGCTGATATGTAGCGTCCCACTCGACAATAGACACAAAGGGAAGAAATGCAGCGAGAGTGCGCGAGAGATTGAGAGAATTGGGTCTATTCATCACAGGTTCTAATTTATCTCTTACAGGATAAATACGACTTATTATTATCTTATTCTTTGCAGCTTGTACAACAAAGCCTTTAAAATAGCTTCCCTCTTCATACAAGATAAAAAATAACCTTTGATGAACAATGGGAAAGGGAAGAAAGTGAGAGAATAAGCCATGGAGGGAGATAAACACTGGCAGATGAGGTCGACTTGGGGATTTAAAGAAGGGTAAATGAGATCGAGGGGGTGGCGGAGGCTCGGAGAGCACAGAGACGATTCCCATGCACTTTTAGCCATAGTATTATGATGAGAGGTAGACTGTAGTTTTCCATTTATGAGGTCACTTTGGGACCAAATTGCAAATTAACAACCTGCCAGCAAACATGATAAATATTCGAATATTCGATATTTTATGTTCTGAGCACTTTTAATGTAGACTTTATGCACAGTGATGAGATTCTCTGCAGCTCACACATACAAAATATCCCACCATGGCCAATTTCAGACGAGCGCCTGTATAATGGATGCAAGTCGTAGACCAAACGAGTGTCGGAAAAACCTGAACTGACAGCCTCGTAGATCCTAGATCCATGATCGGGTTGAGATTTGCATCCATAATGCAGACAGCCAAATGGTACTGTAATATGCTGAAGGGCAGTGACCACAGAGTAGCTAGACGAGCTGTTGTATTTTCTGGAGATGAACAATAAAGTCACGGGACAGGGTGTGTATTTGGTGTTGGATTTTGTCTAGTTTTCTGAGATGTAGTTTGCCCTGAAGTCCCTGGACCACTTCTCAGAAGAGACTACAGCTACACTACAAGCATATGCCCAACAGCCACCTCTAAGGTGGTGGGAATACACTATCCCTCATAATATGATGACAAACACCTCTCCTTCTAAGCCGTAGTGAACGCACAGTATCCAGGGTATGTCACCCAGTTGTCATGGTTTTAAAGGGAATCTGTCAGTGAGTTTATACTATGTAATCTAAGAGCAGCATGAGGTAGGGGCTGAGAGCCTGATTCCAGCAATGTTTCACTTACTGGATTGTGTTCTTTGCTTTAATAAAATCAGTATTTTATCAGCAGAAGATTATCAATACAGGACAAGCTGCCTGCATTCCTCCTAGTCCAACCATGCTGTCACTACTGGTTAGCAGCTTTCTGCCTATGCACAGTGTACATATAAAGCTAATTAGTGGTGAGATATACACAGCTCAGCATTATAATCAGCAGTGTATCATAACTGCCGCACCCAATAAATTAAATGATACCATAAAATCAGGGTGTCTGCTCCTACATCATGCTTCTGTCAGATTAGAAAACAAGAATCTGCTGACTCATTCCCTTTAACCCCTGTACGACCTGGGACGTACCTATACGTCCTAGGTTGTATCTATCCCTGTAATGAAAGCAATCCCTTTTCAAACATTGTTACAGAAAACAGATGTGACGCCCTGGGCAAGCCAGGGGTCACAGGTCATTGCACCACCACACCCTACATCCCAGTCAGGAACAACAAAGCTAACCAGAAATCCTTGTTGCCTTCCTCCAGAGGCTGATGTTCACACCAGGGGGTGGGCCAGGCGGTTGGCTCCGCCCACCGAGGAGTTCACAGCTCTGGAGGCGGGAAGAACCAGGCAGATTAGCTCAGGGAGAGCTTGAGTAAACAGCTAAGATAGAGTTTGGAGGAGGAAGTGGAAGGAGTGGAAGTTTAGCCCAGGCAGGGCTTGAGTGAAGGAAGTAAGAGTGGTGACAGGAAAGAAAGGGAGTGAAAAGCCTGAAGTGGTCCAGCTGTGTGCAGGCCAGAGTCAGCAAGGTCAGCAGCGACGGTGACTGTCCAGAGGGGTGACTGTTCGGGAGTTCCTGGAAGGACCGCGGACGGGTAGTGACCCGGCGGTCTGGAGCAGCGTGCAAAGGACAGTCAGCACCAGGGCAGGGGCCTCTCGGACCCCGGCAAGGCTAGGAGTCGCCATAATTTGCCGAATCCGTCAGTGAAGGGGACGTCGATCCCCCAACAACCAAGTCCCGATTGAAGACAACAGTCCAACCATTAAGGAGGAACACCGCCACCGCCAAGGCACCAGTTCCTCAGGGCCAGCGTCTGCGGGCAAAGTAGAGCTCCTCCGGTCCAGCTTGAAGCCGGGGAGCGGGTTACCGGTGGGGACCCATCGCTACCAACACAGAAACACTAGGTGCAGGTCAAAGGGACATCACCGTTACCTACTGGGAGAGCAAGTGCAGCCGTCCGTGGGAACCGTCTTTCCAGCCGTGTGGTTTACCATAAAACTGTGTCAACATCTCAGGCTGAGTGAGTACCACAGTGCCGCAAGGCACAGCGCTGCCCCCGCGTCCCTGCGCCCACCAGGCCCTGCACCTCCCATCTCATCACCGGGCCCCGGGATCACCAACCCCTACCCACGGAGGGGCAACACAACACCTGGCTGCTCCGCATCACCATCCCCGGGATCCCCATATTGAGCAGCGGTGGTGAAATCACCACAACCGTGGGTGGCGTCACGGACAATAAACTATCCCCACACCCAACACCCCCCTTTCACTCACGGGCGAGGAGTGCCGCTCGAGAACCCCCGGGATCCGGCCTACAGCTCGAGCCACCACTGAGCAGCAACCGCCGGGCCCGAGCAGAAGGGGTGAGCGTAGTGTGCTGACACCCTCCTCCCCGCCCGCGACAACTTGGCGTCACGAACAGGATCTTACCGCTCTGCCGTCAGGTAGAGGTGCGCCTTGTTACCGCTGGAGGTGTCCGGCAGGAAAATTTCAGAAGCCGCCATCTTTGGCGCGAAAAGTTCCCGCTCGAGCGTCTTCTCGAGTAGCAGAGGCGCGAAGGCCAAAACTCCGCCCCAAGAGGGGAGTGGCCGGAAAGAGCTAAGGGGGACGGAAACAAGATGTCTGCGCCCGACGGAGCCGCTGGAGGAGCGGTGGTCGCAGCCGCAGCGGCACCCGCGGATGGGAATGGGCCTGCCCAGGTCCCGGCCGTACCGGCGGGAGGTGCCGCGGCCCCCACGCTCGCTCAGGTTATGCCGTTCTCCTTGCCCTATGCGCCCGGAGCTGCCTGGCTACCGCAGTATGACGGGAAACCGGATGCCTTACAGGCCTTCCGGAAAAAGCTCAACCCGTTGCTAGAACTGTACCCCCTGACTGATAAGCAACGTGCAGCGATAGTGCTAGGCCAGTTAACCAGTGCGGCTGAGCAGGAAGCGGAGACCTGGGCCGAGGGGGACCGGCTCTCTGTAGCCACCATCTTTGAGAAGCTACAGACTGCCTTCGAGACCCGGACTGAAGCTGAGCTGAGGATGCAGTTTTATCAGTGCCGGCAACGGGCTGGGGATAGCATTCGGGACTATGCTTTACGTCTGCAAACCGCCCTCCGCACGCTAAAGCGGGTGAATACTATTAATGAGGCGGATAGCAACAAGATGTTAGTAGAGCAATTTGCACAGGGAATGAGGTCCCCTGAGGATCGTAAACAACTCCGGCTGTGGGCCCTGGAACACCCTGATGTGGACTTTGCTGTGTTAAAGGAGCGGGCCATTAAAGCACTACAGCCCCCAGCTGCAGAATTCGGGAACCTGCCCCGTGGCCCGTCGAGACGGCCCCCGTTGTGGCGGCCCCTGCCTTATCAACCTCTCCAATACCTACAGCCCCAAGCAGCACAGTGGAAGAACTGGCAGCCCAGGTCCGTCGCATGGACGGAGACCTCGCCAAGATCCTTGCTGCACTACAACCTCTGACCAGATCTCAGCCTCCAGCACAGATACAGCTTGCTGACAGCCCCGAGGATGTTCCCTGGATGCAGCGGAGAAGTGCTAATAACCCGAGGAGCAGACCCCCAACCTGCTACAAGTGCCGTAAGCCGGGTCATTACTTCCGACAGTGCCCGTTAAACGAGCAACCCCTGGGGCCCCGGGCCAATCCTCAGGAGTAGAACATCGTGGCCCCCCGGACTGGCGGGACCGATATATCGGGGCCCGCCCCATCATCCCCGTGGCTGTGGATGGCATACCAGTGATGGCTCTCTTGGACACTGGATCACAGGTAACCACCATACCGTACACGTTGTACCAGCGGTATTGGGCAATAGACGAGCTGGCACCCCCAGATAATAGTATAACGCTAATTGCTGCTAATGGACTTCCATTGACCCAGGTGGGGTATAAACAAGTGGCTATGACAGTGGGGCAAGCTGAACTGCAACACCAGGGTATGATTGTGATCATGAATGAACCCAGTGATCATAATCCGAAGATAGTGCTGGGAACCAATGTGATGGAGCACTGCATGTCTGATGTGTTGACCCTATTGCAACAGCTAGCCACCACAGCATCAGGGAGCCGGCAGAGAGCTGTGCAGCGTGAGATCCGAGCTCTGATGTACCGCCAGCATGTAAGCTCAACAGGAGGGGAGATTGGTGGAGTGAGAGTGATGGATGTTGCTCCATTGACTGTGCCCCCTAGGAGCGAAATGATGATTTGGTGTAGGGCAGCAGTAGGGCCTCAGGGGCGTGACTACCCTGCTATGATGGAGCCCATGCCCTCCGAGCACTGGCCCACTGTAATGGCCACCAGAGGGGTGGTGGATGTAAAGAAGGGGAGAGTGCCTGTGAGGGTGTTGAACTGTGGGGAGGAAGAAGTCAGGCTTGCCCGGTATGCCACTATTGCCAAGCTGCTCACCCTGGATCCCCACACCATCCACGAAGCCAGTCCCTCAGTCTCCCCACCTAACACCAGCACTTCCCCGCCTCAAGGGGTGGTAAAGGAGTGGCATCAACAGCTACACGTGGGTACTGACGATACTCCTACACATCACAAAGCAGGGGTGTACAGGGTGGTGCAGGAGTATGAACAGGTTTTCAGTAAACATCCACTAGACTTTGGGCGGATCAAAGGGGTCCAACACCACATCCCCACCGGCGAACACCCCCCTATCAAAGAGAGGTACAGGCCTATTCCCCCTGCGCATTACCAGTGTGCCAAAGACATGTTGAGGAATATGAAGGAGGCAGAGGTTATTCGGGACAGCTGTAGTTCCTGGGCCGCTCCGTTGGTACTGGTTAAAAAGAAGGATGGTACCATGCGGATGTGTGTGGACTACCGGAAGATTAATCAGATAACCCATAAGGATGCCTACCCACTGCCTCGTATTGAAGAGTCTTTGGCCGCACTGAGAACTGCAAATTACTTTTCTACCCTTGACCTCACCAGCGGATATTGGCAAGTGGCAGTGGCACCGGAGGACCGGGAGAAAACCGCCTTCACCACTCCGATGGGGCTCTGTGAATTCAATAGTATGCCGTTCGGGCTGTGCAACGCTCCGGGAACCTTCCAAGGGCTGATGGAGTGCTGTCTGGGACACCTAAATTTCGAGACCGTCCTATTGTATTTGGATGACGTGATTGTTTACTCCCAGACGTATGAAGCCCATCTGGAGCACCTGGCCGAGGTGTTCGCGTCCCTTGCCAAATACGGGATGAAATTGAAGCCTTCTAAGTGTCACCTGCTGAAACCCAGGGTGCAATACCTGGGGCACGTGGTAAGTGCAGAAGGTGTCGCCCCCGACCCTGAGAAGATCACTGTCATCCAGGGCTGGCCGAGACCAGCCACAGTGAGGGAAGTAAGGCAGTTTCTGGGTCTGGTGGGGTACTACCGGCGCTTTATCAAAGGTTACACGAAGATGGCTGCTCCCATGCAAGATCTCCTCGTGGGACAGACCAAAGGTGGTAGACCCCTAGGGGCCCCACTGGTGTGGGAGGAAAAGCATGAAGAATCCTTCTGCCAGCTGAAGGCGGCCTTGACTGGGGAAGAAGTCTTTGCATACCCTGACTATGGCTGCCCATTCATCCTTTATACGGACGCCAGCAATGTGGGACTGGGAGCAGTCCTGTCCCAGGTCCAGGATGGGAAGGAGAAAGTGATAGCTTATGCTAGCCGGAAGCTTAGGCCAACTGAGAGGAACCCTGAGAACTACAGCTCCTTCAAGCTCGAGCTCCTGGCATTGGTATGGGCTATCACCGAGCGGTTCCGCCACTACTTGGCTGCCGCAAAATTCACCGCTTTCACGGACAACAATCCGTTGACCCACCTGGACACAGCTAAGCTGGGCGCATTGGAGCAGCGATGGGTGGCCCGGCTAGCCAACTACGACTTCACCATCAAGTACCGAGCTGGTCGTGTCAACATTAACGCTGATGCACTCTCCCGAATGCCCCATTTGTCAGAAGAAGGGGGCGAGGATGATGACCTCGAGGAGATTGAGCTGCCTGCATTTCACCAGCCACCAACTGAGAGGGTATAAATATACCAACAACGGGTGGATCTAGACCCACGGCCCAGTCAGGAATGGCAGGAAGCCCAAAACCAGGCGCCGGCTGTCCGCCTCGTCAAGACCTTGGTGGAACAAGGTGCGGTTGGAATAGACCCTGCCGCTCCAGCTGAAGCCCAGCGCTTGTGGAAAGAACGGAAACGGCTCTATCTACATCAAGGGAAGCTGTACCGTGAGCTGATCAACCCGAAGACCCATGAGAAAATCTGCCAGTTGGTTATTCCCCAAGCTGATGTGGCTACGGTTCTGCGGGCATACCATGATGGTGCCGGACACTTCGGGTGGAAGAAGCTGGAGATGCTGTTGAGGGAGCGGTTCTACTGGAGTGGGATGCGGGAGTCAGTAGAAGCCTGGTGCCGAGAGTGTGGTCCTTGCACGCTGAGAAGGAAGGACGAGACCAGCCAGAGGGCGCCCCTACACCCAATCATCACACATCAACCGTTGGAGCTGGTCGCTCTAGACCATGTCAAGCTCACCCCCAGCAGGAGTGGGTATGCTTATGCGTTGACCATCGTAGACCACTATTCAAAATTCATGGTGGTTGTCCCCGTCAAGGACCTAACTGGCCGAACCGCTGCTCGAGCGTTCCAAGCTTATTTCTGCCGTCCGCATGGATATCCAGAAAAAGTGCTTACTGACCAAGGCCCGGCTTTTGAAGCGGAGGTGTTCCATGAGTTCTGCCAGTTGTACGGCTGTAAGAAGATCCGGACCACCCCTTACCATGCCCAGACCAACGGCATGTGTGAGAAGATGAACCACTTGGTCCTGGGACTCCTCAAGACGTTACCGCTGGAAGAGCGGAACCTGTGGCCGGAGAAGCTACCTGACTTGGTCGATATGTACAACAATATCCCGTTCAGCTCGACAAAGTGCACCCCAGCATACCTGATGAGGGCTCGTCCCGGCCGTCTGCCGGTGGACCTAGAAATCGGGTTGGAGTCCCCAGAAGCACTCCCTTCGACAGCTGAATGGGAAACTCGGTGGAGAGCACAATACCGGCAGATTCAGGAGTATGTGGAGAAGAATCTAAGTCAAAGCCGAGAACAGCAGGAGCAGCGATTCAACCAGAAAGCGTCTGCGGGCCCTTTCCAGCCAGGAGATGTGGTGTTAAAGCGGAAGAGGAAGACCCACAAGCTGGATGATCAATGGGAACCAATCCCATACGTCATACAACCCACAGGGTGGGAAGATGGGAAGGCCTACCAGATCAGTCGTGACCAAGGGGGCACTTTGGCCACAGTTTCCCGAGACCATCTGAAAAGGTGCCCACCAGCATTGAGGACAACGGCTGACGTACCAGTTCCTCCACCAGCGGAGAAGGCAAAAGAGGTGATCCACACTGTGATGGGTGACTTCCCAGCAGACTGGCCTACACAGAACGGCGCGGTGATTCTTCCAGTGATACTGTTCCCACAACCTGTGGATGAAGAAGGGGTGGAAGCGGTCGACCGTGAGCCAGAACCATTGCCAGTGCCCAGGGATGAACCTGTACCCAGCTCCCCTATGCCTCCGCCTGTCCCACACGATAGAAGGGAGGAGGAACCGGTTGTTCCCTCTGCCCCACTGCATAGCCCCACTGAGACCGGTCCCCGAAGGTCTACCCGTCCCAACCTAGGTAGACCCCCACTTAGGTACAGGGAGACTGTCCTTTAAGGAGGGGGGGGGGTCAGGAAGTCTGTGTGAGTTGTTGTGTTTTTGTTTAAAAGTTTGAAAAAGTTGAGAATGATAAGAAAATGATGATTACCGAGTACTTCACCTGATTGTCAAAAAGTGATTTGCAACCGGCCGGAGCCGGCATCGTTGTCCCCGTGGGGACCGTTTAAAAAGTTTGCATGGGAACTATCCATGGACAAGCCCGTGAACTTGCAGGGCAACCACAAACGTTAAGTGGCTTGTAAATAAGTTGTTTGCCGTTACCGTTTTCCGCAATGCCGCCTCCGGAGAGGCAGGTTGGAGGGAGGGCCCTCAGCAGAGCAGGCTGGGGCCCAGCCACCAAAGGAACCGGTGGCTACCCTCTGGAGGGGAAGGACAGATCCCACTCGGGTACCGTGTGCTGGACTGTGGGTCAAGGGGTGCTGCCTGGGCTCTAGGGGCAGCATCAGGGCCAGGTTGCTTGGGTGGGAGAGAGCGGAAACCGTAACCGTAAACCGTTTGAAACGTTAAAGTAAAAGTGCCTCCCGTTATGGGAAGATTTATTAAAAATGTATATATGTTACCGTTTACAATGTTATATTTTTCAGAAAAATAAAACCGGTGTTGGACGGGCAGCCCGCGGACGGTCTGCATTTTGCTAAGGGGGAATGTGACGCCCTGGGCAAGCCAGGGGTCACAGGTCATTGCACCACCACACCCTACATCCCAGTCAGGAACAACAAAGCTAACCAGAAATCCTTGTTGCCTTCCTCCAGAGGCTGATGGTCACACCAGGGGGTGGGCCAGGCGGTTGGCTCCGCCCACCGAGGAGTTCACAGCTCTGGAGGCGGGAAGAACCAGGCAGATTAGCTCAGGGAGAGCTTGAGTAAACAGCTAAGATAGAGTTTGGAGGAGGAAGTGGAAGGAGTGGAAGTTTAGCCCAGGCAGGGCTTGAGTGAAGGAAGTAAGAGTGGTGACAGGAAAGAAAGGGAGTGAAAAGCCTGAAGTGGTCCAGCTGTGTGCAGGCCAGAGTCAGCAAGGTCAGCAGCGACGGTGACTGTCCAGAGGGGTGACTGTTCGGGAGTTCCTGGAAGGACCGCGGACGGGTAGTGACCCGGCGGTCTGGAGCAGCGTGCAAAGGACAGTTAGCACCAGGGCAGGGGCCTCTCGGACCCCGGCAAGGCTAGGAGTCACCATAATTTGCCGAATCCGTCAGTGAAGGGGACGTCGATCCCCCAACAACCAAGTCCCGATTGAAGACAACAGTCCAACCATTAAGGAGGAACACCGCCACCGCCAAGGCACCAGTTCCTCAGGGCCAGCGTCTGCGGGCAAAGTAGAGCTCCTCCAGTGCAGCTTGAAGCCGGGGAGCGGGTTACCGGTGGGGACCCATCGCTACCAACACAGAAACACTAGGTGCAGGTCAAAGGGACATCACCGTTACCTACTGGGAGAGCAAGTGCAGCCGTCCGTGGGAACCGTCTTTCCAGCCGTGTGGTTTACCGTAAAACTGTGTCAACGTCTCAGGCTGAGTGAGTACCACAGTGCCGCAAGGCACAGCGCTGCCCCCGTGTCCCTGCTCCCACCAGGCCCTGCACCTCCCATCTCATCACCGGGCCCCGGGATCACCAACCCCTACCCACGGAGGGGCAACACAACACCTGGCTGCTCCGCATCACCATCCCCGGGATCCCCATATTGAGCAGCGGTGGTGAAATCACCACGACCGTGGGTGGCGTCACGGACAATAAACTATCCCCACACCCAACACCCCCCTTTCACTCACGGGCGAGGAGTGCCGCTCGAGAACCCCCGGGATCCGGCCTACAGCTCGAGCCACCACTGAGCAGCAACCGCCGGACCCGAGCAGAAGGGGTGAGCGTAGTGTGCTGACACCCTACTCCCCGCCCGCGACACAGACAACCCCTTTAATTCTGAGATGTCCCTTGAAAACATTTCCATGATTCTTCAAAAGTTGAAGTAGAATAGGGAATGTTATAAAATACTGTAATGAAGTAAGCATTAATCTTGTCCTGTCCATCAGTGACCGCTAAGCCCAGTGATTGGCTGGACGAGCTGTCTTCACTTCAAGTGTGTGTGTGGGAATCACTGGAGTGACTGCACTGGTGCAACCGGAGATATAAAGGGTAACTAATGCTATTTTATTTAGTTTAGAACAGGGGTGGGCAATTCATTTTCCCATGGGGCCACATGAGAGACTGTTACTGTTGTGGAGGTGTTTTCACTTACTCCTTTTCTCCGTCCTATCACAACCTGAGTGGGGATAGTTCTGCCCTCCTGATACCACCTTTCTGTGCTGGCTATATTCCTTTATGGGTTCTGCTAAGGAGTTCCAACCCGCTGCTATACATTTTCCCTGTGTGACAGAGACTTGTGTGGCGTTTGCCTTGTGCTTGTTTGAGGTCTGTAGGAGTCTACCCTAGCTTACAATTTTATCACCTTTTCCACTTGTGTACGTATTTTATGTTTCCTCACCTTGGGTTCCTGTTGATATCTGCATGCTTCTCTTAACTTGGTTCATAGTGCATAGCAACCTCCAAACTTGTTCCTTAGGAGATACAAGGAACACTCAATGACCTTTTAAGTAGACAGGTCAAAGTTGCAGGTTTCGAGTGTTGTGGCTATGGATATTCCAGCCTGTGCAGGAGCCATTATGGGCTATGCAACTAAGAATCCTAGTCTGCACAGGAACCAGTAGGGTGCAAATGTGACTTTATTGAGATAGGTTTCATTTCCCCTTTTACCTCTGCTGGAATACCTATGTGCATAACACCCAGAATGGGAGTGGTTAGTTCATATGGTAAGAGACGGTGCCTTCTGGAAAGTTAGGGAAGACCTAGTGTGCTATAGATATTGACGGATAGCCTGTAAGTCATGAAGGTCGCGTTCAGTGGGTGACTTGTGGTGGCAGAGAAAGGAGAAGGGAGACTGGAGTCGAGATAGCATGATCCTCAAGTACTGACCAGGACACAGAACACTAGAGAACACTGAGGCTAGAAACTGGGTTCCATAAGGAGTGGTCCCAGATAAAACGGTCCGGAGAACGGGACTTTAGCAACCAGGCTCCAAGCCTGAAAGGTAATGGATCAGAACGGACTAAGATGTGAGCAGTGTTGGCTTTCCCTGGATGGAATCTCCTCAAGCATCCAAGAGCGCAAGGCTCGTCTCTGGCTTTACTGATTACCCAATACCCCATCCTCTAAAAGAAGAGATGGGATACAGAATTGTCTGGGAGCACATGGCTCTACTCTGGACATAGTGACAGAACCGCTAACCCTCCCTGTACGAGGAGCCTGGGCTTGGAGCTGCAGGAAGGGAAAGTGATGAATTGGATTGTAGCGTTAGGCTGGGTTGTGCTGGAAGTCACAGGACCAGTAAGATCAGAAACAGCTCAACAGGAAAGTATAAATGTGTTTGATTATGCTTTGTACAACTAAAATGTGCTGGAAGAACATGCAGTCTACTTGACTGTCCAGTCCAAACAAGTCAACACACCCAGCCAGAACCACGTCTTGTATGTAGTGGACCGGGATCGCTCACGACTACGGCTCCACGTCATTCTACAGATTCTCCAGTTTTAGAGGTGGAATTAGTAGTCACATGACTGCGAGTTTGTGATATACATACTCCTGACCAGAATCCAACTAGATGGGCATGACCTTGCACAATACACTTGCACTGAACGGTGCCACTTCCATCCAGTTGGAATGTGGCTGGGAGTATGCATATTGCATATCCTCGGCCACATGACCTCTGTTCTTGGCTCTAATACCGGACATTCCTCACAGTGGACAGTGTGCACGATGTGGAGATTCACAAGTCTGCAGTCACATACAGTGACCCATAGAGTGACTGCAGACTTGTGGATTTAGACCGGACAACACTTTTAAGTAGGTTGACTTGCGGCTTCTGCTAATACATGTTATGATAGATCTTACTGTAAGATGTAATCTTAACTGTTGCAGCTAATCAACAGCATATTATTGCTCTCTATTCCTTGATCAACAGCTCCCAACACCACATGATGCCCCCACAAACCCTCAAGACAGAAAGATGTTCCAACACCGCTCCCCACAGAGTATGATGCCCCTACAGAGCCCCCATATCGGCATCCTGAGATCATGATTGGGTGGTCCTGATGGTTGCCATGGCAATTCATGCCTAAATAACGGCCCTAGAATCTTCCGGCTAAGGAATTATAATAATCATTCAAAGTTTGAAAATGGCTAATTTTTAGACATTTTTTTCAAATTTCTGATTTTTTTTAATAAAATCAACACAAAATATATTGACCTAAATTTCCAATTATTATAAAATATAAGTATCATAAAAAAAATAATCTCAAAATCACTGGGATATGTTGAAACATTGAAGAGTTATTGTCATATAAAGTAACTTATTGTAGGTCACAATATTTGGCCTCGTCACAATGGAGTTAAACTACAACAACCAGTAAAGTAAGTGGCACATCACTGGGATCAGGGTCTCTGCCTTTATTTTACGAAGTGGAAAACCCCTAGATGGGAAAGGAACAAAGGCAGAGGCACTTTATGACTTGATATTATAGTTCTCTCAGAGTACATAGCAAAAACCTGATTCCCTTTAACATTTCTATCAGTCCTATGATGTCAATAATTCCACGACTTTTAGTTTGTTAGTGTTTCAATGTTAAGAAATGTGTGTGTGTGTGTGTGTGTGTGTGTGTGTGTGTGTGTGTGTGTGTGTGTGTGTGTGTGCATGTATGTATGTATGTATGTATGTATATATATATATATATATATATATATATATATATATATATATATAAAAAAACGTATTTTTATATAGACGCCGGTCTGGTGATTATCCATTGTTTATGTTTGGAAATCCTCTTTAGAAGAGGAATTTTTCCTGCAGTGGTCAGAAATATAGCGTTACATGGCCGCTCAAAAGAATGGTCGTTCATGTACCTTCAGGATGAGTTAAGTTCACCAGAGCAGGACAGCTCTCCGTTCTGGCTTATAGGAGTGGGTTTGTATTAGGGGTGATCGGGACCCCCACTATGATATTCATTATAAGGCATATAGGCAGGGGAGGTCTTCAGGACATCACCCTTTTTATAGAAATATCTAAAAAACTGACCCGCACATCCAACAAATGTGAACAGGTGCTAACTGAAAAAACATAGTAACTATAAAATGCAAACAGCTGCACACTGCAAAAGCCAAAAATGTACAAGGGAAAATATGGCACTGCATTACTGCAAAAGAGAAATATTTAGTTTATGTATTGGCCAATGCATGTAATCCGGGAACCTAACTTAAATGGCACTATCTAGGTTAAAAACATCCGTGTCTGGGCAAAATGCCACTATTTGGACTACAAACCTCCATGTATGGGCTGCTAGGCTCCTCCTACAATGGTTATAGTTACTATGTTTTTTCAGTCATCACCTGTTCACATTTGTTGGATGTGCGGGTCAGTTTTTTGATATTTCTAGTGAGTCTTTTTCTGACTGAGCACTCCGCCCTAAGACCTGGCTGTGTTCATAACCATTGTAGCAGGAGCCTAGCAGCCCATGCATGGAGGTTTGTAGTCCAAATAGTGGCATTTTGCCCAGACACGGATGTTTTTAACCTAGATAGAGGCATTTAAGTTAGGTTCCCGGATTACAGAGATATGTCTTGCCGTTGGTTTCTGGGCTTACATGCATTGGCCAATACATAAAACTAAATATCTCTCTTTTGCAGTAATGCAGTGCCATATTTTCGCTTGTACATTTTTGGCTTTTTCAGTGTGCAACTGTATGCATTTTATAGTCACCCTTTTTATGACATTTTATGACTGAGAGAATCTACGAAATATGATGATCAGAGATAGAAAGTTTTGTTCTCAGGTGACAGATTTGATATACAAGTATTAATATCTAATTCCCACAAATGATTCACTGATTACAACATTTACATTGATGCTACTCAATCATCCAAGAATCCCTCCCCTGCTCATAGCGATCAAGCACCCTGAGTAACAAAGTTGGGGCTCCTGCTTGTCATTTTTAGTAACTGTTCTTATAATTTTACCTTGCATATAAATACAAAATAATACTGCTATACACAGCTGACTTAGCACCTCCGTATAGAGCCTGAATACTATGCAGTATATAAATTATATTCCTTAAAGGGAACTAACCAGCAGGATTTTCCCATATAAAGTAAAGGCAGTTCTATACTGGCACTAGCTTGGTAATTGGAATCAGAGCTTCACTTTTCAGATTGGATCCTTGATTGCAGAAAAAAACGTTTGTGAAGACCCAGAAATTGTTGCGTCCTTTGATTTACATGTGCAGCGGGATGGGTTTTTGTAGGTCGGTTCCTCAGTGTAAATTCCTCCTCCAGTGTCCTCTTGGCTTGCCCCTTTTCTTTATTTAAATTTCGCAATGGGCCACCATTGCCACTATTGGCGGCGTATGCAATTGCTAGATTAATGATGTCTTTATTAAAATAGTGCCAGAGTCAATCCATGGGCGTACTGTGATTGAAGACACTGTGGAGAAGACTATGAAAGGCTTTGGTGTATGCACAGATGAAGAAAAAAAATAAATCTGTGCATGCGCCAGTGCTACTCATAGTTTTCTCCATAGTGTCTTCAATAAAATAGAGCCGGAGAGCATGATACGCGCATGCGCTGATTCAGGCGCCATTTTAATGAAGACATCATTACACTAGCAATGTGCATCCACTGACTGATTTGCTATTTTAATGAAGACATTGTTACACTAGCACTGCACATGCGCTGCCAACAGTGGCAATGGCGGCGAAATGCGAAATTTAAATAAAGAGAAGGGCAAGCCAGATAGGGAATATATACAGAAGATCCGACCCCCAAAGTCCCGCCCTGCTGAACATATCACTCAAGGAATGCACCGATTTCTGGACTTTATCAACATTTTTTCTGCAATCATCCAATCTAAAAGGTAAAGGTAATGCTAGTGCCAGCATGGCACTGCCTTTAGGCTATGCACGCACTTTGCGTTGAGTTTCTTGCAGTTCTAAATGCATCCTCTGGCAGAAATGTGTTTGTCAAATTTGGTTTTGACCACAAAAACGCTATAAATACGTTTGCGTTTTTTCCACGTTTTAGCCGCGTTATTACCGCGATTTACCGTACATGCTTTTTCATTGCTTAAAGTCAGATGCGTTTTGACTACAAATACACTACTAAATAAAGTTTAAATATTTAAACACTATGAAAAAAAGGAAAAAAATTATAACAAATATCATGATTAAAATCATACACAAAATAGATTATTTTATTAAAATTATAACTGCGTTCTAACATTTATATATAAAATAACGTTAAAATATGGATTTTCATTAATTTAATGGAAGGTTGAACTAGATGGACCTAGGTCTTTTTTCAACCTAAGTAACTATGTAACTATGTAATTGCCGACTATGTGTGTGTGTAAAGGGACATATCATGCCCTTAATTTAATGTAAAAAATGGATGCATTTATTTTGTCAAAAAAGCATGTTTTCTGCATCAAAAAAAGCATGTAAAACGCTAGGATTTTGATTTAGGATGCGTTTTGAAAGTTCTCATTGACTCTAATGTTAGTAAAACGCTGCCAAAATGGCAAAAACAATTGACATGTTGCTTCTTTAAATGCTGAGTTTTTGCCAAATATGCCGCAACTGAAACGCTGCGTTTTTAACAGCATTGTGCGCACAAGAAATCACAATTTCCCATAGACTTTGCTTGAAAATCAAAACGCATGAATTTGGCATTTAAACGCTGCAGTTCAAAACGCTGCGGAAACGCAGGTAAAAACGCAAAGTGCGCACACAGCCTTACTTTATATGGGGAAATCTTGCTGGTTGGTTCCTTTTAAAGAGCACATATGATACTGCCATATTGTTCCCATGTAATACCATATAGTCACTCCCAATAACACCACTATACCATTCTAAATAACACTGGTGATTTTAGTTTGCTCTTGGGGTTACTATCCTTGGGGACCCCTAATAAATAGAAACCCTGCAGAAATGCCCCTGCTGCCGTCCCCTAAATCAAGCTTTGTCATCGCTCACAATCTCAGTGTCAGTTTTAATTGAGGCGCGCAACCTAATTCCTACATAATTATATTGTGATCTGTTGTTTTTGAACCCAGGATCCTCGTTCTAATGGGGGGGGCACATCTATAATGGTGCGTAAAAAGTTGCTAGATTATTATTATTTATTTTTTTTTTAAATTAATTATTAATATCTTTATTTGTATTTATTCATTTATGGTCAATCAGAATCTATGTTCCTTTCTAAGCGCCAACATATTCTGCACAGAGATGATTGTCACAATCTGATTGTACAAGAAACATACCCTGGAGTGAATTTCATAGGAAACCAATTAAGCTATCACTGTTTTAGAGTATGTGCAAACAGCGAGACCCCAGGAGCCCCGTGTTATAGGGAAGAAATGCTTAACCACTGAGCATCCGCGCTGCTCTGCTACCTGCCCCATGGACAGATGGGTGTTTAGTGAACAAACCTAATTATTATTATAATTCTTATATTTTTTGTACATTATTTTTATTATTATTTATTATTTTTTATACAAAGCACCAACATAGTCTACAATCTGTGCAGAGATGCCTCACACAGTCTTATTTTACAATATAAGAAGTATAAACCAAAAAACTGCATCTTTAAATATAGCAAGTGTGAACAGGTGCTTACTGCTAAAACTACACAGAGGGATACAGCAGCTGCCTGCAAGCGCCAAGACATATGCAAACATAGAATATATTAAATGTAAGATGAATTAATTCTATATATAATATAAGATTCAAACTGTAGAAGAAATGTCATAGAAAGCCAATTAACCTATCACTGTCTCTAGGGAGGCACGTTGGCTCAGTGTTTAACACTGGGGTCCTGGGTTCAAATCCCACCAAGGACAACATCTACAAGGAGTTTGTATGTTCTCCCCGTGTTTGCGTGGGTTTCCTCCGTGTTATCCGCTTTCCTCCTACACTCCGAAGACATACCGATAGGGAATTTAGATTGTGAGTCCCAATGGGGACAGAGATGATGTATGTAAAGCGCTGCGGAATATGTTGTCGCTATACGAAAATAAAGATAATTATTAGAGTATATGCAAACAGGGAGAACCCAGGATCCCCATTGCTGCAAGGCGGAAACACTTAACCACTGAGTCTCCCTGCTGCTCGGTCCTCCGATTACCCAAGACATCTTTCTACATCTGTCCAATATTCTTCCTCTATGTTCCATAAAGGAACAGGAGCCCTTAATATCAATGATGTTTCACATCCAAGAATAAACTTACAATTAAAGCTGTTTCTATTTCACGATGGATAAACCCTAATACTAACCGGCAAAGAAAGCTCAAACAGCAGGGTCACAACTTGTACAGATCACAGAGAGTAATCAATAAGGTGGTATTTTATAGCAGTGGTTGCACAATATGATGACAAACTAATTGGCAGGCAGGCAGCACCTGTGCCAATATCAGACGTTGTGGTCTTTATACTCCTTTTTGGAGCACAAGTTGCAGAAATCTAAGTCCAGGACTACATGGTGACTAGTAGCCGTACAACATAAGATCACAACCTGGCCGGATTCTGCGTAATCACAATAATAATTTATTCATTTATATAGAGCTATTAATTCCATAGCGCTTTACATACATTGGGAACACTGTCCCCATTGGGGCTCACAATCTAAATTCCCTATCTGTATGCCTTTGGAGTGTAGGAGGAAACCCACGCAAACACGGGGAGAACATACAAACTCCTTGCAGATGGTGTCCTTGGTGGGAATTGAACCCAGGACCTCAGCGCTGCAAGACTGCAGTGCTAACCACTGAGCCACCGTGCTGCAATCACTATCATTATTTGCGACTGTTATTACAATATTTACTAACGTAATGTAACATAGTTATAAGTTGTCATGTAGACGTAGCCTAAGGCACAAGATCTTTTTTTTTTGTGTAGAGCGGCAAAGTACAACATAGGTACTAGAGCGGCAAAGTACAACATATGTACTGGTAATTTGATCTGCATGGAATGCACAGTGTGCAACTCTATATGCTTGTACATAAACTAATCGTAGGAATATCCACTAAAAATATTGGAAATCAGCGCTAGCTCTGTTCTGACTTTGGAAGCTGGAAGAGAAAGTAACCATCAACTAAAAAGTACAACATCCAGAGACAACCTGCATCTCTCTGATCTTCACTGTATGGATTCTATAGAAATGCATTCCCCCGGATCCTGTGTAATCACATTCACTATCATTATTTGCGACTGTCATTACAATATTTACTAACGTAATGTAACATAGTTACATGTTGTAAAGTAGACGTAGCCTAAGGCACAAGATCTTTTTTTTTTGTGTAGAGCGGCAAAGTACAACATAGGTACCTGGTAATTTGATCTGCATGGTATGCACAGTGTGCAACTCTATATGATTGTACATAAACTAATCGTACAAGACTCCACTAAAAACATTGAATGTCAGCGCTGAGCTCTGTTCTGGCTTTGGAAGCTAGAAGAGCAAGTGACCATCAACTAACAAGTACAACTTCCAGAGACAACCTGCATCTCTCTGATCTTCACCACATGGATTCTATAGAAATGCATCCCCCTGGATGAGGAAAGAATTGTTCACTATATGGATCTCTTAGGAGAATGCAAATAGTTAAAATGTGAGAATGAATGGAAAAAAGGAAGCAGAGAGGAAACTAGACACAACCAGTGAGTTAAAAGTAGATAGACATAGACAGGATTCCATAATGGTCCATATCTTACCTGCATGGTAACTGGATATAGAGTAGAGGAAGGATGCGGTGAGCCTGTAATTGTGTGACAATGGGAACACTGTGCGCTGCCTCCTCTCTTCTCAGGCTCTTATCCGAGTCTCCAGGAAAAAAAAAAGCCTCTTTTGTATTAACCGTTTTCTTACCACACTCCTTAAACCTCTCTGGCAAATCTTATTCCTTTTGTAGCCACCCAGCACAATTTCCCACAAAGATTGAACCGAGAGATATATATATATATATATATATATATATATATATATATATATATATATATATATATATATATATTTTATTAGATTTTTCTTATGCTCTCATGCCTATACATCTAATGGATGGTAATAATCATGACCAAACTTATACCCAGAATTAAATTGGAAAATCTTCCATAAATACTCTCAATTTCCATATATATGTAACCCACGGGAGGCATGGTGTACCCTATATATGTGATTACATAATTATTAGCTAGATTAATTTTATGCTCTTCAGATTAACATCGATTGCTTGTACATTTAGTAATTGAACAGGGTTGGCGCCTCATTGTGACATCCATTATATTGTGAATTAAAAACCCCAAGTACCACGCAAATGTAGAATAAATTACACATGACAGGTTATTATGTGGATTTGCGCAAATTAACAATATTGTTAGTATTTTATTAACTATGACAAATATAGCAGAGTTGAGGGGTGGAGAACTACGGGTAATGCTGGTAACAGTGGTTGTGCCCAAACTCAATGGGTGTAAAAGGGTTAGAAAAGAATGGGAAGGCAAAAGCATAGGCACAGAATGGTTTCCAGCAAGGCGAAATTTCTGTAAAATGTCCAATCACATCAGCATCTCTGACAACCGTCCTGAATTTGTAAAGATTGGGCCAAATTTTGAAACCCAATCCCAGCAACTTCAGACTGAAAGGGTCTAAATGTACTACCCCTCAAAGTGATCACTCCATGGTTTTCCAAGGGCCAATACTGGGAGGTTTGGAGGAATGATTTATACCAACAAAAATATTTGTAAGTATTCATTAGGCTTCCTTCACACATCAGTGATTCTGGTACATTTGTTGCAGTTTTTATATGTACCAGAATCACGGACATACGCAAACCTATTAAAATCAATGGGTCTGCACACACATCAGTGATTTCTCACAGACGTGTCTCCGTACGGCGCACATGCATGTTTGTGTGTTCCGCACGGAGACAAGTCAATTTTTTTCTGGCATCACGGATGTCCCACGGACCCCACTATGGTGTGATCCATGATACACATGTTGCGGGCGGAGGAGGGGACGCCGCTGTGCTCGCTAACGCTTGGGTCCGGTGCTGCTGCTCGGTGGCTCGAGCGGTGGGCCGGATCCGGGGACTCGAGCAGCGCTCCTCGCCCGTGAGTGAAAGGGGGAGGTGATTTGGGGGATTTAGTCCGTGACGCCACCCACGGGTTGTGGTGAAGATGGGCACCACCGCTGCTGGTGACGGGGATCCCAGGAGCGATGGTGGGGCGCAGCTGGGATGTTGTTTTCCCCCTCCGTGGGTAGGGGTTGGTGGTCCCGGGGCCCGGTGATGAGATGGGGCTGCAGGGCCGGTGAGGTGCAGGGTTGCAGGGACAGCGCGGCGCAGTGCCGGATGGCACAGGTGTACTCACTCAGCAAATGAGGCACAAAGTCTCCAGTAAACCAAACGGCTGGATGGACAGGTCCCGCAGCCGGCTGCTGTATCTCTCCCTGGACAGGTGATAGTGGCTGTCTCTCCCTGCACCTTAGTGTTTCGTGTTGACTACTGTGGCTTCCCAACGGTAGTCCGCTCCCCGGTGTATGGGTGCCGCGGGCGCTGGCCCTTGGGTCTCTAGCCGTTGGCGGTGGCTGTATACCCTCACAGTGCGGACGGTTGCCTTCAATCGGGACTTTTGCTGTTAGGAAACCCCTGGGGTTCCAGTCACATTCGGATTTGACTGTTGTTGGCGGCTCCAAGCCTGGTCAGGGTCCGATGGCCCTGCCTGTGCTGGCTTCACTTCGCTCCCCGGTCGGTACCGGCAGGCCAACGCCCGACCCCGGTCCTACGGTTCCGCGTTGCTCCACCACTCCTGCAGACGGCCACCACCGTCTGCCAACCTTGCTGTCAGTGCCTGGGCCACGAACCCGGACACCCAAGTGCTCAGTCCTCTCACTTCAACCTCCTCGACTCAACTCTCCCACTCAACTGACACTTTTTCCCGCCTCCAGGTCTGTGAACTCCTCGGTGGGTGGGGCCAACCGCCTTGGCCCCGCCCCCACCTGGTGTGGACATCAGACACTGGAGGGAGGCAACAAGGGTTTTGTGTTTGACTAATGTTGCTGTCCTAGGGGTGGGGGTGTTTGTGTGTTATCTGTGACGACCTGGCTAGTCCAGGGCGCCACACACACACCAGAAAAACACGTATATTGAAAATAAAAAGCTTTTTATACTCACCTTCTCCAGCGATGCTGTCTTCAGCCGCTGCTGTCTCCTGCTTCCAAGGCAGCTAAATATGCTCACATATATGCACTCACAGCCGACCCTAAAGTAGCTGCAGTGGAGAGACAGCAGCGGCCGGGCACAGCATAGCAGGAAACTTCAGCACCACGGACAGCAGGAGCGTGGGCAGGTGAGTATAAGTGCCTGATCTCTGTGTATTATCATGGATAGCACATGCAGATTACACGTGTGGCAAAATCATGGCACACAGAGGGACACATGCACCTTTATCACGTCAGTGTAAAAAGTGTGTGATTTTCACTGGCGTGTGAAAAGTGCAAAGAGGCCTTGATTTCATGTTGGCAGATCCCACTGATTTGTGCGTGATCAGTCATCAAATGTATATGGAGGTGCCCAAATGATTGGGCATATTGAATCTTTATGCCTGATCTTTTTGGCAAATGAGCCCCTAAAAGAGGGGTCTGGCAGCAGCTTCCTCCTCTCTCTCAATTATAAAAACACTCACATCTGGCCAAGCAGATTGTGCATGGTGTATAAGAGACTCGGGAGGAATAGCTATCAGATTCTAGTTATGAAAGGGATGTGGGCATGCTAAGACACTTGGGGGTAGATTCATTAAGACTGGCATTGTGCACGTGAGTCTTAAAGGGAATCCGTCAGCAGGTTTTTGCTACCTCATCTGAGAGAAGCATAATGTAGGCAAAAATCCCCTGAATCCAATGATGTATCCCTTAAATTACTGGGTGCAGCTGTTCTGACACAATCACAATTTTTAGATTTAGCAGAGCTAAGTGAGCTTTCCCACCCACACCAGGCTGTCAATAGAGATTGTACTGTGACAATGAGATGTCAATCACAGGAGGGGTGTGTCGGACTGCTGTGCTTGTGACTTTGTAGTCCGAGCAATGATAAGGATCCTGCTGATTAAACAAACATAGCACATAAATAACAGATGGGACCTTGACAAGACAGGCATCCCTGAATTCTATGTTTTAACCCTTGTAGCATACATAGCTAAACCTGCTGACAGATTCCCTTTAAGTCATTCTATGTGACTGGAGACTTGTGAATTCTCACATTGCATGCACTGTACAGTACACTATGAGGATTTGCTGGTGTCAGAGCTGCGCCCATCTAATAGGATTCTGTCCGGGAGTTTGAATATCACATACTCATGGCCACGTGATTGCCACTCCTGGCTCTGATATCGGAAAATGCTCACAGCTCACAGTGTGCGTGATGTGAGTATTCAGAAGTCTACAGTCACATAGAGTGACACACAGAGTATCTGCAGACTTGTAGATTTAGTCCGGTCTACCTCTTTAGTGAAGGGGTATCTCTTAACTGATGTGTGTTACCGACATTAATGTACTAAACTGGTGTAACTTTTCATGCATTTGTGGTGCATACGTAGCCACACCCTGTCACCTTTATTGCCGTGGCTCGCCGGCACTGGTGTGAAAACACCAAATTGCAATATTACAGAGTTGCACAAAAATACTGCTTGTTATTAAGTTGTTTTACTCAAAAATGTTGGGGTAAACACCCTAATGAATTGGCCCTTAGTTTTGGTGACTTTTTTTTTAGCCAACAACCTTAAAGAGGTTGTCCACTACTTTGACATTGATAGTCTATCCTTAGGATAGGTCATCAATGTCTGATTAGCCAGAGTCCGACACAACGCATCCCCGCCAATCAGCTGTTCTTTGTCCCGGCAGCAGCAGCAGGTGGTCGGCGATGCTCAGTTGGATTCCAGCTGCCTGGTGCCCCCGCTGGGACCGAAAACAACAGATCGGTAGGGGTGTGATGCGTTGGACCCTGGATGATCAGACATAGATGACCTATCATAAGGATAGACCATCAATGTCAAACTAGTGGACAACCCCTCTAAATTAAAGGGGTTGTCAAGGGAAAACTAGTTATCACGCATACCCATCCAGACGATAGGTGATATCTTGTTGATCAGTTGGGGTCCCAATACACTTATTAGCAGACCACTTATCCCCATGTGCATGCTCGTTCACCACTCCAATAATTCATTATGGGGCTGCTGAGCGCTGTGTTTTCGGATTTTTCTGGAATCTCCATGGTAAATTAATGGATCAGCGCTTGAGCATCTGACCTGCAGCCCCATTTTGTAACGGGGGTAAGTCCCGATAGCTTATCCCGACCAATCAACAAGGTGATAACTGGTTTTCATTGGACAACCTGTATTTGGCCAATTTACATGAGGCAATAATCGGAAATGACTGTTGCGGGCAGGGGACAGACCGTGGCAAAGGTGGAAGGGCTGCTCAGATGCCGGGCTCGTTGCGGTGGCTCGAGGTGGGAACTGGATCCGGGGCCTGAGCACCCGTCTGTCGCCTGCAAGTGAAAAAGGGTTATTTACAGGGGAGAGTTTGTCAGTGACGCCACCCGTGGTTTGCGGTGATTATTGGTGACACCGCCGCTGCCTTGGTATGGGGTGCCCGGGGCTGATGGAGCGGGGCAGCAGGATGGTATCCCCTCCATGGGTAGGGGAGGTGTAGTCCCGGGGCCACTAGGTGTAGTCTGGTAGTCCGGGAGCTACAACCTCCGACTACCACTTCACTCCTCTCACGTCTACTGTCCGAACTCAACTGTCTTATTCCCTCCCCTTGACACCTCAGAACCCCTAGGTAGGTGTCACCATCTGCCTGGGCCCCGCCCACTGGTGTGTCCCTATTGTCCTTGGGGGGGTGACTCACTGACTAGGCTTTTGTGGCTGGTGTATGTACCTGTGTGGGGTTGTGATGGAGGGCCAAAGGGGAGAGAATCCTGCATCTGGAAGATGGATGCAGTCTTCTGTGACAACCTGATTTTGTCAGGGCGTCACATGAGTGTTCATTATCGGCTTGGCTATACAGACCAGCAATGCACCAACGAATGAATAAAATGCTCCTTTATCGGATGGCAAGCATTAAAATCACCATTCTGGACAGCCAGTCAGCCACTAAACAACCTCCTTTTATCAGCTGTGGGCGGCAAGTTAACTTTACAGCCTCGTAACCAATGCTGACAAAGTCAGCTCTGCTGTGTCGGTATAAGGAGCTAACTACACAGACAGTACAGTAGATAATCTGCAGCATCCTACACCCACCCTCACATCTCCATGGTAACCCAACCCAAGTACCGAGATTCACATGAAGAGTGGGGGCCCTAATGTGAAAAAATGTCTTATTAACCCAAACCCATGCCTGTATACAGGCTGCAGAACGGGCGCAGGCCGCGCTCGCTGGGAGCTATTTATAACGAGCAGACTAAAATAGACCAGGTTCTGTTCGCAGAGTAACGCTATTAACACAGTGAGAGTGGAGGCCATTATTAGTGTGTTTTATTCCCCAGAACTTGTGCAGAGCGGAGGACAGAGACAGGAGCTTGGGAACGAGGGGATTCAGCTGGGGAATTGTATATTTCAGATGGAGAAGTCTCAGTAATACGGCTGTCCTCTGTGAAGAGATGGAAGGGTATGACTGGCAAGGGCTGAAGAAAGATGGGGATCCTTGCCCATCAGTATAATATTACCCTTTATTATCCACATATAATGCCTATCTAGTTCCAAAATATACAGAAAGGTCCTGAACATGACTTGAAGGGTTATTTCCATATCAAAGATCTTATCCCAATATGTAGTAGTTGTGGCGCCCTTGACAAGCCAGGGGCCACAGAGAACAACACCACCACACCCCACACTCCCGGTCAGGCACACCGAAGTCAGACACAGAGCCTTGTTGCCTTCCTCCAGGGGCTGATGTCCACACCAGGGGGTGGGCCAGGCGGTTGGCCCCGCCCACCGAGGAGTTCACAGTCCTGGAGGCGGGAAAAGCAGACAGATTAGTTTTGGAGGTGAAAGTGGAAGGAAGGAAAGTAGTAGTGGAGCAACTAACTGACAGCGTCCGGGTGTGTGGCCCGGGCGGTACAGCAAGGTTGGCAGACGGTGGTGACCGTCTGCAGGAGTGACCTATCGGAGTCTACCGTAAGGACCGTGGACGGGCGGTGGCCCGGCGGTACCGGACCGGTGAACAAAGAGAAGTCAGCACCATCTGGCAGGGGCTTACGGACCCCGGCAAGGCTAGTAGTCGCCGTGAATTTGCCAAACTTGTTAGCGAAGGGGACCTCCTGGGTTTCCCAGCAGCCAAGACCCGACAGAAGGCAACAGTCCAACCGAGAGAGGGAAACACAGCCACCGCCAAGGCTACTGTTCCCAGAGCCAGAGCCTGCAGGCAAAAGGGGCTCCTCCAGCCCATATCCAAGCTGGGGAACGGGTTACCGGTGGGAACCCATTGGAACCGTTTACAGTACGTAGGTGCAGGGAAAGGCAGTCACCATCAACCTGCCGGGAGAAACAACACCGCAGCCGCCTGTGGGACCCGTCCATCCAGCCGTGTGTTTTACCGAGAACTGTGTCCTCATCATTGGCTGAGTGAGTACCACCGTGCCGTGCGGCACAGCGCTGCCCCCGCGACCCTGCACCTCACCAGGCCCTGTAACCCGCCTGTCATCCATCCCTACCCCATCACCGGGCCCCGGGACAACCAACCCCCTACCCATGGAGGGGAGAACTAACAACAAATCTGCTCCCTGTCACCGCTCCCGGGATCCCCATCTAGAGCAGCGGTGGTGTCACCAATATCACCACAACCGTGGGTGGTGTCACGGACAATCACCAAACTCCCCACCATCCAAACAATCTCCCTTTTCACTCACGGGCGAGGAACGCCGCTCGAGTCCCCGGGATCCGGCCCACCGCTTGAGCCACCACAAAGCAGCGGCAGCAGCAGCCGGATCCGAGCAGTGGGAGAGCGCAGCGTCCCCTCCTCCGCCCGCGACATAGTTATAATAATAATATTAGCAAATCCCTCCATTTAGAAATGTAGTATTTTTCTCCTGATATAGCCATGTTTCTTACCTCATGTGCAGGGCATTTCAGCTTAGATATCCATGGTTACGTCCACTTATATAATGTTAGTTAATTGCTCGTGGTCGTAACCATAGATACTTAGGGGCACTTTGCAGACTACCACATCGCAGGTGCGATGTCGGTGGGGTCAAATTGAAAGTGACGCACATCCGACGTCGCAGGCGATATCGTAGTGTGTAAAGCATTTTTGATACGATTAATGAGCGCAAAAGCGTCGTAATCGTATCATCGGTGTAGCGTCGGTCATTTCCATGAATTGGGGATGACCGACGCTACCAGATACCAGAGAGCAATAGCTGGTGTGCAAGATAAGATAAAATTATATATATGCTGTATAATTTTATCTTATCTTGCACACCAGCTATTGCTCTCTGGTATCACCTGGCATGTAATTTTGTATTTTTTGCCATCTGTGCTGCATACTTGTTGTCTTATGTATTCTACTTGCCTTGTTAATTCTGATTAACTCTTTATGTGCCAAGGTGCCCTCTGTTGTTGCACCTATATGTATTTTTCTGTGCTACATCTAAAAACTGTTTTTTATGATGTAATAAAATTTGTCATTCTCTTTTGCATTTCAACCACATCTGCTCTCCTGTTTCTTTACAGTTAGAGTAGTAAGATTGTAGAATGCCCTACCACAAGAGGTAGTGTAACACCCAGGAGGCAGGGGTTGTCAGGCACGTGGAGTCTTGTACCTGCGTTACTCGTCACCGGGCCGGTGTGATGATCTGGGATGTCGCGGTGGCCTGCCCGGCTTCGTGCCCCGAGGTGTACACCAATAAGGAGGGAAGATGGTGGGGGTAGTAGTAGGATGAATATCGTGACGCCGACTGTGGTATGCAGCCAGGGATTTAGCCACCACTGCTGTCGCTGTCCTCCATGGCGGATGGTAGTAGCAGCCAGAGATGGCATCGCTCCCCACAGGTGGAGCAGGCCCCGGGGAGGATGATGAGGGGAGTAGTTATGGCGTTTAAGCACCGATGTGCGGGGCAGCGGTGCCGGTAATCAAGAGTCAGAGTCAATAGCTGCGGTTCCAGGTGTCTTTACTCACTCTTTGTGCTGTGCCGCTCTCCTGGATAGTACTGGTCACCTGCTGTGATGGGCTCTGCCGACCTCGGATAAGTTAATAGAAGTCACCATTGTTTGAAAGAAGAAGAAAGTCCTTTTTCAGAGTTGCCCTTCCAGCTGGGAGGCACCTGGGCCGAGCGTTCTGCTCCAAGCCCCAGGCCCCGTGAAGAGAAGAGAAGAAAAAGATGATGGTGTCATGTCCCAGAACTGGTGTCCCGGGTAGACTGACTAGTGATTGTGTGAGTGTGCTCCTACTTCTACTCCAAGTGGAACCCGCCCCCCAGGTGGCTGGCTTCAGTGACCGGGGAAATCGCATGATTCATGATGGCCACCCCCCTGCTTAACCTGAGCCATTTCCCCGGGAGAAGGCTCCAAAGCTTTATGGAAAGTGAGAATGTGGAACACCGGTGATTAACCCCCTGCTTACCCGAGGGGAATGTGGCACCTAAAATAAAGTGCAATACTCTGTGGCGACTGAAGCCTCAGGGGCGCCACAGTAGTAATGGCAGACACCATAACAACTTTTAAAAAAGGGCTGGGTGATTTCCTCAGTACACACAACATTGTCGGTTATGAATTATTTAGTGACTAAATGTATAATCGGTGGAGGAAGTTTGAAATAGATGGACCTAGGTCTTTTTTCAACCTATGTAACTATATACCCTTGCTATGTGCTGTGTAATGGCTGTGTTTGACCGTACAGGGACATGGCCTGATCATACCCCATCTACTGAGCCAAGGAGGAAATGACAAAGTATACCAATATAAAACTATACCTCTAGGCATAGAAGAACTGTCAAGCTGTGACAACTGAAGAAATCAGATATATATGTGACGCCCCTGGACTATCAGGTCATCACAGGGTACTGCACAAACTGCCCTTCCGTGCAGTATTTCAAGTCCCTCGTGGTTCTGGGTCCCTATCTAAATAGTGTTGCCTTCAACAGCAAATCAAATCCTAGATATACCCTGCACCACACCCACCAGGCACACCAGTGGACGGCTTGAGTGGAATAGAGTCACCCACTTGGGGGGTCAGGGAGGGAAGGTGAGGAGTGTAGTGAGGAGTAGAATGTAGGTAGTGAGAGTGAGAGGAGGTCGGGAGCAGTGGCTCCTAGAGAAACTGTCTAGGTTGCAGACGGTGGTCTAGACCTAGAGGAGTCAGACCACCGGTCGCAGGGGATTGTGGCAAGGTGCCTAGACCTGTCGAGGAGGACAGCCGGCAGCCTAGCACTATCACCGGTCTGGGACCGAAGGCACGATGGGGTACATGGACCCTAGGTCGGAGAATAGCTTAAGGCAACCCGACAATTCACCTGAGGAGAACGGAGCCTTTATGATCCGTTCCCACCCGCTGCAGAATCGGGGCATCAGCGCAACGAGGGGGAAAAGGATTTTCCAATCCAAAACGGTCCAGAAAATCCCAAGCTTGAGCCCTGAGAGCTCCTACACTTAGCCACAGTGGGGAGCGGGGCCCGGCAAGTTCCATACTACTGAGCTACCACGTTGAAGTTAAAGTTAGTGTCAGGAGGCAGGTCACGGATCACCAGGCAACACTATAGGGGATGGGACCCGGACGAGCTCCCCTCAGTGGCAGAGAATTGGTTTACCAGTTTGTCAGCGTCTGCTTATTGACTGAGCGAGTACGAGAGTGACCCCTGTATCCCACGGCAACCCTACACCGAGTCCCGGGGCATTCCCCTACCCGTGGAGGGCTACGACACCTTGCTGCCCCACTTCATCACCCCGGGTACTCTCAACGGCAATGGCGGTACTCCCAAATTACTGTACACCACGAGTGGCGTCAAGAACTATATCAATTCCCTGTAAATAACCCTCTTTCATTTGAGTTGCCGCACGAACCCAGGTCCGGAAACCCTCGAGTCACAGCTAACCCGGATCCGAGCAGCTCAGCTGCTTCCACCGGGGCAGCACATATACGTATCAATAAAAAGTAACCTGGTGCTTGGGTGGGTGTTGCTCTCACCACTGAAAATGAGAGAAGGTGACCTTCTTCATGAACTTTTCACACAAAACTGCCCACCGCACATTGTTACATGTGAATGAAAGTAAACTACGACTCAACCTATATCTTTGGTTGGTGCTAATATGACACCCTGGACTAGCCAGGTAGTCACATACATACCAACATACACACCCCCCACCCTAAGTTACAACAGTCAATCAAAAATCCTTGTTGCCTCCCTCCAGGGCCTGATGTCCACACCAGGTGGGGCAGAGCCAGGCGGTTGGCCCCACCCACCGAGGAGTTCACAGGCCTGGAGGCGGGAAAAGTGTCAGATCAGTTTTGGAGGTGAAAGTGAGAGGAGTAAACACTTCAGGTGTCTGGGTAGGAGCCCAGGCACTGACAGCAAGGTTGGCAGACGGTGGTTGCTGTCTGCAGGAGTTGGTGGAACTCTGTGAAGCCATAAGGACCGGGGTCGGTACCGAACTGGGGAGCGGACTGAAGCTAAGCACACAGGCAGGGCCGTCGGACCCCGACCAGGCTTGGAGCCGCCGTCAATAGTCAAATCCGAGTGTGAAAGGAACCCCAGGGGTTCCCCAACAACCAAGTCCCGACAGAAGGCAACAGTCCACACCGTGAGGATATACAGCCACCGCCACAGGCTAGAGATCCAAGGGCCAGCGCCTGCAGGCAAACGGGCTCCTACGGCACCTATACGCCGGGGAGCGGACTACCGGTGGGCAACCACAGGAGTCAGAACACTTCTAACAGGTGCAGGGAAAGACAGCCACCATCAGCCGTCCGGGGAGAGCACAGCAACAACACTGCAGCTAGCTGCGGGACCCGTCCATCCGGCCGTTTTGGTTTACCAGCGACTCTGTCAGTGATTGTCTGAGTGAGTACACCAGTGCCGTCTGGCACTGCGCCGCTCAGTCCCTGTACCCCAGCCATCCAGCCTCCCCGTAACACCACCGGGCCCCGGGATCACCAACCCCCTACCCACGAGGGGACAACATCCTAGCTGCTCCCTGCCATCTCTCCTGGGATCCCCGTCAGCAGCAGCGGTGGTGCCATCATCACCACGTCCCGTGGGTGGCGTCACGAACAATCTCCCTAACCAAACCACCCCTTTTTACTCACAGGTGAGGAGCGCTGCTCGAGTCCCCGGGTCTGGCCCACCGCTCGAGCCACCGAGCAGCAGCAGCAGAAGCCACGGACCCGAGCGTGGCGAGCGCGTCCCCTCCGCCCACGACACTAATTACAATCCATTATAAGTTATAAAAGTGTCCTAAAATCCCTAAAATCATATCAGGTTTATACGAAACAATTAAATGACTTGTATATAACTAATAGGCAGCTTTAGTCTAGTTTAGTTTATTGTCTGATTCAAACCTTTTATGTGCAAAGTATGATCATTAATATGATTGTCATACAGGACTGGTGTTAAAGCAGAGAAAACTGGTCAGTTGCCTCCACTCCCCTAGGGGCTCCCACATCTACACCAGGAGCCCCCATGTTTACAGCAGGTGCTATACTGATGGCAGCATTATTAGTGTAGCTTCCGATGTGGAGACTACTTCAGGACCTTTGGTGACTGTGACTGTGTTGTTACCACAGGTACTACACTTTGCGGAAGTCGGAAGATCTAAAGAGGTTATGGACTGGTGGTAAGTCCTGTGTATTTGATCTATCTATCTGTGTGGGTGTCTGTGTGTGGTTGAGTCTAGAACATATGGAACCCTTGTGGTATACATTAGTGGGGACATAAGAATGTCTGGGCTTCTGGTAGCTATATTTAAGTTATATTAGTGAAGACATCAGAATATATGGGCTCCTGGTGGTATATACTTGTGACGCCCTGGGCAAGCCAGGGGTCACAGGTCACAACATCACATGCACCCCACATTCCCGGCAGGTACATCTAGGCTAACCTAAAATCCTTGTTGCCTTCCTCCAGGGGCTGATGTCCACACCAGGGGGTGGGCCAGGCGGTTGGCTCCGCCCACCGAGGAGTTCACAGCCCTGGAGGCGGGAGAACCAGGCAGATGAGTTTAGGAAGCGAAAGTAGAAGGAAGTGAAGTGGTAGAGGAGCAAAAGAGAGAAGCTGAAGTGACAGAAAAGAGAGAGTAGTAAAGCCTAAAGTTGGTCCGGGTGTGTGCCCCGGACTGAGACAGCAAGGTCGGCAGACGGCGGTGATAGTCTGCAGGGGGACTGCTTGGAGGTTGCTGGAAGGACCGCGGACGGGTGGTGACCCGGCAGTACCGGAGCAGTATACGAAGAACAGTCAGCACCAGGGCAGGGGCCTTTCGGATCCCGGCAAGGCTAGGAGTCGCCATAATTTGCCAAATCCGTCAGTGAAGGGGACCTCTGTCTCCTAACAACCAAGTCCCGATTGAAGGCAACAGTCCGACCGTTAAGGGGAGACACCACCACCGCCAAGGCACCAGTTTCCCAGGGCCAGCGCCTGCGGGCAAGAGAGGGGCTCCTCCGGCCCATATCCAAGCCGGGGAGCGGGTACCCGGTGGGAACCCATCGCTACCAAGAGACTTTACATAGGTGCAGGAAGAGACCGTCACCGCTAACTGCAGGGAACAGCAGCACCGCAACCGTCCGAGGGACCCGTCCAACCAGCCGTTTGTTTACCGAGAACTGTGTCGTGTTTACTGGCTGAGTGAGTACCTCCGTGCCGTGCGGCACAGTGCTGCCCCTGCGCCCCTGCACCTCCACAGGCCCCATACCCGCCTGACCACCATACCGACCCCATCACTGGGCCCCGGGATCACCAAAACCTCTACCCACGGAGGGGCAAATCAACAACTGGCTGCTCCATACCATCACTCCTGGGATCCCCAGACAGAGCAGCGGTGGTGTCCACTTAATCACCACAACCGTGGGTGGCGTCACGGACAATAAACTATCCCAAAACCCAATCTCCTTTCACTCACGGGCGAGGAGCGCCGCTCGAGTCCCCGGGATCCGGCCCATCGCTCGAGCCACCGAGCAGCAGCAGCAGCAGGCCGCAGCAGCCGTCGCGGCAGCCGGACCCGAGCAGTGGGAGAGCGCGGCGTCCCCTCCTCCGCCCGCGACATACTAGTGATGACATCAAAATGTCTGAACCCTGGTATGTATATGTTAGTTATACTAGTGGAGACATCAAAATGTATGGGCTCCTCGTGGTATATATTAGTGAGGACATCAGAATGTATGGGCTCCTGGCGGTATATACTAGTGATGACATGAAAATGTCTGAGCCCTGGTAGGTATATATTAGTTATAGTAGTGAAGACATCAAAATGAATTGGCTCTTCGTCGTATATATTAGTGAGGATATCAGAATGTATGGGCTCCTGGTATGTATGTATCTGCTCTTTGTATGCATGTGTCTGTATGAAGCTGCTCTATGTGTGTTTATGTGCTTGGTGTATACATGTGTGTGTGCTATATGTGTGTAACATACAGTGTTTGTGTTACATACTGTGTGAATGTAAGGAGATGGACACACTGCCCACGTTCCCCTTTAAGGACACAAGTATTCTTATGATGTGTAATGTGTATTGTGACATTCGTTATTAGTGATAGATTGTTTTCTGATCAACAGTAGGGAGGATTAGAGGTAATGTTACGGACTATCCCAAAGTGGGAGAGGCTCAAGTGAAGGGACATTGACAGTTTCATGTCAAGAAGTGAGATAGGGACCAGCATGCAGTAAAATTGGACCTATGGTCTGACCAGTGAGAAGAGCCACAAGACATGGGTGTCTGTAACGTAAGTGGAGACTAAGGCAGTAGATAACGTGCTCCTAAGTAAAGGAGAAATAAAATGTGCAGAAAGACAGGGTGGTCAACTGGAAAAGGATCCTGGGGCAGGGCGCATAGCAGTACAGCCCTGAGTTTATAACTCAGAGAGGTAACATATCAGGATAGAATAGAGAACATGAGATGAAGAGAGTGCTTGGGCAGGAGTTCCAAGGTGTCAGAAGTAGAGAAGTTAACTACCGGCCATGTTGGAAAACCTGTTCCTTTTAAAAGGGAAGGAGATGCGGAACCATGGGTTGAGAATAGGAGTCTCATTAACTGAACCATAGTATTGTGCTTTGATGTGGTTAAGGAAATGAGCTTTGAGCGATGGTCTTTCTCATTGAACTATTCAACCTCTAGTCCTGGCCAGCCGAAGTCAGCAGATACATGTGGCCTGCAATGGCCAAGCACCCCATCGCACAAGTCCACACACTTAGCCAGGAACCCCACCTTCATGTACCTTGCTAATGGCCACCGCCCAGTGTCACGTTACATATATGTAGAATCATTTTAGTGAGTGGATTGTTTATGGGGGAACAAAAATAATTGTTCTGAGCAGCACATCACGCTGTGTAAACGGGAGATGTGCTGCTGATAACAATAACATGATACTATAGGGGACAGATGGATCTATTAGTGATTGTTCTATCCCCATTATTCTTCGTCAACCTCTGTAAACCAGGAAACAAGAAATGAACAACTCCTCACCCTAACTCTGTTATTGCAGGGGGAGGAGGAGGGAGGAAGGACAGAGGGAGGAAGGACAGGCAGACAGACAGGGGCTGAAATAACTAGCAAAACCCGACCCACCTATTAGATATTCTGTTGCACCTATCAATCAAATAACAGTGCATTTCACAAACTTTTCTTGTCTATATTAAAGAAAGTATACAACTAATATCTCACAACTAAAGGTATGTATAGAATCAGCATGATAGTGCCACTATAGCACTGGCTTTAGTGTATATATATATAAAAGCAACGGCAGAGCAATGTCCAGCAGTAACGTGAGCAATCCAGGATGCTGTTAAAATTTTCTTCACTTTATTCGTAAATCCATTAAAAGGCAATGGTCCAAGCAGTTCAAAACAGCATTAACGCAGGAATGTAGTACAGATAGGACTACGAGTTTCAGCGGTAAAACCCATCTTCTTCACGGTCCAGAATCGTGAACTTGAGGTGTTTTGAACTGCTTGGACCATTGCCTTTTAATGGATTTACGAATAAAGTGAAATAAATTTTTAACAGCATCCTGGATTGCTCACGTTATTGCTGGACATTGCTCTGCCGTTGTTCACATTTGCATGGATGGACTCCTACATCCTGATCCGGGCACAACGGAGTTAACCAGGTCAGCTGAGGTTCCAGTTGATTCACAGGAGTGAGCTGGTCTACACTGTAATATATATATATATATATATATATATATATATATATATATATATATATATATATATATATAAAATCTATATATATATATATATATATATATATATATATATATAAAATATATATACTAGAAGGTGGCCCGATTCTACGCATCGGGTATTCTAGAATTTACGTATTGTGTAGTTAATGTATGATTTTTGTTATATATATATATATATATATATATATATATATAGATGTTGTTGTGTGTAGTTACCAAGTTTTTGTGTAGGGCGCTGTACATGTTCTGGGTGTTGTCTGGGTGTGGCAGGGGGTAAGAGCGGTCTTGTTTGTGTGTTGCGTGTGTTGTGTTGTTTGTGGAGCGCTGTGTGTCTGTAGCGTTGTGTGTGTGTGTTGCGCGGTTTGTGTGGGGTGTGTGTGTGTGTTTTGGGGGGAGGTATGTTTTGTGCAGTGTGTGTGTTGTGCGGTATGTGCGTATATTTGTGTGTGCCGCGGTGTTTGTGTGTTGGGTGTTGTGTGTGTGCGGCGTTGTCTGTGTGTGTGGGTGTCTGTGTAGGGCGGTGTTTGTGGTTCCCAGTGTGTGTGTGGTGTGTTGTGCAGTGCGTGTGTGGCGGTGTGTGTGTGTTTTGGGGGGAGGTGTGCACCCCCCATCGTGCTCCATCCCCCATGCTGCGCACCCCCCCATCGTGCTCCATCTCCCATGCTGCGCACCCCCCATCGTGCTCCATCCCCCATGCTGCGCACCCCCCATCGTGCTCCATCCCCCATGCTGCGCACCCCCCATCGTGCTCCATCACCCATGCTGCGCACCCCCCATCGTGCTCCATCCCCCATGCTGCGCACTCCCCATTGTGCTCCATCCCCTATGCTGCGCACTCCCCATCGTGCTCCATCCCCCATGCTGCGCATTCCCCATCATGCTCCATCCCCCATGCTGTGCACTCCCAAACGTGCTCCATCCCCCATGCTGCGCACTCCCAAACGTGCTCCATCCCCCATGCTGCGCACTCTCCATCGTGCTCCATCCCCCATGCTGCGCACCCCCCATCGTGCTATATCCCCCATGCTGCGCACTCCCCATTGTGCTCCATCCCCCATGCTGCGCACTCCCCATCGTGCTCCATCCCCCATGCTGTGCACCCCCCATCGTGCTCCATTCCCCATGCTGTGCACCCCCCATCGTGCTCCACAGTCACACATCAGACAGTATACACGCACACATCTGATCGCATACACTCACACCCCACTTCTGCCTGTGCCCTCCGGTGTGCGGTCCCAGCAGCTGTGCTGCACGCAGTGCTCCTCTGCCTTCTGCCGACACGCACACATCCGATCGCATACACGCTCACATCTGATTGCATACACGCACACATCCGATCGCATACACGCACACACCCGATTGCATACACGCACACACCCGATTGCATACACGCACACACCCGATCGCATACACGCACACACACACTGACGATATCGCACATACGCGCTCACACACTCACAACATCCGGAGATACCACATGCTTCTGGCCATGTGATCCTCCGGCAGGTCCTGGAAGGTCACTGCACGCACAGTATCGCCGCCGAGAAGCAAGCAATATCAAGGGATGTTGTGAGTGTGTGGATGCGATCTGATGTGTGTGTGAGGTGTGTGTGAGAGTGAGTGTGATCTGATGTGTGTGTGTGTGTGTCTGTTCTTATGTGTGTGCGTGTGTCTGTGTTTCGCCGCTGCAGGACCTTGATGCGCTCACCTGGAAGCCGGTGTACGCTGGTAACCATGCTACACAATATTACATGGTTACCAGCGTACCCCGCCCCCCGCTCGCACGGGAGCCCACACCAGCGTACGCCGGCAACCCCAGCAATGTGAGGGTATGTGTCGGCTGGGTTGGCGGCGTACGCTTGTAGTGGGTGGGCCTACCCCCTACTAGTTTAACATAGTTACCCGGCATTGTGATTATTAAAAGTGTTGAATTATATGTTTTTATGTGATGTGTTAGGGCACCCCCTAGTGGCCGGGTGGGACGGCTGTTGCCACCGGGGAGGAGGAGTCGGCCGGATATCTAGGCTAGGTCTGAATGTGTGTGGGGTAGAGAGATCCGGGTCAGCGGAGTGCGAGCATCTGCAGCGGCAAGTGCGATAGTGTGAGCGGACCATCAAGGGACACCGGAGAGGAGGAGGTGGACGTAACCTCAGAGCCTATTCTGCCGGTGTGGGTCCGGTGTATGCTTGGCTGAATAGTGGGTGCCCGAAGGAAGTAGAGTACGGAGGGCATATCCCCACCCGAGGTGACGTCTGGTCAGAGTGTCCCCAGCTCCACTAATATTGCCGTGATCCGCTGACCGGAGTGGCTTTTACCGGAGTGTCTGTCAAGCTGTGAGATCCGGGACAGCAGTGTGTGCACTTGGGCAGAGTGTGAGCGAAACAGCACGGGACACCGGAGATAAGGAGGTGGACGCAACCTCAAAGCCTATTCTGCCGGTGTGGGTCCGGTGTATGCTTGGCTGAATCGTGGGTGCCCGAAGGAAGTAGAGTACGGAGGGCATATCCCCACCCGAGGTGGCGTTTGGTCAGGGTGTCCCCAGCTCCACTGAAAGTCTGCAACTGCCTGCTTCTTTACTGTCTGCTGTCCGGATTATTGGACTGTGCTGAATAAATGTTCTCTTTTATTGCATTCAACTCTTGCCTGAAGTCTATTTGTGTAATGGAGAACGAAGACACTGACACACACTGTTTTATTCCTAAAGAAGTGATGAAGACAGGGATGTGCCTGCACCATAGTGCTGCCACGACTACACAGCCAGAGGCCTCCCTGCCTGGTCACTTCATGTGGCGTAGTCGGCAGGATTCAAGTCCCTTGCCGGAGAACCAGGAGTCTGAAGACCAAGTAGTGCCTGAAGCACGGAATTCGGACGATGAAAGAAGATTTCCAGTCCCATGGTGGGAGGAAGAAGTGCCCAAGGCGTTGGACCGGGTACAAGATGGCGGCAAGGAGGCCGTTATCTGTGAGGAAGAAAGCGCGCGCAAAATTGGCGCCGAAAGAAGAGCCTGGAGCTGGCCGGCGCCGAAGAAAAAGGACAGAGTACTCCGCCCAAAGAGGGGAGGCGCCAGCTCCAGGGCATTGAAGACTAAGAAGAAGAAAAAGAAGTACCTCGGCGGAGGAGTCGAGATAATGCGCAAGGCTGGGGGTGGAGTTTGTTCAAAAGCGGGAAACGAAGACCCGCCTCCACTTCCTCCAGTCTCAGCGTCGACATCACCGCCATTACCAGTGATTATCGAGATGGAGAACTTTGGGCAACCTGCGGAGTTGGCGACGACCATGGCCCTCATCAGCCTTGGCCGAGGCCGACCCCGGTTCGCCCCTGCTAACGAGGCCGCGATAGCGGATCTCCCCATTGGGCCGGGAGGCTCTACAAGACCGGACAAGGTCTCTTGGAAGACCTCGTGGGACGCTCAAACCGGGAGCACCATTACGGAAGTGAAGGCGACCTATGCTACCCCGCCCATGCCAAGCCGTCCAGGGGTTGCTGTTTTCCCTTGGGACACCCCGCAGCTTAATGCCGCCGCCACACCATTTGTCCCGGTGCCGGAGTCAGCCGAGGAGTTAGCCGAGCGTCTAGAGGAGGACCACCTGGGCTTCTTCTGGGACCCAGTCATCGCCCCGCCGGAGAGGGCGCGTCCCAGTGTTCCGCCCCCGAAGCCTGATCCCGTCCGGGAACGACTCCTGGCTGAGACCATAGTCCGGGAAATGCTGTCCGGGCCCGGTGGAGAAGATCTGGCCCAACAGTTCGTGACCGGGGTGGTTGTTAAATTCAACCAGCAGGAGGGGTATGGATTCATCCGTGAAGTAGAGACCGGGGATGACTACTTTTACAACCGAGTTCACCTGGATGTAGAAGGACTCCCCAAGCGACTCCATACCCTGTGGCCGGGCGAGAAAGTCAGCTTCTTGCCGGACAAAGGCAGCCGCGGTCTATTTGCGGTGTGTGTTTCCCGCATGCCCACCACCCGGGAAGCGGAGCAGTGGCAGGAGGAGATTGCGTGGGAAGAGCAGCAAGAGCGACGACAGAGCCGTACCAGACCGGCCGCGCCTCCTCAACCCCGGCGCGTACCGACGGCTGCCCCGGAAGCAGAGGCAGAGCCAGCCCTCGATCCGGAGAGGCTCCCAACTGTGGTGGCGGTGACGCAAAATGTCAACAACCGGCCAGTTTTCATGCTGGACGCGTCGCCCGCCGCACCACCACCGTCCCGGGCGGAGACGCCATCACCACCAAGAGGTGCGGCAGCAGCTGTGCCGGAGGAGCCGTGCTACGCTCCGGTGTCTTTCAGGCGGATCCGCCGCCAGCCAGGACAAACTCTGGGGGCCTATATCCAGGCTCAAGCGGAAGAGTGGAAGAGGGCCTGGCCCCCAGAGTAAGCTGTTCGCTCCAGCACCTGTAAAGACCGGGATGGTTGTAAACCGGCAGAAAGTTGTTTTTGTTGGAAAGTTTCACGGGCCTGTTGCCCTTCAGCAAAGACCGGGAGCGCTATTGAAGCCTCCGGGCACCTTCAGCAAAGACCGGGAGCGCTATTGAAGCCTCCGGGCACCTTCAGCAAAGACCGGGAGCGCTATTGAAGCCTCCGGGCACCTTCAGCAAAGACCGGGAGCGCTATTGAAGCCTCCGGGCGCACATCTAAGACCGGGAGCGCTGTTGAGCCTCCGGGCGCTATCCAGAGACCGGGAGCGCTGCTGCGCCATCAAGCGCCCCTTAAGACCGGGAGCGCCGCTGAACTGGTGCCGCTGTTGAGGACTGAACCGAAAGGTTTTTATGTGTTTATGTTTTTATGTGTTTAAGAGCCTTGCCGGGAGGCTCGGATTTTAAGAGGGGAGGCATGTAGTGGGTGGGCCTACCCCCTACTAGTTTAACATAGTTACCCGGCATTGTGATTATTAAAAGTGTTGAATTATATGTTTTTATGTGATGTGTTAGGGCACCCCCTAGTGGCCGGGTGGGACGGCTGTTGCCACCGGGGAGGAGGAGTCGGCCGGATATCTAGGCTAGGTCTGAATGTGTGTGGGGTAGAGAGATCCGGGTCAGCGGAGTGCGAGCATCTGCAGCGGCAAGTGCGATAGTGTGAGCGGACCATCAAGGGACACCGGAGAGGAGGAGGTGGACGTAACCTCAGAGCCTATTCTGCCGGTGTGGGTCCGGTGTATGCTTGGCTGAATAGTGGGTGCCCGAAGGAAGTAGAGTACGGAGGGCATATCCCCACCCGAGGTGACGTCTGGTCAGAGTGTCCCCAGCTCCACTAATATTGCCGTGATCCGCTGACCGGAGTGGCTTTTACCGGAGTGTCTGTCAAGCTGTGAGATCCGGGACAGCAGTGTGTGCACTTGGGCAGAGTGTGAGCGAAACAGCACGGGACACCGGAGATAAGGAGGTGGACGCAACCTCAGAGCCTATTCTGCCGGTGTGGGTCCGGTGTATGCTTGGCTGAATCGTGGGTGCCCGAAGGAAGTAGAGTACGGAGGGCATATCCCCACCCGAGGTGGCGTTTGGTCAGGGTGTCCCCAGCTCCACTGAAAGTCTGCAACTGCCTGCTTCTTTACTGTCTGCTGTCCGGATTATTGGACTGTGCTGAATAAATGTTCTCTTTTATTGCATTCAACTCTTGCCTGAAGTCTATTTGTGTAATGGAGAACGAAGACACTGACACACACTGTTTTATTCCTAAAGAAGTGATGAAGACAGGGATGTGCCTGCACCATAGTGCTGCCACGACTACACAGCCAGAGGCCTCCCTGCCTGGTCACTTCATGTGCAGTGGGTGAGCAGACCCCCTGCAAAAGGGAGCATAGTTAACCCGGAAATGTTATTAATAAAAATGTTTTATTTGTATGTGCATGTACATTGTGTTAGGGGACCCCTAGTGGCCGGGTGGGACGGCTGTCACCACAGTGGGGAGGAGGAGCCGGCAGAGACAAGGGGAGGGGGAGAGCAAGGGTGTGAGGGAAAGATTAGATCAAGGGAGCAGTCGTCTCGGGGACAGGAGCGGAGCAGCAGAGCCGGGGCAGAGTGTGGGAGCTGGAAGTCAGGGAAGCCGGTGAGAAAAGGAGCAGGCGGAACCTCATAGTGTGAAGCAGTCCGGTGTGGGTCCGGGCTGTGGGTAGCCAGAAGTGGGAGCCGGACGAAGTGGAGTAGTCAGGCACATCCCCACTGGAGGGGGCGCAAGGACAGGCTTCCCCCAGCTAAGAAAGCGTATCAGCACCTTTGTGGCTTTGTTTGGGACTTTGTGAGAAGTAGCATCCGGGACAGCAGTGTGTGCACATCAGGCAGAGTGTGTGAGCGGAACAGCAGGGGACACCGGAGATAAGGAGGTGGACGCAACCTCAGAGCCTATTCTGCCGGTGTGGGTCCGGTGTATGCTTGGCTGAAGAGTGGGTGCCCGACGGAAGTGGAGTACTTAGGGCATAGCCCCACCAGAGGGTGCGTTTGGACAGGTTGTCCCCAGCTCCACAGAAATTGTCATCTGCCAGATCTATTGCTGACCGGATTGCTTTGTTTTTTTTATCTGTGAAGAATAAAAGAATGTTTGTTCCTTGCATTGTACCCTGCCTGAAGAGTGTTTGTGCGCCGGAGAACATCTACGCCACCACCACACTCTGCCCCACCAAGTCATCTCCTGTCCCCATAGTGACGGTGGAACCAGGGGTAAGCCTGATACCGAGGGCCACGACTACAAGGCCGGAGGCACCCCTGGCACCCCGTTACATGTGGCGTAGTCGGCAGGATACGAGTCCCCTGCTAGGGACCCAAGAGACTGGAGATCAGGTCGTGCCTGAAGCACAAGATCCGGACCATGATACAAGATTTCCAGTCCCGTGGTGGGAAGAGAACTTAGTACCCGTAGCGTTGGACCGGGTACAAGATGGCGGCGAGGAGGCCGTTATCTGTGAGGAAGAGAAGGCGCGGAAAATTGGCGCCAAAAGAAGAGCCTGGGGCTGGCCGGCGCCGAAGAAAAAGGACAGAGTACTCCGCCCAAAGAGGGGAGGCGCCAGCTCCAGGGCATTAAAGACGAAGAAAAGGAAAAAAAAGTACCTCAGCGGAGGAGTCGAGATGATGCGCAAGGCTGGGGGTGGAGTTTGTTCAAGAGCGGGAAACGAAGACCTGCCTCCACTTCCTCCAGCCTCAGCATTGACACCGCCGCCATTACCAGCAAGATTGGCAGGGGCAGGGACACCTTCACCACCGAGAGGAGCTGCAGCAGCTGTACCCGTGGAGCCACCCTACGCCCCTGTGTCCTTCCAGAGGATCCGTCGGCAGCCGGGACAATCGCTGGGGGCATACATACAGGCTCAAGCGGAAGAATGGAAGCGGGCCTGGCCCCAGAGTAAGTCACCACTGCTGATCTGTTGTTTAAGTCCGGCGCCGTTCAGCCGGCAGAAGTTTCTTTAACGTTGACGGGCCTGTTGCCCTCCAGCAAAGACCGGGAGCGCTCTTGAAGCCTCCGGGCACCTTCAGCAAAGACCGGGAGCGCTACTGAAGCCTCCGGGCGCCCATCTAAGACCGGGAGCGCTATTGAAGCCTCCGGGCGCTGTCCAGAGACCGGGAGCGCCGCTGAACTGGTGCCGCTGTTGAGGACTGACCCAAAAGGTTTTTATGTGTTTATGTGTTTAAGAGCCTTGCCGGGAGGCTCGGGTTTTAAGAGGGGAGGTATGCAGTGGGTGAGCAGACCCCCTGCAAAAGGGAGCATAGTTAACCCGGAAATGTTATTAATAAAAATGTTTTATTTGTATGTGCATGTACATTGTGTTAGGGGACCCCTAGTGGCCGGGTGGGACGGCTGTCACCACAGTGGGGAGGAGGAGCCGGCAGAGACAAGGGGAGGGGGGAGAGCAAGGGTGTGAGGGAAAGATTAGATCAAGGGAGCAGTCGTCTCGGGGACAGGAGCGGAGCAGCAGAGCCGGGGCAGAGTGTGGGAGCTGGAAGTCAGGGAAGCCGGTGAGAAAAGGAGCAGGCGGAACCTCATAGTGTGAAGCAGTCCGGTGTGGGTCCGGGCTGTGGGTAGCCAGAAGTGGGAGCCGGACGAAGTGGAGTAGTCAGGCACATCCCCACTGGAGGGGGCGCAAGGACAGGCTTCCCCCAGCTAAGAAAGCGTATCAGCACCTTTGTGGCTTTGTTTGGGACTTTGTGAGAAGTAGCATCCGGGACAGCAGTGTGTGCACATCAGGCAGAGTGTGTGAGCGGAACAGCAGGGGACACCGGAGATAAGGAGGTGGACGCAACCTCAGAGCCTATTCTGCCGGTGTGGGTCCGGTGTATGCTTGGCTGAAGAGTGGGTGCCCGACGGAAGTGGAGTACTTAGGGCATAGCCCCACCAGAGGGTGCGTTTGGACAGGTTGTCCCCAGCTCCACAGAAATTGTCATCTGCCAGATCTATTGCTGACCGGATTGCTTTGTTTTTTTATCTGTGAAGAATAAAAGAATGTTTGTTCCTTGCATTGTACCCTGCCTGAAGAGTGTTTGTGCGCCGGAGAACATCTACGCCACCACCACACTCTGCCCCACCAAGTCATCTCCTGTCCCCATAGTGACGGTGGAACCAGGGGTAAGCCTGATACCGAGGGCCACGACTACAAGGCCGGAGGCACCCCTGGCACCCCGTTACACGCTGATGTGGGCTCCCGGGGGTACAGCACTCACGGCGGCGTACGCTGATGTAGGCTCCCGGGGGTACAGCACTCACCTGGGAGTCAGGGCTCCGTGTCGTTTCGGGGAATGCGTGAAGGGGGCGGGGCCAGAGCGAGCGTGCAATGCGTGAGGGGGGCGGGGCGTGGCCGAGTTGCCAATGCTTGCAGGGGGCCGGGGCGAGAGGCCAATCCGTGTGGGGGCGGAGCCTGGGCGGAGCCTGGGCAAGCGGCCAATCCGTGCAGGGGGGCGGAGCCGAGGCGAGGCGAGCGGCCAATGAGACGCTTGTCGCGGTAAGGACAGAATTTTGGAGCAAGACAGACAGACAGACAGACAGACAGAATAAGGCAATTTATATATATATATATATATATATATATATATATATACAGTACAGACCAAACGTTTGGAAACACCTTCTCATTTAAAGAGTTTTCTTTATTTTCATGACTCTGAAAATTGTAGATTCACATTGAAGACATCACAACTATGAATTAACACATGTGGAATGAAATACTTAACAAAAAAGTGTGAAACAACTGAAAATATGTCTTATATTCTAGGTTCTTCAAAGTAGCCACCTTTTGCTTTGATTACTGCTTTGCACACTCTTGGCATTCTCTTGATGAGCTTCAAGAGGTAGTCACCGGAAATGGTTTTCACATCACAGGTGTGCCCTGTTAGGTTTAATAAGTGGGATTTCTTGCCTTATAAATGGGGTTGGGACCATCAGTTGTGTTGTGTAGAAGTCTGGTGGATAGACAGCTGATAGTCCTACGGAATAGACTGTTACAATTTGTATTATGGCAAGAAAAAAGCAGCTAAGTAAAGAAAAACAAGGGGCCATCATTACTTTAAGAAATGAAAGTCAGTCAGTCCGAAAAATTGGGAAAATTTGAAAGTGTCCCCAAGTAGAGTGGCAAAAACCATCAAACGCTACAAAGAAACTGGCTCACATGAGGACTGCCCCAGGAAAGGAAGACCAAGAGTCATCTCTGCCGCGGAGGATATGGTTATCTGAGTCACCAGCCTCAGAAATCGCAGATTAACAGCAGCTCAGATCAGAAATCAGGTCAATGCCACACAGAGTTCTAGCAGCAGACACATGTCTAGAACAACTATTAAGAGGAGACTTTGTGCAGCAGGCCTTCATGGTAAAATAGCTGCTAGTAAACCACTACTAAGGAGAGGCAACACGCAGAAGAGCCTTGTTTGGGCTAAAGAACACAAGGAATGGACATTAGACCAGTGGAAATCTGTGCTTTGGTCTGATGAGTCCAAATTTGATACCTTTGGATACAACCACCGACTTTGTGCGACGCAGAAAAGGTGAATGGATTGCCTCTACATGGCTGGTTCCCACCATGAAGCATGGAGGAGGAGGTGTGATGGTGTGGGGTGCTTTGCTGATGACACTGTTGGGGATTTATTCAAAATTGAAGGCATACTGAACCAGCATGTCTACCACAGCATCTTGCAGCGGCATGGTATTCCATCCGGTTTGTGTTTAGTTGGACCATCATTTATTTTTCAACAGAACAATGACCCCCAAACACACCTTCAGGCTGTGTAAGGGCTATATGACTAAGAAGCAGTGATAGGGTGCTTCACACTTTTTTGTTAAGTATTTCATTCCACATGTGTCATGAAAATAAAGAAAACTCTTTGAAGGATATATATATATGAGGGGCGATCCAAAAGTAATGATAATCAGTTATTTCTATTGCACACAGAAATTAAAATAAAATGTTTTCTTCTCTCTTAGGTACCCACTAGTCAGGTAAAAAAAAATCACTTAAATAGGCCACGATTCCCGGGAGCTACATTCATTTGAATATGAACTGCCGAGGAGTGAACATCAAAATGGAAAAAAACGAACTCAGAGCTGTCATCAAATACCTCTGCTTGAAAAAAATGACTACCAAAGACATACACAGCGACTTGGTGGAAACATTGAGGGACTCTTCTCCTCCATATTCCACAGTTGCACGCTGGGCCAAGGAATTTAAGCTGGGAAGAACATCGACGGAAGATGAACATCGTGAAGGACGCCCATCCACGTCCCTCAATGAAGAAAACGTGAAAAAAGTTGAAGAAGTTGTATTGGCTGATCGAAGAGTGACTATCAGGTATGCAGCTGAGGTCACAGGGATCTCATATGGCAGTATTCAAAGAAGCCTTGCAAAAGAATTGCATATGAGAAAGGTCTCCACGCGGGTGCCAAAAATGTTAACCGACGAGCAAAAGAAGAAACGAGTTGACATTTCAATAGCAAATCTCGAAAAGTTCCAAGCAGACAAGGAGAATTTTTTGTCACGTTTTTTGACCATGGACGAGACCTGGATCCACCACTTTGATCCCGAAACTAAACAACAATCGATGACATGGAAACTAGCCGACGAACCGAAGAAATTCAAAGTGTCAAGCTCAGCAGGGAAGGTTAAGGTGTCCGTGTTTTTGGGACGCTGAAGGAATTATTATGGTGGACTATTTGGAGAAGGGAGCCACTATTACGGGCTCCTACTACGCAGAACAAATAAGAAGATTGCGGGAGGCTATCAAGGAGAAAAGGCGCGACAAACTGCGGGCTGGAGTGCTGTTTCACCAAGATAACGCGCCGGCTCACAAAGCTGCAGTTGCCATGGCAACCATTCAAGAAGCGGGCTTTGAACTGGTGGAACACCCCCCCTATTCGCCAGATCTAGCACCCAGTGACTTCTTTCTCTTTCCTCGCCTCAAGGAACACCTCCGGGGCAAGAAATTTGATGACAATAGCGACGTGATAACCGCTGTTGGGGATTTTTTTGAGGGTCAAGATCAAGAATTTTTTTCGAAGGAAATTCTAAGTTTAGAAAAGAGATGGACTAAATGTATAGACTTGTTAGGAGACTATGTAGAAAAATATATATTTTTTTAATATATTAATTATGTTTATTATTGATTATCATTACTTTTGGATCGCCCCTCGTATATATGAAACTCCTGGTGGTAGGTTCTCTCTGATATATTATGGTTTTCCAGTGTGTCCATAAAAATATTGTTTCTCCTCGATTTTTGGTAAGCTGTCCATAATTGTTTATTTTTTATGTTGGCAACCCTGCTGTCTCTATATGTGCGCTGAGCATTTTTATGAAATGCAGCTTCACACATCTAAAAGCTGACAAGATGGAACTTATCACCAGCAGTAGGCAGGGGAGACACACTGAACTTGAATCCCAAAGGTGTAAATGAGGCAACAGCTTTGTGTCACTGCTCCATCACTGGCTGCCATTAGATAGGAGCTACAGTGATATGAGACTCTGAACCCTCTGCTTTGCTAGAAACATTTGTGAAATGTATTCTGCATTAAGAAAAACATATCAGTGGGATATAAGTAATTAATATATCAGGCTACAAATAAATAGCATATGATCTAAAAAGGTATAGTTCAGGCATACTCACAAACCGCTACATTATTCTTTAATCATAGCGCTTGCTGCACTATAAAACATTTTTCTGATGGAGCGATGCATAACAGTTGCTTTTGTACTCAACCACTTTTCATATAAACCATAAAGAGGTTTTAATTATACATTAAAAACTTGTCAACCTTCTATATAAAAAGTGAAGATGAATTATTTGTTCCTTACCGAATTATAAAGATGCAGAAGTTGGAGCACTTCTTTGGAAAGATGTGTAGATGTGTAACTTGAAGGTTCAGATCCTCAAATCAAAATTAGAAGCTGTACCTCAAAATCATGGCATGCTAATGATGGCCTTGGTGAGAGAGCGGCAACTAGTCCTCTTCAAATACTGGGACCCAGATGCGACTGTAAGGTTTGCTCCCTAATAGTGATATTTCTTTCATATGCGGCTTTGCTATAATTCCTATGAACATTGTCAAAACAGTCTGGCAATCACCCGATAAGCCAGCAAGAATGCTTGTTCTTAGGCCTGTGACACACATCCGTGCCTCCGGTACGTGTTTGCCATTTTTTACACATACCGGCGGCACGGAGACACGTACAGCAATGCTACCCTATTGTAGAAGGCACACACACGTAAAACCACACGGAACGTGTGTCCGTGTCCGTTTGTACATGTGTGCGTTTTTCTACACGCTGACATGTCCGTTTTTCTCCGGCATCACGAGTGTCACACGGGCCGCACCCGTACCACACGGATGTAGTGTGGATGCGGTCCCGTGTGACACGCGCCGGAGAAAACTCACGTGTCAGAGAAAAAAAAAAAGCTTAACTCACCTTCTCCTGCCCTCCTGTCTCTGCCGCTGCTGTCACTTGCTGCCGACCGCCGCTCATTATTCTCATTTAATATTCACTTCACTGCGGCCGGAAGCAGCAGCAGCGGGGAGTCGGCAGGACCGGAGACCGAAGATCAGCACCACAGACAGCCGAATGGACCACGTGAGTATGTAAATTACCTGTTCTCTGTATGTTATCACGGATAGCACACGGAGAACACACGTGGCCCGCACGTACCAGAGACACGTACTTACCTACACGCAACACGCAGGGAAAATACGTGTCTCGCGGCACGTGCGTGATTTTCACGTGAGTGTGTCGGAGGGCCTTAGATTGCAATGATTTTTAAGGAGGGTGTAAAATAATTGTTTATTGGCAGCAGATTGCCATGTGTGAACACATGTGCTACTCAGAATATAAAGTTCTATATGCACAGAACAATTGCTTTAATGATAGAATTGTGGTCAGTATGTGTAAACCCCGTAGCTCAAGTCAACTTATTGTTACGTTTTCACTGAGCTCTGCATGTGTGAAGGGGCTCAGGATGTTAGCCAACTCTAAATGCGGCAGATGACGGCTGTGTTATACAGCTGGCATCTGCATGTAACAGCAGGGACTGGCCATAGCTCCGATCACTGCTGTTCAACAGTTTAGATGCCACTGTCAATAACAGAAGGTAGCACTGAAGTGGAGCGATTGCAGGTGTACATTGGCTCCCATCAGCCCTCCAGAAAGGCAAAAAACAAGTTCTCAGTCAGGTAAATCGCCTAAAATAAATTCAGAAAATGGAGACAACAACATTTTGTTTTACAAAGTTCTGATATTTTGGGGTTTTCAATGGCTGTAAGCCATAATCATCAACATTACCAGAAATAAACATTTGAAATAGATCACTCTGTGTGTAATGACTCTATATAATATATAGGATAGATCCCTCTGTGTGTAATGACTCTATATAATATATAGGATAGATCCCTCTGTGTGTAATGACTCTATATAATTTATAGGCATAGATCCCTCTGTGTGTATTGAATCTATTTAATATATGTGTTTCCCTTTTTGTATTAACTTTTTGATGATATTCTAATTTATTAAGATGCACCTATACATTACCAGATGGGAAATGTGGTCAATATTAATGGATGAGAAATGGGGACAATATCATTGGATGGGAAATGTGATCACTATTAATGGATGAGAAATGGGGACAATATCATTGGATGGGAAATGAGACTATATTACTGGATGGGAAATAGGGACATTGTACCAGGATGGGAGGCATTATACCAAGAAAGAGTCCCAAAACGGGTGCCTATATTACTGGAAGCTGCTGAAAGGGGGGAGAAAAGGCGCAAATAGGGTTTTACCCGGTATTAACCGTGTAAGGATGTAGAAAGATACACTCACCTGGAGCGGTTGTGCCAGTCACAA